>NC_056003.1:28561363-29216363 GCF_018446385.1 Zingiber officinale
TCTTTGACCATTAATCTCTCATATGGACAATTGCACATACATTCTCCATATATTGTCAAATATCAAAACTCAAATATCAAGACTCAAGATTGAATTAACTCAAGCTTGTCAACTTGGACAAACTTGACCTAAGGGAGTCAACAAAAAATGGCTCTTTTGTTAGTCATTTTTCTCTTGATACACTCAATGTAGATTCCAAAATCTAACATATCGAGGGAATCAATAATTCCTAGTGATATTAACCTTTCTAGGTATTATTTAGAGATATGCCCTAAATGCTTATGTCACAACATGGAGGAATTCCCATTTATCATACCACGCTTCATACCTATACTATACATTACAATATTATCTGTATATGTTACAGTGTCTAATCTGTATAGTTTATCAATCAAAGAAGTAGTATAACACAAGATAGAATTTTAAAAAAAAAATACTAAACTTTCCATTTCCACAAGTGTATTTGGATTTATCCAAATATGAAATAAAAATTAAGTTCTGCCTAAAAGACAACACTACAAGCATTTTCCAAATTCAAAAGTGCATTGTTCCCTAAACAAACTCTAAAGACACATATTGCCTCTACTTTTACCTTCTTGTTAGTTCCTATATAGCTGAATCTTTCAACATCAATTGACATTCGACTCCTGAGACAACCCCACATAGTTATATTTATGTGAGTAGTTGCACCAGTATCTATCTACCAAATGTTATTAGGTTCAGTAGCTAGGTTTGTTGGTTGCTACTCGGAAAGCCTAATGGTTCCACTGTACAAAAATTTTGTACAAAGGTCTGAACCTTTTCCTAGCTACCATGTATTCTTTTAAATTAAACTTGGATCGCCTGCGGAACTTAACACGTTTGATCCAAAGTTTAATTTATTTGTTCTTTTAGGTTTAGACTTGGATCTCCTGCGGAACTTAACACGTTCGATCCAAATCACCTAGGTTATTAATTCCATTAAATATTAATTTCCAAAATTGACTTCCAGGACTGCATGGCGAGACACATGGCCTTCTTGGATATGGGAACAACCACCACCGCCTAGACAAAGTCTTTTAAGGAAAGCTAATATTTAATTTCCTTAAATAACTTTAGGTCAACCAAAAAGAACAATCAAATCACAAGGAAAAGAAAAACAAAAGAATACAACATCGAAAACAAATTCGAAATACTAGAATCGCATGCCTCTTGTATTTGGTATTTTTACAAAGGAATAAAACTAGTATGATGCAGAAATTAAATACTAGTATACCTTTTCTTTTGCAAACAAAAACCTCTAGGTCTTCTACTGTATTCCTCTTCTAACCTCGGACGTTGTGTGGGCAACAATCTTCCGAGATGAGAAACCACCAAAGCACCTTCTTCTCCTCCTTGCAAGGTTCGGCCAAAACAAGAGCACCTCCAAGGATGAAGATCTTTTTCCACCAACCAAGTTCCAAGGGATGCAAGCTTTCTCTCCTTCTTCTCCAAGCTAAAATCCGGCCACCACTTGATCTCCAAAGAGGATGAGAGGTTCGGCCACAAGGATGGAGAGAAGAGAAAGGGAAGAGGCCGGCTACACCAAGGAAGAAAAGAGGGAGAAAATAATAGAGGTTGTTCACCTTGAAGGCTTCAAAAACCCCCTCTTTTATAATCCTTAGCTTTGGCAAATAAGGAAATTTAATTACAATAAAATTTCCTTAACTTTCCTTGACATGAATTAATTAAGAAAAATTAAATAAAATTTCCTAATTGTTCATATCATGGTCGGCCACTTCATGGAGAGCAAACAAGGCAATTTTCAATCAACAATTAAAATTCCTTATTTGTCTTCGGAAATTTTAAAAAATAAAATTTTCCTTTAAAATCCATTCATGGTTGATAAAATAAATCTCTATAATTTTAATTTTTCAACATGTGAATAATTTACAAAGAAGAAAAATAAAATATCTTTCCAATCTACAAATAAGGAAAGAGATTTAATCTCTTTCTTTAATCTTTTGTAGAACCTTATAAAAGAGATATTTTAATTTTTAATCTCTCCAATAAATTATATCTTTCACATAAGAAAAAATTAAAATTCTTTTTTAATTTAATAGGGCCGGCCACCTAAGCTTGGGTTCAAGCTAGGGCCGGCCACCCATGGACCAAGGCTTGGCCGACCCTAGCTTGATCCTCAAGCTAGCTTGGTCGGCCCCTACAACATGGGTATGAAGGTGGGTATAGTACTCTATAAATAAGAAGCTACGATAGGGATCGAGAGGAGGAATTGGTTTTGGTCTCGATAAAATTAAGCATCCCGTGTTCGCCCCGAACACACAACTTAATTTTATCAATAATAATTCATTCCACTAGAGAACTATTATTGAACTACCGCACCAATCCTAAATTACATTTTTGGGCTCCTTCTTATTATGAGTGTGTTAGTCTCCCTGTGTTTAAGATGTCGAATGTCCACTAATTAAGTGAGTTACTGACAACTCATTTAATTAATATCTTAGTCCAAGAATAGTACCACTCAACCTTATCGTCATGTCGGACTAAGTCCACCTGCAGGGTTTAACATGACAATCCTTATGAGCTCTTCTTGGGGACATTATCAACCTAGATCACTAAGACACAGTTTCCTTCTATAATCAACAACACACACTATAAGTGATATCATTTCCCAATTTATCAGGCTTATTGATTTATCGAACTAAATCTCACCCATTGATAAATTAAAGAAATAAATATCAAATATATGTGCTTGTTATTATATTAGGATTAAGAGCACACACTTCCATAATAACTGAGGTCTTTGTTCCTTTATAAAGTCAGTATAAAAGAAACGACCTCTAATGGTCCTACTCAATACACTCTAAGTGTACTAGTGTAATTATATAGTTAAGATAAACTAATTCCTAATTACACTACGACCTTCCAATGGTTTGTTCCTTTCCATTTTGGTCGTGAGCTACTGTTTATAATTTATAAGGTACTGATAACATCATCTTCTGTATGTGACACCACATACTATGTTATCTACAATATAAATTAATTGAACAACTACAAACAAATGTAGATAATTTGACCAAATGTGATTCTTTATTCAAAATAAATGTTTACAAAAGCTTAGGCTTTCAGTATACACTCTAACAAGGTTGACTTCTGAACTAACAAATTTGATAAGTTTACCTTTCTTAATATGCCAGTTGACGTATCTAGGGCAATCATTCTTCAGATGACCTTACCTTTTATAAAAGAAACAAGTTAGGTTTGGATCTTGTTGCTTTTGTACTTTATGTCTTGAAACCTCAGTCATTGCAAATTGTTCACCCTTATTTTTACCATTGCCCTTTTTCTTCTTCTTATTTGAATATTGAGATGAGGATGCATGGTGAGTACTATGAGATATGTTAGTCCTTAATCTCTCTTCTTCCTATACATACTAAGCTATGAGCTCATTTAGTATCCACTTCTCCTTTTGATATTGTAACTAATCTTATAGGCAGTGAATTGTGTAGGCAGAGAGATTAGGATAAGGTTCACAAGGACACTTTTAGACATGTCTAACTTTAGTATCTTAAACTTTGTAACCAAGTTTGACATCTTCATAAGGTACTCCCTAATGTTACCCTTCCCATTGTACTGCATGGATACTAACTTTGTGAGAAGTATAGTAGTCTTGATCTTTTTATTTGAAGTGAATCAGTCTGCCAACTCCCTATTGAAGGTTTTAGCATCCTTATTTTTGGTAATTGAACCTCTAAGTGATTTCTGTTGGTTAGTCCTAGGAAAACGTACCGGTTCCATTGTACAAAATTTTTTTGTACAAGTATCAAACCTTTCCTTAAATAACCTATTGTGTTCTTTAGAAGTTAAATTAGGAATCGCAGATGAAACTTAACATCATTGATTCCAAATTTAACTTATCTGTTCTTAATGGTTTAGATTTGAATCGCAAGCGGAACTTAACACTATTGATTCAAATCCACCTATGTTATTAATTTCATTAAATATTAATTTCTAAAATTGGCTTCCAGGACTGCATGACGAGGCATATGGCCTTCTTAGATATGGGAGCAACCACCGCCACCTAGACAAAGCCTTTTAAGGAAAGCTAATATTTAATTTCCTTAAATAACTCTAGGTTACCCAAAAAGAACAATCGAATCATAAATTCGAAAAAGAAGAAAACACAAACTCGAAAAACTAATTCGAAAAACTAGATCTAATTGCCTCTTGTATTTAGAATTCTTACAAAGAAAATAACTAGTATGATGCGGAAGAAAATTACTAGTTATACCTTCTCTTTGTAAGCTAATGACCTCGAGATCTTCTGTCGTATTCCTCGCCTCGCCTTGGACGTCGTGTGGGTGACGATCCTCTAAGATGAACACCACCCAAAAGCTTCTTCCTCTTTTTCTAAAATTCGGCCACCACCACCACCAAGGAGAAGAGAGCAAAAGGGAAAAGAGAAGGGAGAGGGCCGACCACACCAAGAGAGTCTCCAAGCAAGAGAATAAGAGTTGTCTCTCATGAGGCCTCCTCACACCTTCTTTTATATTACTTGCCTAAGGCAAATAAGGAAAAACGTTTTACAAAAAATAAAATCATCCTCTAGTTTTTCCTTTTCCCTTTTTATTTTTCCTTTTCTTTCCTCTAGATTGAATCAATCACCAAATCAATTAGATGATGATTTTTTTATAATTGGCCGGCCCCTTGCTTGGGCTCCAAGCAAGGTGGCCGGCCACCACATCAAGAATAAGGAAATATATTTTTTTAAAAATTTTACAAGAAGAAATCCTCTTATAAAATTTACAAGCTCTCTTTCCTAAAGTAGGAGTTAAAAAAGGAAAGTTCTAAAAATTAAAACCATGTTTTAAAATTTAAAACTTCTCTTATAAAATTTCCTTTTTTAACATGGTGATAGAAAATTTAAATTTTAAAACTTATCCTCCTTTTTTCTTAAACCATGAGGATGGTTAAAAAAGAAAAGTTTTAAAAACTTTTAAACTTTCTTTTAAAACATGTGACCTAATTCAAATAAGGAAAGTTTTAAAAATTAAAATATCACTTTTAAAACTTATAGTTTTCTACAAAGAGAAGATTTTAAAAATTCAAAACAGCCCTCCTTGTATGAATTATTGTGGTCGGCCCCTACTAGCTTGGTCACCAAGCAATAGGGTCGACCCCTATAGAAGAGGATGTGGCCGGCCCTTGCTTGGTCACCAAGCATTGGACCTGCCCACTTCTTGGACACCAAGAAGAGCCTTACATTTGGATGGACTTGAGGCTACAATGAGGCTACGACAGAGACCTAGAGGAAAAATTAGTTTTGGCCTTCCGATGAGCTTGAGTTGTGAGATATTGAAAAAATTTAATATATAGGGTTATTTCAGAAATAGCCTTATAGAATTTTTAGAAATTTTCTAGGAATTTTTCGGAGCTCGTATGACGGGTTTGAGGGGATTAATTTCGGGTATGGATTAAGCCTGTTTGGGATACCCATTTAAAAGAGGAAATGTTTTAATTATAAATTATTTTCTTTTCCTTACCCAAACCCATCGCCGAACCCTATTCACCCGAACCTTCTCCTCCCTCCCGATTCTCTCTTCTCCCCTTCCTTTGTTCTCTCTCGCGGACGACTCAGCGCCGAGGTCAGGGGAGCTTATCGCCGGAGCTTGCCGAAGACCAAACCAGGAGGCTCGAAGCATCCTGATCTACTCTACTCAAGTCTTCGGCTGAGGAGTCTGCTCCGGTGGTGCCTGCGGCCGAATGGTGATTCCTTGGTGGCTAGGGCATGGTGAGAAGCCAGATTCACGTCGTCTCTCAATTAATTGACCTCTCTTTTCCTCTCCTCGCACTGCTCCCAGTGCGATCCATCTCTTCCTTGGCCGGATCTGGATCGAGCCGTGCCACCCGATCGCCGGCGTGGAAGGGGCGATTAGGGCTTCAAAGGTAAGCAATCGAACCTTCTGTTGCGTTCTTGTTTCAATCCATGCCTTAGATCCATCGCCGGAGCTTTGCCCTTTGGATCTTTGGTGTTAGATTTTTACCCTATCAGATCTTGATCCTCATTCTTTTTGTGGCTGAATTAGGTCACAGATTGGAGGGGTTCCGTGAGGTTGTCCTGGAGTTGTCGGGAAGAGTCTAGGAGGTTTGCACTCGATCAGTGATCTCCTCAACTTGATCTGATTGTCGAGATAGTTTCCAGTGAGGATCTATTCCGAGGATTTGAAATGGTGTTGTGGGTTGCTCATTGATCCAGTAGCTCATTCAGCAGGACCTCCTTTCGGCAACACTCTTGTTGGCTGAGCTTGAGGTATTGTGTATTAATTGATACATGTTCTAGAGGAATTAGGTTTAATGTTGATGAAGTAGATTCATGTATTGGATTAGAAATGCATTGGATTAATCCCTGATTAGTTGATATATGATGTGTACATTTGAATTAAGGATTATATTGATTGTGATTAGATTTAATTGCTTAGATTAATCTAATGGAATAATTAGGGTTAAGACATTTAACCCTAGTCAACTATTAGATTTAATCTAAGTTTAGATTTCTAACCTATTGGTGATTCGGGATTAGGTAACTGACCCTAATTGACCGTTAGATTTAATTAGGTAGGTGTGATTGTGGTGATTAGGGTTTTGCCCTAATTTAGTTTAGTGATTTTGTTTAGCTATTCAATTGGATTTAGCTAAATAAAATATATATATTGTTTGACACAAGACTCTGATTCGAGACAGGCGTCTCGATGTTGGATTTGGCGTGATACTACCTGCTATTTGAGGCGGGTACCCTCTGACTTATCTTTTGATAATGTCTTATGATATGTGTAGCTTATATATACTTACTAGTGGTAGATAGTAGATTATTCTCTCTCTTGGTCTTAGCTAGTTGATACCTATCACATGCTTCATCTGCTAGTTGCTTTACTTCAGGATTGGATATTTTATCTCTTGTCATGTGCATATATGTTCATAGAGATGCATATCTATAGTGCTCTACTCTACTGGATTAGTTGCTTTACATGTGTGATACATGCTCTTGGATTCATGATACTTACATCATTGTTATATGTGATGTCTTTGGATTTATGCTGTTTATATCATGGTTATATATATATGCGTTTACCTTTTGGGCACACACATATATGGAGGAGGCTATGTTCAGGTATGACATACTGTAGCATCATGCACCATCCTGCATGATTGCATGCTGGGCGATTGACGACTCCATTATTGTTGAGCTCGTCGGCCGGCTACATAGGCCTGCACACAACGTGTTTCACTGCATGGGTAGTGGCACAGCACAGTAGGGTGTGTATGGCAGTAGCTCTGTAGTGCTCCGCTGGTCCGCTCATGGGTAGTGTGACTGCAGCGTGGTAGCAGACAGGGATCCCTCCCCGTCATTGCGTACCGGGAGTTGAGAGCGTTACGCTCCCTCACTATGTTTGAGGTAGGAGGATAGGTGTACTCCGACAGCATCCCGTCCATTTGGTCACTCATCAGGGGTAGTGACGACAGAGTGCACGGTGTCACAGCCCTACCTACTCGGTCTCGCCATCGCGTGTGAGACGGCTGACTAGCGTCAGGGGTGACCATGTCATATTGCATCATATGCACATATTGCATTTATTGTGATTGTTGCATATTGGATGATGCACTTGGGTGACTGCATATGATTGACATGCATACAGGATACATGCTTATTTGCTCTGACTATCTTGGTCTGTGTATGTCCACAGTCATTTGCCCAAGCCTCGCAGGTGAGTACAGTTTATTACAGTTATGCATTTTCTTATTATTCTTGCTATAGATTGTACTTTATGCCTATTGTTGGTTATTACAGTTTATTTCAGCTCTGCATATCTGTTGAACTGTTAAGAGACTATACCGTAGGTTGTATGGTTAGAGAACTGTACTATTGATCCTATGGTTTAGGAGACTGTACCTTAGGTTATTACTGGTGGATATATATATTGCTGTACATGTCTATTGGTTTACCTGCTGAATTCTTTGAACTCACCCCGTTGTTACTATTTTTCAGGTTGAGGCCGTCAGGAGAGATTCCAGTCGCTAGCCCCTTGGTCGCGAGGATTTCTAGATATCATTTTCTGTATTCGCTTTTATACGTATACTTGTGATGTGGGTTTGTATTGTGGACATTGAACATTCGGGTTTACTACTTTTGTTTTCCGCTGCGGATTTCCTCATTACTTCGTGGATTTTGTTTTCTTCGTTGTAGTGGAGTAGGATGTTTACATATATCTTCGAGGATTCTATATCGTCCTTCCTTATTAAACTGCGTGGATTGATTATATGTTGAATTGTGTGGAATGTTGATATACTACTGCGTGGTTTGTTTCTTCTTTGTACTGTATTGTTCCGGCCGTGTGTGGCCGAGGTATAGATGTATGTATACTGAGATTCATATTGTCCGCTATACAGGGGAGATGCTGCCTAAATTTCTTCTGGCAGAGACTACCTGGGGCGTGACAATTTATTCGGTATCAGAGCGGATTTCTGATACTTGTTTCTCGTGTTCTGGAGTTTACGAGTTTATCTGGGTATTTTCGGATTTGTACGGATTTTCGTCGACTTACTCATTTCGAAATTTCGAGGTATTTTGACGAGGTTTTATTGGTTCTATTTGGGGCTAAGCAGCGACAGGATATCTCCAGACGGCAAATAGGTAAATTAGGTAACTTTATAGTTTTTATACCTGTAGTGATATTTGAGTAACATTTTGTTTACAGATATGACACATACACGTGTACCGACACCGAGACGTGGCAGACCACGTAAGCGGGCGATAGATTCTCTGGAGACAGAGTCTCCAGGGAGATTTGCTAGGATCGAGCTGGTTCCATCAAGGACAGACTCGTCAGAATATTATAGGCACGTCGGATGATAAGGCCCCGACGGTTCCGACTTCAGAGGTACATACCTCGACTGTACCATTAGTGATATCACCTTTAGTATACTCGACACCCCCTCCAGTCGTGCCTACTACTGCGTACTTGAGGTACGAGACGAGGCAGAGATCTCGTGGGACACACAGCGCTTCATTATTGGAGAGCAGCATATTATCTGGACGAGATTTAGGGAGGCGTTTGAGAGTCAGTATTTTCCTCAGGCGTATCAGATGACACGTCGGCAGGATTTTCTGAGTCTTCGACAGAATAACCCCTCAGTGATGGAGTATAATGCCGAATTTAATCGGTTGGCCAGATTCTGTCCTGAGTTAGTTGTCGAGGATAGATCTCGTATGCTTCAGTTTGTCCAGGGACTGGACGGGCATCTTCAGGTGAAGATTGCCGGTCTTGGTATAATATCATACATAGAGCCACTGGATAGTGCGCTTATGATTGAGTCTGCTCATCAGAGAGTGAACGCAGACAAGAAGAGGAAACAGACTGATCGGACTTCCGGACAGACCCAGCAGCCACAGACTATGGGACAGCAGCAGAGCAGTCGTACTCAGATGGGCCAGGGTACTTCTGGGTCATCTGACCGACCCCAGAAGTCAGGACGCTCTGCATCAGGACGTTCCTAGTCTTCTCAGCAGAACCGAAAACAGTCCAGCGGTGACTCTCACTGCACCCGATGCGGGTCCCGAGATCACATCATCTCTGCATGTACTTGGGACAGTCAGTTTGCTATTATTGCAAACTGCCTGGACATTTGAGCCGAGACTATTCGCTGAAGGCTTGGCATGTAGCTTCTGGAGTTTCTATTTCGGGAGAACCATTTGGTCAGTCTGGGACTCAGTGAGGAGGGCCGAAAGCCCAATCTTCGCATTGTCAGCAGAGGATAGCTTCTCCTACAGAAGCTGCATATGACATGCACGAGCAGGAGCATTCCGGTGTCTTTATGGAGAGCCCCACGGTATTCCGCCGTAGTGTCTCCAGTACTATTCGTCAAGAAGAAGGATGATACTCTGAGGTTGTGCATCGATTATAGGCCGCTGAATGCAGTGACTATCAGAAATAAGTACCCCTTGCCACAGATTAAGGATTTATTTGATCAGCTTAGAGATACATCAGTGTATTCTAAGATTGATCTGTGGTCTGGATATCATCAGCTGAGAGTTAGAGATTTTGATATTCAGAAGACAGCATTTCGCACAAGATACGGACATTACGAGTTTTTGGTAATGCCATTTGGGCTTACCAATGCTCCTGCAGTATTTATGGATCTGATGAACCGTATCTTTCTGGAGTACCTAGATCAGTTTGTTATTGTGTTTATCGATGATATATTGATCTATTCGCGTTCCGAGGAGGAGCACGCGCAGCATCTTCGCATAGTCTTGGAGACTCTGCGACGACATCATCTGTATGCGAAGTTCAGTAAGTGTGCAATTTGGCTTCCCTCAGTTGGTTTTCTAGGACACGTGGTGTCAAGCCGAGGTATTTTAGTAGATCCACAAAAGATCGAGGCTATCACTAGCTGGGAGCAGCCGAAGTCAGTCCAGGAGATCCGCAGTTTCTTGGGACTGGCTGGATATTACAGACGATATGACAGGGTAGTCTCTTATGCTTCTCGTCAGTTGAAGGAGCATGAGAAGAACTACCCAGTACATGATATAGAGCTAGCCGCTATTATCTTTGCTTTGAAGATTTGGCGACATCATCTTTATGGTATTACTTTTGAGATTCTTACTGATCATAAGAGTCTCAAATATATTTTCACACAGAAGGAACTCAATCTCCGACAGAGGAGATGAATGGAGTTCCTGAAGGATTATGATTGTACTATTAGCTACCATCCGGGTAAAGCTAATGTGGTTGTTGATGCACTTAGCAGGAAGTCCAGAGGGACTTTAGCTTGTCATCGAGTTTTAGTCACGGACTTGATTCAGGGATTCTCCGAGTTGGGCCTTGAGGAGCAGGGATGGATAGAGCAGGGTATTCTTGTTACCGTGGTTGCTCAGTCGTCGATCAGGATGAGGATTCGAGAGGCCCAGGCCGGAGATCAGCATTTACATTTCATTAGCAGCCAGATAATTTTCGGACAGCAGACCGATTTTGCACGAGATGACGAGGGTATTATTTATTTTCGAGGCAGATTATGTGTACCTCAGTCTCACTCGGTCATGGGGGAGTTACTTCAGGAGGCTCATCGTTCTAGATTTGCTATTCACCCAGGTGGGACCCGTATGGATCGTGATTTGAGGCGTTCCTATTGGTGGAACGGTATGAAGAAAGACATTGCAGATTTTGTAGCTAGATGTCTTGTCTGTCAGCAGGTGAAGGCCGAGTACCAGAGACCTGCTGGATTACTTCAGAGGATCCCTATTCCAGAGTGGAAGTGGGAGCATATTACTATGGACTTTGTGGTAGGATTGCCTAGGACTCGACGAGGTCATGATGCGATTTGGGTAATCGTTGACCGATTAACCAAATCCGCACATTTTATAGCGATCCGGAAGACAGATTCTTTGAATCGATTAGCAGAGCTATATTGTCGTGAGATTATTAGATTACATGGTGTTCCTTTGAGCATCATATCGAATAGAGACCCACGGTTCACGTCCCAATTCTGGTAGAGTCTACAGCAGGCCTTGGGCACACAGCTTCGTTTTAGTACGGCATTCCATCCGCAGATAGATGGACAGTCAGAGCGGACCATTCAGACTTTGGAGGACTTGCTGAGGTCTTGCGTTATGGATTTTGGAGGCAGTTGGGAGGACCACCTACCATTAGTGGAGTTCGCCTACAACAACAACTATCATTCGGCTATCCAGATGGCACCGTTTGAGGCGTTGTATGGTAGGCCTTGTCGAACACCCATCCTCTGGGAAGAGGTTGGGGAGGCTCAGTTGGTAGGACCTCAGAGAGCTCAGCAGGATGCAGAGCTGGTTCGCACTATCAGACGGAGGATGTCAGAGGCCCAGGACCGTCAGAAGAGTTATGTTGATCAGAAACGGAGATCCCTGGAGTTCTCCATTGGTGATCATGTATTTCTTAGAGTTTCATCCACGAAAGGGGTGAAGATATTTGGTCTCCGAGGTAAGCTAGCTCCCCGATATATTGGGCCATTCCAGATCTTGGAGAGGATTTGAGCAGTAGCTTATCGTCTGGCGCTACCACCATCTCTAGCTGGCATTCACGATGTATTCCACGTATCTATGCTGAGGAGATACGTATCCGATCCGGCACATGTTCTGTCAGATATATCTGTTCCTATTCAGCCTGATGTTACTTACGAGGAGGTTCCGGTGCGGATTCTGGACCATAGAGAGCGTCAGTTGCGGAATAAGACTGTCCGGCTGGTTAAAGTCGGATGCCAGCATCATTCTGACGAGGAGGCTACGTGGGAGCTGGAGGATACGATCCGAGCTCGATACCACCATCTTTTTACTTGAGGTATGTGGGTTAGAGTTCCTTTCAGCATTTATACTGTTTGATTATATTATAGTGTTTGCTGTTGGTTATAGCGAAATTTGGGGACCAAATTTTTATTAGTAGGGGAGGATGTGAGATATCGGAAAAATTTAATATATAGGGTTATTTCAGAAATAGCCTTATAGAATTTTTCCGGAATTTTTAGAAATTTTCTAGGAAATTTTCGGAGCTCGTATGACGGGTTTGAGGGGATTAATTTCGGGTACGGATTAAGCCTGTTTGGGATACCCATTTGAAAGAGGAAATGTTTTAATTATAAATTCTTTTCTTTTCCTTACCCAAACCCATCGCCGAACCCTATTCACCCGAACCTTCTCCTCCCTCCCGATTCTCTCTTCTCCCCTTCCTTTGTTCTCTCTCGCGGACGACTCAGCACCGAGGTCAGGGGAGCTTATCGCCGGAGCTTGCCGAAGACCAAACCAGGAGGCTCGAAGCATCCTGATCTACTCTACTCAAGTCTTCGGCTGAGGAGTCTGCTCCGGTGGTGCCTGCGGCCGAACGGTGATTCCTTGGTGGCTAGGGCACGGTGAGAAGCCAGATTCACGTCGTCTCTCAATTAATTGACCTCTCTTTTCCTCTCCTCGCACTGCTCCCAGTGCGATCCATCTCTTCCTTGGCCGGATCTGGATCAAGCCGTGCCACCCGATCGCCGACGTGGAAGGGGCGATTAGGGCTTCAAAGGTAAGCAATCGAACCTTCTGTTGCGTTCTTGTTTCAATCCATGCCTTAGATCCATTGCCGGAGCTTTGCCCTTTGGATCTTTGGTGCTAGATTTTTACCCTATCAGATCTTGATCCTCATTCTTTTTGTGGCTGAATTAGGTCACAGATTGGAGGGGTTCCGTGAGGTTGTTCTGGAGTTGTCGAGAAGAGTCTAGGAGGTTTGCACTCGATCAGTGATCTCCTCAACTTGATCTGATTGTCGAGATAGTTTCCAGTGAGGATCTGTTCCGAGGATTTGAAATGGTGCTGTGGGTTGCTCATTGATCCAGTAGCTCATTCAGCAGGACCTCCTTTCGGCAGCACTCTTGTTGGCTGAGCTTGAGGTATTGTGTATTAATTGATACATGTTCTAGAGGAATTAGGTTTAATGTTGATGAAGTAGATTCATGTATTGGATTAGAAATGCATTGGATTAATCCCTGATTAGTTGATACATGATGTGTACATTTGAATTAAGGATTATATTGATTGTGATTAGATTTAATTGCTTAGATTAATCTAATGGAATAATTAGGGTTAAGACATTTAACCCTAGTCAACTATTAGATTTAATCTAAGTTTAGATTTCTAACCTATTGGTGATTCGGGATTAGGTAACTGACCCTAATTGACCGTTAGATTTAATTAGGTAGGTGTGGTTGTGGTGATTAGGGTTTTGCCCTAATTTAGTTTAGTGATTTTGTTTAGCTATTCAATTGGATTTAGCTAAATAAAATATATATATTGTTTGACACAGGACTCTGATTCGAGACAGGCGTCTCGACGTTGGATTTGGCGTGATACTACCTGCTATTTGAGGCGGGTACCCTCTGACTTATCTTTTGATAATGTCTTATGATATGTGTAGCTTATATATACTTACTAGTGGTAGATAGTAGATTATTCTCTCTCTTGGTCTTAGCTAGTTGATACCTATCACATGCTTCATCTGCTAGTTGCTTTACTTCAGGATTGGATATTTTATCTCTTGCCATGTGTATATATGTTCATAGAGATGCATATCTATAGTGCTCTACTATACTGGATTAGTTGCTTTACATGTGTGATACATGCTCTTGGATTCATGATACTTACATCATTGTTATATGTGATGTCTTTGGATTTATGCTGTTTATATCATGGTTATATATATATGCGTTTACCTTTTGGGCACACACATATATGGAGGAGGCTATGTTCAGGTATGACATACTGTAGCATCATGCACCATCCTGCATGATTGCATGCTGGGCGATTGACGACTCCATTATTGTTGAGCTCGTCGGCCGGCTACATAGGCCTGCACACAACGTGTTTCACTACATGGGTAGTGGCACAGCACAGTAGGGTGTGTATGGCAGTAGCTCTGTAGTGCTCCGCTGGTCCGCTCATGGGTAGTGTGACTGCAGCGTGGTAGCAGACAGGGATCCCTCCCCGTCATTGCGTACCGGGAGTTGAGAGCGTTACGCTCCCTCACTATGTTTGAGGTAGGAGGATAGGTGTACTCCGACAGCATCCCGTCCATTCGGTCACTCATCAGGGGTAGTGACGACAGAGTGCACGGTGTCACAGCCCTACCTACTCGGTCTCGCCATCGCGTGTGAGACGGCTGACTAGCGTCAGGGGTGACCATGTCATATTGCATCATATGCACATATTGCATTTATTGTGATTGTTGCATATTGGATGATGCACTTGGGTGACTGCATATGATTGACATGCATACAGGATACATGCTTATTTGCTCTGACTATCTTGGTCTGTGTATGTCCACAGTCATTTGCCTAAGCCTCGCAGGTGAGTACAGTTTATTACAGTTATGCATTTTCTTATTATTCTTGCTATAGATTGTACTTTATGCCTATTGTTGGTTATTACAGTTTATTTCAGCTCTGCATATCTGTTGAACTGTTAAGAGACTATACCGTAGGTTGTATGGTTAGAGAACTGTACTATTGATCCTATGGTTTAGGAGACTGTACCTTAGGTTATTACTGGTGGATATATATATTGCTGTACATGTCTATTGGTTTACCTGCTGAGTTCTTTGAACTCACCCCGTTGTTACTATTTTTCAGGTTGAGGCCGTCAGGAGAGATTCCAGTCGCTAGCCCCTTGGTCGCGAGGATTTCTAGATATCATTTTCTGTAATCGCTTTTATACGTATACTTATGATGTGGGTTTGTATTATGGACATTGAATATTCGGGTTTACTACTTTTGTTTTCCGCTGTGGATTTCCTCATTACTTCGTGGATTTTGTTTTCTTCGTTGTAGTGGAGTAGGATGTTTACATATATCTTCGAGGATTCTATATCGTCCTTCCTTATTAAACTGCGTGGATTGATTATATGTTGAATTGTGTGGAATGTTGATATACTACTGCGTGGTTTGTTTCTTCTTTATACTGTATTGTTCCGGCCGTGTGTGGCCGAGGTATAGATGTATGTATACTGAGATTCATATTGTCCGCTATACAGGGGAGATGCTACCGAAATTTCTTCTGGCAGAGACTACCTGGGGCGTGACATGAGTATCCCGTGCTCGCCCCAAATACACAACTCAAGTTCATCGATAATAACTCATTCCACTAGAGAATTATTATCGCACTACCGCACCAATCCCAAATTACATTATGGGCTCCTTCTTATCATAAGTGTATTAGTCTCCCTTGTTTAAGATTACGAATGCCCACTAATTAAGTAAGTTACTGACCACTCACTTAATTAATATCTAGCTCCAAGAGTAGTACCACTCAACTTTATTGTCATGTCGGACTAAGTCCACCTGCAGGGTTTAACATGACAATCCTTATGAGCTCCTCTTGGGAACATTCTCAACCTAGATAACTAGGACACAGATTCCTTCTATAATCAACAACACACACTATAAGTAATATCATTTCCCAACTTATCGGGCATATTGATTTATCGAGCTAAACCTCACCCTTTGATAAGTCAAAGAAATAAATATTAAATATATGTGCTTGTTATTATATTAGGATTAAGAGCACACACTTCCATAATAACTAAGGTCTAGTTCTTTTATTAAGTCAGTACAAAAAGAACTTACCTAAATGGTCATACTCAATACACTTAGAGTGTATCAATGTAATTTATTAATCAAGATAAACTAATACTTAATTATACTACGACTATTCCAATGGTTTGTTCCTTTCCATCTTAGTCGTGAGCAACTATTTGTAATTTATAAAGAACTGACAACATGATTTTCTGAGTGTGACACCACACTCCATGTTATCTACTATATAAATTAATTGAACAATTACATTTAACAAATAAATGCAGATATTGACCAATGTGATTCTTTTATTTCAAAAATAAATGTTTACAAAAGCTAGGTTTTTAGTATACACTCCAACAATCTCCCACTTATACTAAAAGACTATGCTACCATATCTGTTGCCATACATTTAATTCTCATCCCCTCCACATGCCGATCAAAAGCTTTCGCCGGAAGGGCCTTAGTGAAAGGATCTGCCAAGTTATCTGCTGATGCAATCTTGGCGGCGACAACTTCTCCTTACTTGACGATGTCTCGTATCAGGTGGTACTTGCGCTCTATATGTTTACTTGCTTTATGGGCTCGTGGTTCCTTCGAGTTTGCAACTGCACCGCTATTATCACAATAAATTATGATGATATTGGGCAAACCAGGAATCACATCTAAGTCCATTAGAAAGTTCCTGAGCCATACAGCTTCTTTGGCTGCCTCTGAGGCTGCCACATACTCAGCTTCCATGATTGAGTCCGAGACGCATTTCTACTTAACACTCCTCCATGCAACGGCTCCACCTCCTAGAGTAAACACATAGCCTGACGTAGACTTACTATTGTCCCTATCTGATTGGAAATCCGAATCCGTGTAACCCACAGGGAGCAAATTGTCTGCTTGGTAGACTAGCATATAATCTTTAGTCCTTCTCAGGTACTTTAATATATGCTTCACAGCAGTCCAATGTCCTTGTCCAGGGTTACTCTGATATCTGCTAACCATGCCTACGGTAAAACAGATATCAGGTCTCGTACACAGCATTGTATACATAAGACTTCCTACAGCCGAAGCATAAGGAACTGCCTTCATATCCTCTATCTCCTTTGATGTCTTTGGAGACATCTCTTTAGATAAGGCTACTCCATGCCTAAAAGGTAAGAAACCTTTCTTGGAGCTTTGCATGCTAAAACGAGCAAGGATTGTATCTATATATAAAGCTTGGGATAGACACAACATTCTTTTCTTGCGATCCCTTATAACTTTGATCCCAAGAATGTGTGCACATTCTCCTAAGTCCTTCATATCAAATTGTTTGGACAACCATACCCTTACGTCTGATAATACCTTGACATTGTTGCCAATTAACAAAATATCATCTATGTATAGTACAAGAAAAACCACCACGTTTCCGTTACACTTCTTGTATACACAAGACTCATCCGGACACTGAATAAATCCATATGATTGGATTACTTCATTAAACCGGATGTTCCAAGATCTTGAAGCTTGCTTCAGTCCATAAATGGACCGATTGAGCTTGCACACTAGATGCTCTTTGCCTTTTTCAATGAATCCCTCTGGTTGCTTCATATGGATGTTTTCTTCAAGACTTCCATTAAGGAATGCTGTCTTGACATCCATTTGCCAAATCTCATAATCCATATGAGCGGCAATGGATAAGAGTATCCGGATAGACCCTTTTGAGTATACCCTCATAATCGATTCCCTCTTTCTGAGTATACCCTTTTGCAACAAGCCTTGCTTTGAAGGTTTCTACCTTCCCGTCTGTCCCTCTTTTCCTTTTATAGATCCACTTGCATCCAACGGCTTTTACACCATCAGGTGGTTCTACAAGCTCCCAGACCTTATTAGAATACATAGACTCTATTTCAGAATTCATTGCCTTTTGCCAAGATACTGCATCTATATCTTGGAGTGCTTCGTCATATGTCCGGGGATCAGGTTCATGTTTACTCGGGATCAAGTCCGAAGACTCTCCCAAAAACATGAATCTCTCAGGTTGCCTCACAACCCTCCCACTACGACGAGGCACTGTCTCTGGTTGTGTATCATGTATGACATGTGTTGCAGTTTCTTGTGGTACTTCATCTTGTATTGTTGGTATTAAAGTAGACGTGTCCTCTCTTATTTCTTCTAGAACTATTTCACTCATGGGCTTATGGTTCATTACATAATCTTCTTCTAAAAATTGAGCATTGGTGCTAACAATGATCTTCTGATTTTTAGGATTATAAAATAAACCACCTTTCGTTCCCTTAGGATGTCTCACAAACAGACAAACTTCTGTACGTGATTCCAACTTGTCAGTATCTCCCTTCAGCACATGTGCTAGACTACCCCATATCCAGATATGATTCAGACTAGGCTTACGCCCATTCCATAATTCCATGAGAGTAGAAGGAACTGTTTTAGAAGGTACCATATTCAGAATGTACACTGCTGTTTCTAAAGCATATCCCCAAAACGAATTTGGTAATTCTGAATAACTCATCATCGATCTAACCATTTCCATAAGAGTCTTATTCCTTCATTCTGCCACACCATTCTGTTGGGGTATACCAGGTGCAGACAATTGGGATTGAATCCCGACTTCTGATAAGTAATTCCTAAACTCTCCAAAGAGGTATTCGCCACCACGGTCAGACCGTAGTGTCTTGATACTTTTACCATGACATTTCTCCACATCAGCCCTATATTCTTTGAACTTGTCAAAGCATTCAGACTTGCGACGCATCAGGTAAATGTATCTGTATCTTGAATAATCATCTATAAAAGAGACAAAGTATTCATAACCACCTCTTGCCTGGATAGATATAGGACCACACAAATCAGAATGAACCAGTTCTAATGCATCTTTGGCTCTATACCCCTTGGCCTCAAAAGGTCTCTTGGTCATTTTACCTTTCAAGTAGGATTCACATGTTGGAAAGTTTTCCAACTCTAATGAACCCAAGAGTCCATCGGCTACAAGCCTTTGAATCCTACTTAAGTTAATATGACCAAGCCTTAGATGCCAAAGATACGTTTGGTTCATTTCCGAAGGTTCTTTTCTCTTATTAGAGTTAGAAGATGTGTTATTAATTTCCATATTTTGCTTTATGGGAGAAATTGGATTTAAAGTATATAAATTGCCAACCAATGTACCAGAACAGATAATCACTTTATTTCTCTTTATAACCACATTGTTACTAAAGGAAATTGAATATCCATCCAAATACAGTTTAGAAACTGAAATTAAATTCTTTCTAAAACTGGGTACATAAAGACAATTTCTTAAACCCAAATTTCTATTCCTATCAAAAGATAAGTAGACATCTCACACTACAACAGCCACCACCTTAGTAGCATTGCCCATGTAGACAGTTATCTCTCCATTAAATAGTCGTCGGGTTTCCTGGAACCCCTGCAAAGAATTGCAGACATGATCAGTGGCTCCTGTATCTACACACCAGGTGTCGGTAGATAACACCGCTAAATATGTTTCAACTACTAGAGCATGAGATATACCTTTATAGTTCTGATTCCCATGAGGATAGTCTGCCTTCTAATGTCCTAACTGCTTGCAGATAAAGCACTTGCCCTTCGGCTTCTTCATTCCAGCTTTTTGTCCCTGAGGTTTATTCACTCTCCTTGCTGAAAAGACCTGTTTCTTCTTCTTCTTGCCTTTCGGTTTAGAAGTAGAACCATTTTCAGCATAGTGAATCTGAGAACTTTGACGAAATATACCTTCTGCTGCTTGTAGTTCTGTCAGAAGTTTCGCCAATGTATACTCTCTTTTGTTCATGTTATAGTTCAGGCGGAATTGCTCAAAACTTTTGGGTAGCGTTTGGAGAATTATATCGACCTGGGTTTTCCCATCGATTTCTCCTCCAAGAATTTGTATTTTGTTCAGATAGGCCATCATTTTGAGGATATGATCCCTTACGAGTGTTCCCTCAGACATGGTGGTCGTCATTAACTTTCTCATTGCCTCTTGCCTAGCAGTCCGACTCTGGTGCCCAAAGAGTTCTTTGAGATTGTTCATTATATCATAAGCTGTTGGTAAATCTTGATGCTGATGTTGCAATACATTTGACATTGATGCCAAAATGTAACACCGTGCCATCTCATCAGCTTTTACACATTTCTTATGATACTCAATCTCCTCTGGGGTAGAGTCACCATCAGGTGCATCAGGGCAAGCCTCAGTCAGTACAAACTTATAGCTTTCAGCAGTAAGAACAATGTCCAGGTTTCTTTTCCAATCAATATAGTCGGTACCAGTAAGTGTGTTCTCTTTCAGTATAATGGCTAGTGGGTTAAAAGTCATCCTAAGAATCACAAAAATAAACTTTGGTCAAGACTCTAAATTTAGAATAATATTGATTCCTCAAACAATATTATTTTAAATTAACCAACACCTGAAATCACTGTGAATATTGCATGCCACGTTAGTGTGGACGTATACAAATTCAACATTTGTAAGAGGAGGGTGTGACCCATTAATTTTATTATCTTGTCATCCTAAGTTTATGATAAATAAAATTAATAGTTGGTTTCACTTTGGTCACACAAAACAATAACAGTGACTCCGTTGGGGAGGATACTATTGAATGCGTCTAAGTGTATACCATTACTTGATACTAATTCCATTAAATAAGATTGTGCCCCTTCAGTTGGAGAAGATCATGTTGGATCGAGAAGCGCTAGAGGGGGGGTGAATAGCGCTCGTGGCTATTTCGTTCGATTATCGAAATCGTAAAACACTCGAGTAAAAACGCAGCGGAAATGAAAGAAACACAAGCATATGAACACAGTGGATTTACTTCGTTCGGAGCCTGTGACGACTCCTACTCGAAGGCCCGCGATCCTTGATCGCTTTCGGTGGGCAACAACTATAAGTTCGTTAAGAGTATTACAAACTAATTACAATTCAAAGCTGTAAAAAGATTATACCGACAACAAAAAGATTAAATCCGAAGCTCCGGGTTGTCGGGGTGTCGTTGCAGCACTTCTGGATTGAGTCGTTAGCAGCTTGTCGCAAGGAGATTGCTTAGATGATTGTTGTTCTTTGAAGCTGCACCTCAACCCTCCTTTTATATGCGGTTCCGGGCGCCTGGATCCCTTCCGGGCGCCTGGAGTGTGACGTGGCCAACCAACCGGGATGCTCCACGTGGCGAAGTCGCGGCAGGGATAAAGTTTGGTCCCAGGCGCCCGGACCTGTTCCGGGTGCCCGGACAGCCTTTTTCTAGTAGGATCCTCGCCTGCAAGACAGTGTTAGAATCTGATAAAACATAGTAAATAATAATTGACAGTCTTCGGACTGTCCGAGTCTGACTTTGGATTTCCCGCCGGAAGCCCTAGGTCGACCCGACGCCTACTGTTCCCTCTGCGGGGAACGCGTCCTCACCTACTCCACTCAGGAGATTTACCTGTTGCCAGTCGATCCTCCAGATCGACTGGACTTTTGCTCAGCACTCGATGCTTCCGGACTTTCTGCTGGACATCCGCTTCCCCGGCTAGTCCAGTCTTTCACCTGGTTCGCGACACCAGGACTTTTCACCTAGGGTTACCACCCCCTAGGACTTTTGCCTGAAGCCATCGACCTGCCAAGACTTTCCGCATAGGGTTACCACCCCCTATGACCTAGGGTTACCGCCCCCTAGGGTTTTCCTGCAGCTAGGACTTTCCTGAAATCCTCAAGTAGACTTGTTAGACTAAAAAACATCTTAACTTTGAATTCTTTGCCGTTATCAAAACACGAGTTCGATCGTCGGATGCTTCCCGCACCAACAATCTCCCCCTTTTTGATTATGGCAACACGAATTCGAAGTTAAGTAAACAAGCGAATAGATAGTCATTTTAAACACAGGCAAAATTTGCTAAGTATAGATGAACAAGGTAACTAAAGTAAATTTTGCCCTATATACTCCCCCTTAACTTTGGCTCCCCCTTAATTTTTGCTCCCCCTTAATTTGAAATTTTTATGTATGTTTACTTTTTTGCTACTCTCCCCCTTTGCCATAATTAAAAAAAATGGGCAATGTGTAAAGATTTGTACATGATTAAAGTTAGCAATATTCAACAGAGTTTGGAAGTTCAAGGTCAATTGGAATTTAAGTTTTTAGAACAAGATTATTCTTTTAAGTTCAGTTGGTCCTTAAGTCCAAGCACAAGTCATGTTTATATATTAGGTATCAGAGCCATAGAGAACAAAACATTCTTTAAAAAAAGAAATTGAGTATCCTTTGCCAACTGTCTAACCTTTAGCTACTTGCTGATTGTCTATAGGACAATAGCTTTTACCAGGTTAGTCAAGTTAAGTTATTTAGGTCCAGATAGACTTGACTAGAGCTGGAGAACTTTAACTTGATTAATGTTTATTGCATATTTAACGCCCAGACTCATATTGATGCACAGATATAAGCATTCTTGAGTCCAGGCTATACCCTATGCATCTCACGCCATTCTATGTTTTTCAACCACAATCAAGGTAAACCTAGGTGTTTTGTGAGATGCTCTAGCTTAATTCTAGGGGAACATGATATCTAGGGGGAAATCCTAGACTAAACCCAACTTTTGAAAGTCTAGTAAAATTGGAGTTTTGAAAACTGTTTTGCCTAGAAGTTAACAACAAAATAATAGTAGTAAGGTATCTATTCTACCCAACACATTCCTATTTGCCTTCTAAGTCCACTGAACTCAAGTTCAGGTAAGGGTTTAGTAAAAATGTCAGCTAGGTTTGATTTGGACTCAACGTGGTTGAGTGCAATTTCACCTTTAGCTACATAATCCCTTACAAAGTGGTGTTTTACCTCTATGTGTTTGGTCCTAGAGTGGTGTATAGGATTTTTGGTCAGATTAATTGAACTGATATTATCAATAAAGATTTTAGTATTTTTATAGTCTAGTTGATAGTCTTTTAGTGTATGCATCATCCATAACAATTGGGATGCACATTCTCCTAGAGCTATGTATTCAGCTTCTGTAGTGGATAGAGCAACACAATGTTGCTTTCTGCTTGACCAACTTACTAGGCACTGACCTAGAATCTAGCAGCTACCACTTGTACTTTTTTTGTCTAGCTTGCACCCGGCATAGTCTGAATCAGAATAGCCATAAAGGTCAAAAGTGCAAGTTCTTGGATACCAAAGTCCTACATTTAGAGTTCCTTTAATATACCTCAGTATTCTTTTAACATATGTTAGGTGTGACTCTTTTGCACAGGATTGGTATCTTGCACACATACCTACTGCAAACAGTATGTCAGGTCGACTTGCAGTTAGATAAAGTAAACTCCCTATGGCACTCCTATAGTATTTTGGGTCTACAGGTTTTCCTTCAGGGTCAGAGTCAATGTTTATGTTGGTTGCCATTGGAGTAGTTATAATTTTTGAGTTTTCCATGCTGAATTTTTTTATTAACTCCTTAGCATACTTAGTTTGATAAATGTAGATTCCATCTTTGGTTTGTTTTATTTGTAAGCCTAAGAAAAAGTTGAGTTCCCCAACCATGCTCATTTCAAATTCACTTTCCATTAACTTAATAAATTCTTTTAGAAATTTTGAGTTAGTTGAGCAAAAAATTATGTCATCAACATAGATTTGGGCTATAAAGATGTCTTTTCCTATAGTTTTCACGAACAAAGTAGGATCAATTTGTCCTTGGTTAAATTCTTTGGATATTAAGTAATTAGATAATCTTTCATACCATGCTCTAGGAGCTTGTTTTAGTCCATATAGTGCCTTTTTTAATTTAAAAACGTGATTAGGATAATCTATGTCTTCAAACCCTGGAGGTTGGCTTACGTAGACTTCTTCCTTGATAAAACCATTTAAAAAGGCTGACTTAACGTCCATTTGGTACAATTTGAATCCTTTATTGGCTGCATAAGCTAATAACATCCTAATGGACTCGAGTCTAGCTACTGGAGCATAGGTTTCATCATAATCTAGGCCTTCAACTTGACTAAACCCTTTTGCTACTAATCTTGCCTTGTTTCTTACTATATCACCGTGATCATCTAACTTATTCCTAAAAACCCATTTAGTATCTATTATTGATTTATCTATGGGTTTAGGTACAAGGTCCCAGACTTGGTTTCTCTCAAATTGGGCTAATTCTTCCTGCATTGCAATGATCCAGTCTGGATCAGGCAGGGCTTCTTCTATAGTTTTAGGTTCAATTTTAGAAATTAGAGCAATCTGACTAAGGTTTCTATAGGACGATCTAGTTCTGACTCCTAGGTTTGGGTCACCCAAAATTTGGTCAGGTGGGTGAGAGGTGCTTGTTCTAGTTGGTCTTATTTGTAAGTCAGAAACTGGTTCTTCAGACTCATTAAGATTAGTTTGGATTTCATCATCATCTACATCTCTTGGATTAGTGTTAATATTTGCATTTATATTAGGTAAGTTGTTTTCTTCATCAAATATTACATTAGTTGTTTCTTCAACTTTCAATGTATTTTGATTATATACTCTAAAGGCTCTACTGGTAGAGGAGTATCCTAAGAAGATTCCTTGGTTAGATTTGGGTGTAAATTTTCCTAAGTAATCTTTAGTATTTAAAATGTGAACTTTACAACCAAATACTTTTAAATAATTTAGATTGGGAATTTTATGATAGTAGAGTTCATACGGTGTTTTGTTGTGATATTTGTTTATTAAAATTCTGTTTTGAATATAATTTGCCGTATTTATTGCTTCAGCCCAAAATTGGTGACTTAACTCATATTCGTTTAACATTGTCCTAGCGACTTCTTGTAGTGTCCTATTTTTACGTTCTACTAGTCCATTTTGTTGGGGGGTTCTAGGACATGAGAATTCATGTTGGTATCCATTTATTTTACAAAATTGGGTGAACTTATGATTTTCAAATTCCCCTCCGTGATCACTTCTTATTCTTTTAATTTTAGTATCTTTTTCATTTTCCGTTAAGTTGCAAAAATTACTAAATATTTCATAGGTTTCATCTTTTGTTTTTAGAAATTTTACCCAAGTGTACCTGGAGTAGTCATCAATTATTACTAAGCAATATTGGTTCTTGTTTAGTGATTTGGCTCCATGTGAATCAAATAGATCAAGGTGAAGGAGCTCAAGTATGGTGTTGGATCTTTCTAGGTTAGTTGACTTATGGGTTGACTTGGTTTGTTTTCCTTTTTGACATGCATCACAGATTGAATTTTCAATAAATTTTAATTTGGGCAAACCTCTAACTAGACCATTTTGACTTATTCTTGAAATAAGTCTTGTGTGTGTGTGACCCAGCCTTCTGTGCCACAGTTGGGTTTCCTCTTGTTGTGTCAGAAGACACTTTATAGAGGATATTGATAAATTAATTGTGTAGATGTTATTTTTCCTAAGTCCCTTAAGTTTAATTTCTGGATTTTCAATATTTTTAACTAGACATCCTGATTTATCGAAATTAACTAGATATCCGCTGTCACACAATTGACTTATACTTAGTAAATTAAAGTTAAAATTGTCAACCAATAAAACATTTCGAATAACGAAATCGGAACTAAGTTCAATATTACCTTTTCCGATTACTTTAAGTTTACCGTTGTTGCCAAATGCAACTGATCCTAGACTCTTGTACTTGAGTTTGGTAAACTTCAACTTGTCTCCAGTCATATGTCTGGAGCATCCACTATCCAACATCCATTGATCCAATTCATACACATGAAGTAGTTGAATTGGTTTCTTTTTAATGGATTTAAAGATAGCGTGATTGAAGCAGACACTATGTTTATTGTCTCCTTAAATTTTCTATTCTATTGTATTCAAGATAACAATAATTTTGAAATTTAAGTTTAAGATAATTTTGAAATTTAAGTTTTTAAAATAATTTTGATATTTAAGCTTTTAAAATAATTTTGAAATTTAAGTTTTTTTTTTTTAAATAATTTTGAAATTTAAATTTAAGTTTTTAAAATAATTTTGAAATTTAAGTTTTTTTTTTAAATAATTTTGAAATTTAAATTTAAGTTTTTAAAATAATTTGAAATTTAAGTTTTTAAAATAATTTGAAATTTAAGTTTTTAAAATAATTTTAAAATTTAAGTTTTTTAAAATAATTTTGAAATTTAAGTTTTTTAAAAGAATTTTGAATTTTAAGTTTTTAAAATAATTTTGAAATTTAAGTTTTTTTTTAAAATAATTTTGAAATTTAAGTTTTTTAAAAGAATTTTGAATTTTAAGTTTTTAAAATAATTTTGAAATTTAAGTTTTTTTTAAAAATAATTTTGAAATTTAAGTTTTTTAAAAGAATTTTGAATTTTAAGTTTTTAAAATAATTTTGAAATTTAAGTTTTTAAAATAATTTTGAAAAATAATTTCGAAATTTAAGTTTTTAAAATAATTTTGAAATTTAAAATAATTTTGAAATTTAAGTTTTTTTTAAAATAATTTTGAAATTAAAGTTTTTTAAAATAATTTTGAAATTTAAGTTTTTAAAATAATTTTGAAATTTAAGTTTTTAAAATAATTTTGAAATTTAAGTTTTTTAAAATAATTTTGAAATTTAAGTTTTTAAAATAATTTTGAAATTTAAGTTTTTAAAATAATTTTAAAATTTAAGTTTTTAAAATAATTTTGAAATTTAAGTTTTTAAAATAATTTTGAAATTTAAAATAATTTTGAAATAACTTAGTTATCTCACCCGATCTAATTTCTCAATCAGGGAATCCTATAATTTTTGTGAGATGAATTGAGGTTCAATTTAAGGGTTTTGTTTAGTCTTGTGTTAGATTCAGGTTTAGCTTTGGATTCAACAAGTAAGCATTCTTTGGATAAACTTCTGGGCTATGGTGAGTCACAAGGAGCTCATTAAAGTAACCATGCCTTTGAGGTTTTCCAAATAGTCCTACCCATTGAACTTAATACTAAAACTTGGTCTAACTAGTTAGGATCCATTTAAGGGTAGCTTCGGTCAGTTCCACTTGGCCAAATGCACCAGGTCGAAGCCATATCTTCCTAGACATGCGATGCCCAAGTTTCCCTAACGTACTATCATCCAAAAACTTCACCAGTACTGTGGTTCAAGTTAAACTTATCCCGTTTTAATCTAACTTTAAATACCCTGCCGGGTAATCCATTCTTGTTTTACCCATTCCGGGTAAATTAGGTTCAGTTACCCTGTCGGGTAGTTCAGTTGGAGGTGCCAGCTAGTTTGGACCCTCCTTCTATTTTTCATTTATAATTTTGATTTTTAATTTCGAATTTTGAATTTTGAATTTGATTTTAGATTTTAAATTTAATTTCGAATTTTGAATTTGATTTTAGATTTTTAATTTAATTTCGAATTTTGAATTTGATTTTAGATTTTTAATTTAATTTCGAATTTTGAATTTTGATCGTTTTCATTTTAGCTTTCCCTGGATCACGGCCTCGATATGGTCTGTCGAGGAAGTATATTTGATCCTTCGGAACCCAGTATTGGCTAAGTCCACTTTGATTTATCAATTTGGACTTGGGGACCCATGCTTGGACTGATTTACTACTTTGTTTGTTTATTAAGGATAAATATGATTTATATTTCTTTTTACTTTTATATCCTAGCCCAGTCTTATTGTAGATGGCTCTTTGTGTCCCAAGAATTAGATCCAAATTCTTGGAGCTCAGAGAGAACTTTTCTAAAGTAATTTTTAAATCATTTAACTGATTTTTCAGATTTGAATTTTCTTTCTCAAGTTGTTGTACTTGAGTTGAATCTTCAGTTAAAGATTTTGAGTTAGTTACTCCTTTAAGTGTCAAGCCCTAGGTAGTCCCTGTCCGAAGAAATTTCGGCAGCATCTCCCCTGTACGGCGGACAATATGAAGCTCAGTATACATATATCTCTATACCTCGGCCACACACGGCCGGAATAATACAATACAATTAAGAAACCAACCACGCAGTTTATATCAACATTCCACACAGATATAATATATGATCAATCCACGCAGTTTAATAAGGAAAGACGATATAGAACCTCGAAGATATATGTAAACAGCCTACTCCACTACAACGAAGAAAACAAATCCACGAAGTAATGAAAATACAACCGCAGCGGAAAACAAAAGTAGCAAACCCGAATGTTCAATGTAAAGTCCACAATATAAACCCACAATACAAGTATATAAGATGCAAAAGCAAAATATAATCCGACAAAGAAAATCCTCGCGATAATGGGGCTAGCGACTGGAATATCTCCCGACGGCCTCAACCTGAAAAATAGTAACAACGGGGTGAGTTCAAAGAACTCAGAAGGTAATCCAATAGATATGTACAACATATAACACTTATCCTAGAAATGTGATTTTCTAAACCTCATGAACTCTAGAACCATAAAGAACTCAAAACAGAGAAAAACAATTTTAAGCATGAGATATAGTTTCGTAAGAAAGAATGCATAACGAAATAAAAGCATAAACTGCACTAACGCGAATGACTGTGGACATACACAGATAGAGATAGTCAAAACAAATACGCATGTATCCTGTATGCATGTCAATCATATGCAGTCACCCAAGTGCATCATCCAATATGCAACAATCACAATAAATGCAATTTGTGCATATGATGCAATATGACATGGTCACCCCTGACGCCAGTCTGTATCTCACACACAATGGTGAGACCGCGTGGGTAGGGCTGTGACACCGTGCACTCTGCCGTCACTACCCTTGAAGAGTGACCGAGTGGACGGGATGCTGTCAGAGTACACCTATCCTCCTACCTCAAACATAGTGAGGGAGCGCAATGCTCTCAACTCCCGGTACGCGATGACGGGGAGGGATCCCTGTCGTGCTACCCATGAGCACCCCGGCGGTGCACCACCGAGCAACCTGCCATACACACCCTGAGTGCTGTGCCACTACCCATGCAGTAGACACGTTGTGTGCAGGCCCTCATGTAGTCGGCCGACGAGCTCAACAATAATGGAGTCGTCCATCGCCCAACATGCAATCATGCGGTATGGTGCATGCGGCTATAGAATGTCATACCTGAACGTATCCTCCTCCATATACGTAGGTGCCAAAAAGGTAAACGCAGATATATAACAGAGATATAAACAACATGAATCCAATAATATATAACAAGTATCTCCAGCATCTAATCATGGGTAGATAAACACTATAAGTAACCATAACCACAAACACATATACACATGGCAAGAGATAAAAGTAAACCAGACTAATGTAAAACATCTAATAGTAGAAGCATGTGATAGGTATCAACTAAACCTAAATCCAGAGAAGTGCTAAATCTACCAATCACTAGTAAGTATATATAAACTATACATATCATAAGACAGTATCAAAAGATAAGTCAAAGGGTACCCGCCTCAAATAGAAGATACAATCCAGTCCTAATCCAATGTCGAGATGCTCGTCTCGAATCAGAGTCCTGTGTAAATAGATACATTTACATTTATTTAGCTAGAATATAAACAAATAGCTAAATAAATCCTAAACAGAAATTTAGGGACAAACCCTAACCTATAACCCTCCACCTTTCTAACGGTTAATTAGGAATAATTTCCTAATCCTTAGTTACCAATTAGATTAGTTATCCAATACCTAAAGTAAATCCAAACCTAAATAATCAAATCTACATCCAACTACTCAACCAATACATAAACCCTAATTCATCCACACTAAGATCAATCATCTAAAACAAAACAAACCCTACACACCTTACCTCGATCCAGTTGCTGTTGATTGCTGGAACCAGAGAAGCTACTGGTTGAAGTGTTGTCGGAACCAAGAACAACTCCACAGCAAGAACAGAACAAGACCTCACCTTGCTGCTATCAATCTGATCAAGCAGGAGGTCAAGCGGTGGAGATCACCAATCAAGCAAGAACTCTCCTAACCTCTGCCGACAGCTCAAATGATCCCATCATCTTCAACCGAGACCTAATCAACCACAAGAAGATGAGGATCAAGAACAGGGTATCGGTGAACAGAGAAGAGATCGGGGGAATGGCTCCCGGCGATCTAGGGCATGGGTCCGCAAGGGTCAAGAGAAGAAGAAGAATCGAATATAGGGCACAAATCAAAGAACAGGAAAGAGGAATAAGGTTCGGATTGCTTACCCATTGAAGCCCTAATCGCCCCTTCCACGCCAGCGATCGGGTGGCACGGCTCGATCCAGATCCGGCCAAGGAAGAGATGGATCGCACTGTGAGCAGTGCGAGGAAAGGAAAGGGAAGGTCGATTGGCTAGGAGACAACACGAATCAACCCCCCCGTCGTGCCCTAGTTGCCGAATCGCCGACGATCGAGCGTTGAATCCACTGAACCGCAACCCCTCGATCGAAGGAGATCGGTACTCCACCAATCCCGTCGTGCTCCAGCAAGCTCCGGTGACTCCACTGGTTTCCGTCGAGGTCGACAGCCGCCGGAACCGTCGGCTTTGCTTCGTCCGCAAGAGAGAACAGAGAGAAGGGAGGGGAGATCGGGAAAGAGGAGGAAGATGCTCGATTCGGGAAAACGGCGTTTGGTTGAGGAATAAAAGGAATTTATAATTAAACAATTCCTCACTTAAACGGGTATCCCAAACAGGCTTTATCCGTACCCGTAATTAGTCCCCCTCAAAACTCGTCGTACGAGCTCCAAAAATTCCCAGAAAATTTCTAAAAATTCTGAACAAATATTATAAGGCTATTTCTGAGATAACCCTATTTATTTAAATTTTCCGAGATCTCACATTAAGAATGGTTACTTCTTTTAAAAGTGACTTAATTTTCAAATTTGACTTGGCTAATTTGCGAAGTAAATAATTGACTAAATTATTAAGCCTAGGAATACTTACAGCGGAGTCTGGCCCTTCGGAAACGGATGCGGATCCGTGGCTTTGCTCGGAGTCGGCTTCTGACTCGCTTTCGGATTCGATGATCTGGTCCCGGGCCATCAATGCGAGTAAACTCGTTTGGTCGAGTTCGTCGTCTTCGTCCTCCGAAGAAGATTCGTCCCAGGTTGCCTTTAGGGCCTTCTTTCTTCTTTGCTTTTTGGCCTCCTTTTGGTTGGGACAGTTGACCTTGATATGCCCTTTCTGGTTACACCCGTAACATGTGACTTCGAACTTCACCTTTGAGTTTTGTTGGGCCTCCCTGGATTGGACTGCCTTCTTTAGATCTTTCTTGTTGAAGCCCTTCTTCTTCTTGTAGAGCTTCTTTACAAGATTCACAAGTTCGCTGGTCAGTTCATCTTCTGAATCTTCTGAGTCAGGTTCATCTTCGGATTCTGATTCAATTTTTCGTCGTCCTCTTGATTCCCGTGTTCGATTTGTTCCTGCAACCAAAGCAATCCCTTTCTCGGGTGGCTGTGCATTAGTTTGTTCATGGAGTTCGAATTCACTAAATAATTCGTCTAATTTCAAGGAGGATAAATCCTTAGAGACTTTATAGGCATCTACCATTGATGCCCATAGTGTACTCCTAGGGAATGAGTTAAGGGCATACCTTATTATATCTCTGTTTTCTACCTTCTGCCTGATTCCATGTAGAGAATTCAGGATATCTTGAATTCGGGCGTGCAAAGAACTTGCCGTCTCGCCTTCCTGCATTTTCAAATTATATAGTTTATTTAGTAACAAATCACGTTTACTCACCTTGGTTTCTGAGGTGCCCTCGTGTAGTTCGATCAGTTTCTCCCATAGTTCCTTTGCGGAGGAGAATGGACCGACTCTGTTGAGCTCTTCTTTGGTAAGGCCGCACTGGATTGTGCAGGTGGCTTTGGCGTCGGCTTCCACCTTTTTGATAAATGCTGGCTCCCAGTTTTCACAGGATGTAGGCTTACCGTCTGTACCAGTTGGTAGTTGCAATCCTGTTTTCACGATCATCCAGGTGTCGAACTGGATCTTTAGATAAATTTCCATTCGCCCCTTCCAATATCCGAAGTCTTCTCCGGAAAATAATGGGGGACGAACGGTGCTAAATCCTTCTTGTTGGGCCATTTAGATCTAAAAAAAACAGAAACAACAAGATCTATTCCAAGACTAAGTCTTGGATTAGTAGTGCGGGAGGAAGGAAAAAATAACAGGCTCAAGTGGTATTGACCAGCTTTGAGCAGAAAATCGATTCGTAAAAAGAGATTAGAATATAGCTATGAGGCTAAATTCTAATCGACTCCGAACAAAACCACGAAAAACTTGTCTCGAATAGTGGTTGCACTGATTCAAGACTACCCCGCTCTGATACCAATTGTTGGATCGAGAAGCGCTAGAGGGGGGGTGAATAGCGCTCGTGGCTATTTCGTTCGATTATCGAAATCGTAAAACACTCGAGTAAAAACGCAGCGGAAATGAAAGAAACACAAGCAGATGAACACAGTGGATTTACTTCGTTCGGAGCCTGTGACGACTCCTACTCGAAGGCCCGCGATCCTTGATCGCTTTCGGTGGGCAACAACTATAAGTTCGTTAAGAGTATTACAAACTAATTACAATTCAAAGCTGTAAAAAGATTATACCGACAACAAAAAGATTAAATCCGAAGCTCCGGGTTGTCGGGGTGTCGTTGCAGCACTTCTGGATTGAGTCGTTAGCAGCTTGTCGCAAGGAGATTGCTTAGATGATTGTTGTTTTTGAAGCTGCACCTCAACCCTCCTTTTATATGCGGTTCCGGGCGCCTGGAGTGTGACGTGGCCAACCAACCGGGATGCTCCACGTGGCGAAGTCGCGGCAGGGATAAAGTTTGGTCCCGGGCGCCCGGACAGCCTTTTTCCAGCAGGATCCTCACCTGCAAACAAAGGTTAGTCCGAGCAAAATACCCTGCAAGACAGTGTTAGAATCTGATAAAACATAGTAAATAATAATTGACAGTCTTCGGATTGTCCGAACCGAAAGTCCTAGGTCGACCCGACGCCTACTGTTTCCTCCTGCGGAACGCGTCCTCACCTACTCCACTCGGGAGATTTACATGTAGTGCGATCCTCCGGATCGATCGGACTTTTGCTCGATGCTTCGGACTTCCTGCTGGACATCCGCTTCCGGCTAGTCCAGCCTTTCACCCGTTCGCGACACCAGGACTTTTCACCTAGGGTTACCACCCCCTAGGACTTTTGCCTGAAGCCATCGACCTGCCAAGACTTTCCGCATAGGGTTACCACCCCCTATGACCTAGGGTTACCGCCCCCTAGGGTTTTCCCTTTGCCTAACTGCAGCTAGGACTTTCCTGAAATCCTCAAGTAGACTTGTTAAACTAAAAAATATCTTAACTTTGAATTCTTTGCCGTTATCAAAACACGAGTTCGATCGTCGGATGCTTCCCGCACCAACAGATCACACGCTCCTAAATAATTTCCTATAATCATCCATAAAAGGAAGTTTGATCTAGTGATCCGCAACAAACCCATCCGTTGTGGAGGGAGGCACTCAGAGCCAACACGCAAGTTTGTTGCATCACTTACAAACTAGTAATGGAGACCATGAGATTTATTTAAAATCCCTCTCCCACTTAGTTATTTAAAATAAGGATTTTAACTTATTCTAGCATACATCACATGCATACACACACATCACAGTAAATAAAAGTAATAAATATGGAAATTATTTTCCAACTATTATGGCCTTTTTCTATTACTGTCCTCCATGTACTCCAACCCTAGCTGCTGCCATCTTTAGCCACTGCCATCGGGTCGAGTCGTCGCATCCATCTTGCTTCTTATTCCGCTGTGCCTCTAGTGCTCCAAAAATACCACGCCTCGCAAGAATCTGATTCGCGACAAAAATAGAATTTTACATATGTCGATCCTATATTCCACGAGGGAATGTACATGTAATCTAGATCGAAAATAAAATTCTAAAATCCTAGGGCTAATACAGCTCCTACTGTATTAGTTACATACAATCATGCACACATAAAATATTGCCCTTGACATGTCCAAGGGTCCAATCACACACAACGTCTATAAGCGATAATAGTTGGAGCCTGCAACCAAGGAGTTAGCACATCCTACTATTATCCTACCTAAATTATGTATGCCATGTGCATAACCTATTTGAATTCTAAACACACAGAGGCAAACCCTAGCTCTGATATCAATTGTTGGTTAGTCTTAGGAAAACGTACCGGTTCCACTGTACAAAATTTTTTTATACAAGTGTCGAACCTTTCCTTAAATAACCTATTGTGTTCTTTAGAAGTTAAATTAGGAATCACAGACGGAACTTAACATCATTGATTCCAAATTTAATTTATCTGTTCTTAATGGTTTAGATTTGAATCGCAAGCGGAACTTAACACTATTGATTCAAATCCACCTATGTTATTAATTTCATTAAATATTAATTTCCAAAATTGACTTCCAGGACTGCATGTCGAGGCACATGACCTTCTTGGATATGGGAGCAACCACCACCGCCTAGACAAAGCCTTTTAAGGAAAGCTAATATTTAATTTCCTTAAATAACTCTAGGTTAACCAAAAAGAACAATCGAATCACAAATTCGAAAAAGAAGAAAACACAAACTCGAAAAACTAATTCGAAAAACTAGATCTAATTGCCTCTTGTATTTAGAATTCTTACAAAGAAAATAACTAGTATGATGAGGAAGAAAATTACTACTTATACCTTCTCTTTGTAAGCTAATGACCTCGAGATCTTCTACCGTATTCCTCGCCTCGCCTTGGACGTTGTGTGGGCGACGATCCTCCAAGATGAACACCACCCAAAAGCTTCTTCCTCTTTTTCTAAAATCTGACCACCACCACCACCAAGGAAAAGAGAGCAAAAGGGAAAAGAGAAGGGAGAGGGCCGGCCACACCAAGAGAGTCTCCAAGCAAGAGAATAAGAGTTGTCTCTCATGAGGCCTCCTCACCCCTTCTTTTATATTACTTGCCCAAGGCAAATAAGGAAAAACTTTTTACAAAAAATAAAATCATCCTCTAGATTTTCCTTTTCCCTTTTTATTTTTCCTTTTCTTTCCTCTTGATTGAATCAATCACCAAATCAATTAGATGAAGCAAGGTGGTCGACCACCACATCAAGAATAAGGAAATATATTTTTTTAAAATTTTACAAGAAGAAATCCTCTTATAAAATTTACAAGCTCTCTTTCCTAAAGTAGGAGTTAAAAAAGGAAAGTTCTAAAAATTAAAACCATGTTTTAAAATTTAAAACTTCTCTTATAAAATTTCTTTTTTTAACATGGTGATAGAAAATTTAAATTTTAAAACTTATCCTCCTTTTTTCTTAAACCATGAGGATGGTTAAAAAAAGGAAAGTTTTAAAAACTTTTAAACTTTCTTTTAAAACTTGTGACCTAATTCAAATAGGAAAGTTTTAAAAATTAAAATCTCTCTTTTAAAACTTATAGTTTTCTACAAAGAGAATATTTTAAAAATTCAAAAAACCCTCCTTGTATGAATTATTGTGGCCGGCCCCTACTAGCTTGGTCACCAAGCAATAGGGTCGGCCCCTATAGAAGAGGATATGGCCGACCCTTGCTTGGTCATCAAGCAATAGGGTCGGCCCCTATAGAATAGGATATGGCAGGCCCTTGCTTGGTCACCAAGCATTGGACCAGCCCACTTCTTGGACACCAAGAAGAGCCTTTCATTTGGATGGACTTGAGACTATAATGAGGCTACGACAGGGACCTAGAGGAGAAATTAGTTTTAGCCTTCCGATGAGCTTGAGTATCTCGTGCTCACCCCGAACACACAACTCAAGTTCATCGATAATAACTCATTCCACTAGAGAATTATTATCGCACTACCGCACCAATCCCAAATTACATTATAGGTTCCTTCTTATCATGAGTGTGTTAGTCTCCCTGTGTTTAAGATTATGAATGTCCACTAATTAAGTAAGTTACTGACCACTCACTTAATTAATATCTAGCTCCAAGAGTAGTACCACTCAACTTCATTGTCATGTCGGACTAAGTCCACCTGCAGGGTTTAACATGGCAATCCTTATGAGCTCCTTGATCCTGTCCGAACGCTGAGTAGACGGACGCTGGGGACGTGGCGCTCTTCGCTGTCCCCGGCTGGTGACGTGGATCTCCGCCGCTACCTGCAAAGAAGTCGGGCTGGGAGGAGTTTCCCGGCGATGACCCTCCGACGCTCAAGTCAGGCAAGAGGAAAACGATGAAGTGGCTCCAAAGATGAGAGATCGCGTACCTTCGGTGAAGTTTGTGGGCTCTTATATAGAGTTCTAGGGAGGCTTGTGCACACCTGTCGAGGCGTACACGTGTCCTTTACCATACCTCAATATGGGCTTACCAGAGGAGCATGCTTGACACCATACTGCTACAATCCGAGCACTTCTCTGATGGGACAGCAGAACCTTCCGTCGTATGATTCTGCGTATGGCTTGGTCGTCGAACATGCCTGTTGTCAGAAGATGCTCCCCAATGTCCCCTTGTCCTTGTCTCCTTTTTCCCCGAGCCGAGCGTCCATCCGCTCGGCAGGCATCGGTCAGACCGGGCGTAGGTATCGGTCCAACCGGGAAGATTTCACTCCATCGCGTGCTCGGCTGAGACTGTTCCTTCACAGCATTGCTGCTTTACGCCACGGCCGAGCGGGTTACCCGCTCGGCCCGGTGGCCCTGTTCACCATGAGCGTCGGAAACCCAACTCCCCGTCGAGTTGTCTTTGATTCCGCCCGGACCCGTTCGGCCGGTTGACCCGACCCTTCTCCGATCGGATGGACCTCATGCTGACCCTTTTGACTTCTGACACGTAGGCTCCCCACAAAGGGGGTCCCCCATCTTTACTGCCGGAGCACTTGCCTCCCCTTCAAGTCTAGTCGAAGGAGGCGATTAGTCCGACTGACTGGACCGCCAGTCACGCCGAGCGGCGTCTCTGTGAAACTATCCTCCGCTCGACCCCCACGGGGGTAGCTATGGCCTTAGTCAACGCCAACATTCCTCGGATCTCTTCGAAATTTGTGCCAATCTTCGACATTAAGGCCGGGCATGCGCTCTGCACCTCGTGAAGGCGCTCATTAAATGCACTCCAGTGGCCGGATGCCACGTGACGCTGCTGCCGTCATCGTACGGCGGCGGCGTTGCGGGTGACGAGACCGAGGCGGTTTGAAATGGACGGCCCGATGCGTTATTCGGTTCTCGTAACCTGCATCCGACGGTGGCGGCCGCTCAGGCTCAACCCTATAAAGCCTTCGCCTTCTCCCCCTCCTCGCCGCATCTTTGCCTTCTCGTGCTCCATAGCTTCCTTTGGCATTTCAGACTTCTGGCGATCCCGCTTTTCCGTTTCCGGCGATCTACAGCCTCCTCCTTTCGATCCTTAGCTTCTTTGTAAGGTCCTTACCCCTTCTCTGTTATCCTCGTGTTTTTTGCCGAGTTCTCGCTCTCTGGTTGTTGTATTGTTTGTCGTCTTCTTCTTTCTATCATTTGCCTCTCCTCGCCTTTTGTGGTTTCGCCCGTTCGGACAATGGCTAGTTCCTCTCAGGCTCAAGACCCAGCACTCGGCCCGTGGTATACCACCATGGAGTCGCGCTTCGATCGGCGCGACGCTGAGATTTTGATGGACAATTTTGACATCCCCTCTGACTTTGAACTTATCTTACCCTCCCCCTCCGCTCGGCCACACAAATCGCTGCGCGGAGCTATCTGTGTCTTCCGCGACCAGTTCATAGCTAGTCTGCGATTTCCAATCCATCCCTTTATCGTAGAAGTCTGTAATTTTTTCGGCATTCCGCTCGGAAGCTTAGTCCCTAATACCTTCCGCCTTCTATGTGGCGTTGTTGTCTTGTTCAAAATCCACAACATTCCCCTCCGACCGGAGGTCTTCTACTATTTTTATTATCCTAAACAGTCCGAGCTGGGTACTTACATGTTCCAAGCTTGGCCCGGTTTAGTCTTCTTTAATAAACTACCCTCTTCCAATAAACATTGGAAAGAGTACTACTTCTATCTTCATCTTCTCAAACGGGCCTCTTTCTGAACCCAGTGGCAGGTCGGACCGCCAATCTCCCCTAAGCTAAAGAGGTTCAAGACCCGACCGGACTATCTTCACGCTGCCAACATGCTAGCCGGTCTAAAGTTCGGCATCAACAAGTTCTTACCTGAAGGGGTGATGTACATATTTGGCCTGAGTCCAATCCGGACTCCCCTCCCGAGCGGCTTCGGTAAGAATTTTACTTGTGCATTCGCCTTGATTGCTAACTGATTTTCTCCTTTTTCCTTTGCAGCGGACATTGTCATGGAGTCCGTGATGGCCGGGATTTTGAAGGGGAAAGCGGCGGCGCTCGAGGCCGCAGCTGCCAAGGAGATGGAGTTGCGTGGCATTGAGCTGGTCGGCTCACACGAAGGGGAGAGCGAGACCCACGAGGAGTCGGCCGCTCAGGCTTCTCTCCCGGAGCTAGCGGTTGGCGCAACTTCTAGCCGAGGGCCTTCCGTCCGGGAGGAAGGTTCTATTCAGGAGGAAGAGCGCCCGCTTAGGGAAAAGAGGCGCCGAACGGAGACACCACTTCGATCGGCCACTTCTGCAGTCCAGCCGTTCGAACGGGCCACCGCCAATTCTCGCGGCAAAGCCCCAGCAGTGGAGGCGATCTCGTCCGATAGGACCCCATCCCAACTGGACGCGTCCGCGGACCCCCTCGAGGCCATACCTGTCAGCGCTCTTCCGCCCTCTCCCCGCCGAGTCCAACGCTCGGCCATTTTGTCCCAGTTTTCTGCACCGGCCTCTGATCCTTCCCCAGCTTCCGCTCAGACGACTCCCGGTCGGCGCCGTACCATCAGGGTCTCCCTGCATCTCCCCACCGAAGGGTTGATGCCCGAGTCCGATCGGCCAATCGCGCCTGAGCACATGATCACCATGAAGGGGCCCCTATCCGAGATGTGGGCCGACGCTCGGGCCCGTGTCGCGATGATTCCACTCGGCAATCTGGCCAACAGCCATATGCAGCAGGCCACTGGGGTAAGTGTGTTTTCCTCCGAAGTTTTTTATGTCGTAATTCCGATCGGCTATTAACATTCTTATTCATGCTAGAGATGGGTAGAGGAGATCGATGTCTCCAATCGTCTGGCCATGGTGGACAAAGAGTTAAAGAGGTTGAGGAGTTCAGGCGGCGCACCTTCCCAGGGTCCTTCATACGTCGAGCTGCAGAAAGAGCTTAAGAAGACCCAAGATCTGTTGGCGGCTAAGCAAAAGAAGACGGCCGGCCAGGCCCATACTCTGGCCGAACTCGAACGACAGGTCAAATCACTGGACCGAAAAATAAGCCTGACAACCGATCGGAAGAAAACGGCTGTCGCCGATCTGGAGAAGAAAAACGTTGAGGCACGGGGCCTGGAGCAACGAGTCAAAGAGCTGATGGAGCAGATGGATGGCGAGAAGGCGAGCCGCTCGGCCGAGGCAATTAAACATAAGGATGAACTGAAGACTTTGCAGGAGTCTCTCGAAGCTTCTCAATTTGCCTTCAAGGAATATCAAGAGGCGGAACCCGGCTGAGTCGCAGCCCTGAGGCTGAAGCACATCCGCTCGACCGAATTTTCAGAAAAAGTGTGCGAGCAGATGTATACTGCTTTTGAGCTTGCCATCACCGCCACGACGGACTATCTGAAGTCCAAGGGTTAGCTCCCTGACTCCGCTAGCATCCCGGCTCAAGACTATGTGGCGCTCCTTAACACCATCCCTAAGGACCTTTATGATTTTCTAGAATAGAAGTCTTTATGTAATTCGACCGTTAGACCAAAAAACCTTCCCTTTTTGTAATTCAACCGCTCGGCCATGATTCCTCTAATTTCAATGAAAAGTTTATCTGTGTTGTGCAACTTCGTTTTTACTTTGCATGCTGGTGGGTGATTGGTCGGGGCCTATGACACACAACTCGGCCAACTAGTTCTCCCGAGCGGGCGTAGGTGCATACGACTTGTCACTACTTTCCCTTGTCGCTCATCTTCAAGCGTCTTTCGTTCCGGCCGGGGGGTTTATATTCGCCGGTCTGACTCTCAATATTTAACGTCGGAGCTCGACGGTCTTCCGGCCGGAGGGTTTATAGTCGCCGGTCCGACTCTCGATATTTAACGTCGGAGCTCGCCGGTCTTTCGGCCGGAGGGTTTATAGTCACCTGTCCGACTCTCGATATTTAACGTCGGAGTTCAACGGTCTTCCGACCGAGGGGTTTATAGTTGCCGGTCCGACTCTCGATATTTAACGTCGGAGCTCGACGGTCTTCCGACCGGGGGGTTTATAGTCGCCGGTCCGACTCTCGATATTTAACGTCGGAGCTCGACGGTCTTCCGGCCGGAGGGTTTATAGTCACCGGTCCGACTCTCGATATTTAACGTCGGAGCTCGACGGTCTTCCGGCCGGAGGGTTTATAGTCACCGGTCCGACTCTCGATATTTAACGTCGGAGCTCGACGGTCTTCCGGCCGGAGGGTTTATAGTCGCCGGTCTGACTCTCGATATTTAACGTCGGAGCTCGACGGTCTTCCGGCCGGAGGGTTTATAGTCGCCGGTCCGACTCTCGATATTTAACGTCGGAGCTCGACGGTCTTCCGGTCGGAGGGTTTATAGTCGTCGGTCCGACCCTCGATATTTGACGTCGGAGCTCGACGGTCTTCCGACGATAATCGCCGACCTGGATATGATACGTCGAGCTCGGCGCCTGGAGCGGTTTAAGGAGCTGATGGATCAGCTGGACGGCGAGAAGGCGAGCCGCTCGGCTGAGGCGATTAAACGTAAGGATGACTGACTTTGCAAGAGTCACTCGAAGCTTCGACTCTCGATATTTAACGTCGGAGCTCGACGGTCTTCTGATTCGGCTGACGATGCCCTATACTTGCGCTAATTTTCCGATTTTTTACTCCTGCATTTCAAGTATACAACCGAACGGAAAGTATACAGCATACATTACATTGGCGCACCTTTCACCCCGCCCAGTACGGCTGGAGATGATTTGCACTCCATGGTCGATCCAGCTGCCGTCCGTCTTCATCATCCAAATAATAGGCACCCGAGCGGAGCTTTTCGATGACTTTGAAGGGGCCCACCCAAGGAGCCTCCAGCTTGCCAATGTCCCCGACCGGCTTTACTTTCTTCCACACTAGGTCGCCGACCTGGAATGCTCTAGGGATCACGCGCCGGTTGTAGTTCTGCTTCATTCTCTGCCGGTACGCCATCAGCCGGACGGACGCCTTGGCTCGCTCTTCGTCGATCAAGTCCAACTCCATCTTCCTCCGCTCAGCATTGTCATCATCATAGTTCTGGATCCGGACTGACTCTACGCCGACTTCAATTGGGATAACTGCTTCGCCGTCGTAAACTAAATGGAATGGCGTGACGCCCGTTCCCTCCTTTGGGGTCGTGCGGATAGCCCATAGGACGCCTGGTAGCTCGTCCACCCAACTTTCTCCCATATGGTCGAGTCGAGCCCGAAGAATGCGAAGGATCTCTCGGTTGGCTACTTTGGCTTGACCATTGCTTTGGGGGTACGCCACGGACGTGAAGTGCTGCTCGATGCCATAACTTTTGCACCATTCTTCGAGCTGCTTCCCGACGAACTGTGGCCCGTTATCATATATGAGCCGGCGAGGAATGCCGAACCGACAGATTATATGCTGCCAGATAAACCTTTTGACCATCTGCTCGGTGATCTTGGCCAGTGGCTCGGCTTCCACCCATTTGGAAAAATAGTTGACCGCCACTAGTAGAAACTTCTGCTGACCGGTCGCTATAGGGAATGGACCTACGATATCCATTCCCCACTGATCGAATGGAAAGGACACTGTAGATGCTTTCATCTCCTCAGCCGGTCGGTGGGAGACGTTGTGGTACTTCCTCGTGTTGGTTGCTACTCGGAAAGCCTAGAAGTTCCACTGTACAAAAATTTTGTACAAAGGTCTGAACCTTTTCCTAGCTACCATGTGTTCTTTTAAATTAAATTTTGGATCGCCTGCGGAACTTAACACGTTTGATCCAAAACTTAATATATTTGTTCTTTTAGGTTTTGACTTGGATCTCCTGCGGAACTTAACACGTTCGACCCAAATCACCTTAAGTTATTAATTCCATTAAATATTAATTTCCATAATTGGTTCCCAGTACTGACGTGGCGAGGCACATGGCCTTCTTGGATATGGGAGCAACCACCACCGACTAGACAAAACCTTTTATAGAAATCTAATATTTAATTTCCTAAAATAACTTTAGGTTAACCGAAAAGAACAATCAAATCACAAGGAAAAATAAAATAAAAGAACACAACTTCGAAAAACATATTCGAAATACTAGAATCGTAAGCCTCTTGTATTTGATATTATTTCCATAAATAACTAGCATGATGCGGAAAGAAAAATTACTAGTTATACCTTTTAGAAAGACCTCTTGATCTTCTACCGTATTCCTCTTCTAACCTCGGACGTTGTGTGGGCAACGATCTTCCGAGATGAGAAACCACCAAGCACCTTCTTCTCCTCCTAGCTAGGTTCGGCCAACACAAAGAAGCTTCACAAAGGACGAAGAACAAAACACCAACCAAGCTCCAAGGGATACAAGCTTTCTCTCCTTCTTCTTCTTCTTCTCCAAGTAGTATCCGGCCACCACAAGAGCTCCAAGCCAATAGAGAAGGTTCGGCCACCACCAAGAGGAAGAGAGGAAGAGAGGTTGGCCGACCACAATACCAAGGAAAAGAGGGAGAGAAATAATAGAGGTTGTTCACCATGAAGCCTTCTCTACCCCCTCTTTTATAATCCTTGGTCTTGGCAAATAAGGAAATTTAATTAAAAACTTCCTTAATTCTTTTGCCATGAAAAGGAAAATTTTATTTAATTAAAAACAATTTTCCTTTTCTCAATTTACATGACCGGCCACACCAAAGCTACAAACAAGGAGAGTTTTAATTAATTAAAACTTCCTAATTTGTCTCCAGAAATTTATAAAATTTCTTCAATAATTTAATCCCTTCATGATTGGTTTATAAAAAGAAAATTTAATAAATTAAAATCTTTCTTTTAAACATGTGGATAAAAAGAAAGTTATCTCTAAAAATTAAAATCTCTTTTAATCTACAAATAAGGAAAGATATCAAATCTTTTCTCAATCTTTTATAGAAACTAATAAAAGAGAATTATTAATTTTTAAACTTTCTTTTAAATCATGAACATGGTTAAAAAGGAAAGTTTTCTTAAAATTTAAAATCCTCCTTTAATCAACAAATAAGGAAAGATTTCAAATTTTAAACTCTCTTTTAAACATGTAGATGATTTACAAATAAGGAAAGTTTTTACCAAAAAATTAAAACCATCCTTTTAATCTACAAATAAGGGAAGAGATTAATCTCTTCTCTTAATCTTTTGTAGAAAGTTATAAAAGGAAATTTTTAATTTTTAAACTCTCTTTTAAAACTATGATATCCACATAAGAAATAATTTTAATAAAAAATCCTTTTTAATATGATGTGGCCGGCCACCTAAACTTGGGCTCCAAGCTATTGGCCGGCCACCTTTAAGGCCAACCTTTAGGCTTGGCCGGCCCTAAGCTTGAGCTTCAAGCTTAGCTTGGCCGGCCCCTATTGGTTGGGTAAGAAGGTGGGTATGTGGTGGGTATAAATCTCTATATACAAGAGGCTACGATAGGGACCGAGAGGAGGAATTGGTTTTGGTCTCCCGATGAAATTAAGCTTCCCGTGTTCGCCCCGAACACACAACTTAATTCCATCAATAATAATTCATTCCACTAAAGAACTATTATTGAACTACCGCACCAATCCCAAATTACATTTTGGGCTCCTTCTTATTATGAGTGTGTTAGTCTCCCTGTGTTTAAGATAACAAATGTCCACTAATTAAGTAAGTTACTGACAACTCACTTAATTAATATCTAGCTCCAAGAGTAGTACCACTCAACTTCATCATCATGTCGGACTGGGTCCACCTGCAGGGTTTAACATGACAATCCTTATGAGCTCCTCTTGAGGACATTATCAACCTAGTATCTCTAGGACACAGTTTCCTTCTATAATCAACAACACACACTATAAGTGATACCATTTCCCAACTTATCGGGCTTATTGATTCATCGAACTAAATCTCACCCATTGATAAATTAAAGAAATAAATATCAAATATATGTGCTTGTTATTATATTAGGATTAAGAGCACACACTTCCATAATAACCGAGATCTTTGTTTCTTTATAAAATCAGTATAAAAGAAACGACCTCAAATGGTCCTACTCAATACACTCTAAGTGTACTAGTGTAATTATACAGTCAAGATAAACTGATACCTAATTACACTACGACCTTCTAATGGTTTGTTCCTTTCCATTTTGGTCGTGAGCTACTGTTTATAATTTATAAGGTACTGATAACATGATCTTCTGTGTGTGACACCACACACCATGTTATCTATAATATAAATTAATTGAACAACTACATTTATCACAAATGTAGACATTTGACCAATGTGATTCTTATTTCTAGATAAATGTTTTATACCAAAAGCTAGGCTTTTAGTATACATTCTAACACCTCGTCCCAATGAAACTTAGTAGCTTTGCGTAGGATCTTGAAAAAAGGGAGACTCCGGTCAGCAGTCTTAGAGATGAATCTTGACAATGCAGTTATTTGCTCGGTCAGGCGATGTACTTCCCTCAGATTTCTTGGAGGCGGCATATCTTGCAACGCTTTTACCTTGCTGGGTTTTGCCTCTATGCCCCGCTCGGTCACTATATAGCCCAAAAAACGCCCGCCTTTTGCTCCGAACAAACATTTCTGAGGGTTCAACTTGACTACATACTTCCTCAGCGTTTGGAAGGTCTCCTCCATGTCCGTAAAAAGATCAGTCGCTCGGACAGACTTGATGAGAATATCATCCACGTACACTTCTAAATTGCGTCTGATCTGCTCCTTGAATACCTTGTTCATCAAGCGCTGGTAGGTTGCTCCCGCGTTCTTTAGTCCGAATGGCATTACATTGTAACAGTAAGTGTCATCGACTGTGACGAAGCTGACCTTCTCTTGATCTTCTCGGGCGAGCGGCACCTGATGGTAGCTCTAATAGGCGTCTAGCATGCATATCAGCTCGCACCCGGCTATGGAGTCCACAAGTTGATCAATCCGGGGCAGAGGGTAGAAATCCTTTGGGCATGCTTTGTTGAGATCCCGGAAATCGATGCAAACCCTCCACTTGTTGCCCGGCTTGGAGACTAGCACCACGTTCGCCAGCCAGCTCGGAAACTGCACTTCGCGTATGTGGCCAGCCTCCAGGAGCTTCTCGACCTCCGCTCGGATGATGGCGTTTTGTTTGGCGCTAAAGTCCCTCTTCCTTTGCTTCACCAGCCGAGCGTCCGGTCGGACGTGAAGCTCATGCTGTGCTATACTTGGCGAAATTCCCGACAGCTCATGCGTCGACCAAACGAAGACGTCGCAGTTTCTCTGGAGACATTTGATTACCTCCTTTTTCTGGCTTGCCTCCAGATCGGCCGCAATGAATGTGGTGGCCTCCGATCGGGTCGGGTGGATCTGCACCTCCTCTTTCTCTTCATAAACCAAAGAGGGTGGTTTTTCGCTTATGGCGTTCACCTCGATCCGTGGCATCTTCCGCGCGGAATTAGCTTCGGCTCGGACCATTTCGACGTAGCATCGCCGAGCCGCCAGCTGGTCTCCTCGCACTTCTCCAACTTGATCTTCAACCGGAAACTTAATTTTCTGGTAGAAGGTGGAGACGGCCGCTCGGAACTCACTGAGCGCTGGTCGCCCCAAGATAACATTGTATGCTGAGGGAGAGTCGACCACGACGAAGTTAGCCATCCGCGTCCTTCTGAGCGGCTCTTCTCCCAGCGAAATAGCCAGTCGGACCTGTCCGACCGGTATAACTTCATTGCCCGTAAACCCATAGAGGGGGGTTGCCATGGGCAGCAACTCAGCTCGATCAATTTGCAGTTGGTCGAAAGCCTTTTTAAATATAATGTTGACCGAGCTGCCTGTATCGATGAAAATGCGGTGAATAGTATAGTTAGCTATTACCGCTTTGATGATGAGGGCGTCATCAAGTGGCACTTCGACTCCCTCAAGGTCCCTGGGCTCGAAGCTGATTTCGGGCCCGCTCGCCCATTCTTGATTGCAGCCGACCGTATGGATCTCGAGCTGCCTGACACTCGCCTTCCTTGCTCTGTTGGAGTCACCTCCGGTCGGTCCGCCAGTGATGATGTTGATTTCGCCTCGAGACGTGTTGCTTCTATTTTCTTCCTCCCTTGCGGACGGCCTAGGTCGCTCCTTAGATACCCGGGGATTGTCCTCATTCCCCTGAGGATGATACCGCTCGGGAGACTTTCTGGATATCCGCCGACCGGCTTCATGGTGTTGCTGTCGCCTGTCGGATGATGGCGATCGACGACGACCACTCCGAGGAGCGGGGTGGGCAATCAGGGGAAGGCTTCGGCAATCTCGTGTGTTATGCGTGTCGGTCTGGTGGAACGAGCAAAACATAGGGGTCCATACCTTCTTTTTTGGTTTGAGCCGCTCGGCGGCTACCTCTTGGATGGCGTGGGACCTTGCGTGATGAGGGCGGACTACTTCGGTTTGCGGTCCTCTGGGCGGCTGGTGGCCAATGAGCGGCTTCCGCTCGGCAGGGTCTAGCCGCTCAGTTGGAGCTTCTTTTCTTCGGGCCGCCTGTGCTTCCTTCACATTAATGTACTCATTGGCTCGGTGTAACATATGATCATTGTCTCGGGGCGGCTTTCGAATAAGTGAACGGAAGAAGCCACCGTCCACGAGGCCTTGCGTGAACGTATTCATCATTGTTTTTGAGGTGGCCGTTGGAATATCCATGGCCACCCGGTTGAATCGTTGGATGTAAGCTCGGAGCGACTCCCTGGGCTCTTGCTTGATGGCAAATAGACTGACACTGGTCTTCTAGTAACGCCGACTGCTCATAAAATGATGGAGAAAAGCGATGCGGAACTCTTTAAAGCTGGTGATGGATCCGTCCGGCAGCCTCCGGAACCATCGTTGCGCCGATCCCGAGAGGGTGGTAAGGAACACCCGGCATTTCACTCCATCCGTGTATTGATGTAGTGTAGCTGTGTTGTCGAACTTACCTAGATGGTCATCTGGGTTGGTGGTTCCGTTGTATTCCCCGATCGCCGGGGGCACTTAATGCTTTGGCAGAGGGTCCCGTAGGATGGCCTCTGAAAATTGTCGGTTGATCCGCACAATGGAGGCATCCGTTCGGGGAGCCTTGCCTTTTCTGTAGTCTCGCCGGGCGCCTCGTCGGATGAAGATCCTCGATCAAGGTTAGCTGGTGCGACTTCAGGAGGCGTACGGAATAGGGACCGATGAAATGGAATCGGGGCAGGCGGTGCTTCTCCTTGGATGCCGATCGGATCCTTATCTCGGCCCCATACTGAGATATTCTCCGGTCAGAACTCTGCTGCAGCTCGGCCTCCTGACGCTGACGTCGCTTGTTGCTCCAATCGCTCGGCTTGCGTCTTCTGTTTCTATTGCTCTATGAGCTTAGCTGCTCTTGCCTCGATTAGAGCGTCGAGCTCCTCCTGGGAGAGCATCACGGCGTGAGGTCGTCCAGCTTCGTCCATCTCTTCCGCTCGGATGCAGGTGCGTTCCCACAGATGATGCCAATTTGATCCTGTTTGAACGCTGAGTAGACGGACACTGGGGATGTGGCGCTCTCCGCTGTCTCCGGCTGGTGACGTGGATCTCCGCCGCTACCTGCAAAGAAGTCGGGCCGGGAGGAGTTTCCCGGCGACGACCCTCCGACGCTCAAGTCAGGCAAGAGGAAAACGATGAAGTGTCTCCAAAGATGAGAGATCGCGTACCTTTGGTGAAGTTTGTGGGCTCTTATATAGAGTTCTAGGGAGGCTTGTGCACACCTGTCGAGGCGTACACGTGTCCTTTACCATACCTCAATATGGGCTTACCAGAGGAGCATGCCTGACACCATACTGCTACAGTCCGAGCACCTCTCTGATGGGACAGCAGAACCTTACGTCGTATGATTCTGCGTATGGCTTGGTCGTCAAACATGCATGTTGTCAGAAGATGTTCCCCAATGCCCCCTTGTCCTTGTCTCCTTTTTCCCCGAGCCGAGCGTCCATCCGCTCGGCAGACATCGGTCAGACCGGGCGTAGGTATCGATTCGACCGGGAAGATTTCACTCCATCGCGTGCTCAGCTGAGACTGTTCCTTCGCAGCATTGCTGCTTTACACCTCGGCCGAGTGGGCTACCCGCTCAGCCCGGCAACCCTGTTCACCATGAGCGTCGGAAACCCGACTCCCAGTCGGGTTGTCTTTGATTCCGCCCGGACCCGTTCGGCCGGTTGACCCGACCCTTCTCCGATCGGATGGACCTCATGCTGACCCTTTTGACTTCTGACACGTAGGCTCCCCACAAAGGGGGTCCCCCGTCCTTACTACCGGATCACTCCTCTTGGGAACATTCTCAACCTAGATAACTAGGACACAGATTCCTTCTATAATCAACAATACACACTATAAGTAATATCATTTCCCAACTTATCGGACATATTGATTTATCGAGCTAAACCTCACCCTTTGATAACTCAAAGAAATAAATATTAAATATATGTGTTTGTTATTATATTAGGATTAAGAGCACACACTTCCATAATAACTAATGTCTAGTTCTTTTATTAAGTCGGTACAAAAGAACTTACCTAAATGGTTCTACTCAATACACTTAGAGTATATCAGTGTAATTTATTAATCAAGATAAACTAATACTTAATTACACTACGACTATTCCAATGGTTTGTTCCTTTCCATCTTAGTCGTGAGCAACTATTTATAATTGATAAAGAACCGACAACATGATTTTCTGAGTGTGACACCACACTCTATATTATCTACTATATAAATTAATTGAACAATTACATTTAACAAATAAATGCAGATATTGACAAATGTGATTCTTTTATTTCAAAAATAAATATTTACAAAAGCTAAGCTTTTAGTATACACTCCAACAATTTCATAATAGACATCTTCATAATCATTAAATTTATACGATTTGATCGCTCTCACTTGTCAAAGATCACCTTTTAATCCACAGTGAAATTATTAGTTAAAGGTATAGAGCGATCATGCATAAATGCAAAGTCTAAATCCATCCAGGCTAACAAAACTATAATATACTTTTGTCCAAAGTTTGTGCCAATAAGCACTAGAATGTTATTCAAATTAGCAGGCATTGAGAGTACTATATAAACGAAAGCAAAGAATATAACTCAATTTAGCAAACAAGACATATATCTTTATAGTTGTACAATAACAAAATGCAATAAATAAAATATGCTACTATATGAGCATTAATAGAGATACCTAGTGTAGTAATACGTCAAGTGTTTGCACTAAATTATAACTTGCTATTAGTACTTTTCAAATAACTCATAATTGAAGGATCATAAAGCGCTAGAGTAGGTGAATAGTATGAGTCACTTTTTTATGTTTTTCAAAAACTCGAGAGAATGCAATGGAAAGTAGAAAGAGAAAATCAAATGCTAACACAAGTTGGTTTTACTTTGTTTGAAGCCTTCGACGACTCCTTCTCCAAGGCCCGCACTCGGTGAGTGCTTTCGTTTAGCAATTACTATAAGCTTGAATGATTATACAAATTTTAAGTACAAAACAAATAAGTAAAATATGTCAACAACAAGTGGAGTAATAGCTTGAGAGTTGGTTGTCAGAGCAGCTTTTTGGTATCATGGAGAGCTTCTTGGAGTAACACATGAGTATGAAAGTCAGAGCAATTGTTGTTCTGGTGTTGATGGTTGAAGCTTCTTTTATAGCCCTTTTCAGGCGCCTGAACCACCCTTGGACACCTGAATTAAGGCATATATGATCATGCTTTATTGATGGATTATCTACCTCTAGGCGCCTAGACCATCCCCGAGCACCTAGACCGCTGATGTGGTTGTATCTCGACAAAGCTTTATCTACGAAAGTTAATCCAACTCCGAGCACTTGTACCCTGATGTGTGTCAGCCAACTAGAGATTTCCAACTTAACATCATACGTGGCTAGATTCAGCCCCATCCAGGCGCCTGGACCCACTCGGGATGCTCAGACCTCTGAGCACCTAGACCCTTTTGGGATGCTTAGACCCCTTTTTCAGCCAACTTTCAACTTTGATTTCCTACACCACTGAGTTAGCAAAATAGAAAAAAAAAAATGTAAAATAAGTTTCCTGATAGTCTCGAGACTATCCAATTCTAACTTTGGATTTCAATAAAATCCTAGGTCGGACTGACGTCTACTGTTCACTCAATTGGGAACACATCCTCACTAAATCTCTCCTCCAATTGCTTACCTCACTTACTATTGCAAACTTATTTAAAATTTGACTCACTAGGCCTTCTTGCCAAGAGCCCCATCTGAACTTCATCCAGTCGTTTGGTCCTCCCTGGCCTACTAGACTTCCTGTAAGCTATTTAGTCCTCCCGGACTCAGTTGGTCTTCTTGCCATTCATCTAATCCTCCTTAACCCAACTAGACTTCAGATTGATGTCTGGTCTATTATGTTTGAGAAGTGTCCTAAGGTAATCGTCTTATAGTTTGTACTATTTATTTTAATAAATATAGATTCACTATTTGAGTGCACTTTACTTATATGTTAGAATGGTCTTAAACTCATTTACTGAATATTCACAATGTGATTCATTGCATAAGAGAACTTGTGATTGGATCATAACTAGTGGGAGTCTCTATATGTGTAATTATGAAAGTATTAAAACATTTCATACTCAATGAATTAATGTATTAGAACATCATCGATTTTGTGAGACTAGCATGGGTTATACTTCTTGGTCTAACCACACAGTTGTCACTCACTAGATGGAGACATTGAGATGTTGAGAGTTAAACGTGGATGCTAGTTATGGTAACTAGTTTATTGGAATGACCTGTTGTAAGGCTTCATATGGTTCTCTACATATATAGATATATTTGTGAAGTACTTACTGTAGCTTGAATGCAAGTTTTCTTTGACTTGAGGTATTCAAGTCACCTTGGTCATGGAAACTAATACTTTGACATCTTAAGCAAAGAATCTCCTTGGAGATGTGAACCCGAGATGATTGGGTATAAGTCAAAGTGTCTGAAGGTGTTTGGATAGCCCACAGAGAATTCACCACTCCTTACGAGAAGACGTATATCGTATGACCAGTTATCAGGATTATTACTCAAAGTCTTTGCAAAGCATCATATGTTAAGAGTATGAGATTCTTGGACACATGTAGGAGTAATTTGAATCCATAGGACAAGGAAGTATTACTTGGGCTAGGTGTGACATAGTTAGTTTAGTGGGGATAGACACATAGACTATGTCCTGAACCAAGTGAGTATAAGATGAGTGAAAGGAATAAGACACGACTCTCTGTAGCTGTTGAAGGATTCAGAATGTTTTGGAATCAATTGTGGTTTTTTGATTAATTGAGAATCATGATATACTACTAGGTGTCACTCATGATTGATTCATAATTAAATAGTTAATTATGGGTGTCCAAGATAAGTCGAGAACCTATTGAGTCACACACACTATGAGTATCTAAAAAATATAAAATAAGTTTAAAAATTTGATTTTTAGATTTAGAGAAAAGATGTTTGGTTGGAATGGACAAAAGGTAAATATGGAAGATATTTTGTTGAAATGAAAGCGCGGATGAGTCACGTCTCTTATGGAAGAATCAGATCATATTTGGTTTAGTAATAAACCAAATTGGTTTGATTTAAACCAAGTTAGTTTATTTGTTAACCAAACCAAGAGGTTAATGAGCCAAATTTTGGTTAAAAAATTTAGACCGGGTTTAAAATTTATATATATATATATATATATAAAATGGCGTAGAGAATAATAGAACCAATTTTTCATTATTCGTGAGTTTAGATTTTTGAAAACTTAACCTCCCTCTCTCTTTTCTCCTCTCTTCATGCTGCCCACCAAAAGCTAGAGGAAGAAGTTTTTCTTCCTCAAGCTTTCATTTCTTCTTCTTTTTCTTGGATCGCATCGCTTCTATGCTTGGCTAGTACCAATCGGAGGTGAACTTTATTGGTCACTAAAGTTGACTTGAAGATCTCGGCGTGGATACGAATAGAGGCAAGGTTCATGGATGTCGCTAAAGTTGATGCCCTTTTCCTTATGCATCATCCATAAGGTACGCCTATAATAATTATTATTCTTCAAATTTTATTTTATGATTATGTCTACATGATTATATCTTACATGAGTGTGGTGTGTGTTGTAATAAAATAATTTTATTTTTATATTTTTGCTTCCACTCCATGTTTTATGAAATGTGTTAAGCACACATCGCATCGGGCATACCCCAATAATGGTATCAGAGCCCAATCGTTCTTTGATATGATCATGAAATATGTTTTTTGAATTGTAGTAATCGTAGTTTTATAGTTTTGGAGATTATAAAATTATGGAGGAAAATTGTTTCCTGATCCGAGATTGGAATCACACATAATCTATCTTAATCGATCAGCTAATCAATTGATATGTTTATCAATCGATCAGTGGCTGATTCAATCGATCCATAGTTCAAATTCGTGACAAAAAGGTTCTCTCAATCAATTGTAATTTGTTTTCAATTGATTAAGGAGCCAAAGATCATGAAAATTGACGTTTGAATTAATTGGATGATTGATTCAATCGATCTCAATTGATTGGAGAAAGTTGTCAATCAATTAAATGACCACAAATCATGATCAGAGGACTTTGTAATTGATTGATGAATTGATTGAGTATCTGAATTGATTACCTAATTGAATCACGTATAGAAAGCTTCTTAATCGATTGTTGAATCAATTAAGCATCACAATCGAGCAAGAGCTCTGTATTTGTGACCCTAAAATTTCATAATCAACTAAGGCCCTGAATTGATTACCGAATTGATTGAGTAATTTTGTTCAAAAAGTAAAGGTTGTAATCAATCACTTAATTGATTGGGAATCTCCCAATGGATCAATAATTTGTGCTAATTGATTGGCACAACTTGAATCGATCCTAAAAAATTCCAATTTTTGAAATTCTAAAATAATTAAGAAAATTATAATTAGGGAAATTGTTTGCTACTTAGACTTACTTAATTAAGAATTATTTTCTTAAGATAAATATGTGGTTAGACTTGGAAATTTGTTTCCTAATCTAAATTAAGGAATTTTGGTTTATGAAAATCAAATCCTTAAACATATTTTATATCCAAATAAAATTATGATAACTATAAATTTGTTAATGTCATTTCTATCATATGTTATATATATATGCATTAATTAATTTTAATTTTATGTATTGATTAGATTAAATTATTGCATGCGTGCGTGATGTCATGTCTATAAGTAACCTGTTGTGGTTTTGGTGTGACGATTAACCAAATCTAGTTAGGTCTTGTGCATGTTTGATGCATTGTGTCTAAATGTATAGAAACTTAGGAGCACAAGAAGTCGAGCGAAAGACACGGCTAGCAAGAAGGACGGCACGGGAGAGAGTTGACAGGCTCGATGCGTCTGAGGGACAAGGTGTTACGGACGATTACACTGGCAGACAAGAAGGAAGCGCGCAGTATTTCTGAGGAATGAGAAGCTAGAGCGGAAGCTTACTTGAGGAGAAGACCGGAAAATGGATTCGTGTGTGCCCTATTCCGGATGGCCAAAATCATCCAAGTGAACATAGCCGGAATGGAGGAGAATCAGATAGTCAACAAGGTGTTAACTGTATCAGCTAGTTCCGGGCGCTTGGACCGAAAAAATTATCCCTAGCTGAACCTTTGCAATGCGGATAAAGTTTTATCCATGCCCAAGCACCCAAAGCCCTTCCAGGCGCCCGGAGATGCCACGCCAATAAACAGTCAAATTCGACCAATAGGCTATAAATAGAGCCCTGGTCTTAGTAGTTTAGTACAATACTTGAAAATGATTTTCTTTCTATTCTACTTTGTAATCTAGTGCTTAAACTACTGTAAGAGACTTCTCCGCCAGAAGGAGATTTGATAGTGAACTTTCAATGTCTTAGACTAGCAATCCTCTAATTGTACCAAGTAAAAAGATTTGCCTCTTCTCTCTTTCTTGTCAATTAGTTTATTATTAAATAAGTGTTTCTTAATTTAGTTTGAAAATCTAAGAAAGGTCTGATTTTTATTCTCAGGGAAATTCACCCTCTCTTGCCGGCCTCAAGGGGACCAACAATGTCATCATATTTGCCATGCATGTGATATCATATAGATAGATCATATGCATGATGACGATGAGGCCTAAATCTCTTACAAAATATTAAAACCTACACCTTCTATCAATATGGTAAGAATTAGATTTTAATTACTTATTTAAGTTGTTGTGTCAAAGCCAAGCTCAACCTGAAATTAAACATGTTCAAACTATTGATATACGATCTCATGATTAACAGGTTGATTTTAACTTGAAGCATTGCTTTGTTGTGCCAAATCCAAGGTCAATGTGGATAGAGATGAAGTTGGGTGATATGTATTTGATATATACTTATTAATGTGTTAGCAACCCGATGTTTATACAAATATCAATTGGTTGATAGCATAATGTGATAATTGTATATACACGATATGTAATCGGTATATTTGATATCTACTACAATAGCTAAGAATGACTTATTGTGATAAAGTCAAGGTTATTCTTTTCTGAAGTGGATATCAACACACTTAGAGAAAACCTACCACCTTCCGAATTTATAAGGAAGAGCTCTTGAATTTAATAAATAAGCTGAAATTTTTTATTATATGTAAAAATTTTACATGATTAAAATTGTCTCTATCATATATTCTCTTATTTATATTTTTAGGTTAATCATTTAATTATGATATATTTGAATTTACGTTCATTAATAGACTCGGACAAACTAATTGGGTTGAACTTCTTAGATTGGTTTTGAAACATGAGAATTATTCTCAAGGCTGATAAACTAATATATGTTCTTGAAAAGACATTTCTCCATAAATATAGCAGATGATGTAACACCATACCAGATATTGGCCTTTAAAAAGCAAATGGCTAACTCTAAACTTGTGAGTTGCATCATGTTGGCCTTAATGTCTCTTGAACTACAAAAACAACAAGAGCATATGGATTCTTATACAATTGTTTCATCTACATGATCTATTTGATAAGCAAGCTAAATATGAATGGTTTGAGGTCACTAAACTACTCTTTTGCTCAAAGATGCAGGAGGGTTTATCTACAGTACAATTTGTGCTAAAGATGAATAGATACATTGAGCATTTGGGATCACTTGGTTTTACATTAGATCATGAATTAAGCATTGACTTGATTCTGCACAGTTTACCCACTAGCTATTCACAGTTTATGATGAACTATCGGATGAACTACCTTGAATCCATAATTCCAGAGTTGATCAACATGCTCAAAGATGTAGAACCTTCTATAAAGAAAGAACAGAAGACATTGATGTTAGTAGACTTCTTAAAAAAAGGTTCTAAGAGGAAGTCAAACCATCAGTCCACTGGGAAGAAGAAGAAGGCCAAGATAGTTGAATCGACAACAAAGGGTTCATGCCATCATTGTGGCAAGATGGTACACTAGCAGAAAAATCGCAAAATTTATCTTGAGTTTGTGAAGAAGAAGAAGAAGAAGAAGACATCTGATGCCCCCATCTGCTTCAGGTATTTTCATTATTGATTGTCATGTTATTTCCTTCAACACTTGGATATTAGATACCGAATGTGGCTCACATATATGTAATGATATACAAGGGCTAAGGAATAGCAGAAGACTCGTCAAGGGTGAATCAAATATATGAGTTGGCAATAGAGCAAAGGTTGCCGCTATCGCCATCATAACATATTTGTTGAAGCTTCCTAGTAGACTTATCTTAGAACTAGATAATTGTTATTTGGTTCCTGCATTAATAAAGAACATTATTTTTTATTTATTGATTAAATAAAAAGGTTTCTATTTGACTTTTAGTAATAATTATTGTTATATAACTTTGAATGATGTTCTTTACGGTATGAGAATTTTATGCAATGACATCTACACATTAGATATATTCAGTGGCATATTCAATATCAAAACAAGGAGCAAAAATGCTTGAAAAGATGATCAAATAACATCCTACTCATGGCATTGTCGCCTTGGCCATATAAACAAGAAACACATGTCTGAATTGTAAAGACTTGTATTTCTAGAATCATTTGATACAGATTCATTTGATACATGTGATTCATGCTTAAAAGGCAAGATGACAAAAATACCTTTTACTAGAATTGGTGAACTAGTCAAAGAGCTACTTGGTCTCATACATACCAATGTCAAATCATGCACTAGGAGGTTATAACTACTTCATCACCTTTATTGATGATCACTCACGATTTGGTTATTTGTATCTTATGAAACATAAGTCTAAAGTTTTTGAAAATTTCAAAGAATTCAGAAATAAAATAGATAAACAATTTGGTAAAAGCATTAAGATACTTCGATTTGATCAAAGTGGTTAATACTTAAGCCAAGATTTCAAGATTATTTAAGAGATAATGGAATATTATCTCAATAGATTCCACCTTATATGCCACAACATAATAGTGTATCTAAAAGACAAAACAAAACTTATTGGACATAGTTAGGTCAAAGATGAATCATGCAAATCTTCCCAAATCCTTTCAGGGTTATGTACTCGAGACAATTGTTTACTTGCTAAACAGGATCCTGACTAAGGAAATTTCTGCTATTCCATATGAAATATGGACTAGTAAAAAACCTCATCTATCTCATTTGAAGATATGGGGTTGTCATGCTTATGAGAAGAGAATTGTGTCAGACAAGCTAGATGCTAAGTTTGATAAGTGTCTATTTATTGGTTACCCTAAGGAAACAAAGGGTTACCAATTTTATAATCCCTTAGACCAAAAAGTGTTTGTTTTAAGGCATGCAACATTTCTAGAGAAAGAGTTTCTCTTACAGGAAATAAGTCGAAGTATGGTTGAATTTGATAAAGTTCAAGAGACTCCAATAGACACTGAAGAGATGTCTGGTCAAGAACCACAACTGATTACTCATAATAATGAAGCATCGGTTGAACCTGTAGTTACACAACTTCCTCGTAAATCTCATAGAACACACAATATTTATAAAAGATATGGATCTCTCATAAGTGAATTGAATGGCGTATTATTCATTGAGGATGAGGAACCTACTAATTATGAAGAAGTTCTGAAAAGTTCAGAAATGGACAAGTGGCTTACAGCCATGAAGTTGAAAATGGATTCCATGTATGAAAACTAAGTTTGGAACTTGGTGGACCCACCTGAAGGCATTACATCTATTGGGTGCAAGTGGATTTTCAATAAGAAAACTAACATGAATGGTAATGTCAATTTTCATATATGGAATCCATTTCCGGCTTCATAGTTGTAAGCCACTTGTCCATTGGCAAAGGGCTATCGTCAAAGGTAAGGAATTGACTATGATGAAACTTTCTCACCATTAGCTATGTTTAAATCCATTCGGATACTTCTAGCCATATCAGCTCATTATGATTATGAGATATGATAGATGGATGTGAAAATAACTTTCCTTAATGGAAACCTACTCGAGGATGTATATTTAATACAAACCGAGGATTTCACATTTGTTGATAAAAGTAAAATATGCAAGCTTCAACAGTCTATTTATGGATTGAAGAATGGATTGAAGAAAGCATCCAGTAGGAGTTAGAATATATGTTTTGATAAAGTAATCAAAGAGTTTGATTTTTCATAAAATTCTAACGAACCTTGTGCATTTATACGAAAAGATTAGTGGAAGTATAGTCATATTTCTAATATTATATGTTGATGATATATTACTCATAGGAAACGATGTTCCAGTTCTACAGTCAGTTAAAGTTTACTTATCTAAGATGTTCTCCATGAAAGATATGGGAGAAGCAACTTAGATTCTTGGGATGAGGATCTATAGAGATAGGTCGAAGAGGTTGCTTGGTCTTTCACAATCTACATATATAGACAAAGTGCTAAAATAGATTAACATGTTTGAATCCAAGAAAGGTTTCATACCCATGAGGCATGAAATTTACTTTTCAAAATCTATGTGCTCATGCATAGAAGATGAGAGGATTTGCATGAATAAGATTCTCTATGTATCTGTTATAGGATCTATCATGTATTTATGTTATGTACAAGGCCTAATGTATCATACACTATGTGTCACAAGCAGATACTAATCAGATTCAGGAATAGATCATTGGGTTACTGTCAAGACAATCCTTAAATACTTAAGAAGAACTAAGGATATGTTCTTGGTATATAGAGATGGTGATATGGTTACACGTGGGTATACGGATGTCAGCTTCCAGACAGACAAGGATGATAACAAGTGCCAGTCTGGATACATATTCACATTGAATGAAAGTGCACTTAGCTGGAAGAGTTCCAAGCAAGATACAATAACAAACTCTACCTATGAGGAGGAATATATTACAGTTTCGAAAGTAGCAAAGGAAGTGATTTGGATCAAGAAGTTCATCACTGAACTAGGAGTGGTTCCGATCATTATTGAAGCATTACATGTTTATTGTGACAACATTGGAGCCATTGCGTAAGCAAAGTAACCTAGTTCTCACCAGCGATCCAAACATGTGTTTTGCCTCTATCATCTGATCAGGGAGATTATCAGTAGGAAAGGAATACAACTCGAGAAAATTTTCACTAAAAGAACCTAGCTGATTCTTTGATAAAGGCTCTACCATAAAGTAAGTTTGAGAGTCACACCCATGCTTATGGTTTAGGACACCGTAGTGATTGATATTAGGCTAAGTGGGAATATGTTATATTTGAGAGGTGTCCTAAGGTAATTACTTTATGATTTGTACTATTTATTTTGATAAATATAAATTCACTATTTGAGTGCACTTTACTTATGTATTTGAATGGTCTTAAACTCATTTACCAAATGTCTATAATACAATTCATAGCATGAGAGAACTTATGATTGGATCACAACTAGTGAGAGTCTCTACATGTACAATTATAAACGTATTGAAACATTCCCTAATCAATGAATTGATGTATTCAAATATTATTAATTTTGTGAAACTAGCATAGATTATACTTATTGGTCTAACCAAGCAGTTGCTACTCACTAGATAGAGACATTGAGATGTAAAGAGTTAAATGTGAATGCTAGTTATGGTAACTTGTTAATTGGAGTGACATGTTGTAAAGCTTCATATGGTTCTCTATATATATATGGATATGTCTATGAATTACTTATTGTAGCTCAAGTGCAAGTTTCCTTTAACTTGAGGTATTAAAGTCACCTTGATCATGGAAGCTTATATTTTGATATCTTAAGCAAAGCATCTCCTTGGAGATGTGAACCTGACATGATTGGATAAAAGTTGAAGTACCCGAAGGTGTTTGGATAGCCCACAGAGGTTCACTGCTCTTTGCGAGGAGACGTATACCCTATGACCACTTGTTAGGATTATTACTAAAAGTCTTTGCAAAGTATCACATGTTAAGAGTATGAGACTCTTAGACACATGTAGAAGTAATTTGAATCCACAAAATGAGAAAGTATTACTTAGGCTAGGTGTGACATAATCAGTCTAGTGGGGATAAACACAAACTATGTCGTGAATCAAGTGGGTATAAAACAAGTGAAAGGAACAAGAAACGACTCTCTGTAGCTGCTGAAGGGTTCAAAACTAGTTCTGGAATCAACTGTGATTTTTTGATTAATTGGGGATCATGATGAACTACTATGTGTCACTCATGATTGATCTATAATTAAATAGTTAATTATTGATGACCAAGATAAATCAGGAATCTATTGGCCACACACACTACGAGTATATAAAAGTTTGATTCTCAAATCTAGAGATAAGATGTTTGGTTGGATCATATACACTATAAAAAAAACCAGGATTATCGACAAAAAATCCTTTAGAATTCCATTGTTATATGCATATACCGACAGATTACCAACAGAAAAATAAGTGTCGGGAGATGATTTGTCGGAAATGGGGTTTTTGACGGAATAGTTAATTCCGTCGTTAATATTTTATCGACGGAACTTTAATTCTTAGGTATAGCTGCCGAAAACACTGTACCAGAAATCGAGTTTACTACCGATGAAATCACAAATTTCATCGAAAAACACCAAACCTTAACTATCCAGTTTTACTAACAAAATATGATATTCCGTCGGTAATTACCGACAGAAATTAGGATTTCATTAGCAATCATTGACAGAATCTCAATTTTCATCTGTAAACTATCAAAATACCGATGGAAAATATCATTTCCATCGGTATTTATTTTTAGTAATCACTGATGGAAATTGAGATTCTGTCAGTGATTACCAACATAATTTCAATTTTTGTCGGCAAACTATCGAAATACCAACAGAAAATACTATTTCTATCAGTATTTATTTTTGATAATCACTGACAGAATATGTTTTCCGTCGGTATTCTATCGGGATATGAAAAAAAATTAACAACTTCATCATGTTTACATGCGCGCTCTTCCCTATATACAATTTCTAAATATACAAAAACCATCACAGACGATGGCATACAATCCAATCCACACATACAAACAGGTTAAATATAATCCAGACACATACGTCATATAACAATCATACACAAACAATTACACTTAGAAAATTCACACATAAAAATTCATTCCATACATCTTAACAATTCATTCTTCTTCATACAATCCATATAAGCACAAATAAACTAACATCCATACTAATAGAAACAATTATAATCATCTAAAACAAACAAAACTAAACAATTATGTAGAATACATATGCAAATATCTATATCTAAATCTAAGTTTACAAAATACATACCACAATATAAAGTACTCCAAATAATACAACACAAAATAATAAAGAAAATCCTATAGAAAGTCAATACAAAATGATCATTTTAATGTATAAATAAACATTTTGCATATATGTATAATGAATTTTATATGTAATAAAATGATATCTGAACAAAAATGAGCATATGATGACATGAAAAACCAATAAGTAAATAGGGCCGAACGTGACTCCTGAAATATATAGTAATAAAATCTTTAGAAATAACTAAATTATAATATCAAAATAGAATAAATATATTACCACGGTCTATGTATGATAAATAAAAAACTAAAGTGTAGTTTCAAGAGCAGTAAAAGTTGGTAATTCAGGAGCAGTAAAAGTTGTAGCAAATGATAAACCACCAGAAGACCCAATTGATTCATACAAATAAGATTCTCCGTGACAATACCAATTATAGTAATTTGGCACAAAACCATTTCTACATATGTGCACTTTTACGGTATCCTCATCGCGGAAGGCTCTATTCCTACATTTCGAAAGATTATAGAGACACAGTAACTCAGCATCATTTATACATTCTGGATGACTCTTAGCAAAGTTTACAAACTCCTCAACTTCAGTAATAAAATCATCTCTAACAAATCTATTTTCTAATTGATTGTACATCCAAGCTTTGTTTATAGATATTTTCACCTAAAACTAATAAATTGAGAATTAGAAATTAGCTTAAATTAACATACTAACACAAAACAAACAAAAGGACTATATTATGTTATAGATTACTATACTAACATAACATACATTTAAATTGAACCATGTTAAATAACATAAAATATAATTTACTAAATTACACCTGAAGATGTGTAGTTCAACCGGAGAAGAGCAGCAAATGCTATATGTTAACCAAATAAAAATAATTTAACTCAAATTTAGCAAAAAAAAAAATGACAAATTCAAAGCAGGAGCTGCTGCTATCGGCTGACAATAGCCAGCACAACCGCCAGCAGGCAACGAGCAGCCAACGTGGCAGCCAGCAGGCAATAGGAGGTCGGCACGACCGCCAACAGGCAACAGGCGGCCAGCACGGCCGCCAGCAAGCAGCTGGTGGCCGGAGCTGCCGCTGCCTACGTCAGAAACAAGGAGAGAAAGGAGGGAGAGGTGGGTTACCAATAATTAGGGAAAATGGAGAGAAGCCGCCGTGCATTGGAAAAAGGCGTGGAAAAGAAGCGAAGGGTTAGGGTTAGGTTTTAAGCGGCATTTCCAATGGAATATAATTCCATCGGAAATGTAGTTTACCGACGGAATTAATATTCCGTTGGTAAACCCTACCGAAAAACATTCGAGGTTTTTTGACGGAATTAGTATTCCGTCAGTATTTATCGACAGAAACTATATTTCATCAGAAGACACCGACGGAATACAACTTCCGTCGGTAGTTTCTGATGGAAGTATAATTCTGTCGAAAAACTCAAAGTATTTCCAACTGAATATAGATTCCGTCGATATACCCGTCGGTATTCCTGAATTTTTTTGTTGTGACAAAGGGCAAATATGAAAGATATTTTATCGGAACGGAAGCACGGATAGACCACATCTCTTATAGAAGAATCCTAAGCTATTTGGTTTAGTAATAAACCAAATTTTTTTGGTTTAAACCAAGTTGGTTTGTTTGTGAACCAAACCAAGAGGTTAATGGATCAAATTTTAGTTAAGGAATTTGAGCTGGGTTTGAACTTTTTTTATCCAACTCATCTAAGATTATATATATATATATATATAAGGTGGAGAGAATAATAGAACCATTCATTATTCGTGAGTTTAGATTTTTGGAAACCTTGCCTCCCTCTCTCTGCCACCGCCTACCAAAAGCTAGAGGAAGAAGTTTTTCTTCCTCAAGCTTTTGTTTCTTTTTTCCTTCACTTGGATCACATCGCCTTCACGCTTGACTAGTACCAATCGGAGGTGAACCTTGTTGCTCATCATAGTTATCTTGAAGATCTCGATGTGGATATGAATAGAGGTGAAGTTCGTGGACATCACTAAAGTTGATGCCCTTTTCCCTACGCATCATCCGTAAGGCATGCCTACAATAATTATTATTCTTAAATTCGTTGTATTACAATTATGTCTGCGTGATTGTATTCTACATGTGTGGTGTGTGTTGTAATAAAATAGTTTTATTATCATATTTTTGTTTCTGCTGTATGTTTTGTGAAACGTGTTAAGCACATACCACATCGGACATACCCTAACATAGTCCCTATCAAGTCTTTTCGTCTTGCACACTTGATTAATGGATTAAAAAACACAACATCAGCCCACCAGGTGTCTCGCCAGTTGGGTCTCTCCTCCAATTGGGTCTGCTGTATGTTTTGTTTCTACCTTTAACCCACCAGGTCTTTCCACTAGTTGTCAAGTCTGTAAACCCAACTGAACTTCGGTCGGTTGTCTGGTCTCGCGGACCCAACTAAACTTCCTGTCAGATATCGAGTCACTCCTTAACCTATTTAGACTTCGCATCAGCTATCGGGTCCTACGAACCTAGCTGGATTTCAGCTTAGTGTTAGGTCCTCCAGACCCGTCAACTCGTGTACACTTGGTAAAGCGATTAGACCACAAATACTCTAACTTTAATCCACTTGTCATTCATCAAAACCTGAGTTAGATCATTAGTGCAAATTGCACCAACAGATTCAACATGCCTTAAAATGAACCTCGTCTCTAACTTTATATACCCGACCTAACCTATGGGGACTATCCATCATAAAGCTCATCTCTCATTAACAATTCATTAATGTTAATGAACTGGATTAATGGATCTACACATTGAATTCACATTTAATAATCCAAACCCTTTATGCCATAAGTATTAGATCACTTAATTGAGATTTAATTTTTTTAATAATAATTAGTTATATGTGCGGCATTAATCAAGCATAAATCTACCTTATAAAATTAAACTTATTCATGTGAACTTAATCGGATTGAGTCCATTCATATGGACTTAATCCTTTAAGTCAAACTTTGCTAGCTCCAATAGGTATTCCCACCAAAGTTTTTAATTACAAACTTAATGAACACATAAGTCATACAAACAAATCTAACTCAAAATCTTTGTCAAGTCAAATACGACCACTTAAGACATAATCGCACTAACAATATCTATTCTTCAAATAGTGGTAAAATGAGTTATTCATCGAACCCAACTCTTCATTTGGCCTTATTGCACTTTGACATTGAAATAGAAATCTTAAAGAACACTTTGGCATAAAATCAAACATTGAATCTCATTTTAGAAAAACTAAAAACTAAATTAGAGGCATTTTCAAATTGTTAAAGGAAACCCTACACGCATTGTTACCGAGTGCAAATAATGTTTAAACAATAGTTTTTTTTAATCGACCGGTAGGAATGGAATTAGGTGAACAATAAATCCATGATATAATTAATGATATAGTCAAATGCAGATCGCATAGAATATTAGAACTTCTCCATTGCTTCATGCTCACTACACCACATTCCATTGTGTGCATAGATAAGCCATCTCCTACACTTAATTTCTCTTCTTCTCCTTGTTTGGTGGCTCATCTAAACCCTAACTACCATACCCTAAAACATTTGTGGTCTCAACCTCCACCCCACTTGTCTTGACGTGATCCTCCCCCAATTGCACCATACAAACACTCCTTCTCAATTGGCGGTAAAATGTAGCTAAACACCCCCAACTACTCCTCCATTGTCTGTCTTCTTCCTCTAATATACTCTACGTATGAAAGATGAGCAGCACGATCTTCTATAAATCTCGTGTGATTGTGTGATGGGATTGTCATGCCGTTCAAGTTTCGATCTCTCCTGCTTTGTGTGAGCCGAGGATCGATCGAGGTTGATTGATTGAGGTGGTGGCTAGCTCGATCGATGACGCGCTTCGTGGATAAGATAACCTTCTTCGACCGCCGCGCGTCGCCGATGGCGGAGGCGGAGGACGTCGCCCGCGACGGGCTTCTCATACACTACGGCTCCCCCGCCGGCGCCAGCCCTCCAGGTAACGTCGCCGGTGGGTCCGTTACTCTCGGTCAGCTGTTCAAGCGCGTCGGCGACGCTCATAGCGGCGGCGGCGGTGGCGAAGAGGGCGGAGAGGTCGGAAGTGTTTCCCGACTCCGCCATGTGATCGAGGTGGATCCGTTCGAGGAGTACCAGTTGGGCTCTCCCCCGCCGCCGCCTTTTGTGCTTGCTTTTACGGACCTGACGTACAGCGTGAAGCGGCGAGAGAGGATGAGTTTGTTACGGAGGAACCGGTTGGCGTTGGACCCGCCGGAGACGGCGGCGGAGCGGGGGCGGACGAAGACGCTTCTGAACTCGATCTCCGGCGAGGCGCGGGAAGGTGAGATTTTTGCGGTGCTGGGGGCGAGCGGGTCGGGGAAGTCGACGCTGATCGATGCTCTGGCGAACCGCATCGCGCGCGAGAGCCTGCAGGGCTCCGTCACCCTCAACGGCGAGAAGCTCGAGGGGCGGCTGTTGAAGGTCATCTCAGCGTACGTGATGCAGGACGATCTCCTCTACCCGATGCTCACCGTGGAGGAGACGTTGATGTTCTCCGCCGAGTTCCGCCTCCCGCGCTCCCTCTCTGCTTCCAAGAAGAAAAGCAGAGTACAGGCGCTCATCGATCAGCTCGGTCTCCGCGCCGCCGCCAAGACCATCATCGGCGACGAGATCCACCGCGGGGTGTCCGGCGGGGAACGGAGGCGCGTGTCCATCGGGATCGATATCATCCACGATCCTATCCTTCTGTTCCTCGACGAGCCCACGTCGGGGCTCGACTCCACCAGCGCGTTCATGGTGGTGAAGGTGCTCCAGCGCATCGCCCACAGCGGCAGCATCGTCATTATGTCGGTGCACCAGCCGAGTTATCGTATTCTCCGTCTCCTAGACCGCCTCCTCATCCTCTCCCGCGGCCAGACCGTCTACAGCGGGGCCCCCGACGGCCTCCACTCCTTCTTTGCAGACTTCGGCCACTCCATCCCCGACGGCGAGAACCCCACTGAGTTCGCCCTCGACCTTATCCGCGAACTCGAGGGAACCCCCGCCGGCGCCACCGCCCTCGTCCAATTCAACAAATCCCGCGCGGCTGCCCAACCGGCCGCCTCCAAGCCGGCGGCTCTGTCCCTCAAAGACGCTATCAGTGTCAGCATTTCGCGCGGGAAGCTCGTCTCCGGGGCGACCGAGGGGGCGACCTCCTCCTCCTCGTCGGTGCAAAAGCACGCGAACCCGTTCTGGATCGAGATGGGCGTGCTGACGAAGCGCTCGTGGACGAACACCAAGCGCATGCCCGAGCTGTTCGCTATCCGACTGGCGGCGATCCTCCTCACCGGCTTCATCCTCGCCACCATCTTCTGGCGGCTGGACAACTCCCCCAAGGGCGTGCAGGAGCGGCTCGGCTTCTTCGCCATAGCCATGTCCACCATGTTCTACTCCTGCGCCGACGCGCTGCCGGTCTTCCTCCAAGAGCGCAGCATCTTCATGCGGGAGACAGCCTACAACGCCTACCGCCGCTCCTCCTACGTCCTCTCCAACGCCATCGTCGGCTTCCCGCCGCTGGTGCTCCTCTCGGTCGCCTTCGCACTGACGACCTACTTCGCCGTGGGGCTCGCCGGCGGGATGCAGGGGTTCGTCTTCTTCGTCCTCATCGTGCTCGCCGCCTTCTGGTCCGGAAGCGGGTTCGTAACCTTCTTATCCGGCGTGGTAACCCACATCCTGCTGGGCTACACCGTCGTCGTGGCCCTCCTCGCCTACTTCTTGCTCTTCAGCGGCTTCTTCATCAACCGGGACAGGATCCACGACTACTGGCTCTGGTTCCACTACATGTCGCTGGTGAAGTACCCCTACGAGGCGGTGATGCAGAACGAGTTCGACGACCCGCACAAGTGCTTCGTGCGAGGGGTGCAGATGTTCGACAACACGCCGCTGGCGGCGCTGCCGGAGGTGGCGAAGCTGACCGTGCTGCGGTCGATGGGGCAGTCCCTGGGGGTGAACTTAACCGGGAGCACCTGCATCACCACCGGCACTGGAATCCTGCAGCAACAGAGCATCACGCAGCTCACCAAGTGGGACTGCCTCTGGATCACCGTCGCGTGGGGGTTCCTCTTCCGGTTCCTCTTCTACATCAGTCTCTTGCTCGGGAGCAGGAACAAGAGGAGGTAGCTACCTAGCTAGCTCCTTCGATCGATTGATCGATCCTGAACCGTTGTGGATCCATCGCATTGGCATCTGCAACCCTTTGTTTGTCTCTCAATCCATAATTCAATAAGATTTCAAGCTTCCTCTCTATCTTGACCTGGCCGCGTTGGTGAATTCATCGCCTGCATGTTAGTTTGCTCTTCTAAGGAATGTGGGGCCAATTGATCCGATCCGTTTGATCTAATCTCTCTTTAAGACACAGTTACTTGGACATTCTTACTATATTTAAATTTGTTGTAGAAGATAAATACAAAAATATTGAATTTAAGATTATTAAATTTAAATTCAGACTTAGCTAATCTATTGAGATGGACTTCACTTCTTGTTGAGTTGGACTGGTTAGACCAAGCTGCCAGTGAACGTTAAGCTGCCAGAGTGGCTTAAGCGATTTGAATAGTCCGAGTGAGCTGAGCTATCTAGTAACCTGAGTGGCCCAAGTGGTAGCCCAATCTATTCGAGTGGGAACAGCCAAGAGAGTCGAGTGGCCCGAATTATCAGCCGGAGAATTGGATAGGGAGTTGTCGAGCGAGAGGCTGGGCCAAGAGCTTCTGAACCGTAGAGCCAGGAGATGAGGCAGGAAGCTACAGAGAGGCCGAATAGAGTTGTAGAACAACCAAGCTGGAAGGCTGGACAGTGAGGTGCCGAGTGGAAAGACAAGGCAATCGGGCATGCTAAGGTGTCAAGCAGGAAGCAAGGTTGTCGGGTTTGGAGGTGTGTTGAGCACTGTCAATGGTCTTATCTTAAATATAAATTTTTTAAAACTAGATTCGTCACTTTCGATAATATTTAGAGTTTCATTAGATATCAATTTTTTTAAAATACGATTTAATCACGTTCCCAATCAAGCACAAGTTGTACCTAGCAAATAGAACTGTAGCCAAATGCTATCAAGAAAAACAAAGATGAGTTGTCGAGCAAGTTTGTCCATACTCCAGTGGAGAATGTGTCGATAGGGATGTAAATAAATCAAGCAGTTTACGAGTTATTCGGAGTTCGATTCGGTAAAAAGTTTATTCAAGTTCATCCGTTTATCTTATCAAGCCAAGCTCGAGCTCGATTTCGAGCTCGACAGTTTTATTGAGTCGAGCTCGAGCTTAAGGATATTCGGCTCGTGAGCTCGCGAACATATTTGTTTATAGGCTCGCGAGCCAAAAAAACGAGCCTTAAATTGAGTCAAAAAACGAGCTCTAAAACAAGCCTTAAAATGAGCTTTAAAATGAGTCAAAAAATGAGCTCTAAAACAAGCTTTAAAACGAGCTCAAGGTCGCTTAACGAGTTAGGCTCGTTAACTTTGATAATCGAGCTAATAATAAGCCGAGCTCGAACTGTTCGCGAGCTTGATAATTTTAAAACGAGCCGAGCTCGAGCCTTATGATAAAAGCTCGATTCGAGCTCGAGCCGAGCTCGAGCCCGAATATAACTTAAACGAGCCGAGCTCGAGCCTAATACTGTTTGGCTCGATTCGGCTCGTTTACATCCCTATGTGCGGACGAAGTTAGATGAAATTTTATCGATAATTTATCAAAAGACGTAAGTAGAATAAAAAAATTATCAAAAGGCGTATCATAATTATGTATTTATCAAAAAACATAATTAAGTGATATGGAATTTTTATTTTAACCCTCCCACCAATCTCCCCTCTTCAGTTGTTATTTCTGAGCCATCAGAACTACATTTTGAATCATTTTGATTTAAAAATAATCGTGTGATCATTTTTCTCCCTCTCTCTATCAACTCGTGCATGCCTAGGTGCTCTTCGTAACTCTCCAATTGCAGCTCCAATTTTGTGGCGAAATCGTCCCCCTAGTGAAATCCTACGTAAGTGTCTTCGTATCTCTCTCAAGCGGCATCAAGCATTTCAACCTAAAAATCCACAGTGTTCACGAGGCTCCAGTAAAGGATTTTAGAGTTTCCGTCAATAATCTCCTTTCATAATGGCGCAAAGAAGTAGATCGGGTGTATCATCTTCTCTACTTCAATTATCTGTAAAGGTATCACCTTAGAAACTCTGTGATTTTGAAAAGCTCAATGAGTATGATTAAAAAATTTTAATTTTTCTAAATTGTAGAATTCAGTTGATGTTAGACAGAAACTGCATTGGAACAATGTCTTAGGTCACTTAAAAGTTTTTTTTCAAGCATCCACAAAGAAAGGAAGACATCATGGATCTGTTATTTTACATGATCGACACATAACGTTGATCAAACAGTCACCCTTTAGTATTTTTTGGGCATGCAGGATATGCAACATATCCGTGATATTTTGACCAATATATTTCAAAATTGGGATTCAAGTACTCAAACCTTTAGATTCTCAAGTACAATTTATAATTTTTTATTTTAATCACGAAGTAATTGTATAGTAAAATAAATTATTTTGAAAAGGTGAATATTTTAGTCAGCTAATGGCACTGATAGTGGGGTCTTATGGCAAACGAGGGCCTGATATGATCTCATATCAGGCCCAACGTGGACCTGATACGATGTCAAATCAGACCTAACGTAAGCTTGATATGATATCATATTAGGACCAACATGGCACTGATACAATCCTATATCAGGCCTAACGTGGGCTTGATATGATCATATCAGGCCCATAGTGTGCCCAATACTTATGTATTTGTTTGTAGAAGTCAACTAATCATTTAACTTGGTCAGATGTTCCGGTTGCCTTCACAAGAAGAGACGTTTCATTGCTATTTGGTATTGCAGACTGAGGAGCTTCGATTCCGATCAATTCAACTAAAGCATCCGATGACCTCTTTCTAACATACTTCTCAAATAAAAAGAAGTTACTTGATCAAGAATTGAGGAGTTGCTTAAATTTTATGTCAATCGCGTTGAAGGAGAAGAAGATGTTTTATTATTTTGTAAATTTTATATTTTGTATATATTTGTTTGTGTCTTATTTCTTCTAGTACATATAAGGTCCCTTTATGTCTTATAGATATAGTAAATGATTTTGAGAATCTTGCTAGATTCAATTGGGTTGAAGTCATCTATGAATTTATGACTTATAATTACCTAAGATTGGGGACATATTTTCATCAACTCGGACAATACATTCTAACACCAACCTCCCTTACCTAAAAGGCTTTGCTGGTCTTTTGGCAGTAAATTTATAATTGATGTTAAATTTAATAATATTTTATGGGCATGTATGAATAGTTAACACTTGTGATGGTGAATCGGGTATGGTTTTTGGAGCATGTTCCAATCTAAAAACCATACAAAATGGAATGAGCAAGAATAAATAAGTGGAGGAATATTCCTTCACATATTAGTAAGGTGAGGGATTTATTTGATCGAGTCTCATCTGAAGAGGTAAATTTTCAATACTGTGACTTTAGTTAGGTTAAAAATCTTTTTTTAACATGTGTTTTAATAATTTGACAGGTTATGATTGACCTAATCTCTACACAATATGAGAAATCATTAGTTGAGAACCTTGTTAGCGTTGATGACATTCCACGTGCAATGGAGATATCACAATTTGAAGTAAATGAAGAAGGAAGCCAAAGTAATAAGGAGTGAACAGAAGCATTCTGTTCGCTCAGCCAATAGCGACCATTCGACTGGTACTTTTACCAGTCGACTGGTAAGTGACCATTGGCGATCATTGGCAGAAACCCTGATTCTGCCAAGTAGCCGTTGGCTGTGTCCAACAGTTGCACCAGTCGACTGATAGAAGTATCAGTCGACTTGTGCCGAGATGAGTTGATATGATGATCAACTCTCTCCTCTTATTTATAGGTAGCTTTGGGACATGAAGGAGGTTACTCGTGCTTGTTGAATAACTCATAAGTCTTTCCCAAAGCTTCCAAGTCCTCTTCCTCCTAAGCTTAAGTTCCACCTTGTAAGAGGAAGAGAGCTTTGTGAGAGGTTTGCTCCGCCGAGAAGGAGTAAGATCTAGCCGGAGATTGATGGTGACTAATCCACTGAAGGATTAAGGGTTCGTCCACCTCAAGGACACGCCGTGGAGTAGAAGAAAGCAATCTACAAACCATGTAAAAGAATCGTGTTAGTGTTTTGTGTTCTTACTTATTGCTTTCATTGTTTTAGTTTCATTTCTGCTTGCGCAAATTAACCTTGTAGAGAAAAAAAAGAGAGAATTTGGGGTGACCTAGCTATCCAACCCCCCTTCTAGCCGGCCACCGATTCCCTACAAGTGGTATCAGAGCAAGGACACCCTTCAAAAGACTAATCACCAAGAAGAGCACTTTATCAAAATGGCCAGCTCAAGTTTCATCCACCCAAATTCAAAGGAGAATTCTCTTGGTGGAAAAAGAAAATGGAGGTATTTTTTAAAACTGGTTTTGATATTATGCTAATCATGGAAAATAGTTTCGAAATGTTTATGGATTAAAACAATTAGATATTAGAGAAAATAAGATGGAATAAGAAGCAAAGGGAAGAGCATCTAGCAAACTCAAAGGCCTTACATCATTTACTAAATGTCCTTCCCCAACAAGAAGTAACAAGGGTTGGAAACTACTCAAGTGTCAAGGAACTATGGGAAAAGCTAGTGGAGTTTCATGAAGGGACATCGGAAGCAAAACTAGCAAGAAGGGATCTTCTCCGAACTCAACTCAACAATTCAAACTCGAAAAAGGAGAAAAGGTATCAATACTCCATGCTAGGATTAAAGAAATTTTGAATGGACTAACAAGTGTAGGTGATAAACTTGCAAACCGAGATATCTTGATGAAAGTCATCAATGCTTTCCCAAGAACCACAACTTGGAGCTCCATTGCAGATTCATTCTATATTTCAAAGAATCTAGAGAAGAGCTCTCTAGATGAATTCTTTTCAACTATAGAGCTTCATGAGACACGAGGTGAAGGGCTAGATGGAGAAACTTATAAATCAAGAGGAGTAGCCCTTGTGGCAAACAAGGGAAAGGGGAAGAAGAAGAAATCTCCATCTCCACCATCATCTGATTCCGAGGAGTCAAGTGCCTCAATGGATAGTGATCAAGAGGTATATATGGTAAGGAATATGAGAAAAGCTTTTAAAACTTTTTCTACTAACAAATCCCATGCTAGGAAAAATTCAAGAAGCAAGAGTAGAACAAGAAACGTCATTTGTTACAATTGCCAAGGAGAAGGACATATGAGAAATGAATGTCCTCTCTTGAAGAAGAAAGAAGAAAAGAAGAAGGAAGAGAAAAAGAAGTCAGAAGAAAAAGCGAAGAAGGTTAAAAACCTAAAAGCAACATGGGATGATCCATCATCATCGGAGGAAGAAGAGCACCATGTGTCCCATTTTGCTCTAATGGGAATTGATGATGTAGCTTCCACCTCATCCGAACAAGAAGAAGAAAGGAGCTCAAGTGAAGATGAAGAAGGGAGCTCGTGTGAAGGGGGAGGACAAACATCGGATTCGGACATCTAGGCAAGTGAGGTATACAATCTTCCTCTCCATGTTTTAATTAAAATGATTAAAAGTACAAATGATGATTTGTTTAAGGCTAAAAGGAAAAATAAGTCTTTAAAACATGATATTTGTATTCTTAAAGAAAAATTAGAATCCATGACTACTAAGGACAATGATATGTATATTTCTTCTACAAATTCAAATGATTCATGCTTAGAAGAAGAAAATAAGACTTTAAGGGAAAAGCTAGCACACCTCACCAAAGCTCTTAGAAAATTTAAAATTGGCTCAAATACCCTAAACAAGATTATTGAGAGCCAAAGGGCAAGTTTCAACGAAAAGGGTATAGGATATAAGGAATCCAACAATAAAAAAGTCTATCATTGTCTAATTGCTAGGGGGCAACCCAAGACAAAGACAATAAATAGAAAATGGATTCCCAAGGAGTATTTGGTAAACCAAATTAAGAAGAACCTTTATTGGGTACCAAAATCAATCCTCAAGGGTTAGAGTATTTTGGGTCAAGTCAACCATGGAAGTCATAATTCCATTTTTTTTATATATGGTTGACTTGAGACCAAAATGGGGAGCACTTTGTCTTGATAGAAATTCATGATAAAAAGGGCTAAGTAGAGGTTACCTTTATTTCATCTCACAATGACTTGCATTATTTTCTAAACATAGATGTGAGATAATAGGATAATACTAATAATTCACTTATGCTTATAACATTTTGATGAATTATGAAATGTATCAAATTTTTAGTAATCATAGGCCAACTATGGGGAAAATAAATGTTTAATTAATGGACATCTTGCCCATAGATCATAGTTAGATATTTTAAATCTTGCCCGTCTGGGGTTCGAATCTTGGCAAAGTCGAGGTAAATGTCTCCCTAATGTGCTAGTCACTATTCCAAAGGCTAGTAGCCGCCCGTGATTTAGCTCCTCCGTGTTGGCTTTGGGACGGGTTGGCAGGGGCGCTGGGGGCGAGCGTATTCGCCTTTTTTTTTTGCCACCAATAGTTAGATATTTTAAATGTTTTGAAAATATTTCTATATTTTATTTACTATGGTATAGCTGTTTTGAAATATATGCTTGCAAAACTAGGTTTCGAATTGATACACAATTGTATGTTTTCAAGGTTTTTGAGTTTTGGTCAAAATTTCAAAAATACATTGACTTTTCATGAAAATATATTTTTCCTAGTTAGAGGACCTTAAAAGAAATATGTTTTAAAAATTTTCATAATTTTTTTAATTTTCTAGAATTTTTTATGCATTTCTGAAGTTGGCTTCAAAATGCTAAAATTTAGATTGGCAAGTGGTAGTCAACTGCAACAGTTTGTAGTCGACTAGTACATGTTTTACAGCATTTTCAGAAGTTGGTTGTGGTTCGTTAGTCAACATTTGATGCCATGATATGCATGATTATTTGGTACAATCTTTTTACTGGTGTCAAAGGGGGAGAAATGGGTAGATTTAAATTAGAAACCTACTTGGGTGTAAAACTTGAAAATTAAGGTTGAGACCATATGTTAAGGGGGAGCTTGGGTTTTATGCTTTATATTTACATATTACTTGTAATTTTCAAAATTATTATTTGTGTCTAACTTAAACATATTGTCACACATCGAAAAGGGGAAGATTGTTGGTGCGATCGACCTAAGTTTGATCGGTACAATCATGGTTTTGATGTGTGTGTCAAAGAGTTTAAGTTAGTCTTTCATATGTGTTTGATATGTATTTGAGTCTTGTAGGACTTGGTGAAACACATGAGGAAATTAGTGCAGCCAAGTTTGGGAAGTTCATCCAAGGGCTCGGATCCTTGAGTCGGTGAAGGATGGTGTGGAAAACATCCGAGGGACCGTCGAACGAGAAGCAACGAAGTGAAGCCGAAGGAAGCGGACTTCAAGGCAACATAAAGGATAGCACGGAGAGGAGCCGCGAGCTCGGGTGCATCTGAGGGACAAAGGCCGAGGAAGAGGGTTTCAAGGGCAACTCTGGAGAGGATGAATGTGAGTGTATAATCGGGACCAGTCGACTGATGGAAGTTGCAGTCGAGTGGTCCAGTTGACTATGTAGTCGACTAGGAGGGAAAAGAAGCATTCTGTTCGCTCAGCCAGCAGCGACCAGTCGACTAGTACTTCTACCAGTCGACTGGTAAGTGACCGTTGGTGACCGTTGATAGAAACCCTGATTCTATCAAGTAGTCGTTGGTCGTGTCCAATGGTTGCACCGTCGACTGATGGAAGTACCAGTCGACTGGTGCCGAGATGAGTTGATATGATGATCAACTCTCTCCTCTTATTTATAGGTAGCTTTGGGGCATGAAGGAGATTACTCATGCTTGTTAAATAACTCCTAAGTTTTTGCCCAAAGCTTCCATGTCCTTCTCTTCCTCCTAAGCCTAAGTTCCACCTTGTAAGAGGAAGAGAACTTTGTGAGAAGTTTGCTCCACCGAGAAGGAATAAGATCTAGCTGGAGATTGCTGAGGACTAATCCACCGAAGTATTAAGGGTTCGTCCACCTCAAGGACAGGCCGTGGAGTAGGAGCAGGTAATCTTCGAACCACGTAAAGGAATCATGTTAGTGTTTGTGTTCTTGTCCCCAGGGCGTAGCACAGATGGGGAGTGCATGGTTCTGTGGCTGAAAGGTCCAGGGGTCGATCCCCGGGGTGTCACTGCCTGGGGTTAACGTCTCCGCTATGCACTTTCCACCTGTGTACCTGCATTTACCTCCCTCCATATCGTTGGGACCGGCTCTAGGGGGGCCGCTAATGTGGCGGTTCCATATTTTTTTTTGTTAGTGTTTGTGTTCTTACTTATTGCTTTCATTGTTTTAGTTTCATTTCCACTTGCGCAAACTAACCTTGTAGAGAAGAAAGGGAATTGGGGATGACCTAGCTATCCAACCCCCCTTCTAGCCGGCCACCGATCCCCTACATCTTATGGGGGTTCTTTCAGAGCTATTCAACTTTGGGAGAAAAGTCCTGCTTCAATGTTTAGATGCATCTTCCGGAGTTGTATCACCTTAGATGGAGCACTTTCCTGGAGATTTCTTCTGGTCTTGAGTTGCATCAGGCGCACTCTTCTAGAGCTTGTATTGGAGCCACATCAGCTTAGGGTGGAACCTCATCCGCTTAGATGGAGTCGAGATCATACACTTTCAGTGAGAGGGTCTCACATTTAATTTTGGTTTTGTGAGGTGAGACCACATATCGTTTGTCTTAGAGAGCAGGTCTCACATTTTGGTTTTGTGAGGTGAGATAAACATTTTATCATTTAGAAAAGGGTTTCATATTTTGGTTTTGTGAGGTGAGACCACATACATTTTGAGGAGTGAGTATACACATTTTGTTTTGTTTTGAGGTGTATAGGTAAGGATGAAGAATAGATCTATTGAAATGATCTATCTAGTTCACAACAAATTGTTCATGGTAAAGACATTCCAAATCTGTTGATGGCTGAGATTTTGCTAAAAAACCTATGAGTGTGAATAGATTTACCAGAAAAATTTATCTAGTCTATAAAAAATGACTCACGGTAAAGATATTTTTAATTTATCGATAGCAACTTGCTAAAAGTGGATTGGATAGGGGATACGCAGGTTGATGGGATCAAAGTTGCTTGAGTTGACTACAGAGATGATCAGAGGTATGCTTGCAAATGCATCGTATGTGATCAGAGGAGCCTGAGCAGACCTCCTGCGATGATGCACTGTTGATATAACTTGATCTAGAGTATGACATATGTGTGGAGGAGTACATGCTGATTGGTATAGACTAAGATGATAGATGTCGACAGTAGACTAAGGGTGAGTTGTTGGCGACTGGAGTCGCAGATGATCAGAGGTATGCTATAGACTACAAAGATGATGGTATGCTACAGAGGTATGTTATAGACTACAGAGATGATCAAAGGTATGTTTGCAAATGCATCGTATGTGATCAGAGGAGCTTGAGCAAACCTCCTACGATTATTAGAGACATGCATTGCTGATATAACTAGATTTAGAGTATGGCAAATGTGTGTAGGAGTACATGCTGTTTGGTATGGGCTAAGATGACAGATGTCGACAGTAGACCAAGGGTGAACTGTTGGCGACTAGAGCCCCTCGGCGACAATATGTGCAATGGCAAAGCAGATATCACAGGTTGATCAGAGACCCCAAATGGTTACTTGGTTGGTTAGTACTTAAGTTTTTATGTTTTCACAGTGACTCTTTTTGTGATGTTGATACCATGAGAGTACACATACATATATTTAGTTTTCATACCTTAGATAGCTACATATCTAAAAAGTAATTATGAGCAGTACTATTTAGTTTTTTTTTTCTTACATATGAAAAGTCCTGCTACAGTACTGCTCATAACTACATGATATATATATATATATATATAACTTCTAATCTAATGTAAGACTAAACTCTCCAACATATTAGAATTTTTTTTAATCTATTTTTCATTCACTTTTCCAACACATATCTCTCACCTTCTAAGAGGCCGGGAATTAAATCTAGGTAAACTACTTTAACCGAAATACGATAATTAAATCACACCATCTCTGACTATATGCACCTACCTACCGTATCGGCTTTTCAGCAGCCATGGATTATTTGCTACGACATCTAATTTATTCAATTCCAGAATGAAGCCCATGCTCGACTAACTTTTCGTAAACAGTTGGTCATTGGTGCTGCATGCCATGCATTTTACTTGCAGTGTGGACGAAGGCTGCAAAATTACTACTGTCTCTAATGATGATGTTGAATATGAATACCTCTCCTCTGTATATGAAAATCCCTGCCATTATTAACTATATACCTTCTAGACCTGCAGAAGCAGAAATGGCTTCTGCAGAACAGAACTACTGTGTGCATGCATTGATTGCCATGGCCATGTGCCTGAGTGGCAACCATAATGGCTTGTCCATGTCTGTTGCTGGTTTAATTAATTACACTGTTAATCAGATGAATTGTAGACATCATCAATGAAGTACAGCAGGAAATTCAAAGTGAGGCCCTCATGGCACTCATGCCCCATCATCCCTTTCGCTCTTGATGGAGCTATAAAACCACTTTCCATATCTGAACACTGATCGCTAGCTAGCTAGCTAGCAACGCTTTCCCACGTGATCCTAGCTCTCCTAGAGTACTAATTTAGAGGTGAGACATGAGCTCCGGCTGCAACTCGCTCGGCTGCATCGACGTCGCTCGAGCGCCGGTGAGAGCCACCTACGTGAACCTCTACAAGTGGCCGGAATCCGACGCGGAGTTTGTGAAGTCAGTAACCAGTAGAAGAAGAGGAGATCTAGCGGATGACTACAGCGTAAGCAGGAGGTGGAGCAGAGAAGAGGCAGCGGCGGCGCCGGTGGACAGCTTCTCGTGCCGGCAGAGATATCTGAGAAGCTACACCTTCTCCAGGAAGGAGACCGTTCCTGAGAAGACCCTGCGTTGCCTTGGGAGAGTCAAAGAGAGAGCCGCTGTGTTTCCTTTCCTGCAACAGAGGAGCGAAGACAGTGCGAGCAGCTGCTGCGTTAATGGCGATCATCACTCCAGTGGCCAGATCTGCAGCGAGAAGAAGAAGAAGAAGAAAAAGAAAAAGAAGAAGAAGAAGAAGATGTTGTGCTCCACGCTTTACTTCATCTTCCGCCGTCTCCTTTCCTGCACTGCTAGCGTCGACGTGGTGGAGAGAGCTTGAAGATGCATGAAGCATCTTCTTCTTCTTCTTCTATTTAATCTGTCTGTAGTACTTAATTACGTACCTTCGGAAAAAGAAGACTTGATCATCATCTTTTTCTTAAATTCATCTACTTCATCTTTCCTATGAACCTCTAAAATCTAAATTAATGGTTCCACTGGATGTTTAATCATGGTTAGAGGATGAAAGACTTACTATAATAGGGGCAGTGTATCAAATTTCAGTGGGTGCATATTTTCGGAGAACAAAATTCTTCCTACCTCCTAGCAACTTGAATCAATTTGAGTTGACGATGTTATATAACATATATAATCACTTTTCTTACCATCTAAAATCTAAATTGACTTTGATAATGGATTTTTAGTATAATGAAAATGGGTCTCGCTTCTGTATTTGAAAAGTCAGACATCCCAGGAAATTTCTTGAAGATCTACGATTACGGCTTACAAGTATGTTTTATTAGGAGATAGATGATATATCCACGGCTGGAAGTTCGATGAACTAAAATAATTAAAAGTTGAAAAGTTAAATGAATTATAGTAAATATTTTATATTTAAAGAATTGGATATCTAAATTAAAAATAAATAATTTTTTTTGGGTAAAATTTAAAAGAGCACTTCATTTTTTTTTTTAATTGTCAAAAGGTCAATTTTTTTTTTTAATCAAAAGGTATCTCATACCATCCTATATAATTACTCAACTGCACTCTATTATATTAGTCTCATATTATTATCTTCTACCATTAATCAATTGTATGAATAAAATAAATTTTTATTGTAGTTTCATAACTATTATGATAGTTATAAAAGTTATAGTTGATAGTTGCTACAACATAATTATTATTATTATTATAGTAGTTATGATTTTATAGATGCTACAATATAAATATAAATATTGTTAAACAATATAAATTTATGTTATTGTAACTAAGAAATTATATTTACTATAATATTATAATAGTTACATATGTATATTATTACTAGTATAATGTGAATGTTATTAAATATGTCAAAATTATACTATATTTAATATATACTAGAGATAATAATACTGATGAGCGGCTAGTGGGGCGCTCTTTTTAAAAAAAAACTCCTTTGATGATTGTGAAAACAAAATGAGGCTCTTTTGATTTTTATGTATAATTAATGAAGTATGGTATAGAGATTTTTATTTAGTAGTAATGTAAAATGATAATATAAATCATTTTGCTATAACTTTTCTTCTCTTCTAAAAAGCTACCTTTTGATAGGACCTGAAGTCTGATATGTCAGCATCGAAATCAAATAAATACTTACATTGAGTTGAAGCGATTGATGAAACTTGTAAGTTTTGATCGATCGGGAAAGTGTTCATAGAAAGGGGACGGGAACGGCCTTCGGATTTTCCTAGTAACACATACGGTTAAGGCTACCATTTCAGTGGATTTTTACCTAATTTTTAATTATATAATTTAACGACGGATCTAAATGAGCATAATCACAATGAGTTCATCAGAAAAGATCAAAAGAATGTATTATTATTCGTAGGTTGCGTAATTCTTTTGTATATCCTCCAAACGAAGCTAGCACACATGAACAAGTCAGATGTCAACTCTACTTTTTGTAATTTACAAACAATTAAGATACATTTAAGGTTGCAAATTAAACAAGTCAAGCGATCCAACTTTTGTATTGGTAATCGAGCAATGAAGTGGTTAAAATAATTATTCAAGCTTCATCGTTTTTTAATTGAGTTTGAGTTTATTCAAAATTGAGATTGATCATTTTGATATTATGAGCTTGATTAGTTGTGAATTTTATAAATTAATTTATGTTATCGATAAATTTACATCACCTGTAGTTGAGCGTAGCATATGTGCTCCAGAGTTGATCCGACTTTATAAAAAATTTTCAGGATAAATTCAAAAGCACAAATAATTCCTCGTCCAACAATCAATGTCCTAGATTTTTCATCCTAATAAAAAAAAATCTCTACAATAATCGTAGCTATGAATCAAACCATAAGTATTTGAGAATTACTAGACCTCTACCACAGTACTGTAGCATGAGGTTTGATAATTTTTATTCATATGGCAAAGGTGATTTAATTTACTCACCCCAAATACCGCTTCACTATTGGTCCCACTGCAAGTTGAAGGCAATAAATTAGGATAATCGGACAATCTCTCTAGGTTAAAGGAATATTGTTCACTATGGGATTATTCTAGAGGATTTGATCTCTATATATTCTCACGTGATAATCTATCATCCAAGAACTAATTCGACTATGCCTATAGGAACTTCAATTTTTATTTATTACGGTCCAAGATGATAACCATTACCCAGAGAATCTCTCGAGGACCTATGTAATTCAGTAGGGAAATAAATCATAGAGGTACTATAGGATAGGTTCAATTTTTATCGATAGACGATCGACGATAGACGATAGACGATAGACGATAGACGATCGACGATAGACGTTAACAAACTGAGGAGTATGTTCAAATTTACTTAGTTAATTAACCTGGAGTATATTAAATAAATATAAATAAATTTTAACATCAAGTTTGATCATCGACTCTAGAGTTACATTTTATCTAAAGAATTAATTTTAATTATTTTCTAATCTTCTCGGTATAAATTATATAACTAATTTTATTATTTTATTTAAATGTGTTGGGAGAGTGTTAGCGTAATTGTTCTTGGGTCAAAATTGACCAATTTAACTAAGCTCGAGTGGAGTCGAGCTTGAATTTCGATGTTTGGACAATATGTTACATGTTTACAATATGTTGTAAGACATATAAGAGAAAAGCCAAGTAGGTCATGGAGGACCAATACTTAACTGGTAAAGTCCTAAAAGAAGTCAAGTAGGTCATGAACGACCAGTACTTGACTGATAAAGTTCTAACTAGGTGTTAGGCAAAATAAATTTCTAAATCAGAGGTAAGGTAAGGTAAGGCAAGGCAAGTCCTAACTCGACGTCGATAAGGTAAAGGAAAGTCCAAATATGTCAAGGAGGATTACACGTTGGCAAATAAAGTCCTAACTGTAGTTAGGCAAAGGAAAAAATTCAAATGGGTCAGGAAGAACCGCGCGTTGATAAGAAAAATCCAAGTGAATCAAGGAGGACTGCACGTTGCCAAGGAAAGTCCAAATTATGGTTAGGCGAGCAAAGTCCAAATGGATCAAGGAGAATCACACGTTAGCAAGGTAAAGTCCTAACTGCGGTTAGGCAAGAGGAAAATCCAAGTAGATCGAGAACCATACTTGGTGATCGAAAGTCCAACGGAAAGTTAGCAAAGGCCAAGTGGGTCAAAAGATTGATCGGATACTTGGTGGAGAAGTCCTAACAAATCACGGTTGATCGGAGATTGGGGAAGGGAACCTTAAATTTGGGTTAAGCAAGTTAGGATTAAGTAATCGATCAGGTGATCGATTGAGACCCATGCTAATTGATCAGTTGATCGATTAAGTACATCTCTTCGTGAAGAGCATGGTAAATCGATCAGGCTTGAACTCAATCGATCAAGTGATCGATTAGAAACTAGTTTTTGTGAAGAACAGTGCATTGTACTATGTTGAATCAATTGGGAGAATCCCAATTGATTGAGGATATCGCAAGAGGCTTAATCGATTAGCTAATCAATTAAACTTGTTCGCAAACGAACAGAGAACTTCTGAATCGATCAAGTGATTGATTGAAGCTGTTTGATCGATTTGGAAAAGCTCACGAGTGAACAAAAGACTTCATAATTGATTGAGCGGTCAATTAAGAAGGCTCGTAATCAATTGGTTAATCTATTAAGTGACGAAGAAAAGAATCGTTGTGAGGTTTGGACGGCTAGATATGCTCAGATTTGATGTGGCAATCAATTGAGGGTAAGACCAATAGATTGAGAGCCTTAATCCGCTAGATATAAAAGTGATGACGACAATTCAAACACAACTCTTTTTCTCTGATTTATTCTGCCAGGTCTTGAAGGTTCTTGGAGCAAAGTATTATTGTATTTCCAAGCATCAAGAGGCGATCTACATCAACAAGAGATCAAAAGCAAAGATTTCTCGTTGTATTTTTTATTGTATTTCTCTTGTATTCTCGTGTTGAAGTTTGTACAAGAATTCTCTGCATCTTAGAAGGAGGATTTCATAGTGTACTATGAGTGAAGAGAGTGGACTCTTAAATTAGTTATCTCAAGAGGGTGAATACTAAGTAAAATCAAATTTGTTAACATTTACTTCGAGTTTCTACTACAACAAATCATTGACGAAATAATTAGAGTTAACCACCCCTTAACTTACCGGAGTGTTCTAACAAAATGTAAATTCATTTGGTTTATAAGTAAATTCATAAACCTAGCAGAAGACAAATAATACATCACTCATAATAAACATCACTTTAACGATTTGTTACATAGGAAATTTAATATTTGACAATGAAATTTTTTGATGATTTTAATATTTGTTTTTTAATGTATAATTCATATTTTTGAATTTTATCATCAATTGAATAATTTATTTCGATTTGGTAATATTTTTAAAACGCCAATTAAATCGGTTAAATCATTTTGTATAGAAAAATTAGGATGATAAATAAATTGAATATTCATGAATAAATTTCTTACTTTGTAAAATCTTATTTATCTTTCTTTGATATTAAATAAATAAATAAATTTAAATAACTCAAATTAAAAAATTAAGTATAGTAAATATATTATACATATAGGGACAAAAGAAAATTATAGAAATAAGTTTAAATATATATGTATTGAGCTAATTAATATTGATGAATAATATTTATGAAAAATATTTATATATAATATTCATGAACTATGTTTATTAATAAAACAAAATACTAAATAAAAAAATTAAATGAGTAAATTAGTTTAGATTATCTAGATTTTTTAAATTTAATTATCAATCAACTAAAATTTCAAATAATTAAATTAAAAATTTGATACCATCTAAATCAACCAAACTTAAATTAAATTTAAATTAAAGTTTAAATTTAAAAATATTTTAATGGCTTAATTTATTTTAGGATTATTCCGGCAGGTTTACAGTAAATCGGATAAAAGGAATTTAGTAGCAGATGCTCAGCCGGATGATTTGGACCGAGATGAGCGGGACTCCGAACCGAGGTGATAACTCGAACCCGAACCAGTTTCGTCCGAACCAGAGAAGAGCTCAGCCAACCGCTGCCGCACGACCTCCGGCGAGAACCTCACCGCCTCGCCCTCCTCTAGCGCCGCGCTCCAGTGCTGGTAGAACCCCCGATACGCCGGAAGCACCATCACGCGCACTGCCTCCCTCACCTCCTCTCTCATCCCTGCATCCGTCACCACCCACCCAGCCTGCGCGGCGCATGCAGCCTCCACCGCTGCGACGAATGCCCGCATCCGCTCCCGCGCCTCTTCGGCGCTGACCTCCGCCGCTGGTACCTCCGCAGCCACCTGCCCCCACGCGATCCTCTCGTACCTCGCTGCGTGCTGCCTCGCCTTCGCGGCGTGCCGCGCCACCCACTCCTCGCCCAATAGCCCCCTCAGCCGGCAGTGGCGGACGGTGTTCACGATGAACTGGAGGTTGTTCGCCAAAAAGAGGTACGATTGGCCGGCGTCCCGGTACGCTGCGGCCTTGCCGTCGAGCTTGCAGAGGAGCACCAGGATCAGCCACGCCAACCGTCCAGCGATCCCGGATCGATTACTGTCGGAGGAGGCGGAGGATGAGGAGGAGAAGGAGAAGGAGGACCCGAACGACGACGTCCTTGTCTCCACTGCCGCCGAAGAGTCCGAGGCATCGAAAAAGAAATCCGGGTGGAGGCTAGGCGTTTGAAAGGGCAACTCCTCGTAGATCTCGGCGAGGGTGAAATCGTGGTCGGAGAGCTCGGCAATGTAATTCATCGCGCGACGAGTGAGCGGGGGAATCCCTCCGCCGGGAGTGATCACCTTGGAGTGCTCTTTTTGGACCGCCGTCTCGAAATCGGCGAGCGTGGCGCGGACGACCTCGGCGAGCTTGGTGAGCGAGGTTAGTGCTTGGTCCCGGACGGCGGCCGTGGACACGAACGAGAACACCGTGTTGATCTCGGGCAGTAGCTTGGAGACGGCTTCGTAGAGCTCCAGGATCAAGAAAATCTTCTCCGTCGACCGTTTGGATTTCGTGACCAAATCCGGAAAACGGAGGAACTCCCTGGCCGCCTCTCCGGCGATGTCTACGAACACGGCTTCCCTTATGGTATCGAAGCCGGAGAAAACGTGGTCCAGGAGTATCCTCTCTCCGGCGAACAGAGTGGTGACGGCCACGTGCGAGGCGGCGAGCCAAGATCGGATTTTTATCTCGAGCAGCGGCCAATCGAGTTTGTGGATGTGAGAATTAGGTGCGAGCGGCTCGAACCCAAGGCGGTAGAGGCCCTCGTCGACGATGGACTTCCGGAGGACCTTGTAGACCCGGGCGCACTCCTTGCCGTACCCGACGGAGATCATGGTATCGGCAATGGCGTGGAGGTCCGCCATGGCTGCGGCCGCCTCGTGCTCGACCTCGCGAATGGAATCTCCGGCGGCTCGGACCTCCTCCTCCTCCTCAGCCTCGTCGGAGACGATGGATTGGGTGGAGGAGCGGGCAGAGACGGACTCGGGATCTAGGAGGTCGCGGTTGGCGGCGAGGATCCGATATAACTCCTCCTCGAGGCGACCCATGGCGGACTGCAGCACAGTTTGTCCGCTCACCAACGCCGACTTCACCTCCGGCGAGCTCCCTGCGGAGGCAAAGTGCAGCATGGTCCGGTGGACGACGCGGACGGCCGCGAGGAACTCGCGCGCCTCCGCTCGATCACCATCGAACAGTGAAGCAATCTTGTCGTCGGGGCGCCACCTGGCCACTACAGCCTCCGCCGCCATGTACTCCGCCATCAACGCGTCCGAGGAAGCCAGCGGCAGAGACCAAGGAGACGCAACCGGGGACGGACCACCGCGATGGTGGTGGCTATGGCCATGTCGACCGAAGGAATAGGAAGGCAAGAGGCTCATCATCCCCTTCCTCGGCATGCTAGCTAGCTTGCCTCTCTTCCTCGATCGCTCTGTAAGCTTCGTTCAATTACAAGCAGCACAGAAAGTCAGCATTTATAGATTCTGCAGCAGGATGAATCACCACTGTTGGACTGTTCAACAAGGAGGGAAATTTCCCAAGTCTTCCTCGGGATCTAAAGATCTTTGATTCTGTGGAGAGGATTTGATTTGGTTTGGTTGTTGCTTAGAAGCTTCCAGATGTGTGGGCGACGTTGTTTGGATAGTTTGACCACTGGACGTTGACTTGTGATAGCATGAAAACTTTCACTCCAATGAAGAGGAGTAGGAATGGAAGGGAAGGAATCCCACTGACACACAAAAAGTAGACAAGTGGCAAGATAGAAAATCATTAAGAGAAAGATATTTACTTTGGACAAGTGGCACCGTTATTTTCGAGCAATTAATTTGGACAAGTGGCACCGTAATTTTCGAGCAACTGTGCTAATACGTGGATTTATAATAACCAAATATTATTACGAATCCATAATAAACGTTATAGTAATATCCGTATATTAAAGATGAATGAATATATAGTAAAATTAATAAATTATCAATATTAACATTCATATAAATATGAATATGTCTTAAAAAATATATATATATATTAATATAATAGATAACATGTTATTTAAAGATGTAATATATATTAATGTTAGCATTTTATTTTGAAAAAAAAAATCATCTCAAATAAAAATTACTTTAATAAAAATATTTGGTATGTTTTTTTAAAAAACTTTTCTTTTAAAGAATGATATTTTGCTGGATTGTGTTTAATTGGGGAGTTTAGTGTGTGAACCGGCCGCGGGCATTTAATGATTCCGCACCACGTGTGAAAATGGAAGAAGGAAAGGAGCTTGTACGTTTAATTTCTAAGAATTTTATTTTACTTTTGTTTCTTTTGAAACCGATTGTTTTTAAGAAAAATATTTTTTTTAGTGTTTTTAACATTTTAAATGATAAAAAAATTATGGTCAGTAGACTTTTTAATTAACAAAAAAATATAAATATTTTTAAAATGTGAATTATCATCAATCAATATATTATTTTTGTAAAATGATAATATAAATATTTTTCTCATATTAAATTGATAAACTAAATAAAATCAATAATTTTGATCTATTGTTTAATGGACAGTTGATAAATTATCTTCCATCAATATATTATTTTAATTGTTATAGAACTTTCGATATCTGCGTTGTTAATAAACAAACAAATAGACGACAAAACTACAAAATATAGTATTAAAAGATAATTAAAAATGAAAAATATTATTTTCATTTTTTTTTGTCATCGACTAAGTCAAGAATCAAGCATAAATGAAAATGAGGTCAAATGTGACCTAACTAGTGAAGGTATACCTTCTTGTTCAACTTAATCGAGTCAATTAATTAGACTTTAATTTTTTAAATTAATATCTACGATAAAAAGACTAAGATAAGAGCACTAAAAGTAAGAGTTCTCGTGCACGACTCACGGTTGGATTATTTCGGAACGCTCTACAGACTCATTCAGCACAAGGTCGAGCACAAAATCAGGCAGCGTATCAAAACCACTAAAAGTAATACATCAACGTATTTTTTTTTTCTTTGTGGAAAATTGAGATTATTCAATTGAAATGATATGCTTCAAACTTGTTCACGGCCAATTGGACATCACTTTTGTGGGAAGTGGTCCTTATATTTTAATAATGAATAAAAAATTGCTATTACTCAAAAATATCTTTTTCTTTTGCTTATAAAATCATCTTTAAGAATAATAAATACTCTTTATTTACTAATTTATGGAGTGCTCATTTATCTTAATTAACTTTGCAAGAATAAATTATCCAAGAAATGTTACGTATAAGATGAGAAATCAGTTCGAATTAAATAAATTATTTTTCTTAACAAATTGAATCAATGAAAATTTATTATTAAAATCAAATAAATATAAAATCAGTTAATTTAGTCAGTTACCAAATTAATTAAAATTTTCTTTATAAGTCATTGTTATTATACATTAGTTGATTGATATTGGATAATTGAATCCACCAATTAACAATTAAGAATGATATAAGAATCAATTGATACTGATTTAGGTACATCAGTTAACTATGTAACATCAATTCGATTTAATCAATTTTTAAATTTTAAAATCAAATTATCCAAATAACCAAAATAATAATAAAAAAATCTAAATTAATCAATTCCAATCACTTGTATTGATTATTTTGATTTAATTGATATTTTACTCCCCTATTTACATACATACATGAATGCAATGATATAGTAGGCATCGTATAGGGCACATCCTAAAAAGATCCGGAAGCATCACTTGAAATGATATAGTGTTTAAAAAATCGATAATTATCTAAATGTTATATATAAGACAGAGCAATAATTCAAAATCGAATAAAAAAATTATTTGTTTTGAACAAATCAAATTTTAATTTATTATTAAAATTAGACAAATCGAACAAACATAAAATTAATTACTTTGTCGGTTATTAAATTAAAGGAACGTTTCTTTATTAGTTGATTGCATTATATATTAGCCGATTGATATTAGATAATCGAATCCACGGATCGATAATTGAGAGTTGAGTCGAGATTTAAGAATTGATTGATAATTATTTAGGTACATCAATAACTGTTCACAACATATTAATCGATTGATACTAATTCGATTTAATCAATTTAATAAATTTTTAAATTTTAAAATTAAATCTGAATAAATTAAAATAATAAAAAAAATCGAAATTGACCGAATCGAAATTCTGACTTTGATCAATTCTATTGATTATTTCGATTTAATTAATATTTTACTCCGCTAGTTACGTGCACCCATGAATACGGTTAGATTGTTTATATATATTTATTTGTTTATTATATTTAGGATAATGGGATCTTTTTCCTTTTTTTATTTAATGTTTAAAGTTTTTTAACTTACTATATAAGTATTTATATTTTATATTTCTAAAATTAATTTTTTTAGAGTTAATAATATAACTAATTTTTTCCTCTTCTTAATTTCTACATGATATCAGATCATCGGTTATCCTTCTCTAACCTAATTTTTTCTGTCGCCCTTGTTACTATTTCCTGTAGAGCTGTCAATTTGGATTGGATCTGTCGGGTTGATCTGCCTCGTCTAATAATTAAGTGGATTGGGTTGGAATTTTATCAACCCAAACTCGTTGCGGGCCGACCCGCCTAGGCCCGCGACCCACGTAGGTTGGCCTGCGATGGGCTTGTGTTGACTCGCGGATTGAGAAACACATGTAAACTAAGTTTTATATCAATTTATTATCTTTCTTTATTATAATTTTGAAATAAAAATAGTACTTTTCATCCCAAATAAGTATTCATTTATGTCCATTTATATTTAAAATACATGTTTATGGATATATTTGATTGATAAAATCTTTCCGAAGTAAAACGTTGAATATATGAAATATTTTTTTAATTTTTTTTTTAAAAAAATTGATGGGCACGCGGGTTGACCCGATAAACCCGCAACCCGCCTTAAATTGGGTTGGCTTAGAAATTTCCCAACCCGCCAAGTTGACGGGTTGTCCCGCCTCGCCAAATGGTTGGCCCACCACGGGCAAACCCGGTCCGCCACGGGTTGACCCGTTTGACAGCTCTAATTTCCTGTTGTCGTCGCTGTCTCCTCCTGTTACTACCGACTTCAGTGCCGATCGATGTCCTTTTTTGTCGATATCAGCGTCTACATCCTTTTCTATCGATTTTAGCGCCGATGTCCGTTTCTGTTGATTTCGGCATTGATACTCTTTTTTGCCGATTTTGGTGCTGACGCCCTATGTTACCAATTTCAGCACCGATGTCTTTTTTTGCTAGTTTCAGCACTGACGCCTTGTGCTGTTGATTTTATACGTCAACATCCTTTTCTATCTCAAATTCTTCATGTGACCATGGGTTGTCCTAACACTAATTTTTGCTGATCATACAGATGTGTATTCGTACAGTTTGGTTGTTTTGAGCATTATTCATTTTGTCATCATGTCTGTCGAATAGATGCTTTATGAAAATTGATCAGTATATGTTGGAGTAGTTTCAACAATTCCTTGCTTCACAACCCTCTGCCATGTTAGTTTCTTCTTATATAGGTTTATCATCGTCTAGTATTTTAAGTATATCTTTATCCTTGTGGATTTTGGACTCTAGCGTCTTCCATCATATGTCATCTAATTGATCATTTTTGTTTCTTTTTCTCCCAGCTTATCTATATCTATTGTGACTACTAATGATACTCCTATGTCTAGGTATTAGTTCAATTGTTACATCTTATTTATCTCTTACTGATGTTTATTATATTCCGAGTCTTACTTTAAATCTTATTTTTGCTAGTCAATTATGTGAGTCTGAATACCTAGTCTCTTTTTCTATCTAATTGTTATGTTCAGGACCCGCGATCTTATAGGCTGATTGGGATAAACCATAAGCAAGGAGGACTCTATATTTTAGATCAACTTAAAGTACCAGAAGTTTTAGCTTTGAGTGTGGATTTATCTTCTTTTTGTCTAAGTTGTTCATCTTTTTATTTTTATTTGTGACACTCTCATTTAGACAATGTTTCAGCATTTTATTTGTAATTTTTATATTCTACAGGAATATTAAGACCTTTAAAAATTTTTAATATTTTTGATTGTAGTAGTTGTAAATTGGTCAAATTTTCTACTTTACCATTTTCTAAAAGCCTTTTCTTTTTCTTTTGCTCCATTTGATCTTATTTATTCTGATGTATGGGGAGCCTCTCCTATTCTTACAGGGGGAGGGTTACGGTATCATATTTTATTTATTGATGATTGCACTCGTTACTTGTGTTTCTATTTTATGAAACATATGTCTGATTATTTTATCATTTTTAATAACTTTAAAGTTTTTTGTGAAAATTTAAAATTCTAGTATCATAAAGTGTTTTCGTTATAATTTGGGGTGCATACATTTCGAATCATTTTTCACATTTACTTACTACTGGTGGTACTATTTATCAAACTTCGTGTATAGATATTCCTGAACAGAATGATATAACTAAACGGAAACATAGACATCTTGTTGAAACAATCCATTTATTTTTATTATTTGCTAGTGTTCCTAGTACCTTTTGGGGGAAGCAATACTTAATGCTGCTCACATGATTAATAGAATTCTAATTTCACATAATTCAGGCTTGTCATTTTTTTGAAAAATTGTATGGGCATACTCATATCTATTCCTTTTTGTATGCTTTTTTGTCGTACTTGCTTCGTCCTTCATCCACATGTCGAGCGTAATAAGCTAGCCTCTCGGTCTACTCTTTGTGTCTTTTGTATTATGGTGTTAGTCAAAAAGGATATTGTTATTTTGATTTTGTTAGTAAAAAATTATATGTATTTTGTTATGTTGTGTGTTCTTGAGCATATTTTATTTTTTTCTATTTTGACTAATTCGCATAATATGATAAAGTCAAATATGCTTTACATTGATGCTTTTAACACTGACGCTGAGGAAGCTTCATTCACAACTACCAATCATCTTCTGATATTACGGATGATCTTTTTATCTATTGTCATTAATTCACTCGTATTCGTAAGTCTACTAAATTATGAGAACTATTTTTTATAATTCAATTTTTTTTTCACTAAATCTCTCCTTTTTAAAGATGTAATATATATTAATGCTAACATTTTATTTTGAAAAAAAAAATCAACTCAAATAAAAATTACTCTGATAAAAATATTTTAAGATTGAAAATATAGTGGTATGTTTTTTTTTAAAATATTGTTTTAAAAAATTATATTTTGCTGGATTGTGTTTAATTGGCGAGTTTGGTGTGCGAACGGTCACGGGCATTTAATGATTCGCACCACGTGTGAAAATGGAAGAAGGAAAGGAGATTGTACGTTTAATTTCTAAGATTTTTTTTTTTTTACTTTTGTTTCTTTTGAAACAGATTCTTTTAAGAAAAACATTTTTTTTAGTGTTTTTAACATTTTAAATGATAAAAAATTATGGTCAGTAGGCTTTTTAATATAAATATTTTTAAAATGTGAATTATCGTCAATCAATATATTATTTTTGCAAAATGATAATATAAATATTTTTCTCATATTAAATTGATAAACTAAATAAAATCAATAATTTTGATCTATTGTTTAATGGGCAGTTGATAAATTATCTTCCATCAATATATTATTTTAATTATTATAGAACTTTCGATATTTGCGTTGTTAATAAACAAACAAATAGACGACAAAACTACAAATTATAGTATTAAAAGATAATGAAAAAAATGGAAAAATATTATTTTTCATCTTTTTTTCATCGACTAAGTCAAGAATCGAGCATAAATGAAAATGAGGTCAAATGTGACTTAACTAGTGAAGGTATACCTTCTTGTTCACAGTTGGATTATTTGGGAACGCTCTACAGGTAAAAACTACTAAAAGTAATACATCAACGTATTTTTTTTCTTTGTGGAAAATTGAGATTATTCAATTGATCATGATATGCTTCAAACTTGTTCACGGCCAATTGGACATCACTTTTGTTGGAAGTGGTCCTTGTATTTTAATAATGAATTAAAAAAATGGATAGTTACTCAAAAATATCTTTTTTTTTTTTTGCTTATAAATCATCTTTAAGAATAATAAATACTCTCTATTTACTAATTTATGGAGTGCTCATTTCTCTTAAATAACTTCTTTTGTATGAATATATTTACTTAACAACTTTGCAAGAATAAATTATCTAAATGTTACATATAAGATGAGAAATCAGTTCAAAGTAGAATATAATAAATTTTTTGTTGACAAATTGAATCAATCAAATTTTATTATTAATATCGATTAAATATAAAATCAGTTAATTTTGCTAGTTACCAAATTAACTAAACTCGATTGTTATTATATATTATTAGATTTATATTGGATAATTGAATCCACCCATTGATAATTAAGAGTCAAGTCAAGTATATCAATTAATTGGTGTTTTTAGGACGATCTAATGATTAACACATAAGGTATTATCATCATGAGGTCTGGGGTTCGAATCTCAGTAAAATCTTTCCTTATGTGCTAGTTGTTATTTCAAAGACTAGTAGCCGTCCGTGATTTACCTCCTTCATGTTGATCCTGAATATCATATAGAACAATCCTAAAGATATCCCGAATCACATAGGGTAATCCTACAGAGATCTTGAAGAGATGGTTGTCGCTTGAAATGATATAGTGTTTAAAAAATAGACAATTATCCAAATGTTGTATGTAAGACTGAGCAATAATTCAAAATCGAATAAAAAATTATTTGTTTTGAACAAATCAAACTTTAATTTATTATTAAAATTAAATAAATCGAACAAACATAAAATTAATTATTTTGTCGTTATCAAATTAAGGGAGCATTTCTTTATTAGTTGATTGCTATTATTGTTAGTCGATTGATATTAGATAACCCAATCCATCCATCGATAATTGAGAGTTGAGTTAAGATTTAAGAATTGATTGATATTGATTTAGGTACATCAATCAACTCTTTACAACATAATAATCGTGTGATACTAATTCGATTTAATCAATTTCTAAATTTTAAAATCAAATTCGAACGGAATAAATTGAAATAATAATAAAAAAAATCTAAATTAACCAAATTGAACATATGACTTTGATCAATCCTATTGATTATTTCAATTTAATTGATATTTTACTCCCTTAGTTATATGCACGCATGAATACGATTAGATTGTTTATATATATATATTTATTTATTATTTTTAGAATAATTTAATCTTTTTTCCTTTTCTAGTATTTAGAGTTTCTTAAACTATATAAGATTTATACTCTATATTTCTAAGATTGATTTTTTAGAGTTAATATATAATATGAGTAGCTTTTTCCTCTTATTAATTTTTACATGATATCAGAGCAGTTCTCTTTCTCTGACCTAATTTTTTCTACCGTCCTTGTTATTGCTTCATGTCGTCGCTGTTGTCTCCCACCGCTGCTATCGATTTCAGTGCCGACGTCCTTTGTTGTCGATTCCGGTGTTGACGTCCTTTTCTATCAATTTTGGCATCGACGTCATTTTCTATTGATTTCGACACCAACGCTCTTTTTTTCCGATTTTGATGCCGATGCCCTATGCTGTCAATTTCGGCACCAATATCATTTTCTGTTAATTTCGGCACCGACACCTTGTGCTATAGATTTCTACGCTAACATCCTTTTCTATTTCAAATTCTTCATGTGACCACGGGTTGTCCTGACACCAGTTTTTACGGATCGTACAGATGTGTATCCGTACAATTTGGTTATTTTGAGTATTATTCGTCTGTCATCATGTCTGGTCATGCATATGCTTTATGAAAATTGATCCGTATATGTTGGAGCAGTTTCAACAGTTCCTTGCTTCACAGCGCTCTGCCATGTCAGCTTCCTCTCATATAGGTTTGTCATTATCTGGTATTTCATGTATATCTTCATCCTTGTGGATTTTAGACTCTAGTTCCTCCCATCATATATCATCTAATTTATCATCTTTTGTTTATTTTTCTCCCAATTTATCTATATCTGTTGTGACTGCTGATGGTACTCCTATGTCATTAGTATGTGTTGGTTCAATTGTTACATCTTGTTTATCTCTTACTGATGTTTATTATATTCCGAGTCTTACTTTAAATCTTATATTTGCTAGTTAATTATGTGAGTCTGGATACATAGTCTCTTTTTCTCTATTTAATTGTTATGTTCAGGATCCGCGATCTTAGAGGCTGATTGGTACAAACTGTAGGCAAGAAGGACTCTATGTTTTAGATCAACTCAAAGTAACGAAAATTTTAGCTTTGAGTGTAGATTTATCTTCTTTTCGGTTGAGTTGTTCATCTTTTTATTTTTATTTGTGGCACTCTCATTTAGGTCATGTTTCAGCGTCTTGCTTGTAGTTTTTAACTTCTACAGGAGTATTTAAAACCTTTAAAAAGTTTTGATATTTCTGATTATAGTGATTGTAAACTGATCAAATTTTCTGCCTTATTATTTTTTAAAAGTCTTTTCTTTTTATTTTGCTCTATTTGATCTTATCCATTCTAATATATGAGGACCCTCTCATATTCCTGCAAAAGGGGAGGGGTCAAGGTATTATATTTCATTTATTGATGATTGCATTCGTTACTTTGGGTCTATCTTATGAAATACAAGTCTGATTATCTTACCATTTTCAACAATTTTAGAGTTTTTGTGAAACTCAACATTCTAGTGTCATATGGTGTTTTCGTTGTTTTTTGAGGGGTGAATACACTTTGAATCATTTTTCACATTTACTTGCTTCTGATGGTATTATTCATTAAACTTCGTGTATAGATACTCCTGAACAGAATAGTATGACTGAACGGAAACATAGACATCTTGTTAAAACATCCCATTCATTTTTATTGTCTATCAGTGTTCCTAGTGCCTTTTGGGGGGAAGCAATCCTTAACGCTGCTCACATAATTAATAAAATTCCAATATCATATAATTTAGGCTTATCATCTTTTGAAAACTTGTATGGGCATGCTCTTCTCTATTCCTTTGTGTGTTTTTGGTTATACTTGCTTCGTCCTTCGTCTATATATCGAGCGTAATAAGTTAGCCTCTCGGTCTGCTCTATGTCTTTTGGATTATAGTGTTAGTCAGAAAAGATATCATTATTTTAATCCCGTTAGTCAAAAATTGTATGTATCTTATCATGTTGTGTTTCTTGAGCATATTCTATTTTTTTTCTATTCTGGCTAGTTCGCATAATATGACGAAGTCAAATCTGCTTTGCATTGATGCTTTTAATACTGACACCGAGGAAGCTTCACTTACATCTAGTACTGGTAGCTCAACTAAATTTGGTACTTTGGTTCTTGAGATATCCATTCCACGTGCTCTTCCTTCTTCCATTACCCAACCATCTCCTAAGGTTATGGATAATCCTTCTCTCCACCATTGTTAATCCATTCATGTTCCTAAGTCTACTAAACTACTAGATTTTGCTTACTTTTGTTATTCTTGTTCTTTTGCTTCATTTGTTATATATGTTCATTGTCTTTCTGTGTTTGTATCCTATAAAGAAGTTGTTCGTAACTCAGTTTGGCAGAGTGCTATAGCTGAGGAGCTGACTACTTTATATCAAACTTATACATGAGATTTGGTAGCATTGTCATCAGAAAAACATATCATTGGTTCTCGTTGGGTATATAAGATCATAATTAAATCTGATAGATCTATCGAATGATACAAAGTTCATCTTGTTATTAAAGGTTATTCTCAAAATTATTGCATGGATTATAAGGAAACATTTACTCCTGTTATAAAAATGATGACTGTTCATATTCTGATTGTTGTTGTTTTTATTTGTCGATGGAGAATATCTCAAATGGATGTTAAGAATACATTTCTAAATGGTGATCTTCATGAAGAAGTTTATATGACATCTCCTCCTGGTATTTCACACTAACTTGGTGAAGTTTGCAGGCTTCATAAAGCGCTTTATGGTCTCAAACAAGTATCTCGTGCTTGGTTTGAGAAATTCTCTAGAGTGATTACTTCGCTTGGTTTTCATCCTAGTAATCATGATTCAACATTATTTGTCAGATATACGAGTACAGGTCATATTCTTTTATCATTATATATGTTGATGACATGATTATTACTAGTGATGATTTTGATGAAATTGCTTCCTTAAAGTCTAAGTTGACTTGTTGTTTTACTATGAAAGACTTCAGTATACTACGCTACTTTCTAGGCATTGAGGTCTCTTATTCCTCGAAAAGTTATCTTTTATCCCAATCAAAGTATATATATCTGATTTGTTTGAGCATACTCGTCTTACGATAATAGAGTCGTTGATACTCCTATTGGGACTAATGCTCGATATTCTCCATTTGATGACTCACTTTTGTCGGATCCTAATTTGTACAGACCTATTGTTGGAAGCTTAGTTTATCTCATCGTGACTTGTCTAGATATTATATATGTTGTTCATGTGATTAGTCAATTTATTACTGCACTAATTACAATTCATTGGGCTGTTGTGCTTTGTATTCTCAAGTATCTTTGGGGCACTCAATTTCAAAACCTTTTGTTTCCTTCTACTTCATTTCTGGAGTTACGTGCATACTATGATGTTGATTGGGCTGGTGATCCTACAAATCGCAAATGTACCACTGGCTTTTACGTTTTTCTTGGCGATTCCCTTATTTTTTAGAAGAGTAAGAAACAAGATGTTATTTCTAGATCTTTCATAGAAGCTGAATATCGTGTCATACCCTCAACTACTTGTGAGATAGTTTGGTTGCATTGATTGCTTGCGGATATGAGTATCTCTCTTCATCAACCTACTCCGTTATATTATGGTAATAAGAGTGTTATTCAAATTACACGCAATTCAGTTTTTCATGAGCAGATGAAACATATTAAAATTGATTGTCATATTACTCGTCATCATCTTCAAATTGACACCATCACATTGCCTTTTGTTCTTTCAAATCTACAGATTGCTGATATATTTACCAAAGCACATTTCGCTTCGCACTTTTGTTTCTTGTCTGACAAACTCTCAATGCTTCTAACTGTAACATAGTGAATTTCAGGGGATGTTAGATTATACCTATTTATTTGTTTATAGTTTTTAGTAAATTTGATTTTTTTTTTCTATTTATGATTTATAATTTCTTAACTTGGCTACCTAAAGATTTATACTTTATATTTTTAAAATTAATTTTTTAAAGTTAATAATATGACAATCTTTTTCCTTTTGCAAAATACAAATACAATGATATACTCCAAATCGCATGGGACAGTTCCCCGAAGTTAATGTTATCACCTTTGTCGCTGAAATGATATAGTGTTTAAACTTTTATGTAACATTTATTTGAAAAAAAAAACATGGGACTTTAATTTGCTAGGAATCAAAGATTATTTACAGATTTACATAAGTTGTCTAGAAGGAAGATATTATCATTACTATCAAAGTTTATTATGAATTTTAATTCTCAAATTTAAAGTATACATGAAAAAACAATTCATCTTAGTTTATAGGAAAGCACACTTAAATTGACAATTATACATAAATACAAGTGGGGTGGAAGAAGAATGTTGACCATTTTAAAAAAAATTAGAATTGTCATGTACAATTCTCTTATATTTTTCTTTATTCTTAGACACTAGTGGCCTGTTCTTGACTTCAAAGGTCAAACCTTCTTTTTTCCAATCAAGATCAGTTGCAACTGAAGAAAGAATTCACAAATATACAACTCCCCAAGTAACAACCTCAAAGTCATCAGTCTTACAAAGAGCACATCCACACAGAGCCACAGAAGTTTGAATGCACGTGAAAATATGTATAAACTAATTGTAGAACCTTCATCTCCCACATGACTTGGGTGTTCTTCCTCATTACAAGATCAAGTCAAACAAAGAAAAATACAGAGTTTTTTGTCAACAGCGTAGAGCATTCTCTACCTCTGGCCAAAGTCTCAATACATCAATAATACACAATCACTTTCAGAGGTTTGAATCCATATAAAGAAGGATTAGTAATGTCACTCATGCATCAAATGAAAAATAATCTGACAGACTGAGAAACTTAAATTTTTGAAATTTAGTGCCTTCAAGAAGAGCTGCTTAATTAGATTGCAAGCCACTTAATTAATCTAAGTTTATATATTTATATTCTAGTCAAGTCTAATTATGATAACTGCATAAATTTCTCGGTTAGAAGGTACATCACATGAATTTTGAGGCAAAAAACTGTTGTAGATTTTCGAGAAATCAGCTCTTAAACATCTGCTAGTTGCTAAATTGGAGAGGTGAGATAATTGGGATGGGTTGTTACCACCAAAGTAGCTTGAAGAAAATGATGCCTCCACCAAACTGTCATAGAAGCTCACTGACGAGTTCCTGCAAAAGATAGGCATTTAGCATCTCCTCAATATCTATAGCGATCACATCGACATCATATCTCCAGCCCAACCATGCTGTCTCAAGGATCTTGTTTTCCTGACTGCATTGTAGCTCTTTCCTTTGCTTCACCACCATTTGCCACACAGCTTCAACAAGACTTTCACTGTCATATGTTGGTAGACGTAGCTTTGATATAGTCATCCCAGGGTGGACATCCAAGTATGAGGTAACTAAATCTGCTAGACTGTAATTTACAAGATCGAATAACAATCTTCGCTCTGATCTTGACCATGAAGAAATTCCACCATACTTCTTCTCGAGATCAACAAAAACACTTTGGTCTAGAGCAAACCCGAACAAGCAGTGCTCTTTTAAGAGCTTATTGTCGTGAATACTTTTGGTTCCTGACTCCAAAAGTATGTCAAGTAGGTATGTGAAGTCTCTATCATCAATATCTCTGAATCTTGCTTCATGTAGATCTACTAAAGGTAGAAACACACAATCATCTTCTTTGCAATATTCATCGCTTAGCAAGAGAACCTGACTCTCCTCTGTACATATAGCGGCCGAGTCCATTTTTAGATGCTCAAGTTGCATTCGTAGCTCTGCAATTTAGCCAAAGTAAGCATAAACAATATAAAAAATTGAGGAGGAGAAAATCAATGGCAGTTCTGGTGGCTTGCCTTTAAGATCTGCACTCAATCTTCCAAAGCAACCTGAGCTGTAAGTTTCATCTTCATACGGAGTCTCTAGAACAGAGACTGGACTAGGCTGTTCAAGGTCATTGAAGCTTAGAGGTTGTAATTTGGCAATATGGTCACTTGATTTTTCCTGGAGGGATGAATTTGCATTTTAGAAATTGATATTCTTACATATGCTATAGTAGCATAAATGTATGAAACTGATTCATGCATGAAACAACAAACAATAAATCTTTTTCTTGAATTAGTTGAATATATAAGTGATGGTTTATTAGACAATGATAAGATGATGAAACCAAAAGAATACAAAAGGAGAGAGCTGTTTGGTCGTGTCAGTCTATAACACCCCACAAGTATCAACTGATGGCTGTGCCAGTGGCAAGATACATGATATTACTCCCCATACGTCTATATATATATATATCTCTAACATGCTTGCTACAGATCTATTTGATAACGTGAAAGGACTAGATCTTCAATCGCTATAGAATTATAATGTTTCTTAGCAATCATATCTATTATCTACTATAGAAAACTTTACCAAAGAACTAAAATAACAGAAGAGCACCTGAAGTACTATATCCTTATGATAACCATATCCGTTGTCTGGTGGAACATGAAATGCAGACTTCGTCGCTTGCTCTTCCCAAGTGGTCAAAACTTTAGTTGCAGTGTTTAACTCAGTCTTGGTGATAAGATCTTCCTCATGAACTCTTTTTCTAAGTCCCTCTGAGTTAATATGAATCTCCCGTTCAGGTACCATATTTTTCACTGCGACATAGTCAGCTAGTTGATAATTATAGTTTTGGTGCTCAGATTGCTTAGCTGACAGTAAGCCTAAAGAAACATAGGATTTTACATCTGCTACATCTTTGATTATAGTGGTGCTACCACCAACTCTTTTTCTGTCACCAAATTTCGCACTAACTGAAGCTAGATGTGAATTGGGTCTTGAAGAAAATCTGGAGCACCCATCTCTTGGGGCATCCTCGCAGCTAGTACCAAACTGACAACTCCAACTATCAAGAATTTCATCTCTAGATAAGTATTCCGTTGATATGTTTTTACTATTTAAAAAATCCACAGTAAATTTTCCAGTCTCTTCCTCAGATAGTTCAAGAGTTTCACCAGGTGTGCTTGAGCGTCGAGAAATAAGCCCCATGTTCTGAAGCTGATGAGTCACATTCCGTCTCTCAAAATAGTGGTGGTTCAGATCCTCCATGCTCACACGAGATTTAGTTGAATACATCGACGATGGGATGAATCTATTACCCCACTCCCCAAAGGGGTCAGGGGACTGAGGAACTGAATCTGAGTGGGTGAAATTTGCTATGTCTGGCATCATTGTTGAGTACCTGTCTCCAGTGTACACAGTGACTCGAGGGCTAAAATTTAATTTGCTAAGTCTATTCCTGTTGTGCCTCATCTTTGGTGTGATCTTTCTGTAGTTTTCTTCTGAATAATTTACTTTGTGATCCATGCCATCCTTTTCATGGGGAAAAATATCTATATGTTTCTGATCATGAAAATCCTGAGTTCTCAATGCTGCAAGTTTTCTGTCTTTCTTGGAATTAAACCAGAGGTCACCATGGGTTAAAAAACTAGCCTCTGCAACCTTTTGTGCTTTCTCAAGGGTTGGTTTCAAGATAACAATGTCAGCAGGACGAACAGCAGTTCGGGATCGGGATCTGCCCCTCTGCAGCGCCAATAAATTATATGGAACAGAGCCTGTGTCTTCCTCGACATGGCATTTTCTAAGTCTTGCTGCATGTGTCTTAGAAGAGCCTGTGATTTCCTGATGCATATGAGCAAACCTATCATTACTTTTTCCTTTTTTGGATGACCTACACTGAACTTTATCCCTCCCATTCTCGGTCCTACATTCAGATGGTTTTAGTATTGCGATCTTACTTCGATGAGATGAGGGTGCATGTTTCAGATCTTGAAGATGCTTTGCAAATAAAGAGTTGGAATCTTGGAGAAGTTCCCAAAAAAGATCCTTGCTTGAATCTGAAATTCCAAATGTACCACTGAATTCTTTATATTTGTGAAACAATTCAATAGGTGATTGCCCACTTACATCCATAAAGTCCTCCCTCTCATTCCTCACATAATCTTCATATGCTCTTTGTCTATGTTTTGCCATCATATCAGAGTGACTTGCTTGCTTCCTCCTTGTGTTTGCATTGCTTATCTCAAAAACCTCTTTGAGCTCATGACTGTCCTTATGTTTCCATTCCAACAAGTCCTCAGCATCCACATAATTTCCGAAAAGGCCTGGGATATTTGTATTCCTCTTTTGTTTGACAAGAGGGGGGCATGAATCAAGACCCATCAGCTTAGCAATTAAACTGGGTGAAGAATGCTTAGTTTCTTTCCCTTTCGACAACTCTTCCTCTATAAAATCCTTTATCAGAACTTCACTGGTTTTCTTGGATGGGCTTTTCTTTATCCTATTATCAAACTGAAAACATAAAAGCAATAGATCATGTTAGTGCAGAGTTGTACTGAAGGACTTCGATTAAAAATAGCAATACAATGGCAAGCCATATTTCGGCAGTGCAGGAAAAATTAACTGAATGAAATTGATCATCACAACTTTGGAATATAAGAACATAAAGAGGAAATCCAAACTCAAAGAATCTTCCCCTCTTAAAAACCATATGAACTTGGCAATGAGATTTATTACAAAAACATGAGAGATCACTCACAGAATGCTCTTCTGCTAAAAAACTTATGTTGCGACCAAAACCACTTGCTGTGCACGTCTCATTTAACTGTTTTTTGAAGCTATAATGACCTGAAATGAGAACATATCTTAAAATGATCATTCAAATTGTATGATACTGTAAATTTCAGGCTTGCATAGCCTGAAATAATGATGAAAAAGTAAATGTAAGTATCAGAGTACAATTTCCCTATTATGAGACAATAGCATTTCAGCACTCTTTACATAAAAACAAACAACATTTCTTCAAAATTTACAGAGGTTTTAGAAATTGAAAATTTATAAGAAATTTATTGACCTTTAACACAAAAGTCAAAAGGGAATTAAATCTGATATAGGAAAATTTGTCTGAAAAATATTAACAGGAGGAAAAGTAAGACTTTCAGTTAGAGAGACATACATTCACCATATTCATCACAAAGAAAATCAGCAAAGTTCCTACAAGGAGAATTGCATATATATATATATATATATAACACGGACTGAAGAATTTCAAACCACAGTTCATTTTTCAAGTTAGCGGGAAGCGAAGTTGTATTAATATGAACCTACTTTTAGACTTAATCAATTTATGCAATGGGGAAATACCACCTGTGATGATGAATGTAGAATTAAGAAATATATGGAGTAAATTATCATGCTATGAAATTGGAGGATACCTTGTCCACACTACTAATGATTTGTATTGATGAGAATAAGAATTTAAGCGAGGTCCAATATGGCACCACAATTTAATAAAAATGAACAAGCCTTGGGTGTTGGATTTAATCTCTATTTGGTGGGCTTACAAGTTATTTGTAAGCATGCGGATTTGTGTCATTAAGAAAATCAAACCCGTTAAGTGATCTAACTAATATGGAGGATTTGAGTTATTGGATGTGGAGGTTTATATATGTAGAAACTGCTAACTGAACTGTTATCATTAATAGGTTGATAACGGATTTGGTCATATAGGCATGACCGTCGTTGGATTAGGTATTCTGACATATCCCTTCGCTCCCCATTGGTGAAGAGATTAGGCCGTCGTCAACCTAACTCCTCCAAAAGACCAGCCCTCTTGTTCTTCTTACTCTTCCGCAGGATTCACAATTTCATGGATGGACGCTTTATGAAATGATGACTCTTCCACTACATTAATCAAGTTTCATCGCCACCCTTTGGTATTTATTTTTCTGTTGTAGATTCGATGTAACTAAATCCATGTTGTTTTCTTTTCCTTTATACGAGTTCATACATGTTCTAGAATTCATGCAGTCTAGGAAAACTTAACTCTAACATTGGGCCCTTTAGGGGGAGCATAACCTATGATTCTGGTCTTTTGACGTTAATGAGTTGGTTAGTTTCAACATTGAGGTAGGCCGTGGCAGCTAAGATCTCCTTTCTCATCCATTTTCTCAGAAGAACATTGAGAAGAATTTGGCTGTACAACTATAGATATTAAGAAAGCTACCATAATCAGACAGAAATTAGAGTAAATTTAGTTGCTGGGACATACAAATATGACGATTTAACAAATGTGCGAGATGATTCTAAACTTTACGCATCCTTAATATCTTTGCAGTTGAGAAATTTTTTCTTCCTTTCTGATAACATTAATTAATATCCTATTGGAATCTGATCTTGCTAGAGTTGAAACGGGTAAACGTAATATCGAATTCAAGGGGCAAAGAGTAAATATAATAAAGATCTAAAAAATTCATAGTGACAAATGAGATGACGGGGATTGAGAAAATGACCTTCAAAGCTGGGAAAGCAAATACGGCATCAACCGGAAGTTCAGTGTACCAAACTAGGGTGCCAAAAAAGTGTTTTTTTTTTTTTCAAGCAAAAAGAAATGGCAAAACATGTCGTACGAATAATGTACTCGTACTTCAAGCCGAGAACGACAATGGAACTAAAGAATCAATCCCTTACCAAAAAATTACAGACAGCAGGAAGTAAGATAACAATCGATCTAGGAAAAGAAGAACTAAATGAAACAAGAAATTCTTGCATAAGTATGAAATTTCTTCAAGGCTCTTCCTCAAGTGGCACGCCAAAAAGCAGAACACCTCGATTACAAAAGGAGACGAAAAAGAAGCTCACTTGTTTTCCATGCACAGAGGGATCCGACACAGAGAAACTCAAAAACCTAAAGAAAGATAAAAACTTGGCGACAAATTGGAGCTCCAAAAAGGAATAATTAAAAGAAGAGCACCTTCAGGTGGAGCTGGGATCACGGAGGCCCGACGCAGGCCGAACTCCGCCGCAGCCGGTGACACCTCCCGGCAGCGCTGTCTGCTTCTCTGCTGCATTGTGCTTTTGCTCTCCTCAAGGGCTAAGCATTCCAAGTTCTCCGGCCTCGAAGGATACCTCCAAGGAGCAAGCGAAGCGGGCATCGAGAGCAGAGATTACACGGAATAAATCGAGAGAAGAGCAATAATCGCAAGAATGATTGCAATCATTGGAGGGCCAACGGCCCGGAGTGGCGTGCAATGAATGAGCAACCAAGCTGCGATGCAACGAAGCGAAACGAAGCATTAAAAAGAGTCCCCAATACGACATTCGACTGTTTTCATATTACTAAATTTAACCAATTTGATTACCCGCCTTGTAATTGGAGGAAACAATGAACCCCACTTCGATGCGGGAGTGCAAGCGATGCGGGTAACCGTATCTGGGTCCGCCAATGGGCAGAGGACGTATGGATCTCGGCGCGACCAGAATCTACGAAGAAATCTGTCTTGAGATTCGTGCGAGTGATGGATGGACAGTGATGGCAGTGTAGCTCCTTTTGGCGCGAACAACTGCGCCCGTCGCAGCCGTCCAAGTGTCGACTCATTGCAAAGCCACGTAAGTTGTGAAGATATTTACCAAAACTCATAATCAAAATAACAAAATGATTAAATTCTAAAAATAATTTCTAAATGATTATTCTCTCTCTCTTAAATCTTTTAAAAAAAAGATAAATAAATGAGATGAGTTTCCTTTGAAGAATCGAAACAATAACACTCTCGTTCGCATTCTTAGTTATTGTTATATACACGTGCATATTAGTGTTAGTGTTCGAGAGAAAGAGTCGATATCATAGACACATAGACACGATAATGGCGAATAACCTAAACCTAAAGGAGGAGGACAAGCAAGCATTCTACTTTGCCAAACTTTGACTAGCGAAGTAGACTTTCTTGCCAAATTCATCACCCTCACACAACACTTTTCACATCTTTCTTTATCTGTTTATTTTTATTATTATTATTTTACTTAGCATCATACAAAATCTGCAATTGCTACATCAATCTAAATATCATCATTAGCAAGTTGATTGGGGTTCAAAGATCATAGATCAACATGTGTATTAAATTGACATGTGAACAAAAAGAAAAGCTAGAAATTTAAACTATGAAGTTTAGACTCCACTAAGAAAGCAAAAGAAAAAAAAAAATCTAAATGGATAAAGGATAGTCGAGGCATGAACCTTTGTGGGTATATGATCCTTATTTATTTTACATTTAATTATTTTAATTTTATTTGATTGGTTAGTATACTCAATATTATAAATTTATTTATTTATTTTGAGACTTTTTTTATAATGAATATGATTTACATTTTTTTATTAAATTTAAATAAATATGATATGGTGAGGAAAGTTAGCACCATGTGATATATATGGTAAGTCAAAAATCAAATTGAGCGAGAAGTCAAAGTCAATAGGAATTAGGTCAAGTTAAATTGACTCAGCAGGTTAAAATTTATTGAGCTCAGGTCGAGTTAGACTGAGTTCATATCAGTTTAAGTTGAGTCCATATTAGATCAAACTAAGCTCCAACCAAATCAACGTCAAAGAATACCTCAAGTTAAATCAGTCCGAGTCATATCCAAATATTATCCATCCAAATTGAGAATTAACTCAGTGGTTATTGAAGTATTAATCATCAAAAGTGCATCAATTCGAATCTTCTGTCTTCAAATTTTTTTATCCCCGTGTCCTTTATCGATCGGATGGATCAGATTACATCTCAAGGTATCATGACATCTTTAAAATGTGTACAATATCTTCGTAATATGTAAAATATCCTTAAAATATAATCTGAATCTGCCCAATCGATAAAAAAATACGGAGTTAAAAAAAATTTAAGGACAAAGGATTCAAATTCAAAATGCATACATCTCTCGGTAATGAAAAGAAAAGGTGCACCCTTCGAGAAATAGAATTATTATTCATTTTCTCTTTCAAGATAACCAATTGTAATATCAAAACAAGCAATTTAATAGCTTTCTACTCACCTTACTTTTCTTCGTTTTTCTTCACCTTCTTTTAAAAGTTTGACTTAAAGTCGAAGTGGCCGAACCAAATTCTGACTTGCTATCCACTTAACATTTTTCTTAAATCTTTTCTGACCCTTACTTAAATGATCTCTTGGCCACTCGACATTTGGAGCCCGATATGAAGACAGCCATTTTGTAGAAGCCCGACTTGGAGACACTCAGCATCTAGAAGCTCAACCTAAATAAAACCGACCTGATTTGTAACTAGTCAGTTAAAATTACTCGGTCGTGATTATTTTACTAGTCATCTCATCCCTTGATATCATAATATAAATAAGCTGTTATCAAATTAAACATTAAATTCACTTTAAAATGTTTGATTTAGGAAAATAATACAAACTTGTACTAGCATGCAGCATGTAGGGAGTAGGGAGGATCCCTCACCCCTGACCAGAAGAAGACAGGCAAAGTGATACAAGCCCACCCCATATTGAAGTTCAATATAAACTTTTAAATTTTAAACGGGTATAACTTTTGATTCATGATTCGGAATTAAGCTTTGTTTGTTGTCACACGTGCAAAATTCAAAAACCTACATTTGTTATCCGTGAAACTGTAACCATCAAATTTTCAGCGCCAAATTCCTCCATTTAAATCCTTTTTAGGGCATTTTTAATATTTTTAGTAATTTTTATTTTTTGGACATTTAGGGTAATTTTTATATTTCTGGTATTTTTAGAGACTATTTGTCTTGATCCACGTCTTGATTTGAGTTAAGATTGTTAAGTTAATCACTTTCTTTTTCGAGTAAAAGTCTATTTCCTTTTATTACAAGATTAGAATTAAGATCTATTAATTGTAATTTCTTTTCTTATTTGAATCTTAGGTTGCGATTTATATAAAAGTCATGTTTAGATATTGAGGGATTAACCCTCAAGTTTTAATAAAAAATTTCCTTCTTGGAGGTTTCTCTTCTTGTCTTCCCCTCAATTTTCCTCTTCGTGTTAGCCTACAAAATAATCGCTATCCTGTCCAGCGTCAGTTGGTATCAGAGCACATGAAGGTTATCAATAGATCTAATGATGGGGTTGTTGTGGAGGCAGTCGCTGTCACAACAACAAGCAGGCTTCAGTGGAGGAAGCTGAGCACCGTGGTAGTAGCATCCAGGACATAATGATGGGTAAGGATTTACGGAGGTAAATTGCATATTTAGCCCAACGTATGACAGTGCGAGATCTCAAAGATCATGAGATTTTAGATCGTGGATCTAAGTTTTCCTTTAAGAACCCATATCACCAGCGAGACTCACCTCAGGAACGCCGTGGATGAGAGGAACCTGCTGGAGACTTTGGATTTCAGGATCTGCCCAAATTTTCTGATTCATTGCAAGTAGGGGACTTCATTGACTGGATCAACGAAATAGAGTAGATCTTCAATTATAAGCGAGTTTCAGATCGGATGAAAATGAAGTAAATTGCCATCAGACTCAAAGGGCGAGCATCAGCATGGTAGAAATAGATACGACGCTCTCGGGACAAATAAGGTAAACCCTAAAACTATTTGGGAAGATATGAAGGAAAATATAAAGGAACACTTCCTTCCCTTCACCTACACCCAAACTCTATTCTATCCACTTCACTCATTAAGACAGGGAGCGAGATCGGTCGACGAATATACAGAAGAGTTTTTTCAGCTGGTGGCCCGAAATAACCTATCTGAGATGGAGGAACAGTAGGTGGCACGTTACTTAGGGGGTCTGTGCTTGGCCTTGTAAGATGCCCTCAGTCTTCATTCACTCTCGACGGTGTCAGAGGCCTTTCAGTATGCACTGGTTGTTGAAAAGAAATAAAATAGAAAACTAGCAGGGAGAGGGGATCAGAACAATCGGCCAGATCACCTTTAAAATTCTCATCCTTCACAACAGCAGCCATTGCAGCAACCGCCACAGTGGTCATCACAGATTTACTCTAAAGCCCCTGTCAGATGTTATTAATGTAGTGAACAAGGATATATGACGCACCAATGTAGGAATCCCTCTTCTATTGATTAGAAGGGCGAAAACTTGTTGATCGAGGAAGAAGTGATAGAAGATACAACAACAATTGACGATCCAATGTATGAAGCATCTGACAAAGTGATTTATGACAATGGTCATGAGACTTTAGTCATTTGTAAGAGTCTGCTGACTCTCAAGGGTGATTCGGGGGATGATTAGTTGAAAACTAATATTTTTCATACTACTTACACCATTGTGGATAAAGTTTGCAAAATGATTATTAATCGCGGTAGTTGTGAGAATGCAATATCTGTAGAGGCTATCCAAAAATTACAATTGAAGATATATTGTCATTCTAAACCCTATAAGTTATCTTGGCTGAATAAAGAAAGCGAGGTAATAGTAGATCGACGATATCTCATTTCTTTTTCAATTGTCAAATATTTTGATAGTGCTTGGTGTGATGTGGTAGTCATAAATGCATGTCATATATTGTCGGGGAGACTTTGACAGTATGATCACAGTGTTATTTATGATGGGCGGAAGAATACCTATACCCTTAATGTTAAAGAAAAAAAAAATTATGTCGGCGGTGCGGCAGGAAGGAACTACTCCAATTCTGATACTAAAAATACTAATCTACTTTCTATATCTAGGTTTTTAGATAAAGTAGAGCAAGGAGTTGTATATGCTTTGCTACCATGCCAAAGCATTGCTTCGACCATAGACACAAAGTTATCAACCGAAGTATAACAGCTGCTAGCAGATTTTGATGAGCTGTTGCCGGAAGATCTTTCTTTTGGGCTACCGCCGATGTGAGATATCCAATATTAGATTGACCTTATTCCTAGGTCCAGTTTACCTAATCGGCCAGCTTATCGCCTTAGCCCTAAGGAAGAAGAGGAATTACAATATCAGGTGGTGGGGTTGCTGGAAAAGGGAAAGGGACACATCTGAGAGAGCATAAGCCCTTGTGTAGTTCCTGCCTTACTAATACTGAAGAAGGATGACTCATGGCATAAGTGTGTTGATATGTGTGTTGATAGCAGAGTCATCAACAAGATTACAGTGAAGTACATGTTTTCAATTCCCCGCTTGGATGACATGTTGATTAGCTATCCAGTTCTAAAGTCTTATAAGAAATTGACCTTAAAAGTGGATACTGTTGGAACGCGGCGGTCGGAAAGAAGGGGGGTTGAATAACCTGAAAAATTAAACGCAAAACCTTTCTCTAACTTTCTTAGACTAACACTTGCATAAATTAGCTAAACAGAAAATAACAAAAAGAAGAGGCACCGGATTTGACTTGGTTACAACCGGGAAGGTTGTTAATCCAAGGAAGATGATCGCACTAAAAACTCTTTCAGGCGGAGAAGTCTCTTACAACGATGAAGCGCAAAAATAAAGAAGCTAGCTAGAAACTGAGCGTACAAGTGTTGGAAGTGAATTGCTTGAGTTGTTGAAAAGCTTCTTGACCAAGGCTGTATTTATAGCGTTGGTCGGGATGCCCTGAAGGGGTTCCGAGCGCCCTGGGGGGATAAAACTTTATCCCCAATGTTCAGATCGCGATTGACGCGATCTGGTCAAAAAGTCAACTCCGAGAGCCTGGAAGGGTTCCGGGCGCCCCGGACAGTTCTGGGCGCCCCGGCTGGGAAAATCAACCCCACTGACTTTTTCAACCCTAGTCTTCTACTCTGGCTCCGTTTACCTCAGACCGAGTCTTCCGCTCGCTTGGGTGATTTCTGCCATCCGGAATAGGGCTCACCTGAACCCAACTTCCGGTCTTCTTGAGCAGGCTTCCGCTCCGGCTTCTCGTCTCTCGGAATTGCCACGTGCTTCCTTCTCATCCGCCAGTGTACTCATCCGCAGTTGTCCCTCGATCGCACCCTGTGCAGACCTTCTCGCTAGCAACGTCTCTTGCTCCTCGAGCAGTCTTCCGCTCCGGCTTCTCGTCCCTCGGAACCACCGCACGCTTCCTTCTCGTCCGCTGGTGTACTCTTCCGCAGCGCCTCGTCCCTCGGACGCACTGCATGCCGTCCTTCTCGCTAGCTGCGTCTTTCGCTCGACTATCTGTGCTCCTAAGCTCCTGCACACTTAGACACAAGGTTAAAAACACACAAGACCTAACTTAACTTGTTGTTCACATTAAAACAATCTTGGGGTTCCAACAATCTCCCCCATTTTGATGTGAGCAACCCAAGTTAAAATAGGGTAAAAATAGACATAATAATAAACTAACTAATTTTGCAATTAGGTGCAAAATAATAAAAAAAAGTTGTCTATCTCCCCCTAAACTTATACTTTTCCTTTTTCTTCTTCCCCTTTGATTACATAAAAGAATGGGGTTCCGAAAAAAGTATCTAAGGGTTAAAATTTTTTTTCTAACTTTCTTAAAAAATTCTAAGTTGAATAAACTCTAAGTTAGAGAATTTTCAAAAAATATTTCTGAAAAAAAAAATTCGAAACAATTTATAATTTTCATAAGAATATTTTAACTTAGGCAAAAAATATTCTAAGTTAAACAATTTCTAAGTAAAATTTTTAGGTAAGTAAAAAAATTTAAAAAGAAAATCCTGACTTAGGAAATTTTGCAAAAATATTTTTAAAATTTTTTCTAAGTGACTATTTTAATCAGAAATTTCTAATTTTAAAAAAAACTTTTAACTTTTAAGTAAGTTTTATGTAAAAAAAATCTTAAGTAAAAAAAATTTAAAGTTTTTTTTAAAAAAATGTTTAAAAAACATTTCAAAGCATTATTAAACTTTCATCTTAATGTTTTTATCATAAAGTTAATTAAACATTTTATTTCAATATTTTGACTTCCAGGTCGTGGCGAGGCATTAGACATTCTTGGTTATTGGAGCAACAACCACTTCCTTAGACAAAGCCTCATAAAGAAATTTTAATGTCTAATTTTCTCGCTGAAAGCTTGAAATCTAATTAGTTCAAGTTCAAGTCAGAATGAACTTTGGAACCCAATATAGGTTCCAGCCTACTGGAATGACTAGGAATTTCTTAGGGACATTTTTCTTTGAAATATTTCTAATCTATCCCTTATGATATCGAAAATACCAATTTAAATTGTTGTATTTTCTAAATATGTTTTATTTGAGCATGCATGATTTTTTAGACTATCTATTTGCATTTTCAAATTATTATTTTCTGATTTCAATTTTTCATTTTTTAGTTTTGATTTGTCTAAATCTTCTAGAGGGCAAGATTTAGCTAGTATTACTTTTAAAATTTTATTTTCTCTTTCTAATTTGCAATAATCTTGTGTTAATAATTTAACGAATTTAAAAAGTTTATCGGGAGGAAGAGATCGTATTTGACTTACCTTGTCGATCTCGTTGTCCGTGTCTCCCCTTGAACTGCTGCTATCTTCCGACGTGGCTCCCCCTTCATCGATGCTCATTTCGGAAGAGCTTGACTCGCAGTTGTCGTCTTGATGACTCGCCATTAATGCAAGTCTGGAGAACATCTCGACTTCCAATTCGGACGACGTCTCGTCCCACCACTATAACAAAAACTGCAAACGACAACGGATATTATCCGTTGTCGTAGGGTAAAAAAACCGTTGTAACTGAGGGTGTTGTAGAATGTATTAACCGTTGTAGAATGTAACTTACTGTCATTACCATTTCCTCATCATCGAGAGAAGACTCCGACTCAGGTTCGTCTCTCGATGCTTTGAGGGCGACGTTGTTCTTGGGATTCTTGGTACCTGCACATCTTGATTTGTGCACTTCAAATGTAGAAAAGAATTCTTCTAATGAAATTTTTTCTAAGTCTTTTGAAATATAAAAGACATCTACTAGTGACGTCCATTTTGAATTTCTCGTAAAAGAATTTAATACGTACCTAAGTGAATCTCGGTTACTTACCTTTTCTCTGAGATTCGAAAATCCGGTGACGATTTCTTTAATTCTCGAGTGCAGATGTGCAACTGTCTCGTCTTCCCCAAGTCGTAGGCTGGTGAGCTGATTGCGAAGTAGATCTCGTCTAGCGAGCTTGGCTTCGGATGCCCCTTCGTGCAGCTCGAGGAACTTCTCCCAAAGTTCCTTCGTGGAGTTGTAGTTGCCGATTCGGTTGACTTCTTATGGCGGAAGAACGCTTAGCAGATGGTATTCTGCTTTTCCGTTCGCCACGTAGTCGGCCTACTCCTTTTTCATCCATTGATATTTTTCTTTGCCCTCTGAAGCTACAAAACCAAAATTCCATTATTAAAATTAACTCAAAATCTGTTGTAAAAAAATACCCACATTCGCTTTTTCCAGGTAGCAAAATCCCCTTCGAATTGTGGCGAGTAGATACTTGGTCCGATCATTATCTTTGCTTCGATTGGCGGTTAGTCCTCCTGAAAAGCCTTGGCTCTGATACCACATGTTGGATCGCGACAGCTGGCTAGAAGGAGGGTTGAATAGCCTGAAAAATTAAACGCAAAACCTTTCTCGAACTTTCTTAGACTAACACTTGCATAAATTAGCTAAACAGAAATAACAAAAAGAAGAGGCACCGGATTTGACTTGGTTACAACTGGGAAGGTTGTTAATCCAAGGAAGATGATCACACTAAAAACTCATTCAGGCGGAGAAGCCTCTTACAACGATGAAGCGCAGAAATAAAGAAGCTAACTAGAAACTGAGCGTACAAGTATTGGAAGTGAATTGCTTGAGTTGTTGAAAAGCTTTTGGACCAAGGCTGTATTTATAGCCTTGGTCGGGGCGCCCCGAAGGGGTTCCGGGTGTCCTGGGGGGATAAAACTTTATCCCCAACGTTCAGATCGCGATTGACGTGATCTGTTCAAAAAGTCAAATCGGGCGCTCGGAAGGGTTTCGGGTGTCTCGGAGGGGTCCGGGACTCTCCGAGGCGCCTCAGACTGTTCCGAGCGCCCCGGACAGTTTTGGGCGCCCCGGCTGGGAAAGTCAACCCTGTTGACTTTTTTCAGCCCGGGTCGTCTGTTCTGGCTCCGTTTGCCTCAGATCGAGTCTTCCAGTCACTTGGGTGATTTCTGCCATCCGGAATAAGGCTCACCCGAACCCAACTTCCGGTCTTCTTGAGCAGGCTTCCGCTCCGGCTTCTCATCCCTCGGAATCGCCGCATGCTTCCTTCTCATCCACCTGCGTACTCATCCGCAGTCTTCGTCCCTCGGTCGCACCTCGTGCCGACCTTCTCGCTAGCTGCATCTCTTGCTCCTCGAGCAGTCTTTCGCTCCGACTTCTCGTCCCTCAGAAACACCGCACACTTCCTTCTCTTCCGCCGGTGTACTCTTCCGTAGCGGCTCGTCCCTCGGACGCACCGCGTGCCGTCTTTCTCGCTAGCTGCGTCTTCCGCTCGACTACCTGCGCTCTTAAGCTCCTGCACACTTAGACACAAGGTTAAAAACACACAGGACCTAACTTAACTTGTTGTTTACATCAAAACAATCTTGGGGTTCCAACAATCTCCCCCATTTTGATGTGAGCAACCCAAGTTAAGCTAGAGTAAAAATAGACATAATAATAAACTAACTAATTTTGCAATTAGGTGCAAAATGATAAAAAAAATTATCTACTTCCCCCCAAACTTATACTTTTCCTTTTCCTTCTCCCCCTTTGATTACATAAAAGAATAGGGTTTCGAAAAAAGAATCTAAGGGTTACAAAAAATTTCTAACTTTCTTAAAAAATTCTAAGTTGAATAAACTTTAAGTTAGAGAATTTTTAAAAAATATTTTTGAAAAAAAAAATTTATAAACAATTTATAATTTTCAGAAGAATATTTTAACTTAGGCAAAAAATATTCTAAGTTAAACAATTTCTAAGTAAAATTTTTAGGTAAGTAAAAAAATTTAAAAAGAAAATCCTGACTTAGGAAATTTTACAAAAATATTTTTGAAAATTTTTCTAAGTGACCATTTTAATCAGAAATTTCTAATTTAAAAAAAAAACTTTTAACTTTTAAGTAAGTTTTACGTAAAAAAAATCTTAAGTAAAAAAAATTTAAAGTTTTTTTAAAAAAATGTTTAAAAAACATTTCAAAGCATTATTAAATTTTCATCTTAATATTTTTATCAGAAAGTTAATTAAATATTTTATTTCAATATTTTGGCTTCCAGGTCGTGGTGAGGCACTAGACCTTCTTGGTTATTGGAGCAACAACCACTTCCTTAGACAAAGCCTCATAAAGAAATTTTAATGTCTAATTTTCTCACTGAAAGCTCGAAATATAATTAGTTGAAGTTCAAGTCAGATAAGGTTTTGGAACCCAATATAGGTTCCAGCCTACTAGAATGACTAGGAATTTCTTAGGGATATTTTTCTTTGAAATATTTCTAATCTGTCCCTTATGATATCGAAAATACCAATTTAAATTGTTGTATTTTCTAAAATATGTTTTATTTGAGCATGTATGATTTTTTAGACTATCTATTTGCATTTTCAAATTATTATTTTCTGATTTCAATTTTTCATTTTCTAGTTTTGATTTGTCTAAATCTTCTAGAGGGCAAGATTTAGCTAGTATTACTTTTAAAATTTTATTTTCTCTTTCTAATTTGCAGCAATCTTTTGTTAATAATTTAACGAATTTAAAAAGTTTATCGGGAGGAAGAGATCGTATTTGACTTACCTTGTCGATCTCGTTGACCGTGTCTCCCCTTGAACTGCTGCTATCTTCCGACGTGGCTCCCCCTTCATCGATGCTAATTTCGGAAGAGCTTGACTCGCAGTTGTCGTCTTGATGACTCGCCATTAATGCAAGTCTGGAGAACGTCTCGACTTCCAATTCGGACGACGTCTCGTCCCACCACTACAACAAAAACTGCAAACGACAACGGATATTATCCGTTGTCGTAGGGTAAAAAAACCGTTGTAACTGAGGGTGTTGTAGAATGTATTACCCTACGACAACGGTTTTGAATCCGTTGTCTTTGTACACATTTGACAACGGTTTTTATCCGTTGTTGTTTATATGCCCAAAATTTGGCTACAAAGGATACGACAACGTTTTAAAGCCGTTGTGGTAGATTATTTCAACAACAGAAATAAACCGTTGTGGTAGATACGTTTTACAACAGATATACACTGTTGTGGTAGATAATATTTGACATGTTATGTTTTTTTTAACAACAATTTTAATATATTTTACAACGGATAAAACCGTTGTCTTTTAGCACTTTTTAGAAAAACAATTCGTTGTGGTTTACCTAGTTTTTACAACATTTTTAACTGTTGTCTTTAATGTTCATTAATACCAAACAACCAATCTTATTTTACTATAAGCAAACCACCAATACAAAACTAAATATTTACTACATTAAATCCAAAATAAACATCCATATATAATTCATCTTGTAGCCACATATACAAAAATATACAAAATGAGTTGTTACTCATCAAAATACACATGTTTTCTATTACTCTCCATATACACTAAATCACATGTTTCCCCTTTGCTGTTCTCCATATGGATTTTAATTTACAAAATAGCAAGGCAAACTACATCTAACAAAGCTCACATCTTGCATCAAAAAAACTCAAGCCGCCTCACGAATTGGCAGACCTGCAAGAGAAAATGAACAATGCTAATAAGTAAAAATAGAGAACTCAGACTTTTGCTAGGGAAGTTCTGATGCCTTAGGAACCTATCAAGATGTCATCTATGTCTCTCTTAAAAATTTTACAAAAAGTTATTATTGTATTTAACTAGCAACTAAAAAAGATTAGTATCACTCATACGCCTAGATTTAACTGACAGTGGATTTTGGCATTGGTTGGTGATCACTAAATATCATCTGCATTAATAAGATATTACTCCTAACAGTGGTAGTAGAATGAAGAAGGAAGATAGTGAGCTTGTAGCAATGGAAATCAGAACTATCCACAACAAGGTTGTCTTAAGTAAAGAGGAAGGAGAACGTCTCTTGAACATGTATTGCCCTTGGAGGAATATTAATACAATAAAAAGAGGCAACCATAGATGTATGCAAATGTGATATAACCATTATTTTGTGTCTATAATTATGAATTAAACTTCCACATCATAGCAATGCAGTAGTGAGGCAAACATCGTTTCTAACTATCAAAACCATGCACCTTATTAAAGAGTAAATTTAAGTTACCCTTTATAATAGTGGTCATGATTTCATGAAACATAGTGCAAGTTTAAAACCAGCATAAAATGTACCAGAGAATGTATATAGTGAAAAGGTATTATTACCTTTAGAAACTGAACTAAGATATTGTTGTTGTGGCATAGGAGTTGATTTCTGCCAAAGTTTCTAGGAGCAGTGATATCTAGCTTAGCATAGTTTACTAAATAATTAGCACTACATGCAGCTAACATTATTTAAGTGAACTATCATGCAAGATCAATAGAATCCATGCAAAGCGCATTACATCCATTAACATCTTGAAACAAAATATTCATGTAATTTTCTGTGCCATTTTCCAAACTGCATTACCTTTGAGACCTGGTAGGCACAATATGCTTTTCCATTTTGCAAGTCACAAGTTGCCAGGAGCTGCAAATTGATCTGCAATAAACAGACCCATCACAAAAACATAAGTGAAAGTAAAAAACATGGGTTCAAAGCCTATCCAATTAAAACTTGAACCAAAAGAATTGGATCATCATGATGAGTTATGGTAGGGTGAATTGTTTGTAGAGGTAAAACAATTCCACAAATTCCTCAAAATAGAAATCACATACGCACAGCTTTAATAATTACATAGGACACCTAAAAGAACCAAAGTGTCAATCAAATAAGTGTAGATTAAGAGCTATAATATTCACTACATTCCAGCTGGGAAAAATAGTTTTTTCATTCCTATTTCATCAATACAAAGAGAAAATCTAACTGCAACTGCAGTATAAAGAGCAAAACAAGAAAATCTAACTGGAAAAATAGCTGCAAAGCACGTGCAATGCATAGGTAATTTACACTGCTCGTCCAAGCAAAAGTATATAGAGCAAACTATTAAGAAATCAAACTACAGTATATAGATGTTTTGTATATCAATATACTATGGATCATACACGAAATGCCTTTACAAGATCTTCATTTCATTATTCTCAAGGAATCACTAACATGCATATAAGTTAACATAGTTGTGCTTGATGAAGCATCATAATTGTCATTCGCGCTTGTAAATAAGAAACAATAATAAATTATAGGAGGAAAAACAAGATGAAGTCATGGCATATAGAAGAAAACCATAAGGAGAATACAAACAAGAAGCAATTGTTTTAACAACTAAATAAGCTACTCACACAACCCAGCCATATTAATTTTGGACCACAAAGAGAGGCAATAAATAAGGAAAATGTCAACTAATTCTGCTCATGGTAGAAATGCAGAATTATTGGCAGTAAGGAATGACAATCAATAAGTCATGGAGTCACAAATAAAGTGTTCAACCATCTTTTGAAGTCTAGAAATTTATACCTAGTAATGAATATAGTCTAGTACGCAATCCGCCCATTCGGATCGCACTTCGTCAATTTCTTCGTTGGAGTAAATTGTTTTCTTGAACTGTTAACAAACCCAGATTAATTTAATAAAAAAATCAGTAATGAAGAAGCAAATTCAAATATGGGGATTGATCGAGAAAATTGAGAATATGTCAAATATTACCATTGAGCTAAGTGAATCCATCTCGCCGGTAGCATTTCCTTCAATAATTTCTCTCATAAATTTCATCACATAAAACCCACATTGTTTAACATCAGGTTGTCGAGGACCCTATGTTAACAAAAAGTTATCAACGAATAATGCACAATTAAATAGTTTTAAATTAATCACAAGTAAACATATGTGTGTCTATAAAATATACAAACCTTTACGACTTCCCACATAGGCTTCTTTTTCCCTTTCCTTTGCTTGTTCGAATTGAACAATTTCAAGCTCCTTTGTACAACAAGAGTTGACAAATTCCTCAAAATTAAATTAAATGCTTAATTAAAAAACAAATATGTACTCACATATCCACTACATATTTCCAATCCTCATAACGATTGCGATGATTAAGTGAATCGAACAAATAAACCATCTCCACATAAGGGTTGATGACAGTCAAAATCCAATGACAACTATGCACAAAACAGATAGTCAATGCATAAATTTAACAGAATTGTTGAAATAAATCTATTAAAAATGAAATTGTAATATTTATTTACCCAACATTGCGAGGTGCCAAAACTAGCTGATTTTTTGTTGCACCACTCAGCCTATCATCCAACACACTTGCCTAGTTATTCAAGTATTCAGTCTTTTCATTTTTGTCAAGTTTAGATACATATGGCATTACTGGAAGTGTTTGTGGATCCACAAATCTGAACTTATCGACCTTGTTTTCTTTTTTCATCTTTTTGAAGAGAAACCTTCCATTCAAGCAAAAAAATGTTAGCCTGTTAATACAAATAAAATGAAAAAAATGAGTGATGTGAAAACTTACCACATGTAAGCAACCAGACAATTAGCAGATATTGGCTCCAACTCATAAATAGGTGTGATGTCTTCAATGTTCACTAGCAGTTCATACTCATGGTCAAAGAAATCATGATAAAAAACAATTGATATAGTTTTTTCGGGGCTGTCCAAAACACGCATAGAGTAACAGTACAATAAATGTAAGGACCGTGGCACATTTGATGGCAAGACAGGATTACTTCTTTTTGCAACACTTTTCTTCCTTTGAGGCTTCTACAAATTGCAAATGTAAATATGTTAGTAGAATGTTTTATCTCTTATGTTCAGCATCTTTCTGAACAACCCTTTAATTGGGATTCAAAAACCATCAATGTTCTTGTTCATGCATGTAACCTCAATGTACAGATTACATGTGTGTGCTAGCTCTTATATATCTTGTATTACTAAATTGTATCCAACAAATACGTACAACCTTCAATCAAAATCTAAGAAGGTTTGGTTGGAAAAATCCAGCTAAACAACTATGCCAAGCAAATGAGTAAAATATCATAAAACCATACATGTAACCAAATCAGAAGCTGAAAATTTGTGGTTGCTGAAACGATTCCTCAAAAATTCCCACTGAAGAATTAAATTTGTACTCACAATGTGGTGGCCGAATGAGTCAGAAAGTTACCTCATTTTTCATCACTACCCAACGTACAGGCCAAGCAACATGGGTCCCAATTGCACCACCAATGGTGTCACATTCATTTGGAATGGGAAAGGGCAACCTTGCTGAATTCTCCACAACCTCATCAATCGAGACGCGCATGCAATTCATGGGTAACGGGACACCATGAAGTAATTTTCCATCCCCACTGGCATGAATAACTGTACCATAGGCCACAATATTGGACTTTGATTCCAGTGACAGTGCAACTGGCATACCCTAGAAGACAATCAATCATGTCACACATTGATGGACTCATTATTGAAAATAATATTAAGTATCCACAATTAAATACATATATACCTGCAAAAACTCAATCTTGCTTAAAACTTGCATGTCCTCATCATTCAAAATTTTACTCTTCTCTGGTTTGATCTTATCCTCACTCGTGGTAGGCAACTTCACCGAGCAACTACCTTTCTCCTCAAACTCAAAGTCGCATCCACCCTTTTTGAACATTTCTTCAAGTTTCTGTATGCGTGTATCTTGTTCTACTATCCGTGCACTTTGTTCTGAGATTAGCTTCTTTGCATCTAACAACTCCTTTTGATGATGAAGGATTAAGTCACCATCCTGCAGAGTAGTATTCCAGATTTTGGAAACATTAAAATAGATTGTTGGAGTAATATGACCTCCAATCCCCCTAACACGCCCAGCATGTTCTTCAGAATCTAGTGCGTTTGTGAGGATATCTTTCCTAGCCCCTTCAAACCGCAGCTTCCCCTCCTTTTTTTGTTGAACATAATCATCCTAACATGCCCAGACAAACAAAATAGTTACTAACAACAAAATTAATCAATAAAAAATAGTTATTTTTCATGTATCACATACAATTTTTTTTGCTGTAATTTTGAGATCATCGCCTTCAAATTCACCCTCCTTATTGGCTCGTCCTCTCTTCCAAACAATAGCTCGATTTATATCATCATCATTACATAAATCAGATGCCTACAAAAAAATGAATCATGCCCTGTTCCTATAAAATCAGATTCAAAAATAAACCACCAGCTTCAACATACTCACAATTTCGTCAGCGAAACGTGCATATCCTTTACGGGACAGCCGATGAGGGTATACGTTCTGCCTTCTTCTATTCTTTTATTCATCACTTACTCTCTACTTAAAAATTAAAATCAATTAAGTTCACTATAAACATTCAAAATATATATATGTGAACTTTAATGCAAATTGTCTGTGGTGTAGAGGAAAAATAGCAATCTATGGAAGGTTCAACGAAACAAACAGTTAGAGAACCCTTACCCTTAGAATTACACAAGGAAACAATTAATGTTATCTGGTAGAAGTATTGTTATAACAATACTTCTCTCTTCTATTAAGAAACAAAGCAAATAAAAGAGAGATAATGTTATCTAAGCCATTATCAAAAACATATTGCTTGTTTCTTCGACTTTATGTTATCACAAAAGTAAAGATTTCAGAAAGGAGTAAAAGTATGAACCCTAGCATCGAGTAGATTTGCATAAGATAAAAACCCCCTAGTATGGGTTTTTTCAGAAGGTGGAGAACTGGAAATTTTAAAACTGACAGCGAATAAATGAATCACACTATGTTAAATAAAGATCCTATTGTAGAACATCAGTTAAGGACCATTAGGACTATCTTCTAAAAATTAAAATCAATTATGAATCTTACCCTGAAGTCGGGAGACATGCGAGTTATTACAAAGGAACTCCAATCTTCTTGTGAAATACCATAGCCAATCGGGGGATCTTTCAACTCATCAGGTTTATCTAGCTTGTTGAAAACAAACTTTTGAGTGAGAAAAGCTTTATATTGACGCCATTTATTATTTGCTGAATTTAAACATCCTTTCCTCCAAGTTGGGTCAATATTGTACGTCAGCTGTAAAAACACATAAAAAATTTAACAAGAACGTTAAATATAGCATAACCACAACCTACTGCTCATTTAAGTTCTCAAAGCATTCTAACTTACATTCACCGATTCCCATATTAACTCTTTAACATCATTTGGCACCTGCTTCCATGATTTGTAAGTTATTGAGATCTTTTCTCGCACGAGAACGCCAATGTAGCTTTGCATTTCACCCGCAAATTCTCCAACTGGCTGTCCAATTTTATTGAAGCTAACATCCTTTTTAATTCCTTGGACCCTTAGCCTAACAAGCCTATCCAAACGTGTACGCCCCCTCGATGTTCTAGTTGACTCCGTTTCTGTAGATTTCATTGAAGATTGACCCTCGCAACTATTGTTAGTGGCAGAATAAGAAGAACTTTCTTTAGCCTTCTGAATCCTCAGTAATCTCTTTGCATTAGCGGCCATATTGTCCACATCCAAATTCTGATGAGAACCCTATTTCCTGCAAAAGGCAGCAACCTGTTAGGCATTTAAATTATAGAGAAAATAAAGCGAGAATGAAGACAAATGATAATTATATTACAATAAGAATAAATATGTTAACAAAATAGATCAACAAATAAAATTTACACACAGGTTAAACAATAGATTACACTTAATTATTGTCAATCCATGTCCCATCACAGTCTTCACGAACGCATGATGGTTCATTTTCATCTATGGCGTCAACGCCCATTGATTCCATTGATATAAACTCTCCTGTGAAACTTGGATAGTGGATTGTAGCATTTTCCAACTCATCACCATTTATGTATTCCATGTGATCCCTAGTAGGAGTGGCAAGTACAACATGCCAGGCAGGATCTTGAGGATCTTCAATGTAGAATATCTGCTTTGCTTGACTCCCTAAGATAAAAGAGTCAGATTTAAATCCAATTCTGTTGAGGTTTACCAACGTGAAACCAAGGTCATCAACTTTAATACTAGTATTATTCTCAACCCAATTACATTTAAACATCGGAACTTGAAAATTGTGATAATCGAGTTCCCAAATTTCTTGAATAACTCCATAGAAAGTCATGTCCGACATAATTGGATTTTTGTCCTTCGCACTAGCAACTTGCATTGTCTGTGTAACTAAGCTTACTCCGGAGTTTTGAACAGCTCGTGTATCATCGCGCTCTTTTGTATGATACGTAACTCCATCAATCAAATAACTAGAGTACTTCAACACTTGATTGCTAGGTCCACGCGCTATCCACTTCAATCTTTCTGATATTTGAGAGCTGGAATTGCCAAATTCTCTCACACGATCACGTAACCACCCAATAAGCGTCTGGTTATGCTCATCTTGTAGCCACTTTTGGGGTTTGGCTTTATGAGGAAAGCTTGAGTTCAAAAATTCCATGTGCTCCCTAATGAACATATTAGGGATAAGTTAACTAATGGAATAGTAATAAGTTAATTAGTAGAACGTAAGAACAGTGCAATAAATATAAATAAGTAAGAGAATTACTCGATATAAGGATCAACGTCAACATCATTTTCCAAGACATAACGATGTGCTTGATGCAACTCATCATGACAAGTTGAGTGTAATATTGAGCTAGATAGAGGCCTAGTAAGTTGTATTTGCTGATACCTTGATGGGATCCCAATTGTATGCACACTAGACATGTAATCCGAGCAAAATTCCACACCTCTTGACAATATAACATTCGGCTATACACCCTTGGACGATTGTGATTTCGCACATACCCTTTCAAGATCTTCATGAATCTTTCAAATGGGTACATTTGCCTATACCAAACCGGTCCACACAATTTGACCTCCCGTACAAGATGAACGGTTAAATGAATCATTATATCAAAAAAAGATGGGGGAAAATATTTTTCAAGCAAACACAACACTGTCACAATCTCTCTTTGCAAATCATTCAACTTCGAGACATCTATCACTTTATTACATAGCACGTTGAAGAAGCCACAAAATCTAGTGATAGTATCTCTAACATGTTTAGGCAAGACATCACGGATGGCGACTGAAAGTAATTGTTGCATCAAAGTGTGATAGTCATGTGACTTAAGGCCAATAAGTTTCAAGTCTTTCATCGACACCAGATTTTTAACATTGGATGAATATCCTATGGGGACCTTTATTCCAAACAAAGATTTGCAAAGTTTTCTTTTCTCATCCTTACTTAGTGTATAACAAGCCGCTGGCAAAAAGGTTCTCTTCTCCCCCATCTTTGGTGCCAAATCAATCCTCAAATTCATCTCCACAAGGTCTAGTCTTGCAGCTACTCCATCCTTTGATTTTCCAGGAATGTCAAGCAAAGTACCGATCAGACTTTCACATACATTTTTTTCAATATGCATTACATCAAGAACATGCCGAACATGTAGATGTTTCCAATAATCAAGTTCAAAGAATATAGATTTCTTTTTCCAGCATGATACAGTTTCACCTTGCTTTAACTGAACCTTCCCATTTGCTTTTCCCGAACGATAATTAATTCTTTCAACTCGATCCAAAATTTCATGCCCAGTTAATGGTTTCGGTGCAAGGTTAAGCTCTGCGTTCCCATTAAATGCTTTTTTTTGCCTTCGATAAGGATGATTTGTAGGAAGAAATCTTCTATGGCCTGTATAACTCATTTTTCTACTATGCTTCAACCTTGTCGAATATGTTTCTTCACCACAAATAGGACATGCACAATATCCTTTCACAACACAACCTGACATGTTCCCATATGCAGGAAAATCATTGATTGTCCATAGTAAGACAACCCTAAGTAAGAAATTCTCTTCTCAACATCCATCATATGCATCAACACCTATATCCCATAATCTTTTTAAGTCATCGATCAAAGGTGCTAAGTAAATGTCAATATCATTTCCCGGTTGTTTGGGACCTAAATCAACAAAGTCAGCATCATAAATTTTCTCTTCATACACAACCATGGAGGAAGGTTGTAAGTGATCATCACAACTGGCCAACAACTATATGCAGAACTCATCAAACTATGGGGATTGATCCCGTCTGCTGATAAGGCCAATCTAAGATTTCTAGGTTCAGCAGCAAAATCTGGCCACTTGTGATCCACTACTTTCCAAGCGGGCGCATCAGCCGGATGACGCAAGTAACCGTCAAGTACTCTTTTATCAGCATGCCAAGTTAAATCCTTACATATCTCCTTGTTCCGAAATAATCTTTGAAATCTTGGAATAGGCGGGAAGTACCAGAGGACCTTTGCCGGAACTCCATTTATCATACCTTTTTTACCCAACTTCCACCTAGATATCCCACATATATGACAATTAGTCAAATTCTCATGCTCTTTCTGGTATAAGATACAATCATTAGGGCAAGCATGAATTTTCATATAATGCATCCCTAATGCACATAAGCTTTTCTTTGCATCATACAATGATGAAGGCAATTCATTATCATCAGGAAGCATTTCTCCAAACAAACTTAGTAAATCTGTGAAACTTTTGTCACTCCAACTATATTTTGCCTTCAAGTTATACAATTTCACAAGTGCAGATAACTTTGTAAATTTGGCACACCCCGGATATAAAGGTTTATCAGCATCTTCAAGTAGCTTATGAAATTGGTTTGGATTCTCTGCATAACTATCAAATGCAGCATGCACCATATCAATAGGTTCATCGCCAAAAGATTTCTGTTCATCTTTCATTGAGTTATTGTATTCAGTCTTTTCACCATGCCAAATCCATTTATGGTATGTTAAATCTATACCATTATAACACAAATGTGCCCTTATAATGTCAACATTTCTCTTCTGCAGATTACCACATCTTGAACATGGGCAAGGTATTTCATTCGGATCAGTAGCATTTTGTAATGCAAATTGCAAGAAAGACTCTACCCCAACCTCATATTCATGTGATAACCTATTCTTTGACATCCAATCTTTGTCCATTTTTTATAACTATCAGCCCGAAATGCGTCAAAACCTACCTTCAAACAACTATACATCATACAACAAGTTCAAAACACAATCTCAAGTACCAAATACTATAATAAAACATTCAAGGTAATAGAGTAATACACGACATAAACCAACCGGACAGAAATGTGCTGTGTGATTTTGTGAGAACTAATTAATAAATAAATGGTGATATTAACAAATCTTGGGTGTACATATATACAAGAGGATCAATTGGAAAGATTATTGGCTAACAAACCCTCACCCTAGTTGTTACAATGCCTCTCAACTTATTTGGTCATGTTATTATCTCAACTCTTGATCTAATCTAATGTTTGCGTTTATGTTAAAAAATACATGTGTCTTGATCTAATCTAATTTTTTAAAAAAATATTTCGGCAGAAAATTAAATGAGCATAAATAATAAAGATGACATTAATTAATTATTAAAATAATGAGGAAAAAATAATGAACTTCAGATTATTAAATTCAATAAGAGAACAAGCTATAATTCAATGTGCAGTTGTAAAGGATGTAAAAAACATAAACTTGCAGTAGATAAGAAAAAAAACCTAAAAATGAGCATTAACATACAAAAGTGTCAACATATGTCTAAAGAGTCAAAGGAAACAAAATTAAAAGTGCATTGAGCAATTACCACAAGAAACCAACTCCGTTCACATGGAACAGAACAAAAAGCCAAGAAGCTCATGGAAATGGGAAGAACAATCAAACGGGCAATGTGCGAAACAACTATAAACTTCAATCAGTAATCAAAACAAAAAGGAAGGACTTTCTTCATTTCCCTTCTACCAATTTTCTGTTCCCCCAAATTCCATCTCCGTCCATCAAGTGGCAAGCCGTGCAAGACCTAGAAAACCTATCCGAACACACTATTTCGACCAATACAAGTGAATAACAAACAGAAATCGATGCTTAAAACCAACACCTTCAGAGATCAAACACCACAAACTTTGACATATGAGCAGCCAAATGGCATGATGAAACAAATCAAAAGGCTAAAAATAAGAAGAAAAGAGAATGTTGAGCTTGCAGATACAAGCTTAGTGGAATCAAAAGTAGGTTTTAATTTTGAGACAACATTTATGAACGAAGACAAGACCTAGGTTATGAATCTACCTTGACTATGGCTCTAGCACAAATCCAAAGAAGACAAGACCTAGGTTATGAATCGACGGACTAGGAGTGCAACCTTTGCCGAAGAAATACACCTCGTCCGATCAAAAGGTTCCACGAGCGAAAGAAGCAGCAATGGAAGGTCAAAGGGCCTCGTCGAACTCAGAAACCTGCTCACCAGGGAACGAGAGGAGCGCACCGTCGTGGAGGAAGATCTAGGGGAGGCGTGAAGAGATTGGATGAGGAGAGGGAAAGAAACTTCCCTTAGGGTCGGGAGCGCGAAGGAAAACACGGCGCCGAAAAGAAAACAGCGAGGGAAAGGAAAACAGCGAGGGGGAAAATTACCAAATTAAATTACAACGGTTTTTTTCAAAACTGTTGTCGTAGCCGCTAAAAACGCGGATAAAGACAACGGTTTATAAAACCGTTGTAAAAAGTGTTGTCGTTTTAAAAAAAAATTTCTCAATGACAACAGTTTTGCCAAAACCGTTGTCTTTTATATTTAATGGGGAGTTCAAAGACAACGGTTTTGGCCAAAACCGTTGTCTTTGAGCAAATATGCAACACTTTCTCTTAAAACCGTTGTCGTAGGGGTGTTGTCGTTTGCAGTTTTTGTTGTAGTGCACGTCGCCTTTAGGGCCTTGAACTTTTGGACAGGCTTCTTACCTTTATCCTTATCCTTGTTCTTTAGCTTGGGGCAGTTGTCCTTGACGTGCCCTTCTTCATCACAGTGGTAGCAGCGGATGGTCCTTTTCTTTTTCCCCTATGGATGGTTAGATTTCCTAGATTTACAAAGATTCTTAAACCGTCTTACCATCATTACCATTTCCTCGTCGTCGAGAGAAGACTCCGACTTAGGTTCGTCTCTCGATGCTTTGAGGGCGACGTTGTTCTTGGGATTCTTGGTACCTGCACATCTTGATTCGTGCACTTCAAATGTAGAAAAGAATTCTTCTAATGAAATTTTTTCTAAGTCTTTTGAAATATAAAAGACATCTACTTGTGATACCCATTTTGAATTTCTTGGAAAAGAATTTAACGCGTACCTGATTGAATCTCGATTACTTACCTTTTCTCCGAGATTCGAAAGTCCGGTGACGATTTCTTTAATTCTCGAGTGCAGATGTGCAACTGTCTCGTCTTCCCCAAGTCGCAGGCTGGTGAGCTGATTGCGAAGTAGATCTTGTCTAGCGAGCTTGGCTTTGGACGCCCCTTCGTGCAGCTCGAGGAACTTCTCCCAAAGTTTCTTCGCGGAGTTGTAGTTGCCGATTCGGTTGACTTCTTGTGGCAGAAGAACACTTAGCAGATGGTATTCTGGTTTTCCGTTCATCCGTAGTCGGCCTGCTCCTTTTTCATCCATTGATATTTTTCTTTGCCCTCTGGCGTTACAAAACCAAATTCCATTATTAAAATTAACTCAAAATTTGTTGTAAAAAAAACCTGCATTCGATTTTTCCAGGTAGCGAAATCCCCTTCGAATTTTGGCGGGTAGATACTTGGTCCAGCCATTATCTTTACTTCGATTGGCGGTTAGTCCTCCTGAAGCGCCTTGGCTCTGATACCACTTGTTGGATCGCGGTGGCCGGCTATAAGAGGGGTTGAATAGCCTGAAAAATTAAACGCAAAACCTTTCTCGAACTTTCTTAGACTAACACTTGCATAAATTAGCTAAATAGAAAATAACAAAAAGAAGAGGGACCTGATTTAACTTGGTTACAACCGGGAAGGTTGTTAATCCAAGGAAGATGATCGCACTAAAACCTCCTTCAGGCGGAGAAACCTCTTACAACAATGAAGCGCAGAAATAAAGAAGCTAATTAGAAGCTGAGCGTACCAATGTTGGAAGTGAATTGCTTGAGTTGTTGAAAAGCTTCTGGACCAAGGCTGTATTTATAGCTTTGGTTGAGGCACCCTGAAGGGGTTCCGGGCGCCCTAGGAGGATAAAACTTTATCCCCAACGTTCAGATCGCGATTGACGTGATCTGGTCAAAAAGTCAACTTCGGGTGCCCGGAAGGGTTCCGGGCGCCCCGGACTGCTCCGGGCACCCCCGTTGGGAAAGTCAATCCCGTTGACTTTTTTTAGCCCGGGTCTTCTGCTCCTGCTCTGTTCGCCTCAGATCGAGTCTTCCGCTTGCTTGGGTGATTTCTGCCATCCGGAATAGGGCTCACCAGAACCCAACTTCCGGTCTTCTCGAGCAGCCTTCCGCTCAGAATTCTCGTCCCTCGGAATTGCCACGTGCTTCCTTCTCATCCGCCAGCGTACTCATCCGCAGTCTTCGTCCCTCGGTCGCACCCCGTGCCGACCTTCTAGCTAGCTGTGCCTCTTGCTTTTCGTGCAGTCTTCCGCTCCGACTTCTCGTCCCTCGGAACCATCGCACGCTTCCTTCTCGTCCGCTGGTGTACTCTTCTGCAGCGCCTCATCCCTCGGACGCACCGCGTGCCATCCTTCTCGCTAGCTGCGTCTTCCGCTCGACTACCTGTGCTCCTAAGCTCTTGCACACTTAGACACAAGGTTAAAAATACACAGGATCTAACTTAACTTATTGTTCACACCAAAACAACCTTGGGGTTCCAATAGATACCACTAGATTAGAATAAGACCTAGTGATGAATGGTAGACGACATTCAAGATGTAGTATGAGCTATATGAGTGGATGTTCATGCCTTTTGGACTGTCCAATGCGCCTAGTACCTTTATGAGATTTGTGCATCGGATCTTGTGGCCCTTTATGGGAAAGTTTGTAGTTGTAAACTTTGACAACATCCTCATTTACAATCCGACATGGGCATCACACTTCGATCATCTTCATATTATCTTTGAAAAGATGAAAACGGAGTGCTTATTTGTAAACAAGAAGTGATCTTTCTTTACTACATCGGTGACTTTCCTCGACTTTATTGTTTCTACTGATAGTGTACATACAGATCAAACAAAGATAGATGCAATCCTGGAGTAGCCTCAATCGAGGACCTTGCACGATGTCAGAAGCTTCCATGGCTTAGCTTCTTTCCACCACCGTTTTATTAGAAATTTTAGCACTCTGATTGCTCTTATCACCGAGTGTCTCAAGGGAATGGATTTCAAGTGGTCTGAAGAAGTAGAGGCTAGCTTTCTGTAGGACCGTTAGATTCGATAGAGGGGGGGGGGTGAATATCGATTCGAAAATATCGAGTATAAGCGCAGCGGAAAAGTAAAGTAGATGATCCTGTCCGAATCAGAAGTCAAAGGACGCTGGGGACGTGGCGCTCCCTACTGGATCCTCGGGTGCTCCGTCGAACCTGCAACAAAACCGAACTGGGAGGGGTGTCCCGGCGACGGCCCTCCGACGCTCAAGTCAGGCGAGGAATAACAAAGAGGTGGCTTCAGAGATTCAAAACCAGCGTACCTCCGGTGAGGAAATGGAGACCTTATATAGACCTCTCGAAGGAGCCTGGGCGCGCCAATCAAAGCAATCACCTGCTTTCGACCATGCCCAGGTATGGGTTTGTCAGAAGGGCATCCATAAGGCCATACCTCTACTGTATCAACCTCTCCATGATGTGACGGCGAGATCCTCCATCGTGCAATCTTGTGTACGGCATAATCATCAGACATGCCTTTGCTGACATCCCATATCCCGAGCCGAACGAATAGGCCGCTCGGCTAACCTTTGTATCCTCGCCCTTATCCTGGCCGAACGGACCACCCGCTCGGCCCTTCGGTCCCAGCCGGGCAGACACCCGCTCGGCCATTCAGTCCTCCCGCCTTGGCGTCGGAAACCCAAGCCCATGGCTGGGTGACCTCTGGCTCCTCTCGGACCTGCTCAACTGCTTGACACGGCCACTACCCGCTTAGTCAGCACTCCATCCGTCCTCAGGCTGGGACCCTTCAGGAAGTGGGTCCCCCATTCTTACCGCCGGATCACTTGCCTTCCCTTCAAGTCTAGTCGAAGGAGGCAGTGAGTCCGACTGACTGGACTATGTGTCCGAGCGGGCGGTCGTCGCCTTACCGTCGCTTATGATATCCCTAGAGCCGTTCGGCCCTTTTGCCAAATTCAGCCGCTCGGCTCTTCGTTTTGGATGTCTTGGCGCTCAACGTGGATGTTTGCTTGTCTAAATCTTCTCGAAAATCGCGCAAATCCTTTTCATTAAGTCGAAGCATGCGCGGTATGGGCGCATTAATTGCGCCTGGTGACAGAGCGCCACGTGGCTCTTCTTGCGTGGCGGTGATGATCCGTACGATGGGACGTCGATTACTTTGAAATGGACGGTTAGATGATGACCTCGTCTCTCGTGACCTGCATCCGACGGACGAGGCCGACCAGCCTCGTTCGCATAAAGCCTTCGTCTTCGTCTTTACACTGCATTCTCTGTTTCATTGCGCGTCTTCCGTCGAAGGTGCCCGCGGCTGCATCATTCCGGCTGTCCTAGTTCTTGCCTCTTGGTGGTTTTCGGCTTTCCGGTGATCCTCTCCGTTCATCTTCCCTCCGTAAGCTTCTCCCTTCCTTTCGTTCGGCCTTTCCCTTTCGCGTGGAACTCCTTTCGTTCCCTTGCTTGCGAACTCTTATCTGTCCTCCGTTTCCGAGTTTCTTTCGACTTCCTTCTTTCTTTTTCTTGGTACTTTAGTCATGGCAAGCACTTCCGTACCTGCTGTTGATGTTCATGGTCCCTGGTATATGACCATGGAGAGTCGGTTTGATGAAGAGGGCGCTCGACGCCTTGCTCGGACGTACGGGATCCCGGACGACCATGAAATAGTTGTAGCCGACCCGACCGACCGGCCCCATAACCCGCCGATCGGTACCATTTGTTTTTTTCTGGACCAATTCCAGGGCGGCCTTAGATTTCCCACCCATCCTTTTGTTTTGGAAGTTTGTAATTATTTTTGCATCCCGCTCGGCCAACTTGTGCCGAATTCCTTTAGGCTGCTGAGCGGGGTGGTCGTCCTCTTTAGGCTGCACAGTATCCCACTTGATCCCCAAATATTCCACTACTTCTTCTACCCCAAACAATCCAAGTTGGGTACTTTTATTTTCCAAAGTAGAATAGGCTTCAAATTTTTTGAGAATATGCCGACCTCCAACAAGCACTGGAAGGAGTTCTTCTTCTACATACGACTTCCCGAGCGGCCAGCATTCAGAACCAAATGGTAGACCGCTGTGCCGACCGAGCCGGAGCTCGGCAAATTCAGAAGCAATCCAGCCTACCTTCATGCGGCAAACTGGTTGTCCGGTCAGCGGTACAAAATAGACCAGTTGCTTCTCAAGGGGGTGTTGTACATTTTTGGATTATCTCTCGTTCGGGCCAATCTCCCCTACCGCATGGGTAAAGACTCTTTACTCCCTTCGCCTTTTTTATCTAACTGATTTTAATTTCTTCCATTGCAGCTGAAGTCATGTGGCGCTCCAAGGCTACCAATCATCTGAAATTGAAGGCCGTGGAAATTGAGGCGGCGACCAAAAAAGAACTCGCCGAGCGGGGTCTCATCCCCAGCCGCCCGGCAGATGCAGGAGAGGGGGGGACGCAGTCCGCCCCGCCGAGCTGGGAGTCCCTCGGTCGGGGATTCACCATGGAAGTTCGGCGAAAGCGTCAAAGAGACTCCAGCCTTCCGCCGACCCAAGAGGGCGAGCCACAGGCGCCGATCGGGGTCGCTTCGCCAGATCGCACGCCGTCGCGGGTCGGGACCCCAGTGACCTCGCCCACCGCACAGCCCTCTGGCTCTCCTTCACGGACTCGTCGTCGCTTACGACGGTTGGGCGAAACCTCAACCATAGGGGAGTCCTCGGGCCAGGCGACCGCGGCTGGAGAAGCGCCGGCCGGCCACCCCACTATCAAGACTACCCTCCGATTCCCATCGGAGGAATATCTATTGTCCGTCGATCGGCCATCAAGCCCCGTCCATGAAATAACCCTGACGGGTCCGCTCGCCAAGCTTTTTGAGGACGCGCAGATTCAAGTGGCCCTCATGACGCCCAAGCAGCTCGGCGATAACGACATGCAGTAGGCCACTCAAGTACGTTCATTTTTCTTCCCGTGCCATGCTATTGTTCAGTTCCTGATTTTGTTATTTCTCTTACAGCATTGGGCGGAGCAAATCGCCACTAGCCATCAGCTGGCCGAGCTGGAGGACCTCATGGAAAAACTCCAAGTCTCGGGGGGTCCATCGGCCGAGCGGGAGAAACAAGCCCGTGAGGCCGAACAGAAGAAGGCCGCCGACCTGGCTACAGAGGTGGCTCGACTTGAAGGCCTGGTGAAGAAGCGCGATGAAGACATGAAGCGCGCCAATAGACGGAAGAAGCGGGCGATCGCTGATATGGACAAAATGAAAGTTGAAGTCCGAGCCCTAGATCAGCGATCTAAGGAGCTGGAAGCCCAACTAACTGCCGAATGGGATGGGCGCTCAGCTGAACGCACGAAAGCGGAGGTGGATCAGAAAGTCCTCCACGATTCACTGATTGCCTCCCGGGCGGCGCTCAGAAACTACAAGGAAGGGGAGCCGAGTCGTCTGGCTGCTGCATGTCAAGATTACCTCTGCTCGGAGAGGTTTGGCACGAAATTTGGCGGCAACGTCTCTTCGACCTTTGCCGAGGCCGTTAAGGTCACTGTGGCCTACTTGAAGAGGGGTGGGCACCTTCCTGCTGACCTGAGCATTCCCTCTTCAGATTTGGCGGCTATGATTGACGATATCCCGGGCGCCTTTTTTAATTTTGAGGACCCGGAGTGAGGCGAGTTCTTCCGAGTACTTTCTATATTTCATCCGCTCTGCTGATGTAAAATTTTTGCATGTGCCGATCGGCATAATTGTGTTCCTTTGCCTCTATTTTTGTTTGCCCTTCATTGCCGTCTTCTGTCTGTTTGGTGCTTATTCGTAGAGTCAGTTAAGCTCCACGTGTTTCCCACTAGACGACCGATCAGGTCAATCAATTGACTCGATTTCCTTGAAATTGTTTAGCGATTGGCTATACTGTTTGCATTCAGTGAATGCAAAGTATTGGCAAACCGATGGCCGATCGGACTTAATCAATTTAGTACTTGCGAACGCTCGTTATTCGGCGTCCTTGGTTCCGTCCAGTAAGTTCACAGTTGCGGGTCCTTAGTTCCATCGTTATTCTCGATCTTTAACGACGGAGCTCGTCGGCGCGGATATTTATAGCCGGTCGGCGCGTCTCTCGATCTTTAATGACGGAGCTCGTCGGCGCGGATATTTATAGCCGGTCGGCGCGACTCTCTATATTTAACGACGGAGCTCGTCGGCGCGGATATTTATAGCCGGTCGGCGTGGATCTCGATCTTTAACGACGGAGCTCGTCGGCGCGGATATTTATAGCCGGTCGGCGCGGCTCTCGATCTTTAACGACGGAGCTCGTCGGCGCGGATATTTATAGCCGGTCGGCGCGACTCTCGATCTTTAACGACGGAGCTCGTCGGCGCGGATATTTATAGCCGGTCGGCGCGGCTCTCGATCTTTAACGACGGAGCTCGTCGGCGTGGATATTTATAGCCGGTCGGCGCGGCTCTCGATCTTTAACGACGGAGCTCGTCGGCGCGGATATTTATAGCCGGTCGGCGCGGCTCTCGATCTTTAACGACGGAGCTCGTCGGCGCGGATATTTATAGCCGGTCGGCGCGGCTCTCGATCTTTAACGACGGAGCTCGTCGGCGCGGTTATTTATAGCCGGTCGGCGCGGCTCTCGATCTTTAACGACGGAGCTCGTCGGTCTTCCGCTCGGACATTTATAGACGCCAGCTCGTCTCTCGATCTTTAACGTCGGAGCTCGACGGCGCGGATATTTATAGCCGGTCGGCGCGGCTCTCGATTTTTAACGACGGAGCTCGTCGGCGCGGATATTTATAGCCGGTCGGCGCGGCTCTCGATCTTTAACGACGGAGCTCGTCGGCGCGGATATTTATAGCCGGTCGGCGCGGCTCTCGATCTTTAACGACGGAGCTCGTCGGCGCGGATATTTATAGCCGGTCGGCGCGGCTCTCGATCTTTAACGACGGAGCTCGTCGGCGCTCGATCTTTAACGACGGAGCTCGTCGGCGCGGATATTTATAGCCGGTCGGCGCGGCTCTCGATTTTTAACGACGGAGCTCGTCGGCGCGGATATTTATAGCCAGTCGGTGCGGCTCTCGATCTTTAACGACGGAGCTCGTCGGCGCGGATATTTATAGCCGGTCGGCGCGGCTCTCGATCTTTAACGACGGAGCTCGTCGGCGCGGATATTTATAGCCGGTCGGCGCGACACTCGATCTTTAACGACGGAGCTCGTCGGCGCGGATATTTATAGCCGGTCGGCGCGGCTCTCGATCTTTAACGACGGAGCTCGTCGGTCTTCCGCTCGGATGTTTATAGACGCCGGCTCGTCTCTACGGTTTAACGTCTGGGCTAGACGGCCTTTCAGGCTAATTTTGACGCTTCCGTTCGGCGAAGCTTTTTGCCCTCCTTTTGATCACTTTTGCTTCCGACGTTATGAGGATATAGGCTAACAGAAAATATACAAAGAATTAGCGCCATATTACGCCACTTTGCTTCCCGCACGTGGCCCATATCGTAAGCCCCGCTCGGGAGATGAGTCCGCTCGGGGGGCTTTCCCCTTTCTGTCATCTCGCCTAGGTATCTCGTCTGAAGAAGATCCTCAATCTCTTCGAGCTGGTACGGCTTCAGGGGTGCGAAATAAGGCTCGATGGAATGCGACGGTGGCTGGAGGTGCTTCTGCTCGGCCACCCGACGTAGATGTTGCTTGTTGCTCCGGCCGCTCGGCTGTTGCTTTCTGTTTTTGCTCCACAAGTTTGGTGGCCCTCATCTCGACCAGAGCGTTGAGTTCTTCTGTTGAAAGCGTCACCGTGTGTTGTCGTCCAGCCTCGTCCATCGTTTCCGTTCGGATGCAGGTGCTTTTCCCACAGACGGCGCCAATTTGATCCTGTCCGAATCAGAAGTCAAAGGACGCTGGGGACGTGGCGCTCCCTACTGGATCCTCGGGTGCTCCGTCGAATCTACAACAAAACCGAACCGGGAGGGGTGTCCCGGCGACGGCCCTCCGATGCTCAAGTCAGGCGAGGAATAACAAAGAGGTGGCTTCAGAGATTCAAAACCAGCGTACCTCCGGTGAGGAAATGAAGACCTTATATAGACCTCTCCAAGGAGCCTGGGCGCGCCAATCAAAGCAATCACCTGCTTTCGACCATGCCCAGGTATGAGTTTGTCAGAAGGGCATCCATAAGGCCATACCTCTACTGTATCAACCTCTCCATGATGTGACGGCGAGATCCTCCATCGTGCAATCTTGTGTACGGCATAATCATCAGACATGCCTTTGCTGACATCCCATATCCCGAGCCGAACGAATAGGCCGCTCGGCTAACCTTTGTATCCTCGCCCTTATCCTGGCCGAACGGACCACCCGCTCGGCCCTTCGGTCCCAGCCGGGCAGACACCCGCTCGGCCATTCAGTCCTCCCGCCTTGGCGTCGGAAACCCAAGCCCATGGCTGGGTGACCTCTGGCTCCGCTCGGACCTGCTCAACTGCTTGACGCGACCACTACCCGCTTAGTCAGCACTCCATCCGTCCTCAGGCTGGGACCATTCAGGAAGTGGGTCCCCCATTCTTACCGCCGGATCAGTAGACACAAGGTTTTTTACTTCGTTCGGAGCCTGTGACGACTCCTACTCGAAGGCCCGTACTCCTTGAGTACTTTCGTTGGGCAATTCACTAGAAATTCGGATAATTACAATTTAAGTAAAAAAAGATGCTAATGAAAAGAAAAACAAAGCTGTACCGACAGACAAGGTATTTAAAAGAGCGGGATCGTGTCGTCGGAGCTTTGTGAGCGTCGTTGGAGCGCGGAGCAGCAGAGCGAGTAATCTCAAAGTTCTCAGATGTAAAAGGTTGATCTGAAGCTCCTGCCTGGGGCTTCTTTTATATGTTGCTCCGGGCGCCTGGAATGTGACGTAGCTGCTCAAACCGAGATGCTCCACGTGGCGACGCGCGAGTTTGGATGAAGTTTGCCTCCCGGGCACCCGGATCCCTTCCGGGCGCTCGGATCCCTTCCGGGCGCCCGGATTCCTTCCGAGCGCCCGGACTCTGTTTTCCCGCAGAATCCGTCCCTGCAAGACAAACGTTAGTCCGGAGGCAAATTTATCCTGCAACACAGATTGTTAGCAAAAGCAAAGTGAGTATAAATTAGCAAAAAGGAGTATGACTTAGATTCCGTCTTTCCGAGATCGGAATCTAGTCACGATCTCGACTTAGACATCCGAAATGGATCTAAGCCGGATCGACGCCTAATGTTCCCTTTCCGGGAACGCGTCCTCGCAGTCACTCCCCTCCAGTGACTTACCTTACTTACCTGCCAGACGTCCGGTCAGCCCTTCGACCCGTCTGGACTTCTCGCCAGCTATCCGGTCAGCCCGTCGACCTAGCTGGACTTCTTGCCAAGCGTCTGGTCAGCTCGTCGACCCGCTTGGACTTCTCACCAGCTATCCGGTCAGCCCGTCGACCTAGCTGGACTTCGTGCCAGACATCCGGTCAGCCCGTCGACCTGTCTGGACTTCTCCTGCACACTCGATCAAAGTGTCAGACAACAACAAAACTAATTTAACCTATTTGTCATTCATCAAAACCTTGGTTAAATCGTTAGTGCTAACCGCACCAACAATCTCCCCCTTTTTGATGGAATGACAACCTGGTTAAGTTAGTGAAAACATATGCAAGAAACAACATGCATTTATGTGGTTTTAAAGTTAGTTTGTATTTTCAAATTGGTTTAGCTAACTTAACCACCTAACCCTCCCCCTTTGGCATTCATCAAAAATAAGCAAGGGTAAACAATCATAGTGTAGAGTTACTGTAAAAAGTAATCAAATTTTGAAACATATCTAAGTTTGGTTCAAAATTAAAAGATAAAAGTACAATTTTTAATACCAAGTTAAAAAATAGTCAAGTTGACTTGGGGGAGACAAGTTGAATTTTGAAAAGTATAAATTTAAAGTTAATCAAGTTCAACTTTTCATGCGTGTAAACATTTTTAAATCAGGTTTTTTAAATTTCCTTTTCAAGTTTAAGTAACATTTACTTTTCAAAAAGGTAAATTTTCAACTTCGATTTTTCAAAACAAAGCAAAAAATTAAACAAATAAGAATAATTTTTCAAGAAGTAAAATTTTTGCCAAAATAAATTTTTAAGGCTAATTTGATAAAAGCTAAGTTTGGAAAGTTTAAGTTTCAAGCATATGTTACAAAACTGAATAAGTTTAGATTTTGTAATAATTTTCAACTTTAAAATCAAGTTTAAAGATTAGGTGGGATTTTTAAACTTCCAATTTTTCAAACACTCAGTTAAATTTTAACCTTTTTGAAGACTGGTGTTCAAAAATAAGTTAGTTTTAAAATAGATGTACAAAAACATACAAAATTTTAATTAATTTCTCCCCCTGAACTTGACACCTAAAATTACACAACTGTCTAACCAATTAGGTACTAACTAACTATTAGAAGATAGTAGCTTTCACTTGGTTAGTCAGATTAAGGTGATTATAAGCAGTCAGTGTTTGACTTGACTAATGATCTTAATCTGATTACTGTCTGATTTGTATTTAACGTCCAGACTTATGCTGATGCACTGAAATAAGCATCTTAAGTCCAGACAGTTTGCCTATGCATCTCGCCCCTTTCTATGTTTGTCAAACACAAGCAAGGTAAGCCTAAGGTGTTGGTGAGATGCTCAAAACTAGTCCTATGGGTACATGCTTTCTAAGGATTCAAAACTAGGCTAAGGCCAAAACTGTTTTTGAAAATCTAAAAATGGAAAGTTTTGAAAACAAACAGGTTTAACTTATAATTTGAAAACAATTTTTGAAAATATTTTTGAAATTCAAAATCCTAGGCTACCAAGATAGAACATAATCAATGAAAGTCTGAAATATCACTAGATAGATCCAAAATCTTTTACAGGTAGTGTAGCTACAGAAGTGAGTCATAACTAAATCTACTGAGATGATGAAGGGGGTGGTCCAGATCTCAAGGATCAGAGAAGCGCCATCAGCTCAGTGTGTCGGGTCTCTCCGGCAGCTCGTAACTCGGCAACCTCTCGCCGTATGTCCCGATGGAAATCAGAGTTCTCCTGCTGGAGACTCGCCATGCCTCTCTCTAGTCCGGTCATACGGTCAGCTAGAGTGCGGGGAGCGTGACGTGGTGCCCGTGCTGGGGGCGGTGGTGGAGCCGGTGCGGCTTCCTCTGGAAATAGTGCAAGCATGAACTCGTCCACCTGTGCGTCTGGATCGGGCTGGTACTGTGCCCCCCTCCGCCAAGACATAGTCCCGTCATCCCTATCTATGTGGACACCAGCTAGGGAGAAGTTCCGAGCTGCTATAACATCGAACTCGGTCATATAGGCAATGTCTCCTCTAGTGACATCAATGTGCAACGAGGACATATAGGCTGTCAAAATATGACAGAATGGCATGTGGACTCGTCTATCAGTCACGTATCCAGCCGAGTAGATAATGGTGGAGAAGATATGTAGGCTGATGTCAATGTCTAACCTATGACTCAGGGCATAGAGTAAAAATGAATGGAATGGGCGCATCACAGCGATGTCCCGAGTAGTCAGTGGTAAAATGCAAAGGACTAATACCCTATAAAGAGCATAGTCCTGGACTCGAAGTTCTACCGACCTAAACTGGGTCACAGTCGGATCTCGCTCTCCCCCCAAAAAATACGAATAAATCGTATCGAGAGTAATATGTGAGTAGGGATCTCCGATTGGTAGATCCCTGGGAGGATAGCACACAAAAGAACAAGTAGATGGATGTAACTCTAAAAACTCTCGGATAGTCGTAGGGGAAAATGTGATATCAGTACCCGCTGCCCTAGTGGTATAGGTGAGATCGTCTACTTTCACTAGGTTATTGCAAAATTCAGCACACAGACTTATGTTTACTGGACTGGTACATTCGACAAGGTTTTTTAAGTTATAGTGGTTTATAACCTCTATAACGGAGGGACATGAACCTAGAAAGAACTATCTATCTATGCAGGTAGTCCTAATGGCCTTATAAACAGTTGATTCAAACTTAATCTTTAGTTCATCTGTGGGAAACCTAGGGTCAGTGCTAGCATTAGAGGGTCCAACACCAGTATTTGTTCGTTTCCTACTGTGTATTAAAAAAAATATTCTAAGAAAACATGAGAAGACAAATTTTAATAAATTTTCAGATAGGGGAAGAAGATTTACCGAGGAGCCATCGACAAAATATAGATCTGACGACCTCGGTTGAATCGCAACAGCGTCTTCACCGCAAGAAAATTTGATTTAAAATACTTTTGCACTGAGGTTCGAAGTGAACCTTGGCAAAAGTGAAAGAGTTTGTGGCAAGTGTTGGGGGCGCCTGCTGCCCCCTATTTATAGGGAGCTCCGGGCGCCCGGATCCCCTTCCGGGCGCCCCGGAGGGTAATACCAGGGGCGCTCGCCCTTGACTTTTTTTTTTTTTTTTGGATTTAGAGATTAGGTTAAAAAAAATTTTAAGTTTAAATTAATATTTTGAAATTAATTTTTAAGTTTAAAATTTTGAAATTAATTTTTAAGTTTAAAATTAAAATTTTGAACTTAATTTTTAAGTTTAAAATTAAAAATTTAAAATTAATTTTTAAGTTTAAAATTTTGAAATTAATTTTTAAGTTTAAAATTAAAATTTTGAAATTAATTTTTAAGTTTAAAATTAAAATTTTGAAATTAATTTTTAAGTTTAAAATTTTGAAATTAATTTTTAAGTTTAAAATTTTGAAATTAATTTTTAAGTTTAAAATTTTGAAATTAATTTTTAAGTTTAAAATTAAAATTTAGGAAATTAATTTTTAAGTTTAAAATTAATTTTTAAGTTTAAAATTAAAATTTTAGCCTTATTCATCTCACCCGATCTATATTATCAATCAGGGAATCCTATGATTTTGCGAGATGAAATTGGATTTTTAATTATGGAGTTTTGGTTTAACTTGTGTTAGATTTAGATTTAGCTTTGGTCTCCACAAATAGGCATTTTTCGGATAAACTTCTAAGCTTGGTGAGTCACATGGACGTCATTAGTAGTAACCAACCTTTTGAGGTTTTCCGAATAGTCCTATCCACGGAGCTTAGTACTAAATCTTGGTCTAACTGGTTAGGATTCATTTAAGGGTAGCTTCGGTCAGTTCTACTTGGCCAAATGCACCAGATCGAAACCATATCTTTCTAGACATGCGATGCCCAAGTTTTCCTAACGTACTATCATCCAAAAACTTTACCAGTACCATGATTCAAGTTAAACTTGGTCTCTTTTTAACTAATCCTAATTACCCTGCCGGGTTAGTTAATTTTGGGTTACCCTGTCGGGTAAGTTAGTTTTGGAGGTGCCAGCTATTCTGGAGCCTCCCCCTGAATTATTGGCCATTAATTTAAATTTTGGTTTTAGGTTTGTGTCGATTTATGGTTAACTTGGTGATAATTTTGTTGATTTTTAAAGTGTTTAAATTTTGATTTAGGTTTGTATTTTGGATTTTGGTTTGGTTTATTTGATTTTATATAATGTATTTTTTCTTTAGGTATATAATATTGATTAAGTCCTATTTGCGTGGTTAAGCACGCTTTCGGAACCCAAGCTAGATTGGTTGATTTATATTGGGTTATTAATGATTTGAAGGTTTTATTTGAATTCGACTTATATCCTAGTCCGGTTTTATTATAGCATGCTTTTTGATTATTTAGGATTAAGTCTAGATTTTTTGATCTTGTTGTGAATTTTTCTAACATTTATTTTAACTTGTTAATCTCATTTTTTAAAGATAAATTCTCCTCCTCAAGTGTTAGATCTTGAGTTGGATTTGTATTTTCTTTTTGTTCCTTGAGGTTTTGATTTTCCTCAAGAAGTGATTTGTTTTCATTTTCTAGTTTAATTAATTTACTATTTAAACAGGAAATAATTCTAAAATTTTTTTTGTTTAAATTAAAATATACCTCATTCGGGCCTTCGGAAACGAGTACGGACTCGTGGCTTGTTTCGGGTTCAGACCCGTCTTCATCTTCCGACTCGTCTCTTCGCGAGCCATCAGTGCGAGGTGGCTCTGATGTTTCTGCTCTTCTTCCTCTGATTCGTCCGAGGAGTCGTCCCACGTTGCTTTGAGGGTCTTCTTTTTGTTTGGCTTCGGTTTGTCGAACTTCAGTTTTGGGCATTCGTTCTTGTAGTGTCCCTTTTTATTGCAGCCGTAGCAGGTCACGTTCTTTTGTTCTGAGGGAGAACTAATCTTTTGAAGGTCTTTTTTGCTGAAGCTCCTTTTTCTCCTGGTGAACATTTTTCTTACCAAGTTCACCAGGTGTTCTTCATCTTCGGAGTCTTGGTCGGAATCTTCTTCATATTCAGGCTTACTCTTCTTTTCTTTGGAGGAACCTGCAAATAAAGCTATACCTTTCTCGGCTCCAGTATTAGTTTGTTCATGTAATTCTAATTCACAGAAAAGCTCGTGTAATTTTAATTTAGAAAGATTTTTAGAAATTTTGTAGGAATCTACAATTGATGCCCACAAACTATTACGTGGAAAAGCATTTAATGCGTACCTTATTAAGTCTCTATTTTCCATCTGGTGGCCTATCGCATGAAGCCCGTTGAGAATGTCCTTGATCCTCGCGTGAAGCTGATTCGCCGTTTCACCTTCCTGCATTTTTATATTAAAAATTTTATTTAAAAGCAGGTCTCGTTTTGTTACCTTGGCGTCGCTCGTTCCCTCATGTAGCTCGATCAATTTGTCCCACAGCTCTTTAGCGTTTTTATGTGGACCGACTCTGTTCAGTTCTTCTCTTGTTAGTCCGCACTGTAGAGTGTTGATCGCTTTATTTTCTGTTGACGCCTTTTTCTTCAAATATGCTGTCCAGTCTTCAGGATCCAGTATATTACCTGAGATGTCTGCTGGAATTTTGTAGGGTCTCGTAATGCTCATCCACTGGTCGAAGTCTGTTTTGAGGTAAACCTCCATGCTCTTCTTCCAGTACGGAAAATCGTCCCCGTTGAAGAGTGGAGGTCGTACTGTGCTGAAGCCTTCTTGTTGAGACATCCTGTGCACAAGTAAATAACCAAAAAATATCCCAAGACTTGGTCTTGGATTAGTATGAGTAAGAAAAAATTAATAGAAAAATCTAGATTGGTGTTGCACCAATTTAGATTTAATTGAAAAATATTAAAGAAAAGGAAAAAATGAAGGCGAAAAAGAAAGAAAAATTTCACCCCACTCGATTGGGGTTGCACCAAAAGAGCGAACCTGCTCGATACCACTTGTAGGACCGTTAGATTCGAGAGGGGTGAATATCGATTCGAAAATATCGAGTATAAGCACAGCGGAAAAGTAAAGTAGACACAAGGTTTTTTACTTCGTTCGGAGCCTGTGACGACTCCTACTCGAAGGCCCGTACTCCTTGAGTACTTTCGTTGGGCAATTCACTAGCAATCCGGATAATTACAATTTAAGTAAAAAAAGATGCTAATGAAAAGAAAAACAAAGCTGTACCGACAGACAAGGTATTTAAAAGAGCGGGATCGTGTCGTCGGAGCTTTGTGAGCGTCGTTGGAGCGCGGAGCAGCAGAGCGAGTAATCTCAAAGTTCTTAGATGTGAAAGGTTGATCTGAAGCTCCTGCCTGGGGCTTCTTTTATATGTTGCTTCGGGCGCCTGGATTCCTTCCGGGCGCCTGGAATGTGACGTAGCTGCTCAAACCGAGATGCTCCACGTGGCGATGCGCGAGTTTGGATGAAGTTTGCCTCCCGGGCACCCGGATCCCTTCCGGGCGCCCGGATTCCTTCCGGGCGCCCGGACCCTGTTTTCCCGCAGAATCCGTCCCTGCAAGACAAACGTTAGTCCGGAGGCAAATTTACCCTGCAACACAGATTGTTAGCAAAAGCAAAGTGAGTATAAATTAGCAAAAAGGAGTATGACTTAGATTCCGTCTTTCCGAGACCGGAATCTAGTCACGATCTCGACTTAGACATCCGAAATGGATCTAAGCCGGATCGACGCCTAATGTTCCCTTCCCGGGAACGCGTCCTCGCAGTCACTCCCCTCCAGTGACTTACCTTACTTACCTGCCAGACGTCAGCCCTTCGCTCTTGGACTTCTCGCCAGCTATCCGGTCAGCCCGTCGACCTAGCTGGACTTCTTGCCAAGCGTCTGGTCAGCCCGTCGACCCGCTTGGACTTCTCGCCAGCTATCCGGTCAGCCCGTCGACCTAGCTGGACTTCGTGCCAGACATCCGGTCAGCCCGTCGACCTGTCTGGACTTCTCCTGCACACTCGATCAAAGTGTCAGACAACAACAAAACTAACTTAACCTATTTGTCATTCATCAAAACCTGGGTTAAATCGTTAGTGCTAACCGCACCAACATTTTCAACTAGTCAAACAAAGGATAACCGAAGCACTAGTTATGACCCTTATTGATTTTGACAAATTATTCGAGGTCAACCGTGATGCATCCGACATAGGTATCGGGGGTGTTCTGAGTTAATCTGGGCGACCAGTTGCTTTCTTTGTTAGTATTATCCCTAATATCAATTATGAGATGATTGTAAATGACTCATTTTGTATCATATTTCATTATTAATAAAAGATAAAGTTGGTTATTATATTTGTTTCAATTCAGTGCCGGTTGAATAAGTATAATAATGTCCTTTGGTAGTAGGTTATTATCTATAATATATCAATTGGTTGAATTGATAGTGAGATATTGTAGATATATATGGAAAATTACTCTTAACTATTCCTAGCCAAGCACTAATATACAAGGACAATATTAATGCGTTGAGACTAGTATGTAAGTCAACGGATGACTTAATCTCACAAGTCATAGATATGAGATATTAGGTTGACACATGGATATATATTAGAGAATATATACTGAATGACCTACCATGAGAATATTTCATGGATCATTATATGAGGGTCATAAACATTCTCATGTGACTATTGGTATGAATAGTCCTTAGACATGAAGTCACTATAGTTCCCTACATAAGGAGTTGTGTACTTTGGTATCAGCAAACGCCACCTGTAACAAGGTGGACAATAAAGTCGATCACTGGGTATGCAATGAATTATGCGAAGGGATGTGAGTGATGTAGATGTGATCTATCCCTTCCATATGACGGGAGTGATATCTGTGGGCCCCTTGATTAGTAGGACACAAGAAAGCATGACCATGCTTAAATAAGTCAATATGAGATATTGAGCTTATTTGATTGAGTGTATCTACTTAGAGATCAAGAACCACAAAGGTTGATAAGAGAATGACACGCCATATGCCTCATTGATCAATCTAGATCAAGATAGAGGGACTAAGACATACAAGATAATAGCCACGGATAGGTTAGGTCGGATCTCGACTTTCTCGTCATTTGGGTAGCAATGATATCTTGCTAGATGCCACTCATTGCTTATGTATCTAAATACTGATTTGGGTACATTGCCAATGTTACGAGAACCTATTGGGTTACACACAAAGAACAAGTAGATTTGGAGATGAATTCATATGATGAATCATTGGATCAAGTCTAATTCGAATTGGACTTATTGAGTTAGACTCAATTGGATCTAATTATTGGATTAAGTCCAATTCAAACTAAACTCAAGAAGTCAATTCAAATTAATAAAATGTGATTCATTGAATTTGAAATTGCATGAGATTAATTGAGTAAGACTCGATTGAATTAGACTTGAGTTAGATTCAAGTGAATTAGACTTGAGTTAGACTCAAGTGAGGATTAATGGAGATATTCATTGAATTTCGAAATTCAATGAATCATTTCATTCAATTTTCGAAATTGAATTTAAAATGAGGAGTTTTAAGTGTGGTCCTTAATGGAGTGTAAATACTCATTAAGACTCATTAATTGAATTAATGCTCATTAAGTGTTTTCATTGGATGAAAATACTTAAGTATTTTTTCTTCATTTTTTGGGAAGATCTTCATTCTCTCCTTCCTCTCTTCTCTTCTTGGCCAAAATCCCTTCTCTAGGTTGCTAGCACAACCTTAGGTGGTTTCCTTCTCCTACTTGTGAGTTTGTGAGACAAACGAAGACAAGGCTTGTTTGTGTGGATACCATAGAGGCGTGAACGTGTGATCGTGCTGTGATCCAAGCTGTCTGGAGTCCGTGTGCACGCACCAAAGGTATAACCTTTTTCACGCTCTTTTAGAAAACTTAGTATATTTTTCTTTCCCTTCGCATGAATCTCTTGGAGGAATTAGATGGTTTCCACTGCGCATAAGCGTGTTTAGCGCTCTAGTTCCTTACATTCTTCAGTGAGAAGCTTTCCGGGACCAAGAAAAATTATTTTACCTATGACTTAGAGTTCTATGTCAGTGTGCAGTCCTTGAAGCATTGAAAATACTACCTAGTACAGAAAGAATTTATCATGTTTACTGATCATGAAGTATTAAAGTATATCAATGGTCAACACAAGCTGAGCAGGCGGCATGCCAAGTGGGTGATTTACTTACAAGAGTTCACCTTTACACTAAGGTACCAAGTTGGAAGTGTGAACCATGTCATATATTCTCTGAGTTGACGTTCTTCATTACTCACCACCATGAGTACTACCATTGCGAGCTTTGAGGTTTTTCTAGATATGTATGTAGCTGACCCATCATTCGAAAGGATATTCCAGGAGGTACATGATGGTTACTAACATGATTTTATTTTGCATAATGGTTATCTGTTTCGTGGGTTTCAGTTGTGCATTCCAAATTACTTTCTAAGATAGTAGATTATAAGCGAGCTTCATAATGAGGGACACTTTGGACGTGATATGACGTTAGCCCTCATCTCTGCCAATTTCTATTGACCCAAGTTGACCAACGATGTGGTTTACTTTATTGATCGATGTTCTATTTGCTAGCGGTCTAAAGGGGTTCTAACTAATGCAAGCTTGTATTGTTAGATTTTGAGGAATGTCCTAAGGTAATCATCTTACAGTTTTTACTAAATATAGTTTTACTACTTAGTGCATATTATATATTTGATTGTCTTAAACTCATTTACTGAATGCCCGCAATACAATTCATAGCATGAGAGAAATTATGATTGGATCACGACTAGTGATTATCTCTACATGTATAATTATGAACGTATTGAAATTTCTTTAGTCGTCGAATTGATGTATTCAGATATCATCAATCTGTAAGACTAACATGGGTTATACTCCTTGGTTTGCCAAGTAATTATTTTCTCATTGACTGGAGATATTAGGATGTCGAGAGTTAAAGGTGGATGCTAGTTATGGTAACTAGTTTATTGGAGTGACTCATTGTAAGACTTTATATGATTATCTATATATATATATGGATATATCTGTGAATCTCTTACTGTAGCTCGAGTGCAAGTTTCCTTCGACTTGAGGTATACAAGTCATCTTGGTTATGGAGACTTACACTTTGACATCTTAAGCAAGTACCTCATTGAGGTGTGGACCTAGGATGATTGAGTATAAGTCAAAATACTCGAAGATATTTGGATAGCCCATAGAGGATTCACCACTTCTTGCCAGGAGACATATGCCCTATGGACACTCGTTAGGATTATTACTCAAAATCTTTGGCCAAAACATCACATGTTAAGAGTACGAGACTCTTATACACATGTACGAGTAATTTGAATCCGTAGAAGGAGGAAGTATTACTTGGGCTAGGTGTAACATAGTCAGTCTAGTAGGGACAGACATATAGATCATGTCCTGAACTAAGTGGGTATAAGACGAGTAAAAGGAATAAGACGACTCACTGTAGCTACTAAAGGGTTTAGAATTAGTTTAAGATTAACTATATTTTTCTAGCTAATTGAGGATTATGATGTATTGCTAGGTGCTACTCATGATCGTTCTATAATTAAGTAGTTAATTATGGACGACCAAGATGAACCGTGAACCTATTGAGTCACACGCACTAATGAGTCTCTAAAAGACGTAAAATAAGTTAAAGAATATGATTCATAGATCAAGAGATAAATATTTGGTTGGACTATAAATAAGACAAATATGGAAATATTTGTCATGATGGAAGAGCAGATGAGCTACATCTCTTATGGTAGAGTTGAACCATATTTGGTTTAATTATGAATTAGTCATGAACCAACTTAGTTTAGTTATGAACCAAACCAAGGAGTTAACGGATTAATTTTTTATTAAGGGATAATAGATTGAGTTTGGACTTTCTAATCCAACTCATTAAAGAGGATTATATATAAATGTAATTGGGAGAGAATTAGATAGAAGTTTCATTATTTGGTTGATTGCCTTTTGGAAACCCAATCCTCCTCTTCCTCTCCTCTCTCTCCCATCGCCAACAAGAGGGTGCTCCCTCTTGTTGCCGTGACCACCACAAGGGAGAAAAACTCTCCCTTGTGTGCTTCTCTTCTTCTTCCTCTTGATCCCTCTTCTTCGCTTGTGGTTAGTAACTTCCGAAGGATAGACTTATACTCAAGAAGTTGTCTTGAGGAGCTCGGCATGGATATGAATAGAGGCGAGGTTCGACAACGTCGCTACGGATGATGCCCTTCTCATTACATGTCATCCGTAAGGTATACCTAGCATAAATTTATTTTTTTATAAAAATTTTAATTATGCGATCATGTTTAGCATGTTGTATCCTTGTATGTGTGATGTAATAATTAGGAATTATTATTATTTTACTTTTTATTGCGTATATTTACGAAACGTGTTCTAGCACGCACCTGCATCGGGTATATCCCAACATGTACACTCTCCTACCCATTCCTGAAGCTCTTTGGCATGATGTCAGCATGAATTTCGTATTAGAATTATCCCGCACCCAATGAACCTCAGATTCAGTTTTTGTTGTCGTTGATAGTTTCTCAAAGATGGCGCATTTTGTAGCTTGCAGGAAGACTATGGATGCTACTCAGATTGTCTATCTTTACTTCAAAGAGATCGTACGTTTACATGGCATTCCTCGGTCCATGACTTCAGATTGATACCAAATTCATCAGTCACTTCTAGAAGAACTTATGGGAGAAATTGGGGACACAGTTAAATTTTAGTAGTGCTTACCACCCTCAGACAGATGGTCAAACTGAGGTGGCAAATCAGAGTCTCAGCAATCTTTTGAGATGCCTTTCAGGAACTAAACCAAAACAATGGGACTTAGTGTTACCTCAAACAGAGTTTGCCTACAACAGATCGAAACATAGGACCACGAGATTGAGTCTTTTTGAGATTGTCTATGGTAAGAATCCATCAGGAGTTCTAGACTTAACCTCTGTTCCACGTGTAGGGCGAATTAGTCCTAAAGTAGATGAAATGACATATCATCTTTGAGATATTCATGAGCAGGTGAAACTGCAATTATGGAAAACAATACTAAGTATTAGCTCATTTCGATCGCCATCGTCGACAGGTACTTTTTTAGAGAGATTTTGTCTGGGTTGTATTGACTCGTGATCCTTTTCCTATTGGAGGATAAAATAAGTTAAAGGATAAAAAAATCAGACCATGCGAGATACTGCAGAAGATTAACGACAATGCCTATAGGTTAAACCTTCCTAGTTATCTGAAGACTTCTGATGTCTTCAATGTGAAGCACCTAACTCCTTATTTGACAATTGTTAAAGAAGTTAATTTGAACTCGAGGACGAATTCTTTTTTAGCTGAGAAGACTGATGCAGGTCAAACCCGTGTTGAAGCCTAATATGATCCTTCAAAATTCAAATAGATATAACTTTTGACTCGGAATTTAGAATCATGTTTTGTCTGTCGTCACACGTATAGAATTCGAAATCCTATGTTTATTACTAGTGAAACCGTAACCGTCAAATTTTCAACTCCAAATTCAGCCATTTTAACTCTTTTTAGGACTTTTGTTATTTTAGGTCATTTTTATTTTTAAATATTTAAGATAATTTTTATATTTTTAATAATTCTTAGAAAAAATTTATTTTAATCTACTTCTTAATTTTGAGTTAAAATTGTTAAGTCATCAGACTGTAAGATATCTTATCCGGTAAGCAAGACGCCAAGAAACAAGGAGACCTGTCCGTCGATTGCCCACCTCGGAACAACCATCCAACTACGCAATGGCTTGCAAATGACACCGACTGGAACAAAGAAAGAGAGAGGACGACAGAGGCAGTAACGGACTCATCTCCACGCCCATAATTGCTTCCTGCATGCGCAAGGGAAGGGAAGAAGATTGGTTATTCCCTCTGGCACGCTGCGACAGTGCTGCATTCATGCCGTCAGCCACTGGCAGTGCGCCCGTGATCATCAGCATCGCGCTAGCTCTCCCTGGGCTGGGCGGTCCCAACTCCCAAGCCCAGGCCTGCACTTTTGTTTCATATCCTCTGCAAGCTGACACTCCACCGATGACAGAGGGACTGTGTATGTATGTATGCATTAACCTGGCAGCAGCAATGAAGCTTCCGATCGAGCACAGCGATCGATCGATCGAGTTGGGCCTGCCCAATCTGCTACTCGTACATCCAGCTGCTCAGGCCGAGGGATGGTGAGCTGAGAAATGTCAAGCGCGCCAAGTCCAATATGAAGAAATGCGATCGACTAACTGCAGTCTGCATGTTCTCACATTGATCAAATGCAAGAATTGGGCTTTCCATGAGTACGTACCACCATCAGTCATATTAAATATGAAGGCTAGAGAGTACTCTGTTTCGATAGATTTCAATTCTAAAGCACACAAAAATCAAACACCCAACTGTTAATACAAAGTCAGATTCACTGTCTGAGATATGAGGTATGCGTGGAAGCATAATTAATATTTGAGGAAATGAGAATATAGATTAAAATGGAAAAGTTGGTATGCACACTCCTTACAATTTGCTCTCTTAATGTTTTTACTTGGTCACTTAGTTTTCAAGTTCATGACAGTTCCTATTATAGTGCAAAATGGAACCATCTAGTCGTTCATTAAAACTAGTCCATAATATTAAACTCTTGACGACTTTCCAAAGCACTTATTTACTTTCCAAGTCTGTCCATTATTTCCAATGAGCTCTAGAAGATATAGTCAAACTAGATTTTGATTGATTGATGAGTCACAAAGATTACAAATTAATATAGTTTATTACTATTTTAAGGATTAACGTAATTAGTATCTATATGGATAATTATTTTAATAAATATTTAAGTTAATTTTCAACGAATATAAAATATTTTATTAAATTCTTAACCTTTTCATATAAATGATCATTGTATTGGACAAATGCCCTTCATGATTTAACTTTTTTTTTTTTTTTTTTTTAAGTGGGCAGCCATTTAAGAAAAGTTACTAAAATGATGACTTTAGTTTAACTCTGACACCCTCTTAGTTTGTAATTTTGAATTGCTTCTTGAATTTATTAAACTTATCAATTGTGACTATTTTAGTCACGATGTCTATAAACTGATCATCTATCTTAATACGCTTCATGCATATTTCTCCATGATTAATTAAATCTCGAATGAAGTGATGCCCCGCATCAATATGTTTAGATAATTAATGGAAGACTAATTTGTTTATCATTATAATTTCAAATATATTGTCACAATAAATATTATTGTTGACTCATCTTACTGAATTTTAAATTTTTTAAAATTCTCTTAATCCAAACTGTCCCACAAGTTGCATATGTTGCGACTATGTATTTTGTTTCGGTTGAAGATAATACTATAGATATTTTTACTTCTTTTTAAATTCCAAGATATCACATTTGATCCACAAAAAGTATATCCAAAGGTAATTTTTTGGTTATTGATCGATCCTACCCATCATTATCTGTGTATACATAAATTTGAAATTATTTTCTTTTTTAACTAATCTCATGATTCTTTGTACCCTTAAGGTACCTTAAGATCCTTTTTGCTGCTATCAAATAAATTTTGCTTGGTTCATTTAAGAATCTGAAAAGCAAACTTATTTAATGTGTGATATTTAGCCTTGTGTTGAGATAGATTAAGGAACAAATTAATTTCCTATAGTGAGTGGCATTGACCTTTTCTTTATTGTCATTAATTAACTTGATAATAGGAGTGTGATAATCATCATTTTATTACATTCTTTAGACTCTTATATTCAGTGATTCTATTTGAAAGTTAGGAAGATAGGTAGCTGGATACTCCACTCTGAGGTTGACTGGATGAAAACTTTTTGCTATTTTGTACGTCACAAAAAATATTAGTGTCAAGTCAGGGAAGGAGTTCTCGATGTTAGCCCTCCGACACTCAAGTCAGTAATATAATTTTGGAGAAGAATAGAAAAAAAAACTGTAGTAGTGAGCGTGTAAAAATATGTAGCATCACATACCTTCGCTTGTAGGTGAATATCTCCTTTTATAATGTCACTGTTGTACTTATGCATGAATTACGAGACACTTCCATAAAAGGACAAACCATAAAGTGACCTGACACCTTTCATAAAATGAGTCCGTAAATTTTTGTGATTGGACAGGCTGGAAGCTTTTAAAGTGTGATTTACCTGTAGAATATCCCCTGTCCTCTATGGCACAAAAGGATAAAAAAGCGTATTAATTTATTAGGCTGTGGCGCCTACCATAGGCTACTTTGACCAACCAATCATATCATCGATATAGTTCAACCGGTTGTGACTCTTGAGAAGTACTCGGTCTATGTTTATGTGTGCAGTCGGTGACTCGACTTTCACTTCTTTACTCTGGCTATCTTTGACCATGTGTCTAGTACGTCCGATCGAATCTTACGTCCGATCAGCTGGGGCACTCGGTTGGGATACTTGATTGCATACTTTTTCGTATTTCATCATTGATTATGAAATCAAATTTTGAGGCCATCCCGATCGGAGGGTTCAGTTGAGCATGCCCTTGGTTAATATCACGATCCCCTCGACATGGAGGTCCGATTGGGCTTTCTCTTGTTCTAAATGATGTTGATCACCCCTTGACCTTGAATTTGACTTCCATGTCAGCCGACCTCCTAGATTTTAACTCCCCTCAAAGGAGCCCATCTTAAACACTATATCACAAGCCTTCAAGTCTAGTCAAAGGAGGTTGAAAGTCTAACTAACTGGACCTTAATGTCTGTCTGAGCTTCTTATCCTCCAATCGGGAGCTTTTGTGCTGTACCGTGATCGACAATATCAAATATTATACTTAACCATTCTTATCTATGATATTCTTGATGTCCAGTCGGCTAATCTAATGTCGCCGAGTGGCTTAGTCTGACGAAATAACTCCGATCTGACATTCGCTTATAAATATTCTCGGATTAAACTAACATTATCTTGACTTCTTGGAAATCAAGAAAATCACCTACCATTAATGTAAAGTATGTCGAGCATAACTTTTCATCATAAGCTTGCTTATTACCTCCTATCCCTCATTAATGTGATCTGTATTACACTGACACGTGTCTCACACTAGCACAGACGAATATCCGATGTGATAGACAACTATTGTGATTTGATATGATAGTCACCTTTTCAAATTTGACAGCCCAGATTAAATCTCCCCTTTTTAATCACTGGATCGGACGACTGCCAATAATTAACACTAGGATTTTTAAAGTCTCCCTTCTTCGATGCACTGTAACGCCTTCTCTCCTCTTCTTTATCTTCTTCTTATTCGTCTCTGCTTGTCGTCAAAGATTAGTATTCAATAAGTCTCACTTTTCTTCTTTTCTTTGATCTTCGATATTCCCTCTTGATAGCTTCCTCACCTGCTCCTCCTTCTATTCCCGGATTATGATACACCTCTACTTCATCCTTCTTCAATGGAGATGGTGTTGGTAGCTACTCGGAATATCGTCCTAGTTCCCCTGTATAAAAATTTGTACAAGCATAGAACTATCCTAGCTACCCATGTGCTCTACTGAAGTTAAATTTGGATTGCGAACGATGCTTAATATTATTAATACAAATTGTCCTTCAGAAGTTAAACTTGGATTGGAAACGATACTTAACATTTTTATTCCAAGTTTAACCGATGTGATCTTCCTAAATTAAACCATATTACAGAAGTTATCAAATATCTATTTCAAAGATCGACTTCCAGGTTAAACATGGCGAGACACTAGGCCTTCTTGGGTATGAGATCATCCACCACTTCCTAGACAAAGTCTCTCAAAGAAATCGGATATTTAACTTCTTACAGTAAACTAGATTTAACTATAGAGACCTCAATAGAAGCACAATATCGAAACATGAAATTGAAACACAAAATCGATAACAAAAACGATAGCATAAAATCAATAACCTCTTGTGTTTGATTTTTCAAGATCTATACAAAAAACATGAACTAGTTATGATGTGGAAACAAATAACTAGTTATACCTTTCTTTGTAGCTAAAGACCTCTTGATATTCTGTTGTATTCCTCTCCTCCTCTTGGACGTTGTGCGGGCAACGATCTACCAAGAGGGAATCCACTCGAACCACTTCTTCTCCTCCAAGACTCTAGAGCCACCAAGGGTTTCCAAAATAGAAAATTTCCTTCTCTTCTTCTTCCTTACCTCCAAGCCACCGGCCACAACAAGATAAGCTTCCTCTCTTGCCACCGGCCCTAATGAAGAAAGCCTCCTCTCTTCCCGCCTGCCCTAGAGTGAAAAGCTTCCACTCTTGTACCACCGACCCTAGCTTGAAGAAGGAGGACAATTACCACCGGCCTCTAGGGGAGAAACCAAAGGGAGAAGAGAAAGGAAAAGTGGCCGACCACCCAAGGAAAAGAGAAGAGGAAAATAGAATTGTGTTACACCATAAGGCATCACCTCCTCTTCTTTTATAATCCTTGGTTATGCCAAAAAAGGAAAGTTTTAAACATAATTAAAACTTCCTTATTTGTGGCCTCCCTTTATAAAAGAAAATTTTAATAACAATTAAAATCTCTCTCTTTTAAATTTCCTATTGCACATAGCAATAAAGGAAAGTTTTAAAATTAATCTCTCTCTTTTAAAACATGTAAACAACTACAAAAAAGGAAAGATGAATTAAAACTTCTCCTTTTTAAATCATGGTTACAAAAAAAGAAAGTTTTATCAAAAATTAAAATCTCTCTTTTAAACATTATAGATAACTACAAATAAGGAAAGATTTTAACAAAATTAAAATCTCTCTTTAATCTTTTGTAGATAGCTATAAAAGGAAAGATTTTAAAATTTTAAAACTCTTTTAAAACCATGAGGATGACTATAAAAGGAAATTAAAATATTTCTTTTAACTACAAAAAAGGAAAGATTTTAACAAAATAAAATCTCTCTTTTAACTATTGTAGATAACTACAAATAAGGAAAGATTTTAACAAAATTTTGTTTTAAACAAAACTTCCTTTTTCCTTTTCCTATGGCCGACCCCATGCTTGGTCACCAAGCATGGCTTGGCCGGCCACTACATGAGCTCCAAAATAATGCTTGGCCGACCCCCTTGCTCCAAGCAAGGATGTGTCCGACCCATTACTTAAGTAAGAAGTGGACTTTGTGGATACAAGACATTATAGAGGCTACAACAGGGACCGAGAGGAGAAATTAGTTTTGGTCTCCCGATGAGCTTGAGCTTCCTGTGTTCGCCCCAAACACCCAACTCAAGTTCATCAATAATAACTCATATCACTGAAGAGTTATTATTGAACTACCGCACCAATCCCAAATTACATTATGGACTCCTTCTTATCATGAGTGCATTAATCTCCCTGTGTTTAAGATATCGAATGCCCATTAATTAAATGAGTTACTGACAACTCACTTAATTAATATCTAGCTCCAAGAGTAGTACCACTCAACTTTATTGTCATGTCAGATTAAGTCCACCTGCAGGGTTTACATGACAATCCTTATGAGCTCCTCAAGGGAACATTATCAACCTCAATTACTAGCACATAGTTTCCTTCTATAATAAACAACACACCATATAAATAATATCATTTCCCAACTTATCGTGCCTATTGATTTATCAAATTAAATCACACCCTTTGATAAATTAAAGAAATAAATATTAAGTATACGTGCTTGTTATTATATCATGATTAAGAGCACACACGTCCATAATAACAGAGGTCTTGTTCTTTTAAAAAGTCAGTATAAAAAGATACTACCTCAAATGGTCCTGCTCAATACACTCAGAGTGTACTAGTATAATTTTATAGTCAAGATAAACTAATACCAAATTGCACTACAACCACTCCAATGATTTGTCCCATTCCATCTTGGTTGTGAGCTACTATTTATAATTTATAAGGAACTGATAACATGATCTTCTGTGTGACACCTCACACCATGTTATCTACAATATAAATTAAATGGACAACTGCATTTAACATAAATGCAGATATTTGACCAATGTGATTCTTATTTCAAACTAAGTGTTTATACAAAAAGCTAGACTTTTAGTATACATTCTAACAATCTCTCACTTATACTAAAAGACTATGCTATCATATATGCTTTCATACATCTGATTCCCATCCCCTTAACATGCCCATCAAAAGCTCTTGCCTTAAGGGCCTTAGCGAAAGGATCCAGGTTATCTCCTAATGCAATCTAGGCGACAATAACTTCTCCTCGTTATATGATGTCTCGTATTGGGTGGTACTTGCGATCTATGTGTTTACTTGCCTTATGGGCTCGTGGTTCCTTCGAGTTTGCTACTCCACCAAATAATTTTGGGTAAACCAGGAATCACATCTAAGTCCATCATGAAGTTACTGAGCCATTCAGCTTCTATGGCTGCCTTTGAGGCTGCCACATACTCTGCTTCCATGGTGGAGTCTGAAACACATTTCTGCTTAACACTTCTCCATTGTTATGCTTCCACTTCCTAAAGTAAACACAAACCCCGAGGTTGACTTACTATTGTCCTTATCTGATTGGAAATCTGAATCCGTGTAACCCACAAGGAGCAAGTCATCTGCCTGGTAAACCAGAATATAATCTCTAGTCCTTCTCAGGTACTTTAATATATGCTTTACGGCAGTCCAATGTCCTTATCTTGGGTTACTTTGATATCTGCTAACCATGCCCATGACAAAATAGATATCCGGTCTCATACATAGCATCGCATACACTAGGCTTCCTACAACATAAGGAATTCCCTTCATTTCCTCTATCTCTTTTGATGTCTTAGGAGACATCTCTTTAGATAAAGATACTCCATGTCGAAAAGCTAGAAAACCTTTCTTGGAGTTTTGCATGCTAAAACGAGCTAGGATAGTATCGATATATGAAGCTTGGGATAAGCATAATATTCTTTTCTTATGATCCCTTATTACTTTGATCCAAGAATATGCTCGCATTCTCCCAAGTCCTTCATATCGAATAGCTTGGATAACCATACCCTTACTTCTGACAACACTTTAATATTGTTGCCAAAACAAAATGTCATCTACGTATAGTATAAGAAATACCACCACGTTTCCGTCACACTTCTTGTATACACAAGACTCAACCAGACACTGAATAAATCCATAAGACTAGATTAAATAGGATATTCCAAGATCTTGAAGCTTACTTTAATCCATAAATAAACTGATTGAGCTTATATACAAGATGCTCTTTGCCCTTTGCAATAAACCCCTCTGGTTGCTTCATATGGATATTTTCTTCAAGACTTCTATTAAGGAAAGCTGTCTTGACATCCATTTACCAAATCTCATAATCCATATGAGCAGCAATAGATAAAAGTATCCGGATAGACTTAAGCATAACTACCGACGAAAAGGTTTCCTCAGAATTGATTCCATTCTTTTGCAACAAGCCTTGCTTTAAAAGTTTCCACCTTCCCATCTGCCCCTTTTTTTCTTTTGTAGACTCATTTACACCCAATGACTTTTACACCATTTTGTGATTCTACAAGTGATGTGCGTAGATTGTATACATTTGTTTAACATGTTTTGACGCACATTCACATATTTTGCACATGCTTTGTCTACGTATTTTTATACTTCCAGCTTTCTTTTTTTGCATATTTACTCTTTTTGTTCGGAGATATGCTTTTGTGCATTTTTTGTACACAGGAGTCAAATTTGGAGAAGATTTTGGCACTTGAACAAGGAAGGAAGGCACAAGACCTGTGAGCCACACGACCCTGCCATGGAGGGTTGCCCAGGCCATGTGTGGATCATTGCCCGTGTGACTACAGCAGGAAAGGAAGCGGCCTTGGCCGTGTGAACCTCACACGGCCGTGCCAACCTCACACGGCCGTGCCAAGATGGGAAGTCAGAGGAAGCCAGGCCGTGTATACTACACGACCGTGCAAGCCCTCCAGAGCCGAAGAATGCCCTGGCCGTGTGCTATACACGACCCGTGCAACAATTCCAGAGGCCAAGGATTCCCTGGCCGTGGGCTTCACACGACCCATGTAGGGTTTCTAGAGCCGAAGGCAGCGCAGGCCGTGTGGATCTACACGACCGTGCAAGGGGTGCAGTGGCAGAGCTAGACATGGCCGTGTCTCACACACAGCCGTATGAGACAGGCAGAGAGGGAAGTGAGTCTGGCCGTGTCCCACACACGGCCAGGTTCTGGGGTCGTGTGGCGCCCGATTTTCCCCCTCTATTTAAAGGTTTCTTCTTCATTTCAAAGGGGATCTCCTCCCTTTTGGGGGGAATTGAAGATTTGGACGTTCCTCCACATTCTTGGAGGGATTTCGGCGATTCTAAGGGTGGATCTTCAACGTTTCGACTCCGGGGAGCGAGGATTGGATCCGAAGATGGTCTTCATCGTAGATAAGCTTTTCTTCCCTATCTTTCTTGGATTTGGGATCAAGATGTTTGACTTTTCTTCTTCTTTTGGATTATTTCCTTGTTCCATGGATTAGATCTCTTGTTCTAGGATGGAGGGAGTATTTGTAATGGAGATTTGATGTAAACTCTTGTGGATTTGCCAACATTTCTATTTCTATGATTTTACCCTGTTTGTATCTATTCTTTCTTGTGTGGATTGTTGTTATTAGGGCTTAATTACCATGCTTGATTGAATGTTTGAATATCTTGTGAATCTTGTATGGATTGCTTCTCATTCGATTTTTCGAGGGACGTTCGTGACAGAAACATGCCCGTGTAAGGACGTTTGAGAGGTAATCTTGAGAGAGAAATTTGGTATTTCAAGAGGGTAGGATAGATTGGATGAATTAATCTTTATATCTTAATGAAGTTGAGAAGTAGTGGATTTCTATGTTGATTTTCCGAGGGACGCACGTGACAGGCAAGCCCGTGTAAGGACAACATGGGGTTCATTCCTAATTGATCGAATTTAGATATATTTCAGTCCTAGGCCGGTTATCTATTGCAAGAGGGAACCAGCAACCTTCTACAAATGATGAACAATTGAGAAATAAGATTTGGTAGATCATTACATTGAATAACATTACAAAGAAACCAAAACTCCTAGAACATACCTTTATCATTGCCCTTATTCTTGTTTCTTATTCTTTTATTTTTTTGTTTACCTTTCATAGTTACACTTAGACTTTGTAAATCAATTGATTGGTTGTTTAGCTAACTCGCTTTGAGACATCTTTAGTGCTTATTCTAGTCCCTGTGGATTCGATATCTTTTATTATTACTTGCGACATATCTGTACACTTGCGGTGACATAACAAGTTTTTGACGCCGTTGCTAGGGACTGCGCTATAACATTAGGGATTTTCAATTGAGTTAGACTAGACATAACTTTTCATTTCATTTGCATAGTTGTAACTAATTGTTAGAATTATGTTTTCATAAGTTTTTCCTTTCTTGTATAACATTCTTGTCAATTCCTTTTGTTGTAACTCTAATTCTGCATTTTGATTCTAACATTTTTGTCTAACTTCTCTCTGTTTTCTTTTGATTTAGTTTCCTTCTTTCTTTTTCTTTTGTAAACATATCTTGCTATCTTGTTCTTGTGTATGCGAAGATCTAACTTTGCAGGAGAACTTCTTCCTCTAGACCCTGAGATAGACAGAACATTCCATAGAAGAAAAATTCTGCAAAAACAACAAGAAGAACAAGAACACTCTATCATGACGAATAGACCACTAAAGGATTATGCAACACCTTATGCTAGGGGTTTTCGATCTAGTATTTCAAGGCCTTCAGTTGAAGCAAATAATTTTGAGATCAAACCTGATCTATGGTGCAGCAAAATCAATTTGGTGGAGGACCGCATGAAGACCCAAATCAACATTTGGAAGTCTTCTATGAAATATGTGGCACAATGAAAATGAATGGTGTTCCTTCAGATATAGTGCGCCTACTATTATTTGGGTTTTCTTTGAGAGATAGAGCCAAGCAATGACTGAATTCTTTGGCTCCAAATAGCATCACCACATGGGAACAATGTGAGCAACAATTCCTTGACAAATTCTATCCTCCAAGTAAAACAACTCATATGAGGAATCTTATTGCAAGCTTCAAACAAGCAGACTCTGAATCTTTATTTGAAGCTTGGGATAGAAATAATAGTATGCTCAGACAATGCCCACACTATGGTTTGGAAAGGTGGTTAGTGCTACATACATTTTATAACGGCATTAATTATCATACAAAAGTGTCCCTAGATTCAGCTGCTGGAGGGGCACTTATGAATAAGAGCTTGGATGAAGCTGAGGAGATAATTGAGAGCGTAGCATAAAACCACCATCAATGGGCTAATGAAAGAAGTGGTGGCTATTCTTGTATGAACCCAACAACAAAAGCATCAGGAAAATTTGATGTTGATGCAGTGACTTTATTGGCTGCAAAATTGGTTGCTCTTACAAAAAGGTTTGAGAATATGGGAGCTATTTCAAATACGGTCAATGTCGTTGTTTCTTCTTGTGAAGTATGTGGAAGTTCTGAACATTCAAATGACTCATGTCCATTAGGAGCTATCACTGCACAAATCAATCAATTAGAGCAATGTGATGCAATCATAGGTTTCAATCAAAGGCAGAACAACCCATACTCAAATACCTACAACCCTGGATGGAAAAGTCATCCAAAATTTTCCTATAGAAACAATCAAGATCAAGGACCATCTATTGGGGGCAAGACTTAATTTTCAGTCCGGGCAGCAGAATTTTTAGCAACAATCTTCTCAAGACTTTCCTATGTCTAAAATTGAAAAGATGTTTGAAGAAATTATGTCTACTCAGAATGAAATGAAACAAGACATTTTAAATCTTACTCAGAGAATGGATAATCTGATAGACATCAAAAGATTTTGAAAAGTCAGATTGCCCAACTAGCTTCCTCATCTTTTAGAGCACCAGGACAATTACCTGGCAAGCCCGATGTCAATTCCATGGAGCACTGCAACAGAATTGAACTTAGGAGCGGACGGACCTTGGGAGATCCCCAAGTGACTGCTCCAAAAGGGATGCACACTAAAGAAGAGCTCTCTATTGATTTTTCTGATAAATCACAAGAAATACTCACCTTGTCATTTTGAAAGGTACCTGGAGTGGTGATTGTTACCTCCTCTTCGTCAAGTAAATGCTCAAGCTCTGGTTCTAGTGAATGTTCAACCTCATGTGGTGATTCTTGGGTGCTTGGCTCCATAGCACAAGTCTCTACACTTACTTCTTCAATTCCTGGTGATTCTTGAGGTAATGCTTCTAGTAAGTATTCCCCTACACTTAAATCGTCTTCAAAAATATGTTCAGAACCTGAATCATTAAAAACATCTTCAATAACAATATCAGTAGGATCAGAAATTTGCATAATTACATCATTATCACAAAAAATACTAGAAAAATCATGTGAAGTGATAGAAGTAGGGTCAGGCCTGACAGAATCGCTACTTCCCATCTCTCCACTGGAATTTTGTGCTTGCAGCTGATTGATGGATGATGCAATTTGATCTAACTGAATCTGTATGTTCTGTATCCTTGAAAATTGTTGCTCTTGATGCTCACCCATTTGTTGCATAATCTCCCTGAGTTTCCATGTTGACTTATCCATCTGACGATCGTTTTGTTGAAAAGAATTTGGCAAAGAATACGTTGAAACTTCTTGAAACACATATGAATTCTGGTAGACTGGATATGACTCAACAAATTGTCCTTGTGCACTTTCATACCTAAAACATGAATTATCCTTCCAATTAGCATTAAAACCATTAGAAAATGATTCATACCTATTTTGTTGATCCATGTTTGGGTAAAACTAATACTCAGGCTGAAAATATTGATTTTCCATTCCACCTCCAAAATTCTGAAAATATGGATCCATGCTTCTGAAATCTCCTGTTCTTTACACTACAACACTAGAACTCAAAATTAAAAGATTAAAGAGCATAAAGTTTCAAACACATGAAAATATGAACAGTAAAAGCACTTAATAATTCAAGAACAAACCAACATGAAAAGACAAAAAGAAATAAGCAATCAAATTAAGAAATTTACTAACAAAGAAAATCAATCAATGCATGTAACGACCCCACCCTCCTCCCTACTAGTCTGTGAGGGTGGGACGCTACTGGACTACTAACTATACTTAACTAAAGTTGTTCACATGAAAATATCTATACTTAAAACTCTCAAAAACTCAAAGCATGCAATTAGTAGCAATAGAAAACATAATAACTCATCCCAACATTCTACTCAAGTATATGTTCGCAACTAAAACATATCAATCTACACAAGCATGCAAAAATGATACAACTCGGATAATAAACCAATGTTCATAGCAATTAAAAGAAAGAGTTCTAAAACATAAAATATCCAATGAGTAAATCTAACAACATGAAAGAATAGTTTCAACATTCTGAATACAAAATCTTAATAAATTTTAAGCTAAGTCTCGAGGCTTCCATAGTCCAAACATCACACATCCATCCACACCTCCTTGTCGCCTTCCTTCGCTATAGCTTTTCCTTTCCTTTATTTGCAGTAAGAGGAAATGCAACTATAAGAAAAAATGCTTAGTAAGCGCTATCTAACTCACAAAACTCGAATATGCATGTGAATAGGAAGAAATCTAAAAACTGAATGCTTAAAATAAATACTACACATGCTCATCTAATAGCAAAGGAATCAAACATACTGAAATGCTAAACATGTAAAGCTGCTCATGCTCATCTAACAACAGTATGAAAATCTAAACAACATGCTAGCATAAAAGAAAACTAAACTTGCTGATTTTTAAACTTATGTGAAACTTATTTCACTTGTTTAAAAACTTATACTTTTATACTTTAAAATAATAATCTCTTGGGCCCAGGCTTAGTACCATGGCGCGCTCCCTAATAGAAACTGAAGTAGCGAGCCACTAGTTCTATGAGGGTAAAGACCTTGGTCTTACCAAGGCCAAGACCTCAGAATTGGTCACATAGATTTGTTTAACGACAACCTCGAAAGTCGGGTACTAGCCTCTTCAAGTAAAATACTTGTTCTTGTTAATACTTCTAATAGAAGAATGCCTCTTACAAAATTGAAACTTTTAAACAAATTACTGCATACAATCTTAACAAAAAAATCTGCATACAAGCTTAACAAAAATCTGCATTCAAGCTTAATAAAAATCTGCATACAAGCTTAACGAAAATCTGCATTCAAGCTCAATAAAAATCTGCATACAAGCTTAACGAAAATCCGCATTCAAGCTTAATAAAAATCTACATACAAGCTTAACGAAAATCTGCATTCAAGCTCAATAAAAATCTACACTTCTACTACGAATTGTTCATGCCTAGTTACTGATAACAAAACAAAGGAAATTCTGGTTGCATACTAAAGAACCTGTTCGAACCCCTTTCAGGGCACAACTTGTACTGCACATCAGCTCTAAAGAGTTGTTCATACTCCTCTAAAGAGTTTAATAGAACACCTATATTCCACATACAGGCAAACTCTAAGTTTCTTTATTATAGAGCAGCAGAATTCCTTAAACTAGCTACTGCAGAAATGAAAAGAGAAGACAAATCTCAGAATTACTCTTAGCCCACAACAAATCTCAATTCTGTACAACATGTTCCGAAGCCAAGAGGAAAACTAAACCGAAATATGAAAAATACCAAACCATAAACAGCATATTCCGAAATCTAAAGAAATCCAAATTTCGAATTTCCAAGTACAAAATCCGAAGCAACCAACCACATGCTAAACAAACAAATCTATTTCCTTTCTTTGAGATACACGGCAGCAACATCAATACATTGCTCCCTACATCATGCTTCGGAAAAACGAGAAGAAACAACTCCAAAGCTACTCCTATCGCAGGTGAGGAGCACTTACCTCGTTCTTGGACTTACAAGCGAACAAGAAGGCTTCTAGGGTTTCAGAGATGCTTGAGATTTTGGCTCTTCTTCGTGCCCACGGGTTCTCTTCAACAAGGAGGTCTCTATTCCGTAAAGAGCTCACGAAATTAGCCCTTCGCCGGCCGCCAGAGATGAAGCCCTAGCTTCAGTTTCGTCTTCCGCCTAAGCAGGTCGCCGTCGCACGCGAGAGGGAGAAAAGAAAGGGTTTAGGTCACGGGAAAATAATCCTAGGTTCCTCTCTTATCTCCCTTTTAATACCTAAATATTTCTGTTAACTATTACTACTTAAATTATTTCCTCTCTTTCCTTAATCAGCATGGCCCTGCTGGGTTCCTGGTCAGCTGAAACAACTTAAGGCTTTGCTTAACCAGAGGTCTCCGGTTCGAATCTCGGCTCAACCTCTTTTTACCTGTAACTTGTTTCTTTTGGTAAAAATACCAAACGAACTCCGAAAATTACATAAAAATACTCTAAAAATCTCTAGAATATTTCTAAAGCATTTATAAATATTTATAGGTACTTTTAGAACTCCAAATAATGAAATTTGGGGTGTTAAAATTCTCTGTACCTTATAAAAAGTTCATCCTCGAACTTAGAATAATTCTGGATATTTCTGTCTCATGCTGTCCTCACGCTCCCAAGTAACTTCCTCGTGCTTCTGGTTCTGCCAAATGACCTTCACTAGTGGTACTTCTTTGTTCCTTAGTTTCTTAACTTCTCTGTCCACTATCTGTGTAGGTCTGCTCTCATAGCTAAGATCCTCCTGGATCTGCACTGACTGAGGCTGAATCACTTGGCTAGGGTCGTGAAGGCACTTCTTTAGCATGGAGACATGAAACACATTATGTATTGCTGACATGTCTTGTGGTAAGTCCAGCTTGTAAGCTACTTTCCCAATCCTTTCTGTGATCAGATATGGCCCTACGTAGCGGGGACTTAACTTACCCTTTTTGCCAAATCTCATCACTCCCTTCATAGGAGCAACTTTGAGAAAGAATGAATCCCCTACTAGGAATTCAAGTGGCCTACGGCGTGTGCCAACATAACTTTTCTGTCTACTCTAGGCAGTCTCAATTCTCTGTCTGATCTTCTGAATAGCCTGAGTGGTTTCATCCATCATTTCAGTTTGCCTGCCTAATTCTGATTCCATCTCTTTTCTTTCTCCAGTCTTCAACCAGCATATAGGTGATCTACACTTTCGTCCATACAGTGCCTCGTAAGGTGCCATCTTGATAGTGACCTTGTAGCTATTGTTGTAGGCGAATTCAGCTAAGTACAGATACTTGCACCAACTGCCCTTAAAATCTAATGCACAAGCCCTGAGCATGTCTTCTAAAATCTAATTTACTCGTTCTATCTGTCCATCAGTCTGGGGATAGAAGGCTGTGCTGAACTTGAGTTTGGTGCCTAGTGCATTCTGAACACACTCCCAAAAATGAGAGGTGAAACACCCATCCCTATCAGAAACAATCGACTTTGGAACTCCATGAAGTCTGATCACTTCCTTAACATATAGCTGTGCCAACTGCTCTATAGAGTGGGACACCTTGATGGCTAGAAAGTGGGCAGACTTGGTCAATCTATCCACTATCACCCATATCGCATCATATCCATTAGTGGTTCTTGGAAGACCTGTTATAAAGTCCATGGATATTTCTTCCCACTTCCACTCTGGTATTGGAAGAGGCTGTAGAACTCCTCCTGGTCTCTGGTGTTCTGCTTTGACTCTTTGGCATGTCAGACAGGTACTGACATATTTTGCAACATCTCTCTTGAGTCCAGACCACCAGAATCTCTGCTTCAAATCTTGATACATCTTGGTGGAACCAGGATGCATGGAGTACGGTGTACTATGAGCTTCTTCTAAAATCTTCCTTCTCAATTCCTCATCATTGGGAACACAAAGGCGGCTCCCCTAATAAAGAATTCCACTGTCTGATACCCGAAACTCTGAATTTTCTTCTTTTTGTATCCCTTGCTTGATCTTCTGGATATCTGGATTTTCACTTTGCTTTCTCTGTATATCCTCAAGCAAGGTTGACTCAAAGGTCAATGCAGAGAGTTGCCCATAAACAATTTCGACTCCAAAATCTAACAGTTCCTTCTGCAGTGGCAGTGCTAATGATGACAAGTGCATCAGAGTTGCACTGGACTTTTGACTTAGTGCATCCGCCACTTTGTTAGCTTTACCTAGGTGGTAGAGGATTTCACAGTCATAATCTTTAACCAACTCTAGCCACCTGCACTGTCTCATGTTTAAATCTTTCTGGGTAAAGAAATACTTCAAGCTCTGATGGTCGGTGAAGATTCTGCACTGAACTCCATACAAATAATATCGCCAGAGTTTTAGTGCAAAGACCACAGCTGCCAGCTCAAGATCATGAGTGGGGTAATTCTTCTCATAGCCTTTGAGTTGTTTGGAAGCATAAGCTATAACCTTCCCTTCTTGCATGAGAACAGCTCCGAGGCCCATCTTGGAAGCATAACTGTATATGTCAAAACTCTTGTCGCTCTCTGGAACAGTCAGAATAGGAGCACTGGTCAGTCTTTTCTTCAATGCTTGAAAACTTTGCTCACATTTATCTGACCATTCAAACTTCTTGTTCTTCCTAGTTAGGGCTGTTAGTGGAGAGGCTATCCTGAAAAAGTCCTCCACGAACTTTCTGTAATACCCAGCTAAACCAAGGAAGCTTCTGATCTCCCTGGCGTGCTTGGGTCTACACCATTTGTTGACCGCTTCTACTTTGGCAGGATCCACCTGAATACCTTCTTTAGAAATGATGTGACCTAGAAACGCCACCTGCTCTAATCAGAACTCGCACTTTGAGAATTTAGCATAAAACTGCTTTTGCTGAAGGGTCTGCAGTACTATTCTCAAGTGTGTGTCATGCTCCTCTGGGGTTCTTGAATAGATCAGAATGTCGTTGATGAACACGATGACAAATTTGTCAAGGTATTCTCTGAACACTCTGTTCATTAAGTCCATGAAGACCGCAGGTGCATTAGTCACTCCAAAAGGCATGACTACAAACTCGTAGTGTCCATATCTGGTCCTGAAAGCTGTTCTGGATATATCAATTTCTTTCACTTTCAACTGATGGTATCCAGAGCGCAGGTCTATCTTAGAGAACACTGTTGCCCCCTTTAACTGATCAAATAGATCATCTATTCTGGGAAGAGGGTACTTGTTCTTAATTGTCACTTTGTTCAGCGATCTATAATCGATGCACATCCGCATAAATCCGTCTTTCTTCTTAACGAACAACACCGGAGCTCCCCATGGTGAATGACTAGGGAGAATGAAACCTTTGTCAAACAGCTCCTGGAGTTGTTCTTGTAGCTCTTTCAGCTCTACTGGAGACATCCGGTACGGAGCTTTTAAAATTGGACCGGTGCCAGGAACCAACTCAATTTCAAACTCCACTTCTCTATTGGGAGGTAGTCCAGGTAGCTCTTTTGAGAATACCCCTGGATACTCATAGACTACCCGAACATCTTCCTTCTTGGGTCTTTCTTGTTCTTCTGCATTCACAATGTACGCATGAAAACCAATACACCCTTTAGCTAACATCTGATGAGCTGTGAGGGAAGAGAGGAATTTTTGGGTCTTCCTCTTTGGCACTCCCGTGAACTCAAAGGATGGTTCGCCTTCTGGGCTGAAAATCACTTTCCTTTTGCGGCAGTCCACCGAAGCACTGTACTTGCTGAGAAAATCCATACCCAGAATGACATCGAGATCTTGCATCGCAAGGACTACTAGATCCACATATAACTCTCGGTCTGAAATTCTGACTGGTACAACCCGAAGCCACTGGTTGGACTCCATGACTTCCCCAGAAGGTAGGGTCGTTAAAAAGTTAGAGTTCATGCTCTCTGTAGGCATCTGAAATTCTTTGGCAAAGAGTACTGATATAAAAGAATGGGTCGCCCCAGTATCAAATAGTGCAATAGCTAAATGCTGAAAAATAACTACTTGACCTGTTACGACCGTGGAGGCACTAGCAGCTTCCTCTTTGGCACTGGCTGAAACTGGTGGGGCTTCCAACATTCCTTGACTGAGCTGAGGTCCGTCCAGAGTTGCAGGCATGTAGTGTAACTGAGGCTTGTTCCCATATTGCGCTGCCTGTTGCTGAGGTGCTTTGAGCTTGTTAGGACATGCCTTAGCCAGGTGTCCTTCTTTACCACACGAATAACATCCAGTCATACCCAAAAGACAGGCTCCTGGATGTACTCTCCCACATTTAGGACAGGGAGGGAACTTGGCCTGCTTGTTTGTTGAACCTCCCTTTTGGTTGCCTCCTTTATTCCATCGTTTCCTTTTGTTATCTTTGCCCTTCCAATTCTGCTTGCTTGCCTGGGGTTTCTGACTCCCTGCTGTCATGTTCTCTATCTTGACCGACTTGAGTTGTGTTTGTTGTGCCTTGATGCTATTCAGATAGTGCTCAGCGACTAATGCCCTGCTGACCAGCTCTTCACCAGTCTGGGGTCGGTGAGTTCCACTACTCACGTTAAGTGCTATTTCTGGCCTCAGCATTCAGAGCATCAGTCTGACTCGTTCTTTCTCTGAACTTACTAGCTCTGGGCAGAGACGAGCTAGCCTGTTGAATCTTTTGACTGCTTCTTCTACTGGCAGGTCACCTTGTCTGAATTCTATAAATTCTTCATAATGTTTATTGGTGATCCATTGGCAGAAGAATTCTTCGTGAAACTCTGTCTCGAAGTCAGCCCAGCTCATCTGATTGACCGCTCTCTTGCTCTTAACTCTCTCCCACCACATACGAGCATCTCCAGATAGGCAGAAAGAGGCACACTTGACCTTCTAGACTTCTGGCCAGTCAAGAAGCTCCATGGTGCTCTCCAGTGTCTTAAACCAAGCTTGAGCATCCCAGGGCTCAGTCGTGCCTGAGAAATTTTTTGGCTTCAGCTTCAGCCACTGTATCAGATATGCTTCTTATCTTATAGGTGCTGTGGCGACTTCCAGGGCGGCTGGTGGAACCTCAGTCACCACTGGAGTCTCCACATTAATAGTTGGAGGAGTGGGAGGAACTGGCTGCAGATTAGCTATCAGATTGACTATCACTTGTTGCTGCTCTGCCACTTGTCGCTGGAGCTGAGCAACAACTTCAAAGAGATTTGGTTCAGTTGTTCTGGGCTCTTCGTTCTCCTGTGCTGGGTCTTCAGTACGAGCGGTACGGGGACGTCCTCTTCTTGACATCTAGGTATGTAGAGAGAGAAAACTAAGCAAAATTCTTGACTTTAAACATTTATGAGTAAACACTTCTAAACACCTCATTATTCTGCACATATAATCAAATACTTCTAAAATTTCTCTTTACTGTAAATAATAAGGAAAGACATACTAATGAAAGAATTTTAAATACTTTCTTACTTGAAGACGGCAAGGCCGATGCTGATGTGTGTGTGATGCTGGAGAATGGGGACTACTCTGATACCAACTTGTAACGACCCCACCCTCCTCCCTACTAGTCTGTGAGGGTGGGACGCTACTGGACTACTAACTATACTTAACTAAAGTTGTTCACATGAAAATATCTATACTTAAAACTCTCAAAAACTCAAAGCATGCAATTAGTAGCAATAGAAAACATAATAACTCATCCCAACATTCTACTCAAGTATATGTTCGCAACTAAAACATATCAATCTACACAAGCATGCAAAAATGATACAACTCGGATAATAAACCAATGTGCATAGCAATTAAAAGAAAGAGTTCTAAAACATAAAATATCCAATGAGTAAATCTAACAACATGAAAGAATAGTTTCAACATTCTGAATACAAAATCTTAATAAATTTTAAGCTAAGTCTCGAGGCTTCCATAGTCCAAACATCACACATCCATCCACACCTCCTTGTCGCCTTCCTTCGCTATAGCTTTTCCTTTCCTTTATCTGCAGTAAGAGGAAATGCAACTATAAGCAAAAATGCTTAGTAAGCGCTATCTAACTCACAAAACTCGAATATGCATGTGAATAGGAAGAAATCTAAAAACTGAATGCTTAAAAGAAATACTACACATGCTCATCTAATAGCAAAGGAATCAAACATACTGAAATGCTAAACATGTAAAGCTGCTCATGCTCATCTAACAACAGTATGAAAATCTAAACAATATGCTAGCATAAAAGAAAACTAAACTTGCTGATTGTTAAACTTATGTGAAACTTATTTCACTTGTTTAAAAACTTATACTTTTATACTTTAAAATAATAATCTCTTGGGCCCAGGCTTAGTACCATGGCGCGCTCCCTAATAGAAACTGAGGTAGAGAGCCACCAGTTCTACAAGGATAAAGACCTTGGTCTTACCAGGGCCAAGACCTCGGAATTAGTCACCTGGATTTGTTTAACGACAACCTCAAAAGTCGGGTACTAGCCTCTTCAAGTAAAATACTTATTCTTGTTAATACTTCTAATAGAAGAATGCCTCTTACAAAACTGAAACGTTTAAACAAATTACTGCATACAATCTTAACAAAAAAATCTGCATACAAGCTTAACAAAAATCTGCATTCAAGCTTAATAAAAATCTGCATACAAGCTTAACGAAAATCTGCATTCAAGCTCAATAAAAATCTGCATACAAGCTTAACGAAAATCTACATTCAAGCTTAATAAAAATATGCATACAAGCTTAACAAAAATCTGCATTCAAGCTCAATAAAAATCTGTACTTCTACTACGAATTGTTCATGCCTAGTTACTAATAACAAAACAAAGGAAATTCTGGTTGCATACTAAAGAACCTGTTTGAACCCCGTTCAGGGCACAACCTGTACTGCACATCAGCTCTAAAGAGTTGTTCATACTCCTCTAAAGAGTTTAATAGAACACCTATATTTCACATACAGGCAAACTCCAAGTTTCTTTATTATAGAGCAACAGAATTCCTTAAACTAGCTACTACAGAAATGAAAAGAGAAGACAAATCTCAGAATTACTCTTAGCCCACAACAAATCTCAATTCTGTACAACATGTTCCGAAGCCAAGAGGAAAACTAAACCGAAATATGAAAATACCAAACCATAAATAGCATATTCTGAAATCTAAAGAAATCCAAATTCCGAATTTCCAACTACAAAATCCAAAGCAACCAACCACATGCTAAACAAACAAATCTATTTCCTTTCTTTAAGATACACGGCAGCAACATCAATACATTGCTCCCTACATCATGCTTCGGAAAAATGAGAAGAAACAACTCCAAAGCTACTCCTACTGCAGGTGAGGAGCACTTACCTCGTTCTTGGACTTACAAGCGAACAAGAAGGCTTCTAGGGTTTCGGAGATGCTTGAGATTTTGGCTCTTCTTCGTGCCCACGGGTTCTCTTCAACAAGGAGGTCTCTATTCCGTAAAGAGCTCACGGAATTAGCCCTTCACCGGCCGCTGGAGACGAAGCCCTAGCTTCGGTTTCGTCTTCCTCCCAAGCAGGTCGCCGTCGCACGCGAGAGGGAGAAAAGAAAGGGTTTAGGTCACGGGAAAATAATCCTAGGTTCCTCTCTTATCTCCCTTTTAATACCTAAATATTTATGTTAACTATTACTACTTAAATTATTTCCGCTCTTTCCTTAATCAGCACGACCCTGCTGGGTTCCTGGTCAGCCGAAACAACTTAAGGCTTTGCTTAACCAGAGGTCTCCGGTTCGAACCTCGGCTCAACCTCTTTTTGCCTGTAACTTGTTTCTTTTGGTAAAAATACCAAACGAACTCCGAAAATTACATAAAAATACTTTAAAAATTTATAAAAATCTCTAGAATATTTCTAAAGCATTTATAAATATTTATAGGTACTTTTAGAACTCCAAATAATGAAATTTGGGGTGTTACAATGCACAATCTAAAATTAAACACACACTACTAGTTAGTTTCTCCCCGACAACGACGTCAAAATTTGGTGTCGACCTTTTTGCATGTCACGTGGCACCCCAAATTGATTAAAATTGAAACTCGTTAAAATAAAAATAAGTGTTGTAGCAACGAGTCCCAAGTCATATTTTTCCAAGGATAATTAGTAGGTTGTGTGTACTCTAGAATTAATTCAAATCAAAATCTAATTCAATTAGGTCAAGAATTGCATCAAAGAAAGATAACTCTTGTCTAAACATGATCCACTTCCTTCTAACCAAGTCAACATCAATTAAATTCGGATTCTTATTTATCATTGAATCAAATAATGCACTTCCCACTTCTTCACTCTATAACCACAATAACTTCAGATGCAATAATTAAAATAAGAATTCAATATTCAAGGCTTGAAACTAAACCCAATCTTGCATGAATCGAATTAACATTCAACTCTGAATCACACTCATAGATTAAATAATTCATTCACACCTCAACTTGCACCATTGAAACTAATCCATTAATTAGCAAAACTTCAATTCACAACCTCAATCAAGAACGTTGACAGAGGTAACAATGTTAAGACTAAGTGATTCTTTCATCATTTGGCACCTCCAAAAGGAACCCACCCGGCAGGGTAATCAGGACTAGAATAAAAAGGGCTAAGTTTAACTTGACCCACGGTACTGGTGAAGTATTGGATGATAGTACGTTAGAGAAGCTTAGTCTATGTATGTCTAAGAAGATATGACTTCGACTTGGTACATTTGGCTAAGTGGAACTGACCGAAACTACCCTTTATAGATCCTAACTAGTTAGACCAAGGTTTTGTACTAAGTTCAGTGGATAGGACTATTTGGAAAACCTCGAAGGCATGGTTACTTTAATGATGTCCAAGTGACTCACCATAGCCCAGAAGTTTATCCAGAGAACGCCTATTTGTTGAGCCCAAAGCTAAACCTGAATCTAACACAAAATTAAACCAAATCCTATAACTAAACCCAATTCATCTCACAAAATTATAAAATTCCCTGATTTAAAATTTAGATCGGATGAGATGACTAAGGATTAAAAATCAAATTAAATTAAATTAATGATTAAAAATCAAATTAAATTAAATTAATAATTAAAAATTATTTAAAAAACATTTTAAAAATCATTTGAAAAAATATTTAAAAAACATTTTAAAAATTATTTAAAAATCATTTTAAAAATTATTTGAAAATTATTTAAAAATCATTTTAAAAATTATTTGTAAAATTATTTAAAAATCATTTTAAAAATTATTTAAAAATCATTTTAAAAATTATTTTAAAAAAATTTATTTGAAAAATTATTTAAAAATTATTGAAAAATTATTTTAAAAAATTATTTGAAAAATCATTTTAAAAATTATTTGAAAAATCATTTGAAAAATTATTTTAAAAATTATTTAAAAATCATTTGAAAAATTATTGAAAAATTATTTAAAAATCATTTTAAAACCTATTAAAAATTATTTAAAAATCATTTTAAAAATATTTGAAAATTTATTTTAAAATCCTATTAAAAATTATTTAAAAATAATTTTAAAAGTTATTTAAAAAATCATTTTATTTAAAAGTATTTGAAAATCAATTTGAAAATTATTTGAAAATCATTTTAAACTTATTTGAAAAATCATTTTAAAAATTTCTTGAAAATAATTTTAGAAAAATATTTGAAAATCATTTTAAAAATATTTAAAAATCATTTTAAAAATATTTGAAAATCATTTTAATTTTTTTTTGAAAATCATTTTAAAAAAATTTGAAAATCATTTTAAAAATTTGTTGAAATTCAAAACTTATGTTTTATATCAAATGCAAAGATAACTCCATCTCACACTCACTCATACGCTGAACATGGTTGTTAATCTAGAATAAGTGAGATGGAAAGTTAGGAAAATAAATATTTTATTTTAACCTCTCATGCTTGGACTCCTGGACCCAAAGAATTTATTAATGCATTTATTAAGGGGGAGTGATTTTGAGTTGATTCTAAAATTAGTTTTCTTTAAAATAAAAATTTGACTTGACTTTCAAATTAAAAACTATTTTTGACATGTCTTCGAAAATTCGGGTTATTTTTAATTTAGCTTTAAAATTAAAATTATTTATGACCTGACTTTTAAATTACAACTCTTCTAGAATGTTTTCAAAGCTAAGCCTTTATGTAAAACCTCTTTAAGCTAAGTACTTAATCAACTCTTCTTTAACTAAACTTAGTTAGATTATTCTCTAAACTTAGTTAGATTATTCTCTAAACTTAGCTATTTGGCAAGATGTTTTCTCAAGCAATCATTTTTAAGTTGAATATATAGCTAAGTATTTCAAATTTAGCTAAGTATTTTCAAATTTAGTTAAATATTTTTTTCAAAAACGTTTAGCTAAGTACTTTTTAAGGTTAAAAAAGGGGGAAGTTAGATAATTGTCACGCCCCAGGTAGTCCCTGCCAGAAGAAATTTCGGCAGCATCTCCCCTGTACGGGTGACAATATGAATCTAGAAATACATATATCTAAACCATCGGCCCACACGGCCGGAACAATACACACAAATAGTAAACAATCCACGCAGTTATATTCAACATTCCACACAGATATAATATGAACAATCCACGCAGTTATATAAAGGAAGACGATATAAAATCATTGTAGATATATGTAAAACCTCCTATTCCACTACAACGAAGAAAATGAAGTCCACGAAGTAATGAAAATATCCGCAGCGGAAAAACCAAAAGTAGTAAACCCAAGTGTTCGATATAAAGTCCACAATACAAAACCCACATCACAAGTATATAAGATGCAAAAGCAAAACATATCCCGACAACAGGAAATCCTCGCGATAAAGGGAGCTAGTGACTGGAATATCTCCCGACAGCCTCAACCTGAAAGGTAGTAATAAAACGGTGTGAGTCCAAAGAACTCAGCAGGTAATCCAATAGATATGTACAACAACATATAACTACCAGCAACAATCCTACGGTACAGTATCCTAACAGTATAACATATAGTACAGTCTCCTAACAGTATAACATATAACACAGTCTCCTAACAGTATAATAGGTATGCATAACTGAATAAACCGCAGTAACCAACAATAAGTATGTAATACAGTCTACTGCAAGAATAATAAGAAGTGCATAACTGAAATAAACTGTACTCACCTGCGAGGCTTGTGCAACTGACTGTGAACATACACAGATAAAAATAGTCAGAGCATATAAGTATGTAGCCTGTATGCATGTCAATCATATGCAGTCACCAAAATGCATCATCCAATATGCAACAATCACAATAAATGCAATCTGTGCATATGATGCAATATGACATGGTCACCCCTGACGCTAGTCAGCCATCTCACACGCGATGGTGAGACCGAGTGGGTAGGGCTGTGACACCGTGCACTCTGCCGTCACTACCCCTGATGAGTGACCGAGTGGACGGGATGCTGTCGGAGTACACCTATCCTCCTACCTCAAACATAGTGAGGGAGCGCAATGCTCTCATCTCCCGGTACACGATGACGGGGAGGGATCCCTGCCTGCTACCACGCTGCAATCTCACTACCCATGAGCCGACCAGCGGAGCACTACAGAGCAACTTCCATACACACCCTGGGTGCTGTGCCACTACCCATATAGTGGTCACGTTGTGTGCAGGCTCGTGTAGCCGGCCGACGAGCTCAACAATAATGGAGTCGTCAATCGCCCAGCATGCAATCATGCGGGATAGTGCATAATGCTAAGTATATCATACCTGAACATAGCCTCCTCCATATATGTGTGTGCCAAAAAGGTAAACGCATATATATAGCCATGATATAAACAATATAAATCCAAGAACATCACATATAACAATGATATAAGTATCATGAATCCAAGAGCACGTATCAAACATGTAAAGCAACTAATCCAGTATAGTGGAGCATTATAAATATACATATCCATCTCTATAAACATAGATACACATGGCAAAAGATAAAAGCATCCAGTTCTAATGTAAAGCAACTACCAGTAGAAGCATGATAGGTATCAACTAAACTAAACCAAGGAAATACTAACTACCAACACTAGTAAGTATATATAAACTGCACATATCATAAGACACTATCAAGAGATAAGTCAAAGGGTACCCGCCTCAAATAGAAGGTACAATCAATCCAAATCCGAAGTCGAGACGCCTGTCTCGAATCAGAGTCCTGTGTAAACAAATACATTTACTTTTATTTAGCTAGAATACAAACAAATAGCTAAATAAATCCTAAATAGAAATTTAGGGATAAACCCTAAACCATATCCCTCAACCTTTCTAACGGTTAATTAGGGTTAATTACCTTAACCCCAAACAACCATTTAGATAGAAATCCAAAACCTAAATCCATATAACCTAATTAATCTACACAACCTAATGATGAATAAATTATCAATAGGTATCAAGATCATACCTAATCATTTAACACATGATCATCTAACAAATATCCAAATTCAAAACATGATCTGTTAGGGTCTCTTCGTACGGCTAGAGAGGGGGTGTGAATAGCCGACTCCAATTGCTCGCGTTTCTTTCTACAATCTAGGGTTAGCGCAGCGGAAACTAAATGCAGAAAGAAAACAGGGGAAGAAATCAAACCTCAACGCAAGGATGTAACGAGGTTCGGAGATGATACTCCTACTCCTCGGCGTGTCCGTAAGGGGGACGAGCCCTATCAATCCGTCGGTGGATGAGTCCCCGGAGAACCGGCTAATATCAACTCCTTGTGGGTGGAGAAACCTCGCCACAATCACTTGCAACAGCAAGCTAAGAGTACAAGAGAATACAAGAAGTAAATATAATGAATGTAACAATACAAGCTTGCCTTCTTGTCGTCGACTGAAGTCCTGGAAGCAACAACTTCACGGACGAATGCCAACAAGCAACTCAGCCGAAAGAAGCTCACGCGGGGCTTCGGAAGTGAGCTCAACAAAGCTCAGTCGAAGCTTAAACTTCAGCAGCAGAACAGAAGTTCTAAGGAGGAAAAAGGAAGAGTTACCTGCACAGAAGATGCCCTCGTCTCCTTATACCTGCGAAGAAGACAGCGAAGAAACTAGCCGTTGCGTCGCAACGGCTAGAACCCTGATCGGTCTGTGGACCGATCAGGGAAGAAGCCTTCGCTTCTGTTCCGTCCCTGATCGGTCCATGGACCGATCAGGGAACCTCCTGATCGGTCCACAGACCGATCAGGAAACTTCCTGATCGGTCTGGGGACCGATCAGGCTTTATGATCGGTCCGACCGATCGCCCCTCTGCACCTCGCTCTGCTCGGCTTCGATCGACTCACGATCGGTCTCCGCATCGATCAGTTATCTGATATTCTCTGATGCTTGATCGGTCACCGCACCGATCGAATATTCATGATATCCGGATCGATCACCAGATCGATCCAGCTCATGGTTTTCGCCCAAACCAAGTCCAAACCAACATCCGGTCAATCTTGACCTGTTGGTACATTGTGCCTAGCATCCGGTCACTCCCTTGACCTGCTAGGACTCCCCGCTAAGTGTCCGGTCAATCCCTTTGACCCACTTAGACTTTTCTCTCCGTACCAAGTATCCGGTCACTCCTATGACCTACTTGGACTTCCCATCACCAGATGTCCGATCACCCTTGATCCATCTGGATTTTCCCTTGCCCGACTTCACTCACCAGGACTTTCACCTAGCTTCACTCACTAGGGTTTTTACACTGCCTAACATCCCAGTTAGGACTTTCTCACTGCCTGGCTTCACTCACCAGGACTTTCCACACTGCCTAACATCCCAGTTAGGACTTTCCCACTGCCTGGCTTCACTCACCAGGACTTCCCACACTACCTAACATCCCAGTTAGGACTTTCCCACTGCCTGGCTTCACTCACCAGGACTTTCCAACTGCCTAACATCCCAGTTAGGACTTTCCCTCGTGCCAAGCTCCCTGCTTGGACTTTTCCCGTGCCAAGCTCCCTGCTTGGACTTCTCTAGTGCCAAGTCTCCATACTTGGACTTTTCGCGTGCCAAGCTCCCTGCTTGGACTTTTCCAGTGCCAAGTCTCCATACTTGGACTTTTCAGGTCAACCAGGTCAACCTTGACCTAGGGTTGCACCAATAATCTCCCAACCATCTATTCTTGTCTCATATCAAGAATAGAACTCTCTCACGAGTGTCAAACATCAACATGCAACTCAACTAGGTCAACCTTGGCCTAAGGTTGCACCGACAATCTTCCCAAGTCAAACATCAAAATACAACTCGAGTCAAGTCACCTCGAGTCGGGTCAACCAGGTCAACCTTGACCTAAGGTTGCACCAACAATCTCCCCCTTTTTGATGTTTGACAAAACCCATAATCAAGTTAGGTTAACCCGATAACCTAACTTAGGTTTTCCAACCATCTTCCAATGTCCAATGTTCTTTCCTTGAACATTATCTGGACATTCTCCCCTTAGGTTAACCCGATAACCTAACTTGGGTTCTCCAATAATTCTCCCCCTTTTTGACACACATCAAAAAGAATTCCAATGTTCTTCCTCGAACATTCCTTGACATTCTTCCCCTAGCTTAGGTTAACCCGATAACCTAACTTGGGTTCTCCAATAACTCTCCAATGAACACTCTCCCCTTTTTGACACACATCAAAAAGGAAAAAGGAGGGTATCAAGGTCAAGAGTTTCTTCCTAATGAAAGTCCCATACCTTTCATTGAAACTCTTAATTTCCCCCTTGATACTAAACTCAACAATCAACTTAGTGATAATCCCATATCACTAATCCTCAAAAGTCTTAAGGAGTAAAAACTCCCCCTAAAAGTCAACTCCCCCTTGACTATTGCACCAACAATGTCTTTGAGAGTTCCAAACCTTTAGAAATCCAAAAACACCACTTCCATAACTGAAATTTCAGACAACAGCTGAAAAATCAGAAATTCGGCACGCCCTGATCGGTCCCTTCACCAAATCGCACTCGTGCTACTGGAACTCACTGGATCGGTCTGCAGACCGATCCACAATACTCTGGATCGGTCCGCAGACCGATCAGATCTTCCCTGGACCGATCCAGCCACTGAAATCAGAACTTCTGATTTCCCCTTCCGGAAAATCAGAAACTCCTAATAAATTCAAGAAAATTCTAAAAATTACGAAACTTTGAGAATACATTCCTCATATCATACACTATCATGGAAAAATAGTTTTCTATGAAAATAACTTCCATTTTTCAATCTTGATACAAAGTTCAAAAACTTTGAAATAGTTCAAGTTTAACTCAACTTTGTATCACAATGTTCAATGATGAATGCAATCACTAGGCAAGCTTCATCAAGGTTTTTCAAATCAATTTTGAAATGATTTTAAACCCTTTAATTTAGGATCAAAATCTTAGGACTATATGTACATGACTTGTACACAAGTTTTCCCTATGATCCTCCATTTCTTGAATTAGGCTTATCTAGGTACAAGAACTATGCACCTTGATCCTAATTCATGATCCTAATATCTCACACACATCTAAAGTGTATCAAACACATCTATGGCAATTTTGATGTGAGATATGGGTTTAGGTATCTTAGACTAAGGTCTCATGCATTTTCTAAACACAAATTTGATCTCAATATCAAAATGTGTTTTTCATCCTTAAATCAATTCAATTGATTATTAATGCAAGAAATGATGACATGGCATAAAATGATATCATACATAATAACATGTGCCAATGTCATGATGTCATGGCATAAAGTATGAAACTTAAATAAAACATGACATATAAATAACCTAAGCATTATCATGATATTTTAAATGATCATAAAATAAATATGATGTCATGACATGACATATGACAAACAATATATGGCAAATAGCACATAAAGGTATAGAAAATACCTAATTCTAGCCTTAGTTGCCATTTTTGATAATTTTGACCATTTTGCCATAATTTCTATATTCCTAAGTGTAATAGACCTAAAATCATATCCTCAAGACTTTTAGATCACTATGTGCCAACTAGATTGATTCTAGAAAATTCCTCAAATGTGGTTGGCACATTCTAATCACCTTAGGAATAATATTCACTTTCATTTTCAAGGCTTGATTGCACCTTGAAAATTCCTAAAGTGCCACCTTTTGCCATGATTAGGTTAACTACCTATTCAAGTAAGGTTGGCACACCCTAACTCATCTAGCGTGATGAAATCACGCTCCTAGGAACCCAATACCTATTGGAGCTCATTGGGTTCACTAAGTATTCACTAGGAATGACTTCCCTAGCAACCCTCCTAATGACCCTCCTAGGCTTTGAAGCCTTGGTCATTTGGGACTCATCAAGATCAACTCTAGGGGTGACTCCCCTTGTGACCTTGGTGATGGTCTTCCTAGCCCTAGATTTTGTTCCATAATCGAATGGAACATTATGATAAGTGGGCTTGACCACTTGGGACTTAGGTTTGTGACCCAAACCTTTCTTGTCCTTGGACATTGGTTTTTGACCCTTAAACCTTAGAGTCAAATCCCCAAGAGCCTTTTCTAGAGAGTCAAGTCTTGACCTCAAGACTTGATTTTCTTTCTCTAATACCTCAAGCTTTAATTTATCATTTTTCTTTGAGGTATTCCTAGGCATATGTCTAGATGATTTGGGATTTCTACCTAGATTTTCCTTAGCCTTAGATGAGTTAATTCTAGGGTTGGCTTTCCTAGTGTTATCCTTATCTAGGCTCACATGTTTGGCACCTAAGCATGTGTATCGATTTCTATAATTGACATGCTTATTATTCTTGACAATTGCAACAAAACTACTAGCATGAGTTTTATTAGAATTGCAATAATGAACCTTAGAGATTACCTTAGGGTTTGCCTTAGCCCCCCCTGTTGATGTGCTTGGTTTCTTGTCCTTGTGAGGTTGCCTCCCCCTCGGACATTGGCTCCTATAGTGTCCCCTTCGCTTGCATTGGAAGCACACCACGTGCTCCTTGCCTTTGCGTATCGGGCCTCCGGCTTCCTTGACCTTAGGCGCCGGTGGAGTCTTCCTAACTCTCTTTGGACATTTGCTCTTGTAATGTCCATACTCCCTACACTCAAAGCATAATATATGTAATTTGCTCGAAATTAAAGTGTTTGAGTTACCTAGGTTTGTGGATGGAGATGAGCTTTCTTCTTCATCCCTTCCGGAGGTAGAATCTTCTTCTTGCTCCGATCTTGAACAAGAGGAACTCTCCTCCTCTTCTTCCTTGGCTGTTGAGTAGCCCTCAACTCCCAATTCGCTCCCTCCATGATGTGAGCTACTTGGCTCACTAGGCTCCTCTTCATGGCTTGAAGTGGAGCTCTCCTCATGATACTTGGCCAAGTTATCCCATAATTCCTTGGCATTATTGTAACCTATCTTACACAAGATGTTAGTAGGCAATGAAAATTCAATTATTCTCGTTACCTCTTCGTTGATTTCGGATTTGTGAATTTGTTCTCTTGTCCACTCCTTCTTCTCAAGTGGTTTTCCTTCCTTATCCACCGGAGGAGTAAAACCTTCTTGTACACAAAACCAATTCATTATGTTAGTCATAAGAAAGTACTTCATCCTTACCTTCCAATACGCGAAGTCGCCGCATTCGTAGAAGGGTGGAATGGTGATGTCTTCTCCATAGAGATCCATTCTCTAGCTTTGCTCCCACGGGTGTTGATCCGAGGAAGAGCGACCTCGCTCTGATACCACTTTTTAGGATCTCTTCGTACGGCTAGAGAGGGGGTGTGAATAGCCGACCCCAATTGCTCGCGTTTCTTTCTACAATCTAGGGTTAGCGCAGCGGAAACTAAATGCAGAAAGAAAACAGGGGAAGAAATCAAACCTCAACGCAAGGATGTAACGAGGTTCGGAGATGATACTCCTACTCCTCGGCGTGTCCGTAAGGTGGACGAGCCCTATCAATCCGTCGGTGGATGAGTCCCCGGAGAACCGGCTAATATCAACTCCTTGTGGGTGGAGAAACCTCGCCACAATCACTTGCAACAGCAAGCTAAGAGTACAAGAGAATACAAGAAGTAAATACAATGAATGTAATAATACAAGCTTGCCTTCTTGTCGTCGACTGAAGTCCTGGAAGCAACAACTTCACGGACGAATGCCAACAAGCAACTCAGCCGAAAGAAGCTCACGCGGGGCTTCGGAAGTGAGCTCAACAAAGCTCAGTCGAAGCTTAAACTTCAGCAGCAGAACAGAAGTTCTAAGGAGGAAAAAGGAAGAGTTACCTGCACAGAAGATGCCCTCGTCTCCTTATACCTGCGAAGAAGACAGCGAAGAAACTAGCCGTTGCGTCGCAACGGCTAGAACCCTGATCGGTCTGTGGACCGATCGTGAAGAAGCTCGCTTGTCCCCTCGATCGGTCCACGATCCGATCAGGAACCTGATCGGTCCACGCATCGATCAGAACCTCGATCGGTCCACGCATCGATCAGAAACTCCCGACGGCCCGGGACCGATCAGGGCTGATCGTCCCCGACCGATCAGCCCTCTTGTGCCTCGCCTGCTCGCTCGATCGACTCGATCGGTCTCCGCATCGATCAGTTATCACTGATGCTATCGATACGATCGGTCACCGACCGATCGAATATTCATGATCACCGGATCGATCACGATCGATCCACTCATGGTTTTCGCCCAAACCAAGTCCAAACCAACATCCGGTCAATCTTGACTGTTGGTACATTGCGCCTAGCATCCGGTCACCCTTGACCTGCTAGGACTCCCGCTAAGTGTCCGGTCAATCCTTTGACCCACTTAGACTTTTCTCTCCGTGCCAAGTATCGTCACCCTATGACCTACTTGACTTCCCATCACCGGATGTCCGATCACCCTTGATCCATCTGATTTTCCTGCCCGGCTTCACTCACTGTGACTTTCACCTAGCTTCACTCACTAGGGTTTTACACCGCCTAACATCCCGCTTAGACTTTCTCACCGCCTTGCTTCATTCACTGTGACTTTCCACACCGCCTAACATCCCAGTTAGGCCACTGCCTGGCTTCACTCACCAGGACTTCCCACACTGCCTAACATCCCAGTTAGGACTTTCCCACTGCCTGGCTTCACTCACCAGGACTTTCCAACTGCCTAACATCCCAGTTAGGACTTTCCCACTGCCTAGCTTCACTCACCAGGACTTTCCAACTGCCTAACATCCCAGTTAGGACTTTCCCTCGTGCCAAGCTCCCTGCTTGGACTTTTCCCGTGCCAAGCTCCCTGCTTGGACTTCTCTAGTGCCAAGTCTCCATACTTGGACTTTTCGCGTGCCAAGCTCCCTGCTTGGACTTTTCCAGTGCCAAGTCTCCATACTTGGACTTTTCAGGTCAACCAGGTCAACCTTGACCTAGGGTTGCACCAATAATCTCCCAACCATCTATTCTTGTCTCATATCAAGAATAGAACTCTCTCACGAGTGTCAAACATCAACATGCAACTCAACTAGGTCAACCTTGACCTAAGGTTGCACCGACAATCTTCCCAAGTCAAACATCAAAATACAACTCGTGTCAAGTCACCTCGAGTCGGGTCAACCAGGTCAACCTTGACCTAAGGTTGCACCAACATGATCTACAACATGTTCCAACCAAAATTCATTTCAAACCTAACCCTAATTCAATACATAGAGAACAACTCTTTCACCTTACCTTAATTCCAGTTGTTGTTGCTGCTGGATGGTTTACTGCCGAAACCAGAAAGTTCATAAATAGAACAGAGCAGATCAAACCTACTGTTGATGCTGGATTAAGGTGATTGTTACTGCCGGAACCAAGCAATCCACAGAACAGATCCTCAGGATACAAACCTCCCTAGAATTAATCAGATCAAGATGAGATCAGAACTCAACACAACCTAATTAACAACCTAAGCTTACCTCAATCGGTTGTCTCCAGAAGGTATCGCCCAATCCGATCCAATTTGAGGAGACATGGATCATTCTGTGAACAACTCAAGAAGAAGGAACCAAAGGTCAATCGACCGAAGACAACCAAAATCAAGCCCTAATTTAGTGGAAATCCGGCGATGTAGAAAGAAAGGGAGAAGAATCACCTAAGACATCTTTATGCCGGCGATCGATGAATCTGGACCGACCTAGTGGCGTCGGATCCAACCAATCCCCTCCAAGATTTGGTGAACGGCGGTGGAATGAGGTGCAGACCGCTCTATGAGCAGCACGAGGGGAGGAGAGGGAAGACCTACCAGTCGGAGACGATGCGAGATCCGGCTCCTCACCGTGCCCTAGCCACAACACCTTCGGCGATCGGCCACAAAATCTGCGAACAACCACTCCTCGGTCGAAGACAATCCAGAGAGGAGAAACATCGACCGGATCTGACCTTATGGTGTCGATGCCGGCAGAGGAAGGATCGCCAGAGCTGGAGCCTTGCTCCCGTCGTCGTCGCTCGTCCGCGAGAGAGAACAGAGAAGGGGGGAGAAGAGAGGATCGGGATCTGGTGGAGAGGAGAGTTCGGATCGGTGATAGGTTTGGGGGATTAAAAATAAAGCAAAAGAAATATAAATAATAAACATTTCCTCACTTAAATGGGTATCCCAAACAGGTTTTATCCGAACCCGAAATTGATCCCCTCAAAACCCGTCGTACGAGTTCAGAAAAATTCCCAGAAAATTTCTAAAAAACTCCGAAAAAATTTTATAAGGCTATTTCTCAAATAACCCTATTTATTTAAATTTTCTGATATGTCACAATAAGTGTTTTTCAAAGCAATTGTTTTCAAATGCTAAGTTTTGCTGAAAACGCTAAGTATTTTCCAAAGCATTTTTAAAATTTTATCAAAACAATTCTTTTTTGAAAAACTAAGACATTTTAAGGCTAAATACTTAACAAAACTATTATCTTCATAAGTTTAGCTAAGGTTTTGAAAGATAAAATAATAATTATTTCTGAAAAGTTAAGGTTTCTGAAAACAAGCTAACGCCTATACTCAATTTTTTCTTTACTCGCTCGGTTATTTTGATATATGACAAAGGGGGAGAGTATAAAATTCAAAGAAATTTAAACAAATTCAAAGAAAGTCAAAGAAAATTTAAGAACAAAAATCCTTGAAATTTTAAAATTCAAGGGAACTTTTATTAAGGGGAAGCTTTTGTAAGCTTTTATTTAGGGGGAGCTCTGTACGTTGAATTTATGCTTATGCTTATTTCATCTTTTCATACTTGTGCTATCACTGTCTTTTCTTTATCTTTTATACTTAACTTTGAATTTCGGTTGTCATAATCAAAAAGGAGGAGATTGTTGGTGCGGGAAGCATCCGACTATCGAACCCAAGTTTTTATAATGACAAAGGGATTCAAAGTTAAGATTATTTGTTATCTAATGTGCTTGATTGAGTTGCAGGAAAGTCCTAAGTGTTCTTAGGAAAAAGTCCTAACTGTGGTTAGGCAAGGTGAAAACCCTAGGGGGTGGTAACCCTAGGTCATATGGGGTGGTAACCCTAGGTGAAGGAAAATCCTAAGGGGCGGTAACCTTAGGTCATAGGGGTTGGTAACCCTAGGTGGAGAAAAATCCTAGGGCGCGGTAACCCTAGTGTTAGGATCCTTCGTACGGCTAGAGAGGGGGGGGGTGTGAATAGCCGACCCCAAATCTTTCTTCATTTCTTTCTACAAATTAGGTTAGCAGCGGAAATAACAAAAGGAAACGAAAACAAAACAAACCAAACCTCAACTCGTCGATGTAACGAGGTTCGGAGATGAAACTCCTACTCCTCGGCGTGTCCGTAAGGTGGACGAAGCCTATCAATCCGTCGGTGGATGAGTCCCCGGAAAACCGGCTAATACAATATACTCCTTGTGGGTGGAGAAACCTCGCCACAATATTCTTGCAACAGCAAGAAAGGAATACAACAAGAAATACAAGAAGACAAGAACAATAAATGTAAAAACACAGGTTTTCTTGCCTCCTCGCCGACTGGATTCGTTGAAGCAGCAGCTCCTCAGAACACCTACAACAGCAGGATATCCCAGTCGAGAAGCTCACGCGAAGCTTGTGAAGAAGAGCTCAACAAAGCTCAAGCACCAGAACAGCAGCTCTGTAGCAGAAGAGAAGAGGAAGAAGAAGTAGTGCAGCAGCAGCCCTCGACCCCTTTATACCTGCGAAGAAGACAGCGAAGAAACTAGCCGTTGCGTCGCAACGGCTAGAACCCTGATCGGTCTGCAGACCGATCAGCCTAGGCGCGTGAAGCTTCTGTTTGTCACCTGATCGGTCCCCAGACCGATCAGGTGTCGCGATCGAAGCCCTGATCGGTCCCCAGACCGATCAGGCCCTGCGCTGATCGGTCCCCAGACCGATCAGTCAGTGCACAGAGACATTCTGTGCGTACTCTGATCGGTCTGTGGACCGATCAGGCCACAGCTGGATCGGTCCAACTCGCTTCCTTCCCCGATCAGACGTCTTTCTCGCGGCTACTGATCAACTTCTGATCGGTCTGCAGACCGATCAGATACCGATCAGTAGCACACTGATCGGTTACTGATCGGTCACCAGACCGATCAGATAACTAGTGACTTGGTTTTTGCCCAAACCAAGTCCCAAGCCTTCCAAACCAACATTCGGTCAACCTCGACATGTTGGTACTTCATTCCTAGCATCTGGTCACTCCCTTGACCTGCTAGAATTTCCCGCCAAGTGTCCGGTCAATCCCTTTGACCTACTTGGACTTTCCTCAACACCAGATGTCCGATCATCCCTGATCCATCTGGATTTTCCCTTGCCTGGCTTCACTCACCAGGACTTTCCACACTGCCTAACATCCCAGTTAGGACTTTCTCACTGCCTGGCTTCACTCACCAGGACTTTCCACACTGCCTAGCATCCCAGTTAGGACTTTCTCACTGCCTAACATCCCAGTTAGGACTTTCCACTGCCTGGCTTCACTCACCAGGACTTTCCCTCGTGCCAACATCCCAGTTAGGACTTTCCTACTGCCTGGCTTCACTCACCAGGACTTTCCAACCGCCTAACAGCCCAGTTAGGACTTTCCGTTGCCAAGTCTCCATACTTGGACTTTTCCAGTGCCAAGTCTCCATACTTGGACTTTTCCAGTGCCAAGTCTCCATACTTGGACTTTTTCCCGAATCAGGTCAACCAGGTCAACCTTGACCTACGGTTGCACCAATAATCTCCCAAACATCTATTCTTGTCCCATATCAAGAATACAACTCTTCCACGAGTGTCAAACATCAAAATACAACTCAACTAGGTCAACCTTGACCTAAGGTTGCACCGACAATCTTCCCAAGTCAAACATCAAAATACAACTCGAGTCACGTCAACTCGAGTCGGGTCAACCAGGTCAACCTTGACCTAAGGTTGCACCAACACCTAGGTCCTAGGGGGTGGTAACCCTAGGTGGAGAAAAACCCTAGGAGGCGATAATCCTAGGTCCTAGGGGGTGATAACCTTAGGCAGAAGGTCCAGTCGGTCTGGAGGACCGAACTGGCACTAGATAATCTCTCCTGAGGGGAGTAGGTGAGGACGCGTTCCCCGTAGAGGGAATAGTAGGCGTCGGGTCGACCTAGGGTTTCCGGTCGGAAATCTGAAGTCAGACCCGGACAGTCCAATGACTGTCAACCACTTAATGTGTCTTGTTTCTATCTGTTCTAACTTTGTCTTGCAGGGTATGGTGCTGTTTTGGGACTAACATATCTTGCAGTACAAAAGGAACAAGTTAAGCCTCGGATGAATAGTGTCTGAGGCGCCTCCATGGAGCTTGGAGGCGCCTCGGGTTCAAGCCGAAGCCAGCTGCCCAGAGGAGTTGGAGGCATTTTCATGGGGACTGAAGGCGCCTTGGAGCACGGCTTGGAGGCACCTTGGAGTGGCTTGAAGGAGCCTTCAAGTGGATGAAGTGCGACCAGTTCGATGCTGATCCACGCGGCTGACTCGGGAATCTTGGAGGCACCTTGGATGGTGTTGGAGGTGCCTCCAGCACTGTATAAAAGAGGAGTTCGAGCAGCTCCTTCAAGAATCAACTAACAAGCTATCCTTCTTCCGTGTGCTGCCCAAGAAACATTCCAGAACTGCTGTAGCAACATCCTGACAACTCCGAGCTTCAGATTTAGCATTTCTTGTTGTCGGTATAATTTTTATTGCTTTTGATTGTACTTAGATTGTAATAATTTTGCGAGATATAGTTGTTGCCCACAGAAAGCGATCAACGATCGCGGGCCTTGGAGTAGGAGTCGCCCAAGGCTCCGAACCAAGTAAATCACTTGTGTTCGCGTGTTGTTTGTTTTATTATTTCCGCTATGTTACTTGTCGTCTTTTCGAATCCGAAACGAGTGAAAGCCACGAGCGCTATTCACCCCCCTCTAGCACTTCTCGATCCAACAGGATGTAGTGCCGAGTGGGCAGCTAAGCCTGAAATCAACTTCGGGCCCAGAGATCTAAAGGGGGGTGGAAATACCCCATGATGATGCATTAATAATTAAGGTCATTATAGCTAATTATAATATTTCTCATACTTTTATTGATACAGGCAGCTCAGTTAACATTATCTTCAAACAAGCATTGGACCAGCTGCAAATCAATTCAAGCAAACTACAGCCCATGGCAACTTCTCTGTACGAGTTTACAAGTAATAGGTCCAGCTGCTCAGCCAAATAAAGTTGGCTATATCCTTAAGGGATGAGCCCTTGATGATAACATGTTGATCGATCTTCATACTTGTGGATGCACCTTGTGCTTATAATGTCATTTTTGGTCAACGAGTCTTAAATGAATTCCAGGCTGTCGTTTCAACCTTCTACCAGAAGATAAAATTCCTTGTGGATGACCAAGTGGGAGAGGTCAAAAGTGATTAACTGGTAGCGCGCAAGTGCTACGTGGAAATAGTAAAGACGGAGGCTAATGCTGCTCGAAAAATGCAAAGGATGGAAGTTAATACTATTCAAGAAAAGTCGTCCATCCTGGTATATGAAGTAAAAGAGGAGGTATAAATTCAGGCCGGTCGGTCGGAGGCCACCACTTAGATAGTAGCTGAGCTAGCTCCTGAGCTTAAGGACGAGTTGGTAGAATGTCTGACATGCAATAGTGATGTATTTGCCTGGACACCCAAAGAAGTAACAGGCGTGTCTCCAACAGTCATGCGACATGCACTTCATGTCTATCCTGATGCCCAGTCAAACAAAGAAAGCAAGATTTTAGGATTGACCATAATAAAATCATTAAAGAAGAGGTGGATAAGTTATTGGAGGCTGGCTATATCATAGAGGTGGAATTTCTAAGTTGGCTGGCTAATGTTGTCCTAGTCTCCAAGCCAGGAAATAAGTGGCGGGTTTGCATTGATTTTAGAGATCTTAACAAGGCCTGCCCGAATGATTATTATCCTCTACCCCGCATCGATCAAATTATTGATTCTACCTCTGATTACAAATTCATCTGTATGCTGCATGCCTACCAAGGATATCACTAAGTTCCGCTCACCAAGGAGGACTAGGATAATGTCAGCTTCATAACTGCCGAGAGCATTTATTGTTATAATGTTATGTCATTCTGACTAAAGCATGCAGGAGCTACTTATCAAAGACTTATGAACAAGGTCTTTCAAAAGCAAATCGAGCGGAACATGGAAGTCTATGTGGACGATATCCTCATCATATCTCTTCGAGCTGCAGATTTAATTGATGACATAGAAGAAACCTGCAGAACCTTGAGGCAGTACGAGCTCAAGATTAACCCTTGCAAATATTTATTCGGAGCTAGAAGTGGAAGATTTCTGGGCTACATAGTTATAGAGCGAGGGATTAAAGCCAGACCTAGTAAAGTACAAGCTCTACAGAACATGGCTCCCCCACACAACTTGAAGGAGGCTCAAAGACTAACTGACTAAATTACTGTACTATCTCGCTTCATCTCCCGATCAACTGATCGATGTCTACCTTTCTTCAAAATACTTTGTTGAGTAACTAAATTCTAGTGGGATGCTGACTATGACAAGGGATTAGAGGAGCTAAACAATTATTTATAAGACCTTCCCATCCTAACTAAGCTAATAGTGGGTGAAACTTTGTGGGTTTACTTGTCAACTAATGAACATGCTATTGGTTTAGTGTTAGTGAGGTAGGAGGGAAAAGATCAACAACCTATATATTTTTTCAGCCATTTATTAAAGGGAGCAGAGTATCGCTACACCGCACTCGAGAAATTGGCTTATAGATTGGTCTTGGCTGCTCGAAGGTTGCCTCCTTATTTTTTTTATCACATTCAATCATCGTATTAACTAATAGCACTTTGGGCCGAGTGCTTGTTAACCCTGAGGTATTTGGAAGATTAATCAAATGGACAACTGAACTTAGTGAGTATGATATATAATACCAATTGCGTGTAGCCATCAAGGCTCAGGCTTTAGTTGACTTCATAACAGAAGTATAAGGCCCTGAAACCAAGGAAACTTAGAAGATATATGTAGATGGATCCTTTACTCGGCAAGGTAATGGGATAGATATTCTTTTTATATCTCCCAAAAAAGATCGAATGCAATTATTTATTCGATTAAATTACCAAGCAATCAATAATGAAGTAGAATATAAGGCATTGATAGTAGGATTGCAGGCTGCTCGATACGTTGGAGCCGTTCGAGTTTTAATCTACTCAAATTCTCAGTTGGCAGCTCAATAATTGTCTAACAACTTTGAGATTAATAATGAGGGGCTTAAGTTATATGTAGAAGCCTTTGACAAATTAAAAGCTGAATTCCAGGAAATGACCATACAGAAGATTGCCCGAGTAGATAATCAAATAGCAGATGAGTTAGCCAAATTAGCTTCTACTATAATTTCCTAGAATTTGGATAATCCTGTGGAGCAAACATTATTATTAGCCTGCATTGAGCGACGAGTCGACCTGGAGCTATAGGGTAACTAGAGAACACCAATTATCTTATTCTTACAACTGGGTACTCTACCACCGACGAGGAGCAAGCATGGGTACTCAAAAAAAGGGCTAGTCAGTTTACTATAATTAGAGATTATCTTTATAAGAGAGTCTTTTCCTGTCCTTTACTTAAATGCATCGAGTTGAACAATGTGCAATACATTTTGCATGAAGTGCATCAGGGTTCCTGTGAAAGTCATGCAGGGGGTTGTTCTCTCACCCAAAAAGTATTATTGGTCTCTTATTTTTGACCTACTCTACAAGCCGATGCATCTCAATTAGTAAGGACCTATTTATCTTATCAGAAGCACCAAAATATCTCGCATTACCCCATATAATTGCTTAAAATCTCCATAGTTTCTTGTCTATTTGATCAGTGGGGCATGGGCATAGTAGGGTCTTTTCTCTTAGCATATGCTCGGAGGAGGTTTTTATTGGTAGCAGTAGATTATTTCTCAAAATAGGTGGAGGTTGAGCCTTTAGCTAAAATAATGGAGCACATGGTTATTAAATTCTTATGGTAAAATATTATCTGCAGATTTGATATTCTGCATAAGATGATTTTCGATAATGGAAGGCAATTCCAAGATAGAAGGACCAGAGAATGATATCTGGGGTATGGTATTACATAGGCCTTCATGTCTATAGCTTATCTGCAAAGCAATAGACAAGCTAAAGTAACAAATAAAGAAATTATCAGAGGACTCAAGACTAAATAATATCATGTTGGGGGTAATTGGGTGGATGAATTACCTAGTATATTATGGGCATATCACATAACTCCTCGAGAATCGATAGGTATAACTCCCTTTCATTTGGTTTATGGTGGTGAGACAGTGATCCTGATCGGGATAGGGATAGAACCTAATCATAGGCATTTGTATGATAAAGATAATGTCGACCGGTGTCTTATGGAGCTCGACCTGATAGAAGAAGTGTATCCCCGTATTCAATCAAACTACTCAAGAGATTCCTTGGGAGCTCTTTGAGGAGTCGATATTGGTCAATAGACTGATGAGAGGGTTCTGAGGATAAATGATCACTCTCTTGTAATTGTCGAATCACTCCCCCCACAGCATGGTCAAATGTCCTGAAAAATCTCCTAGCTAATTTTCTCTTAAAATCAAGGGAATCTAAATAAGCTCTCCTCTCTACATCTATGCGTTTATCTTCCCCAGCTTTGTACATAGATAATTTGGCCCGAGGAGTATTCGCTTCAGTCTTTATAGCGTCCAACTGGGCTTATAGGGATTCTATCTAAGCTTCTCATGCCTCTAACTCTGTTTGTTGCTGCAACAACGAAAATTCTTAGTAGATAGTTTTTGAATTAGCTTGGGAGAACGAGATGCATGTTTAATTTTTAGCTCTTCTAACAAAGTAGTTTTATGCGCTAAATCTGAAAGGGCTTTTTTTTTTCAGTGCCCTCTCCACTTGGAGCTTGGACTCACTGCTTTGTAATTGAAGCTCTAAATTCTTCTTGTCTATCTCTTGAGACTGTAGTAATCAGCGATAGTTTTGTGAAGTTTTCTCCATGCCAGTAATAAGCTCAGATCGTGTCTCTATTTTTCCTTGCAATTGGATTGTTTCATCACTGGGAATAATAGAAGTGACCTATAGTTCTTCCACTCGATCTTTTAAAACTTTATTGGCCCTCTCCAGGTCTATAGCCAATTGGCCCAAATGTAAACTTGAGGCATAGAATTGGATGAAATAACAATAGAGTTATATTTCGCAACAACAAGATAAGAAAATTTAATCAAGGACTTACTGCAGTAGCATAGTGGTTGTGTTCATCAGCATGCTCAGAAATTATATTCCTTTGCATTTGTCTATGTGATTCCAGCCAGGACTCAGCCAAGGGACCCTTCAACTTAAGTATCCCATAAGGTAAAAGAGGGGTTGGATTTAGTCCTTGTTGGGATGGTAACCCATGGGATTGCTTGAAGAGACATGGAAAGCTAGTTGAAGTTGTAGACCCTGGAGGAAGAGCAAGGGAAAGCTCGGGTGATTGCGGGGGAACAAGAGTTGGTTGCGCGGGTAAAGATGTTAATGTTTGCCCAACTAGCTCAAGACTTTGCTCGGATATTAATCTTTCAGACACTCGACCAGTGTATCTCCTATAAGGGGTTTGCCTCGCACGAGGATTAGTTGAAGGAATGGTTAAGACTTGTAATGAAGTTGGTGAAGTAGTTGTAGGATTTGATGTTGTTTAGGTGGGTTGGATAACTGGGGGAATCACATGAGACATATGTATGAGAAGGTATGGTCTCATCATAGCAATTATAAAAAGAGAACTATTATATTTTTGAGACCCGAGTTCTTTACCTTGGGCAAAAGAAATCTTGGCTGGAGTGAGGGAAGGTTGTAGGGAGAAGTGCTGTTCAGATAGCTCTAGGCCTCAAGCCTCCTCTCGAGGAATTTTGTGATGGACAACCAATGGCGTATCTGATTCTGAGGAGATGGAAGATGGCTCTTGGTTCGGCTCAGCTGGAGGGAGTAGACTAATGGATGCAGAAGTTTGATCAAATTGACGCTCTTTCAGTAAATCTTCTCCTAACCTGTTTAAGACCACTCTGGTTAGCCGAGTGTTCTTATATAGGAAAGCTGAAAGAATGACCTCCACTATAAAAATAAGTGAATGTTAGAAGTTTCTATAACAAATGGTAGAAGAATTATCACTGAAGATAAAGATTTTTGCACACCAAAGGTGACACTTAGTTCTAAGTTGACCGGAGTGAGCCCCAAAACAAATAACAAGCCTTTTATGATTAAGGTGGGCAAATTGAACTTTACATCCTTTAATTTTTCTAGGGCTTTATGTAGAATTAGATCTGCGGGGATGTTACCTAGATTAGGGAGGAGAGGAAGATCTTGTTGCCAGGCCATAGGGTAAGATGGAGAAGGTGAGAGACTTATGAAGAAATATTTATCTCTCTATTCACCCTAGGCTAAAACTCGGTTAAACAAGATTGCTTTAGCGTGAGTCTGAAGCTTAAATATACTCTTTGTCACTTGGCGAGGGCAAAAATAATAGTGGAATAGGTGAGGAGATAAGGGAGCATTCAGTAGTCGAAAGACAATGACCGCGCCACTTAAGATGTTGAGGGATTGGGAAATTAGTTGATGTAATGGAATGTTAAAATATCGTCTAGCATCAATAAAAAAAGGGATGTAAGGGAAGACGAAAGCCTGATAAAACTTGTTCCCTAAAGATAGCAAGCTCTCTGGTGGAGGATAGTGAGGACGGTCTTCCAGAGTGGGGATGACCATATAGGAAGGGATACCATAGTTGAGATTGAGGACATAGGCATCGTCGAGGGTGAAGCTAGAAGAACATTACACATACCACTTATCACTCTTCGCCATTCTTGAAAAAGAGAAAGACTGCTAGGATCAACAACGAGAAGGGAGAAGAAAGTAGGAGAGAAAACGATGAAGACGAAGATGAAAAGACTTAGGGTTTTTTCGTAGAATGTTTATAAGGATTTTTTGAAAAGATTTTCTAAATAAGACCGCTAGATTATAATAGTAAAAAAGGTGGGATTGGTCGTGAGTCGTCGATAAAACCATGGGCAAATAAGAAGTCGTACACCTATGGTGATGCATCCATACATGTCACTAATAAAAAGTCGTCTACAATAACTGATTTGATGAGCTCTTAATTCGAAGCGATAGTATTTTTATCGAGGCAAGTTATCGAAGCAAACAAGGTGTTCTGTGTAATTCCTCAAGGTGAGAATATAACCAATCTTTACTAGTCTTAAGCTCGAACGAGTTTTCAAAACTCGCCCAAAAAATACTAGGTGAACATGCTAATTTATAGTGAACGTGTTTAATTTCGATCAATCCCAGATCCATTTACTTGAGTAAATAATTAGCATTGTAGCTAGTTCTTTTTTTTAATGCGTATGATCGAACGGGTATGAGTTTAAATGAATTCCAAGTTTGATCGATCATATGGATGGATGTCCTAAGCTAGATATATGACATAGGTGATAGTTCATTTTGCCTAAGCAAGAAATCCGGAAAGACATTGTCTCATTGCGCCTAAGTTTTTGCCCAAGCGGGTGATAGAGGTTGCATAGTGAAGTTTTATAAAAATAAACAAATAAATAATAACAACAAAAATAAAAATATGGTTGATGAGTTTAATCAAATACTTGAACAGGCAATAAAAGTCTAGTAGATGTTAACAATCAACTTGAACGTAAAAAAGCAAGGCAGATTAAGAAAATCGACGGAGTAATTTGGAAGAGGTAGCATGTAGTATCTTCTTATGATCTAAGAAGCTGGCTGGAGGATTAGCAATTAGATATCCACCCTTTTTTAGCTGTATCATTGCTCCGTCAGCTCTGAGAAAAAGAGCCTTAGAAAGGGAGTCAACAATGGGTGCATTGAACTCGTGGGTGTTGAAAAGGGCGATTTTCCTTGTTTTCAAACGCTCGTCCTCTCCCGCCTGATAAGTTGTCAACCTATCTCATGCGATTGTTGCTTCCATTTGAGTGGTCAGCAGATTGGTGAGTAAGGAATCTTGCTCAATCTTTCGGGTTAGCAACTCAACTTCCTTGGTAGCTAGCTCAGTTGCCTGACCATGCTTTAATTCAGATATTTGAGTGCATAATTGCTTATTCTCAGTCATTTGCTCATCCAGTTTCATTCTTATTTCATCCCAAAAGTTTACTTCCAATTAAAGTTGATTCTTGAGAGTTTCTGAGGAGGTCTTCCATTGAGTCGCTTTCTCATGCTCATCTTCAATTAACTCTTGAGTTTCTTTTAGTTGAGCAGATAGTTTTTTTATTCACTTAGAATTTTGTATAGAAATTGTTGCAGAGGCTTGCTATTTTAGCAACTCATTTTCTTTGGCCAAGTCATGTAGTTGTTGGGCAACACGCATGCAAATAACCCAATGCTGAAAGATAGATACAGTTAGGAGCATTTGAAATAGGTTGAGAATAGTTGATCAATCTATAATACCTTAGTTTTCTTATAAGAAAATTTGTTCGCTAATTCTGTGGGCATGTGTTCACTAAGTTGAGTCTTAGCCTCTTTCCAAGCCTTGATAAATGACCTCCTAATAATATTGGAAGAGTAGAAGGAAGAAGAGACATAGAAGAAATCGAATCTTAGGCAGAAGATAAGGGAAAAAGAATTAATGGTTGTGGAGGACATTCTGGATCAACAAAGGTAGCCCTTAGGCCAGGAGATATAGAGAGATGGGGATCTGAAGAGTAGTTCGGTAGGGAAATATCTTCTTGAGTTTGTGCGAGAACGAGAATTGAGATAGAAGCCTTTCAATGAAATTCAATATTTAATCTCCTTATAGTAACCCTAGGTTTAACCATTAAGAACAATCGAATCACAAGATCGAAAAACAAAAGAAATACAAAATCAAATCGTAAATTCGAAACCTAGAATCGTAAGCCTCTTGTGTTTGGTATTTCAAAATCCATACAAAGAAAACTAGTATGATGCGGAATAATACTACTAGTTATACCTTTCTTTATAAGTAACAACCTCTTGATCTTCTATTGTATCCCTCTTCTTTTCTTGGACGTCGTGTGGGTGACAATCTACCAAGAAGAAAACTGTTGGAGTGTATACTGAAAGCCTAAGCTTTGTAAACATTCATTATGAATAAAGAATCACATTTGGTCTAATTATCTACATTTGTTTGTAGCTGTTCATTTAATTTATATTGTAGATAACATAGTATGTGGTGTCACATACAGAAGATGATGTTATCAGTACCTTATAAATTATAAACAGTAGCTCACGACCAGAATGGAAAGGAACAAACCATTAGAAGGTCGTAGTGTAATTAGGTATTAGTTTATCTTGACTATATAATTACACTAGTACACTCAGAGTGTATTGAGTAGGACCATTTGAGGTCGTTTCTTTTATACTGACTTTATAAAGGAACAAAGACCTCGGTTATTATGGAAGTGTGTGCTTTTAATCCTAATATAATAACAAGCACATATATTTGATATTTATTTCTTTAATTTATCAATGGGTGAGATTTAGTTCGATGAATCAATAAGCCCGATAAATTGAGAAATGATATCACTTATAGTGTGTGTTGTTGATTATAGAAGGAAGCGTGTCCTAGAGATACTAGGTTGATAATGTCCCCAAGAGGAGCTCATAAGGATTGTCATGTTAAACCCTGCAGGTGGACTTAGTCCGACATGACGATAAGGTTGAGTGGTACTACTCTTGGACTTAGACATTAATTAAATGAGTTGTCAGTAACTCACTTAATTAGTGGACATTCGATATCTTAAACACAGGGAGACTAACACACTCATAATAAGAAGGAGCCCAAAAATGTAATTTGGGATTGGTGCGGTAGTTCAATGATAGTTCTCTAGTGGAATGAATTATCATTGATAAAATTAAGTTGTGTGTTCGGGGTGAACACGGGATGCTTAATTTTATCGGGAGACCAAAACTAATTCCTCCTCTCGGTCCCTATCGTAGCCTCTTATTTATAGAGTTCTATACCCACCTATACCCACCTTCTATACCCACCCAATGGGGGCCGGCCAAGCTAGCTTGGGAACAAGCTAGGGCCGGCCTAGGTATAAAATTGGGTGGCCGCTTGAACCCAAGCTAGTAGGGCCGGCCAAATAAAATTAAAAAGAAATTTAATTTTAATTTTTATTATTATGTGGAAGATATATTTTAAAGAGAATTAAAATTAAAATATCTCTCTTGTAAAAGATCTACAAAAGATTAAAGAAAGAGATTAGATCTCTTTCCTTATTTGTAGATTGGAGAGATGCTTTATTTTTTCTTTAAAAATTATTCACATGTTGATAAAATTAAAATTATAGAAATTTCCTTTTATCAACCATGAAGAGATTTTAAAGAGAAATTTTATTTTTTAAAATTTCCGGAAACAAATTAGGAAGTTTTAATTGTTGATTAAAACTTGTCCTCTTTTGTTTTCCAATGATGTGGCCGGCCATCTCAAGTTAATTGGGAAATTTTGTTTTATTTTTCTCAATTAATTCATGTCAAGGAAAATTAAGGAAATTTTATTGTAATTAAATTTCCTAATTTGCCTAGGCCAAGGAATATAAAAGAAGGGGTGAGGGTGCCTTCAAGAGACACAACATCTATTATTCCTCTCCCTCTCTTGTTCCTTGGTGTGGCCGGCCATCCTCTCCCTCTCTTCCTCTTGTGGTGGCCGAACCTCTCTCCCTTCCTTGGAGCTCTTGTGGTGGTCGGATACTACTTGGAGAAGAAGAAGAAGAAGGAGAGAAAGCTAGTATCTCTTGGAGCTTGGTTAGTATTTTGGTTTTTCTCCTTGGTGAAGCTCTTCTTTTGTGGCCGAACCTTGCTTGGAGGAGAAGAAGGTGGTTGGTGGTTTCTCATCTCGGTAGATCGTTGCCCACACAACGTCCGAGGTTAGAAGAGGAATACGGTAGAAGATCAAGAGGTTTTCCTACAAGGTATAACTAGTAATTTCTATTTCCGCATCATGCTAGTTATTTATGGAAATAATACCAAATACAAGAGGCTTACGTTCTAGAATTTCGAATATGTTTTTTCGAAGTTGTGTTCTTTTGTTTTTTTTCTTTTCCTTGTGATTTGATTGTTCTCTTTGGTTAACCTAAAGTTATTTTAGGAAATTAAATATTAGCTTTCTATTAAAGGTTTTGTCTAGTCGGTGGTGGTTGCTCCCATATCCAAGAAGGCCATGTGCCTCGCCACGTCAGTACTGGGAACCTTTTATGGAAATTAATATTTAATGGAATTAATAACTTAAGGAGACTTGGGTCGAACGTGTTAAGTTCCGCAGGAGATCCAAGTCAAAACCTAAAAGAACAAATAGATTAAGTTTTGGATCAAACGTGTTAAGTTCCGCAGGCGATCCAAAATTTAATTTAAAAGAACACATGGTAGCTAGGAAAAGGTTCAGACCTTTGTACAAAATTTTTGTACAGTGGAACCTATAGGTTTTCCGAGTAGCAACCATCAAAAACCACCAAAGCCTTCCTTGCTTCCAAGTTTTGACCACCACCACAATGCTCCAAGGGATGCTAGAAAACAATGCCTCCTTCCTTTACTTCTTCACCTCTAAGCTATCGGCCACCAAGTGCTCCACAAAGGAAGATGCCGCCAGCCACAATGTAGAAGAGAAAAAGAAGAGGTAGGCCCAACCACCAAGGATGGAGGAGAGAAACAATAGAATAGGTTGTGTGTCTCATGAAGGCACCCTCTCCCCCTCTTTTATATTCCTTGGTGAATCCAAAAAAGGAAAGTTTTATAACAAAAATAAAACTTCCTTTAATTACTCTATATTGACTGACCACCTCTTGTAAAACCAAACAAGGAAAGATTTTAAATAAAAATTAAAATCTCTCTTTTATAAATCCCTTTTGTGGTTGGCTATAAAAGGAATATTTTTATAAATTAAAATATCTCTCTTTTAAATCCTTTTATGGATATCTATAAGAGATAAGAGATAAAAATAAAACTCCTTTTATATCATGATTACAAAAAGGAAAGTTTTGTCAAAAATTAAAATCTTTCTTTCACATTATAGATAACTACAAATAAGGAAAGATATCTAATCTCTCTTTTAATCCTTTGTAGAAAATCTATAAAAGAAAAGATTTTAAAATTTAAAACTCTCTTTTAAAACCATGTGGATGAAAACATAAAAGGAAAGATTTTATCAAAATTTTATTTTTAATAAAATCCCTCTTCCCTTTTCACACTTGGCCGACCCCTTGCTTGGGCACCAAGCAAGGCTTAGCCGACCCTAGCTCAAGCACCAAGCTTGGCTTGGCCGGCCCCTTGCTTGGGCTCCAAGCAAGGATAGGGGCCGACCCCTAGCATGGGCTAAGAGGCTAGGCTTTGGGTGGATATAAGGCTATATATAAGAGGCTACAATAGGGGCCGAGAGGAGGAATTGGTTATGGTCTCCCGATGAACTTGAGCTTCCCGTGTTCGCCCCGAAGACCCAACTCAAGTTCATCAATAATAACTCATACCACTAAAGAGCTATTATTGAACTACCGCACCAATTCCAAATTACATTTTGGGCTCCTTCTTATCATGAGTGTGTTAATCTCCCTGTGTTTAAGATATAAAATGTCCACTAATTAAATGAGTTATTGACAACTCACTTAATTAATATCTAGCTCCAAGAGTAGTACCACTCAATTTCATTGTCATGTTGGACTAAGTCCACCTGCAGGGTTTACATGACAATCCTTATGAGCTCCTCTTGGGGACATCATCAACCTAGATTCCTAGGACACAGCTTCATTCTATAATCAACAACACACCATATAAATAATATCATTTCCCAACTTATCAGGCCTATTGATTTATTGAATTAAATCACAACCTTTGATAAATTAAAGAAATAAATATTAAGTATACGTTCTTATTATTATATCATGATTAAGAGCACACACGGCCATAATAACAGAGGTCTTGTTCTTTTAAAAAGTTAGTATAAAAAGATACTACCTCAAATGGTCCTGCTCAATTCACTCAGAGTGTACTAGTGTAATTTTATAGTCAAGATAAACTAATACCAAATTACACTACGACTATTCCAATGGTTTGTTCCTATCCATCTTAGTCGTGAGCTACTGTTTATAATTTATAATGAACTGATAATATGATCTTTTGTGCGTGACACCACACACTATGTTATCTACAATATAAATTAATTGAACAGCTACACTTAGCATATACATGTAGACATTTAACCAATGTGATTCTTTATTTCAAAAATAAATGTTTACAAAAAGCTAGGCTTTTAGTATACACTCTAACACTGTATCCAGGGTGCCCTCTGCTCCATAGAGGGTGCCCTCTACTCAGCGTCCAGGGCGCCCTCAGCTCCATAGGGCACCCTCTGCCCTGCTACGCGGAGGTGTTCGGCTAGTGCACCCGAGGCACCTCCAAGATCCATGGAGGGCGCCTCGGGCACTGTTCATCTGAGGCTTTATATCTTTTTTACTCCCTACAAGATGTGTTAGTCCAAAATATAAAATATATCCTACAAAATAGAGTTAGGCATAATACAATAAGGTTAAGATAAATATCTGACAGTCATCAGACTGTCTGGTTTTGACTTCAGATTTCTGTCCGGAAACCCTAGGTCGAACTGACACCTACTACTCCCTCATTGGGCAACACATCCTCACCTACTCCACTCAGGAGAGTATACCTATTGCTAGACCGGTCCTCCAGACTGACTGGACTTTTGCTCAGTACTCGAGGCTTTAGAACTTTCTACTGGACGTCCGCTCCACGACCCGTCCAATCTTCCACCTGGTTCATAACACCAGGACTTTCTACCTAGAGTCCCCGACTCTAGGACTTTTGCCCGAAGCCTTCGACCTGCCAAGACTTTGTGCCTAGGGTTACCACTCCCTAGGACCTAGGGTTACCACCCCCTAGGGTTTTTCACTTGCCTAACCACAGCTAGGACTTTTGCCTAAGTACACTTAGGACTTTCCTGCAAATGCATTCAAACACGTTAGACCACAAATGACTTTAATTTTTAACTCTTTACCATTATCAAAACTTAGGTTCGATCATGCTTCTCGCACCAACAATCTCCCCCTTTTTGATTATGGCAACAAAAGTTCAAAGTTAAGTAAAAACATAGTAAGATCATAGCATACACGAAATATCAAATAATGCAATATCAAATTGTTCTAGTTATTCAACTTAACTTTTTATTCATTTTCAACTTTATTTTTAACTTAACTTTCACTTTCCTTTACTTTTTAACTTAATTTTTGTTGGTGCAATATCCCTTAGGTCAAGGTTGACTGGTTTGACCAAGCTTGAGTCTTGGTCATAGTTTCAATGTTTGACAATACATGTAGACACATGGACAATGCAGGTGCAGTTGTTCATATGGGGAGATTCTGATCAGGGACTGATCAGTGTGAATGAAGAAGAGTCAAGTAGGTATACCTGACTGGAAGGAAACCCTGGTGAGTGAAGCCAGGTGAAAGTCCTAGTGAGTGAAGCTAGGCAGATGGAAATCCTGGTGAGTGAAGCCAGGTGAAAGCCCTAGTGAGTGAAGCTAGGCAGATGGAAATCCTGGTGAGTGAAGCCAGGTGAAAGTCCTAGTGAGTGAAGCTAGGCAGTATGGAAGTCCTGGTGAGTGAAGCTAGGCAGAAGGAAAATCCTGGTGAGTGAAGCTAGGTGAAAGACCTAGTGAGTGAAGCTAGGCAGTGTGAAAGACCTAGTGAGTGAAGCTAGGCAGATTGAAAACCCTAGTGAGTGAAGCTAGGTGAAAGTCCAAGTAGGTCAAGAGAGTGACCGGATACTTGGCATGAAAAAAAAGTCCAAGTGGGTCAAAGGGATTGACCGGACACTTGGTGAGGGAGTCCTAGCAAGTCAAGGGAGTGACTAGATGCTAGGCATGATGTACCAACAGGTTAAGGTTGACCGGATGTTGGTTTGGGAGGTTTGGGACTTGGTTTTGGGTAAAAACCAAGTGTTGGATCGATCAGTGGATCGATCCAGACCTTTCCCAGCGAACAGAAAGCCTCTGGATCGATTAGTGGATCGATCCAGAGGTCCCAATCGATCAGTGGATCGATTGGGACGCAGCTGCTTCACGCGATAAGCGCTGGATCGATCTGTGGATCGATCCAGGCATTTTTCCAGAGCACAGAGGCGCTCTGGATCGATCCGTGGATCGATCCAAAGCCTCCCCGATCGATTGGGAATAATCGAATCGATTGGGATCCGACCGTTGAGTCGTATTTGAGCCGTAGGCGAGCGTTGTCTTCGGCATCTCTTCACCGATTCATTTCAGATCTTCACCAGCTCCTCCACAGCTCTTCTCAAGCTCGAGATCGCCAGTTCTTGAAGGTTCTTGGAGGCTCTTCCAAGTCAAGAGGCGGATCAAAGCAAGAAGAAGAAACCAGGGTTAGGGTTTGTGCACTCATTGTAAGCTTGTATTTCTTTACTACCCTTTCTTCTTCTTGTATTGAGTCTTGTAGGGCTTCTCCGCCCTTGGTAGTTACCATAAAGGAGAGTTTCATTAGTGGAGGGTGCGTGCATTGTGTGGATCCTTGGATTAGTCACCTCCCTTGGAGGTGGATACCAAGTAAAATCCAAGTGTTAGCGTGTTTGTATTTGTTTCTTTGTATTTCCGCTGCGCATCCTTGAAGAAACAAGCAACGCCGAACACCGGGCACGCGACGAGCTATTCACCCCCTCTAGCTACTTTTGGTCCTAACAAGTGGTATCAGAGCGAGGTCGCTCTTCACCGGAATCATCGCCGGAAGGGTCAAGTATAACAAGAAGAGCTAGAGGGTGAAGAAGTTGAAGCAAAATTGTTAAAGTCAAAGAAATTCAAAAGCTCAACTTCTACAATGGAATTCCGAGATGGGCTCGGATTCGACACAAGGGTGGCTCCACCATACACTTCCACGAGCTTCGATTCTTGGAAATCAAGAATCGAAAATTTTCTTATGATGGAGATAGAGCAGTGGTTTGCTCTTATGGAAGGCTTCAAGGCTCCAACAAACTCCAAGGGCAAGCTTCTCAAGAAAAGCAAATGGAGCTCGGAGCAAGTCCAAAGGTGCGAGGCCAATGACAAAGTGACCAAGCTTTTGGTAAATTTATTTCCAAGCACCATCCTTTGCAAAATTGGAGAATTTGAAGATGCAAAGGATTTATGGAACAAATTGGCCAAGCTTCATGAAGAGATCCCCTCCACTGTACAAGAGCAAGAAGTATCCAGAGAGGGTGACTCTTTGGAGCAAGACCAAGAGGAGGACTCCAAGGTTGAGAGATGCTCAACCTCCGAAGAAGAAGTCCAAGAAGAAGCTTCATCCTCAAGGGAATGCATCGAAGGGAACAAGGAGGGAGCATACTCCTTATTTCATATTCAAGATGATGAAGCCTCCACCTCTAGGATTGAGGGGGAGCGATCCTTGGTGACGCCGGATCAAGAAGAAGGAGAAGCCTCTACATCCGGGTCAAGAGACGAAGAGGAGGAAGAAGATTCTACCTCCACAAGTCAAGAAAAATCAAATGGAGGGGAATCAAGGTCCGATCAAGAGGAAGCTTCCACCTCCGGATCCAAAGGAAAAGATGCCACCCCTACAAGCAAAGGTATAAATATTTCAATTAATAATAAAAAACATATTATATGCTTTGAATGTAGGGAACATGGGCACTACAAAAGCAAGTGCCCTAAATTGGCCAAGAAGAAGGGCCAAGTGGCACCAAAGGGCAAGGAGAAGCCAAAGGAGACCATCCCCGGAACAAAGAAGAGCAAGGAGCACATTGTGTGCTTCTCTTGCAATCAAAAGGGGCATTACCGGAGTCAATGCCCTAAGGGGAAGAAGATGGTCAAGGCTCAAGGAGGAAGCTCAAGTCAAGGGGGAGCCTCTAAGGTAAAAAGGAAGGTAACTTTTATTGAGCCTACCCCTTTACATCATGGTAAAAAGCATGCTAGTTCTAATTTTTATCATTTTAATGCAATTTACCATAAGAATAGAAAACATGAGGGCTTTAAGGAAAAGCATGTGGCCCTACATGCCAAAACTATCCAACCTAAGGCTAGGAAGGTAGATAGACACTTGGGCGGGAACACTAAGGATAATAGATACAAGCCCAAGAACAAAAATGCTCATGGACCAAAACCTAAGGATTTAATGATAGAAAATCAAGTCTTGAGGTCAAGACTTGATAAAATGGAAAAGACCCTAAAAAGGATGGAAAATATCCTACAAGGGCAAAATGAGCAACACCTAGGGCTAGGAAAATCAAAGCCATCCAATGGCCATAGAGGGTTGGGATACAAACCAAAGGCTAAGAAGGATGTGCCCTCGTACCATAGAGTTCCATATAGTTATGGAACAAACCCTAGGTCCAGTGGTCAAGCCAAGAATACTAGGGAAGTCATCCCTAAGAGTATTTTTGCGATAAATGTGACTAAGACTTCTAAGAAGTCTAAGAAAGTCACTAACAAGGTCACAAGGGAGGCTATCCCTAGAGTTGACCTAGAAAATGTGACCAAGGCTTCTAAGAAGCCCAACAAGGTCACTAGGAAGGTATCTAGGGAAGTAATCCCTAGTGAGTACCTAGAGCATCCAAGGAGCACCAATAGGTGTTGGGTTCCTAGGAGCATCTTCTCTACCCCATAGATGGGTTAGAGAGTGTCAACTTCGATTAGAAGGGTAGTTAACCCAACTTTGAGGAAATTGACACTCAAGGAGCATTTTCAAGGTTTTTGTTAACCTTTGAAAATGAAATGGAATTATTATTTATTCTTTAAAAGAGTAAAATGTGCCTAATGGTGGAAAAATTGATTTTATCTTAAATGACATAAATTGAGAAAACCTAGAGAAATACCAAGTTGGGATTTTGGTATTCTCTTAGAAATTTAAGGCAATCCGGGCCTTGATTTACGTTTTTACTCTTGAGGAAAAATGGAATATGCCAGCATTTGAGGATATGCTTAATGTTTAAGTGGCATAAACAAATCAAGAGAAATGGAAATGTCAATTTAGGTTTTGGCACTTCTTTGAAGCATTTAGGGCAATCTAGGTTTAACGTTTTAAGTTAACACAAGTGGAAATAGCTAAGTGGTTAAGGATACTTAGATAGGAAATCTAGGTATATTTTATTTATGCTAAACCTTGCCATGATTATTTGCCCATCATATGCCATGACATCATGTCTATTTTTGCATTCATGTTTTATTATGAAAAATCTAAAAATACCATGTTATGACATTCATACATCATGTAGTTATAGGATATTTTCTTTTGAAAAATTAGTTCCTTTTGATGTATGCCATAACATAATCATGCATTAAGGTTAATTCCTTGTAATTAAGAACAAATGGCATTTAACAACACTTATTAACAAGTGACATCCTAGGTGGATGTCTAATATCTCTAAAATGCCTAGATAGATATGCATGATCCCTAGAATAGGGCAAAACCAAAATCTCACATCTCATAAAGACCTATAAGATGACTTGTATGTGTTTTAGTGCACATTAGATACAAGTGAGATGTTAGGATGATGAACAAAACTCAATATGTTGATTTAGTGCATTCTTTTGAGTTTTAAGTTCATCAAAACACATAGTTATGTGTTTTCCCATCATTGGGAAAGCTAATGTACAAGTCATGTGCATTAAGCCCAAGGAACATGGTGGGATACTGGTTTGAAAATGTTTTCAAAATGATTTTGGAAAACCTTGGTGAAGGCTATCTTTTGATAGTAATCGCCATTGAACAGTTATACACAAACTTGAAGAAAACACTAAAGTTTTTGCAAGTTTTCAAGTTTGTGTCAATCTTTGAAAATATGAAGTATTTTCATAGAAAACTATTTTTCCTTGATAGTATATGCCCTAAATAATGCCTACACGAAATTTCATGATTTTTGTAGAATTTTCTAGGGGTTTCTGAAGTTGGCTGATTTTGAAATTCAGCAACTATCAGAGCTCCGATCGGTCCATGGATCGATTGGAGTGCCTGAATCGATCCGTGGATCGATTCAGAAGGCAAGTCTCCCGCGAGCAGAAGCTCGCTGGATCGATCATCCGATCGATCCAGGAAGTCTGAATCGATTAGTGGATCGATTCATAAAGGTTCAATCGATTGGAACCCAACTCCAATCGATCCGAGTTGCTGATTTTAGCTGGGAAAGCCGGATTTCATCATCTTTAAACCTATTTTAGTCTAGGTAACCTTTCCAAACCCCTAAAAATATATTTGTATACATAAAAAAGGGTGTTTTCATGTGAAAACAAGGATGGATTGGTTAAGGAAGGCTAAGTTGAAGTTTAGGTTGAGGTTTGTTTCTGATTTTGAATATTTGAACCTCAAAACTTCTACAATAGGGTTTCCTAAAGTTTTAGGGATTCCAGGTCATTGTTGGTGCAATGACAGAAGTTACCACCATGTCTTTAGGGGGAGGGACTCTTTAAAGGCATGAAAATTATTTTTCATGAACCTTAGAAGGTGGTTAATCTTCCGTTAAGTAGATAATGCTCAAGGATGAGCATTTGCCTACATTGAGGAAAAATGTAGGGTTAAAGATAAATGAAGGGTATGAGACCTTCATTTGGGTCATTAGACCATGTTAATGCTCCAGAGCGAGCATTATTTGAAAATGAAGGGAATGAGACCTTCATTATCGTGTTGGTCACAACGAGTGAAGTTGTGAACAACGATGAGCAACTCTTCAGGGGGAGAGTTTTCAACAATGGGGCATTTGTTGATGTGTGCTCAAAGATGGGTTGATGTGTGCTCAAATATGGGTTGATGTGTGCCAATAGGGAGAGAATGTGTGGTTTAAGTTAGACAGTCATAGGGGGAGAATGAAGGGAACCAACATTCATACTTTGACATGAATGGAGTTAAGGCTATGTGATTAGCTTAACTCAGAATGGTCCAAACTTAAAGGTATTGTCAAACATCAAAAAGGGGGAGATTGTTGGTGCAATATCCCTTAGGTCAAGGTTGATTGGTTTGACCAAGCTTGAGTCTTGGTCATAGTTTCGATGTTTGACAATACATGTAGACACATGGACAATGTAGGTGCAGTTGTTCATATGGGGAGATTCTGATCAGGGACTGATCAGTGTAAATGAAGAAGAGTCAAGTAGGTATACCTGACTGGAAGGAAACCCTGGTGAGTGAAGCCAGGTGAAATTCCTAGTGAGTGAAGCTAGGCAGATGGAAATCCTGGTGAGTGAAGCCAGGTGAAAGCCCTAGTGAGTGAAGCTAGGTAGATGGAAATCCTGGTGAGTGAAGCCAGGTGAAAGTCCTAGTGAGTGAAGCTAGGCAGTATGGAAGTCCTGGTGAGTGAAGCCAGGCAAAAGGAAAATCCTGGTGAGTGAAGCCAGGTGAAAGACCTAGTGAGTGAAGCTAGGCAGTGTGAAAGACCTAGTGAGTGAAGCTAGGCAGATTGAAAACCCTAGTGAGTGAAGCTAGGTGAAAGTCCAAGTAGGTCTAGAGAGTGACCGGATACTTGGCATGAAAGAAAAGTCCAAGTGGGTCAAAGGGATTGACCGGACACTTGGTGAGGGAGTCCTAGCAGGTCAAGGGAGTGACTAGATGCTAGGCATGACCTACCAACAGGTTAAGGTTGACCGGATGTTGGTTTGGAAGGTTTGGGACTTGGTTTTGGGTAAAAACCAAGTGCTGGATCGATCAGTGGATCGATCCAGACCTTTCCCAGCGAACAGAAAGCCTCTGGATCGATCAGTGGATCAATCCAGAGGTCCCAATCGATCAGTGGATCGATTGGGACGTTGCTGCTTCGCGCGATAAGCGCTGGATCGATCCGTGGATCGATCTAGTCATTTTTCCAGAGCACAGAGGCGCTCTGGATCGATCCGTGGATCGATCCAAAGCCTCCCCGATCGATTGGGAATAATCGAATCGATTGGGATCCGACCGTTGAGTCGTATTTGAGCCGCAGGCGAGCGTTGTCTTCGGCATCTCTTCACCGATTCATTTCAGATCTTCACGAGCTCCTCCACAGCTCTTCTCAAGTTCGAGACCGCCAGTTCTTGAAGGTTCTTGGAGGCTCTTCCAAGTCAAGAGGCGGATCAAAGCAAGAAGAAGAAACTAGGGTTAGGGTTTGTGCACTCATTGTAAGCTTGTAAGCTTGTATTTCTTTACTACCCTTTCTTCTTCTTGTATTGAGTCTTGTAGGGCTTCTCCGCCCTTGGTAGTTACCATAAAGGAGAGTTTCATTAGTGGAGGGTGCGTGCGTTGTGTGGATCCTTGGATTAGTCACCTCCCTTGGAGGTGGATACCAAGTAAAATCCAAGTGTTAGCGTGTTTGTATTTGTTTCTTTGTATTTCCGCTGCGCATCCTTGAAGAAACAAGCAACGCCGAACACCGGGCACGTGACGAGCTATTTACCCCCCCCCCCCCCCCCCCTAGCTACTTTTGGTCCTAACAATTTTCACTTTCCTTTACTTTCCTAACTCTCCCCCTTTGCCATATATCAAAAGTACTAAATATAATAGAGAATAATTAGCTCCCCCTGAAGGGCAGCTCGTACTTGAAATATTAGCTTTGATAAAGAAACTTTAGAAATTTTTTTGAATTTTTGAAAATGATTTAGAAAGAAAGCTATATTCACTTAAAGAGTTCTAAAACTTAGTGAAGTACTTTAGCTTTTAAAAGATGTGAAAGAGAAGTCCAAATAAGTACTTTAAAAAGCTTAGCTAGGTATTAAAATTTTTGATAATTATATTTTGATAAGATACTCAAAGAAACTTATTAATCATAATTTTGACTAAAGAAAAAAATTTAATATCTTCACTAAGTCAAAACACAATTTCAACACCAAGTTGGAAATAACACCAAGTTGGAAATATGTAGTAAAATAATTTTGTTTTGAAATAGAGTTTTAATTTCAAAACTAAGTCAAAATAGTCTTTATTTTAAAAACCAAGTTAAGAAAATTTAAAACCAAGTCAAGATAGTTTTGATTTCAAAAACTAAGTTAAGAAATTGATTTCTATTTCAAAACTAAGTGAAAATAGTTTTAAACTGAAAAACAATTAGTTATTCCCCCTTGATTAATGCCAACTAATTTTTAAAGGCCTAGAGTCCAAGCATGAGTAAATAAAAAAAATGTCTAACCTTTAGTTACTAACTGTTTGCCATGAGGTAGTAGCTTTCACTTAGTTAGTTAAATTAAGTAAATGTTTCAGTTAGTTTTAACTAAACATGGATAACTCAATTTGATTGATATAAAGTTTATATTTATTGCCTAGACTTATGTTGATGCACAGACATAAGTATTCTGAAGTCCAGGCAGTACCCTATGCATCTCACACTATTCTAAGAATTTTTCATACACAAACAAGGTAAACCTAGTGTGCTTGTGAGATGCTCTGGCTGAGAACTAGGGGTACATGCTTTCTAGGGGGTAAATGCCTAGGCTAAGTCCAAATTTTTAAATACTAATAAACTTGGAATTTTGAAAATATTTTTCCTAGAATTTTAAGACTGAAATGAATTAGCAATTTTAAGAAGAATTAAGTTTGAAAGTAAACTCTATTCTACCAAACACATTCCTATCTGTCTTCTAAGTGCACTGGTAAGGGTTTTGTGAAAATATCAGCCAAGTTTGATTTGGACTCAACATACTTAAGTACAATATCACCCTTAGCTACATGGTCCCTTACAAAGTGGTGTTTTACTTCTATGTGTTTAGTCCTTGAGTGGTGAATTGGATTTTTGGTTAAGTTAATTGAACTTATATTATCAATTGAAATTTTTATGTTTATATATTCTAGTTGATAGTCTTTTAAGGTATGCATCATTCATAGTAGTTGAGATGTACATTCTCCTAGGGCTATGTATTCAGCTTCAGTAGTGGATAAAGCAACACAGTGCTACTTTTTGCTTGACCAACTTACTAGGCATTGACCTAGAAGTTGATAACTACCACTTGTGCTTTTTCTATCTAGTTTGCACCCGGTATAGTTTGAGTCAGAATAGCCTGTTAGGTCAAAGGTGCAAGTCCTAGGATACCAAAGTCCTACATTAAGGGTTCCCTTAATATACCTTAGAATTCTCTTAACATTTGTTAGGTGTGACTCTTTTGCAAAAGATTGATATCTCGCACACATACCTACTACAAATAGAATGTCAGGTTGACTTGCGGTTAGGTAGAGTAGACTTCCTATCGCACTTCGATAGTATTTCAAGTCTATCGATTTTCCTTCTAAGTCAAAGTCGATTTTAACATTAGTTGCCATTGGAGTATTTATATTTTTTGAATTTTCCATGCCAAATTTCCTAATTAGTTCTTTAGCATATTTAGTTTGAAAAATATAAATTCTATCTTTGATTTGTTTAATTTGTAAACCTAAGAAAAAGTTGAGTTTCCCAACTAGGCTCATTTCGAATTCACTTTCCATTAATTTGCTAAATTCTTTTAAAAATTTAGTGTTAGTCGAACCAAAAATTATATCATCTACGTAAATTTGAGCTATAAAGATGTCTTTTTCTAGGGTTTTTACAAATAAGGTTTGATCTATTTGACCTTGTTTAAATCCCTTAGTTATTAAATAATTTAATAGGCGTTCATACCATACCCTAGGTGCTTGTTTTAGTCCATATAGGGTATTTTTTAACCTAAAGACATGGTTTGGGTCCAGGTCCTCAAATGTTGGGAGTTGACTAACATATACTTCTTTCTTAATGAACCCATTTAAGAAAGTGAATTTTACATCCATTTGGTATAGCTTGAATCCTTTATGTGCTGCACAGGCCAGCAACATTCTAATAGATTCAAGTATTGCCACTGGAGCATAGGTCTCATCATAGTCTAGCCCTTCTACTTGGCTAAATCCTTTTGCTCCTAATCTAACTTTGTTTCTTACTATGTTGCCCTTATTGTCCAATTTATTTCTAAATACCCATTTAGTGTCAACTATGGTTTTATTTATGGGTTTAGGTACTAGTTCCCAGACCTAGTTTCTTTCAAATTGGGCTAACTCCTCTTGCATTGCTAATATCCAGTATGGGTCTAGTAGGGCTTCTTATATAATTTTGGGTTTAATTTTATAAATGAGGGCTATTTGACTTAGGTTTCTATAAGATGACCTAGTCGAACTCCTATCAGATGGGTGATTGGTACTTATTCTCGATGGTCTTAAATTAGGGTCAATAATTGGTTCTTTTGTTTCTTTAGATTTAAATTGAATATCTTCATCATCTTCTATGTTTCTTAAATTAATATTTGTTGCGTTTGGATTAAAATTTTCATTTATTGAGTTAGGTAAGTTATTTTCTTCATCAAAAATCACATTAATTGTTTCTTCAACTTTTAGGGTAATTTTGTTATAAACTCTATAGGCCCTACTGGTTGTAGAATACCCTAAAAATATTTCTTGAGTTGATTTTGATGTGAATTTACCTAAGTAGTCCTTAGTGTTTAGAATATGAACTTTACACCCAAACACCTTTAAATAGTTAAAATTGTGGATTTTATTATAATATATTTCATATGGAGTTTTATTTTGAATTTTATTGATTTAAATTCTATTTTAAATGTAACAGGCTGTATTAATTATCTCAGCCTAGAATTGATTGTTTAAGTTATATTCATTTAACATGGTTCTAGCGGCTTCTTGTAGGGTTCTATTTTTGCGCTTTACTAGGCTATTTTGTTGAGGGGTTCTAGGGCATGAGTATTCATGTTTATATCTATTAATTTTGCAAAATTCAATAAATTTGAGATTTTCAAATTCTCCCCCATGGTCACTTCTTATTCTTCTAATTTTAGTATCTTTTTCATTTTCTACTAAGTTACAAAAGGTTTTAAAGATTTCGTAGGTTTCATCTCTAGTTTTTAGAAATTTTACCCAAGTAAATCTTGAGTAATCATCAATTATTACTAAGCAATATTGATTTTTACTTAGTGACTTGGCCCCATGTGGTCAAACAAGTCTAAGTGAAGGAGCTCAAGTATTGAATTAGTCTTATTTAAGTTGGTTAATTTGTTAATTGATTTGGTTTGTTTACCCTGTTGACACACACTACAAATTGAATTTTCGATAAATTTTAATTTAGGAAAACCTCTAATTAAGTTATTTTGACTCATTTTTGAAATGAGTCCGGTATGACTGTGACCTAGTCTTCTGTGCCACAACTTAGTTTCCTCTTGTTGTGTCAATAGATACTTTAGTGAGGAGGTTGGTGTTGATCGCTACTTGGAATTCCGTTATGTTCCCCCTATACAAAAATTTGTACAAGTACAGGACTTTTCCTAGTAGCCCATATGCTCTACAGAAGTTAAACTTGGATTGTAAATGAAACATAACATTTTTAATCCAAGTTGTTCTTCAGAAGTTAAACTTGGATTGGAAACAGAACTTAATATTTTTACTCCAAGTTCAACCCATGTGCTCTTCAGAAGTTAAACCATATTACAGAAGTTGATTAAATATCTATTTTAAAGATTGACTTCCAGGTTAAACATGGCGAGATACTCAACCTTCTAAGGTATGGGATCATCCACCACTTCCTAGACAAAGCCTTTCAAAGAAATTGAATATTTAAACTTCTTACAGTAACCTTACGTTTAACTATAGAGACCACAATAGAAACACAAAATCAATAGCCTATTGTGTTGGTATTTCAGGATCCATATAAAGAACACAAACTAATTATGCAGTGGAAACAATAACAAGTTATACCATTCTTTGTAACCTAAAGACCTCTTGATCTTCTGCTGTATTCCTCTCCTCTTCTTGGACGTCGTGTGGGCGACGATCTACCAAGACGAAGACACCCAACCTTCTCCTTCTTTTCCAAGCTTTCGACCACCAAAGAATACAAAGTGAAGAGGCCTCCTCCTTCTTCTTCTTCTCCTCCAAGCAACCGACCACAAGGTGAAGGTCCTTCTCCAAGTGCCGCCGACCCTTATGAAGAGGAAAGGGAAAAGAGGGAAGAGCCGACCGCAAGAAATTATAAGAGGAGCCTTAGGTTGTGTTAGTTTTTGGGCACCTCCCTCTTCCTCTTTTATAATCTTTGCTAGCAGCTAATAAGAAAAGTTTTTAATAAAATTTCCTTTTATTTTCTATTGTAGATGGTTACAAAAAAGGAAAGATTTTAACAAAATTAAAATATCTCTTTTAAACCATTGTAAATAGCTATAAAAGGAAAGATTATAACAAAATTTTGTTTTAAACAAAATCTTCCTTTTATTCCTATAATGGTTGGTAAAAAAAAAAAAGGAAAGATTAAAATCACTCTTTTAACCATTGTAGATAACTATAAAAAAGGAAAATTTTTAACAAAATTAAAATCTCTCTTTTAATTCATTGTAGAATGTTATAAAAGGAAAGATTTTAACAAAATTTTATTTTCAACAAAACTTTCTTTTCTCTTCTTGTATGGCCGGCCCCATGCTTGGGCACCAAGCATGGCTTGACCGACCCACATCTTGGGCACCAAGAGGGCTTGGCCGACCCCTTGCTTGGGCACCAAGCAAGGATGTGACCGACCCCTCATTTGGGTAAGATGGAAAATCAAAATGGGTGAACACGAGCTTTTATAGAGGTTACAGTAGGGACCGAGAGGAGGAATTGGTTTTGACCTCCCGATGAGCTTGAGCTTCCTGTGTTAGACCCGAACACCCAACTCAAGTTCATCAATAATAACTCATACCACTAAAGAGTTATTATTGAACTACCGCACTAATCCCATATTACATTATGGGCTCCTTCTTATCATGAGTGCATTAATCTCCCTGTGTTTAAGATATCGAATGTCCATTAATTTAATGAATTACTGATAACTCACTTAATTAATATCTAGCTCCAAGAGTAGTACTACTCAACTTCATTGTCATGTCGGACTAAGTCCACCTACAGGGTTTACATGACAATCCTTATGAGCTCCTCAAGGGGACATCATCAACCTAGATAACTAGGACACAATTTTCTTCTATAATCAACAACACACCATATAAATAATATTATTTCCCAACTTATCAGACCTATTGATTTAACGAATAAATCTCACCCATTGATAAATTATAGAAATAAATACTAAGTATATGTTCTTGTTATTATATCGGGATTAAGAGTACACACATCCATAATAACAGAGGTTATGTTCTTTTATGCAGTCAGTATAAAAGGAACAACCTTAAATGGTCCTGCTCAATACACACATAGTGTATTAGTGTAATTTTATAGTCAAGATAAACTAATACCAAATTACACTACAATCATTCCAATGGTTTGTTCTAATCAATCTTGGTTGTGAGCTACTATTTATAATTTATAAGGAACTGATAATATGATCTTCTGTGTGACACCATACACCATGTTATCTACAATATAAATTAAATGGACAACTGCATTTAACTAAATGCAGACATTTGACCAATATGATTCTCATTTCAAAATAAATGTTTATACAAAAAGCTAGGCTTTTAGTATACATCCTAATAGTTGGTAGGTCAATTGTATAGATATTCTTGTTCCTAATTCCCTTAAGTGTGATTTCAGGATTCTCAACGTTTTTAATTAGGCACTCAGATTTTGAAAACATGACTAAGTACCCTGAGTCACATAATTGACTAATACTTAGTAAGTTAAAATTGAATTGATCAACCAGTAAAACTTTTCGAATATAGAAATCGGAACTCAGCTGGATATTACCTGTTCTGATTACCTTAAATGTTCCATCGTTGGCGAATGCAATTAACCCTAGGTTCTTGAATTTCAGCTTAGTAAATTTCAATCTGTCTCCGGTCATGTGCTTGGAGCACCCGCTATCTAACATCCATTGATCTAAATCTTTATGTTCCTACACATAAAGTATTCTATTTGGTTCAATTTAATGGATTTAAGAGATAGTTTGATTGAAATTAACTCCTTAATATCCATCTCACCCAGTCTAGTTTATTAGACATGGTATTCCTATGGGTGATTATGAGATGATTTTGTGTTTAATTGAGTTAGGTTTAGAATTGGTTAGGTTAATTTAGATTGATTGATTTATTAATTAGTCAATTGATTAATTAAGTTAATTAATTTATTAATTAAGTTAAATTAAATGAGATTAATTTAATTACATTGATTAAATTAACTTGATTTGATTAAATTGAATTATTAAATTAAATTAAATTAAATTATTAAATTGAATTAAATTAAATTATTAAATTGAATTAAATTAATTGATTAAATTCAATTAAATTGAATTATTAAATTGAATTATTCAATTGAATTGAATTAAATTGAATTGATTGAATTGAATTAAATTGAATTGATTGAATTAAATTGAATTTGTTTTAAATTGAATTATTCTAATTGATTACCTAAATCCATCTCACTCATTTTCTAAGTTATCAATCAGGGAACCTTATAAATTTTGTGAGATGGTTTAATTTTATCTTTGATTTAGGTTATCATCTAAGGATTAATTTACATTAGAGTTAAACTTAAGTTTTATAATTAGTCAATTAAATATCTATTTCAAGGATTAGCTTCCAAGCTGTGGTGAGGCACTAGGCCTTCTTGGGTATGAGATCATCCACCACTTCTAGACAAAGTCTTTCAAATAAATTGGATATTTAATTTTCCTTTTGAAATCCCTAGGTCTAACTGATCAAGTGTAAATTATGCCTAGATCCTTATCTATCCTAGTCTAAGCATGTATAATTAAAAGAGTAGTAAATCAAGCATCAAGAAAATCTATCTGTTGATAAAAATGGTCTTTCTATTAGCTCCCCCTGGATCATAACCTCGATAGGGTCTATCAAGGTAATGGATTTGATCCTTGGGGATCCAATATTGACCAAGTCCAACTTGATTAACCAAGTTTGACTTGGGAACCCATGCTTGGACTAATTTTCTATTAGTTCTATTTATAATTGATAAATAAGACTTGTATTTGCGTTTAGTCTTAAATCCAAGTCCAGGCCGGTTGTAAATGGCTCGTTGTTTTCCAAGAATCAGATCAAGATTCTTGGAACCTAGAGTAAACCTTTCCAACGTGTCCTTTAGTTCCTTGACTTCATTTTTCAGGCTAGAATTCTCTTATTCAAGCTTTTGGAATTGAGTTAAGATTCTAGTCTGAATGGGATCAGTCAAGGAGCTAGGGTTAATCACTTCTTTAAGGACTGTTACCTCCTTTTGAAGTGATTTGACTCGGACATTTGATTTAGCTAACTTGCATATTAAATAATTAATTAAATTGTAAAGTTTATCTATTTGACAAGTTCTTATAGTGGGGTTAGGCCCTTCAGAAATGGATACGGATTCGTGGCTTCGTTCGGACTCAGCTTTTGATTCGCTCTCAGTTTCTGAGTCATCGACTTGTTCACGGGCTGTCAGTGCAAGAAAGCTCGTCTGCTCGAGTTCTTCATCGGAATCTTCTGACGAGGATTCATCCCAAGTTGCTTGTAGTGCTTTCATTTTACTCTACTTCTTTGCTTCCTTTTGGTTTGAACATTTGGCTTTTATGTGTCCCTTTTGGTTGCAGCCGTAGCAGGTTACTTCAAACTTGACTCTTGGACTGGCCTGCGCCGTCTTGGACTGAATCACCTTCTTAATATCCTTCTTTGTGAATCCCTTATTATTTCTGTAGAGCTTGTGTACTAGGTTGACGAGTTCGGCTGCTATCTCATCATCGTCATCTTCTGAGTCCGGTTCTTCTTCAGACTCTGGTTCAGCTTTACGTTTTGTTTTTGTTTCCCGGGTTTTGCTTGTACCTGCAATCAAGGCAATACCCTTCTCGGCTGAGCGTGCATTAGTCTGTTCATGCAATTCAAATTCAAAAAACAGTTCGTCTAACTTAATTAAAGAAATATCCTTGGATACCTTATAAGCATCTACCATGGATGCCCACAAGGTATTCCTTGGAAAAGTGTTTAACGCATACTTGATTATGTCACAGTTCTCCACCTTCTGTCAGATGGCGTGGTGGTCGTTGAGGAGGTCTTGTATACGAGCATGAAGTTGACTTGCCAACTCACCTTCTTGCATACAATTTATTCAAAAGCAAATCATGTTTGCTTACCTTTATATCAGAAGTGCCCTCGTGCAGCTCGATCAGTTTTTCCCATAGCTCTTTCGCGCTTGAGAATGGGCCGACTCAGTTTAACTCTTCCTTTGTCAGTCCACATTGAAGAGTACACATTGCTTTAGCGTTAGATTCGACCTTCTTTATTACGCTTGGGTCCCAGTTCTCACATGGAACTAGTTTTCCCGTGCCATCAATGTTAGTTTGAGCCCTAGAGCCAATCATTTGATGATTGTTGTATGGACTCATTGTATCATATTCTTATGTATATAAAGGCATTTGTTTATGGTTATTATGCTTACTTGTATTGGTGCCAAATAACTAAGTATAATAGCGTCCTTGAGTAGAAGGTTCTTACCTATATCGATCGATTGGTTGAATCGATATTGAGATGATATAGGGAACACTACTCTTAATCATTCCTAGTCAAGTATTAACATTCAGGGACAATGTTAATGCGACGAGACTAGCATGTAGGTCAACTCGATGGCTTGATCTCACAAGTCATGGATATGGAGATATCAAGTTGACACATGGGTATGCATTGGAGAATGTATACTGAATGACCCGTTATGAGAAAGTATCATGGATCGTTATATGATTGTCATATACTTTCTCATGTGGCTATTAGTATGACTATTAGTCCTTGGACCTGAAGTCACCATGGTTCCCTACATAAGGAGTTACATCGTTATTACTGGGTATGTAACAAATTATGCGGAGGGATGTGAGTGATGTAGATGGTATCTATCCCTCCTATATAACAGGAGTTGTTAGCTAGAGCCCTAGAGCCAATCATTTAATGATTGTATTTTGGATTTGTTGTATCATATTCTATATAAATAAAGGCATTTGGTTTTTGGTTATTATACTTACTTGTATTGGTGCCAAATAAACTAAGTATAATAACGTCCTTGAGTAGACGATTCTCACCTATATCAATCGGTTAGTTGAACCGATAGTGAGATGATATAGGGAATACTACTCTTAATTGTTCCTAGTCGAGTATTAACATTCAGGGACAATGTTAATGCAATAAGACTAGCATGTAGGTCAACTCGATGACTTGATCTCACAAGTCATGGATATAGAGATATCAAGTTGACACATGGGTATGCATTGGAGAATGTATACTGAATGACCCGCCATGAGAAAGTATCATGGATCGTTATATGAGTGTCATATACTTTCTCATGTGGATATTATTATGACTACTAGTCCTTAGACCTGAAGTCACCATGGATCCCTACATGAGGAGTTATGTACTTTGGTTTCGTCAAACGTCACCCGTAACTGGGTGGACTATAAAGGCGATTACTGGGTATGTAACGAATTATGCAGAGGGATGTGAGTGATGTAGATGGGATCTATCCCTCCTATATGACGGGAACGACATCGATATTCTTGATAGAGTGAGACCACGAAGTGCATGACCATGCCTAAATGAGTCAATATAGGATATTGAGCTCATTTGATTGAGTGAGTCTACTTGGAGTTCAAGATTTAGATTGATTAGAGGATGACACGGTCTATGCCTCACATTGATCAATCTAGATGTCTAGGATAGAAGGGCACTTGTCATATTTTGTGAGGAGTCACAATTAGTAGTCACAAGGTGATGTTGGATCTCAACATTCTTGTAACTTGGGTAGTAATGATGTGTTGCTAGATACCGCTCATTACTTATGCTCCTAAATGGGTTTAGGGGCATTGCCAACGTTACAAGAACCTATAGGGTCACACAGTAAGGGCAATTAGATGGAGATTATGTTCATTAGATGAACCTAAATGATTACGTTCATATGATGAACCAAATTGGATTAAGAGTAATCATAAGTAGGCTAATTGAGTTGGACTCAATTTGGTTCATGTGTTAAGTGAGTCTAATTTGGACTTAGACTCATTTAATTAATTTAATTCAATGAATAGAGATTCATTAAATTAAAATTGACTTGAACCAATGGTTAGATTAGATCAACCAAGGGAGAGAAGTGGTCAAGTTTGACTTGACTTAAGTAGGAAGATGAAGAGTCAAGTTTTGACTTGACTTTGATTTGACCAATGCCACATCATCAAGGCTTCTTCATTTGGTCAAGTTTGACTTGACCAAATGCCACCTCATGGAGGAAATCAAGAGACTAGACTCTTGATATTTCATGGGGGTTACATGCCTTGAAGTGGCCGGCCACTTTTAGGTGGAATGAAAAAAATTGATTTTTCATTCAAGTGGTTGTAACTCCATCTTCTTCTTCCTCTTGAGTTTTCTTCTTGCTCTCCCTCTCCTCCCTACTGATCTCTAAGGTTGCTAGCACATCCTTAGAGATTTTTCTCCATCTCTTGCTTGTGTGGATACACATAGAGAAGTGTCTATTTTGACACTTTTGAGATCCGGCGAACCGAGGACAAGCGGGATTGCGAAGGGCTTCGCATCAAGGGTATTGATATGGGTTAGGTTTTATGAGTCTCCCGATGAGGAAAGAAAAGGAATCAAAAAGCTAGGTTAATATCGGTCAGGACGTGCCTCCATGATGAAGGTAGGGTAATATCGGCCGGGACATACCTTCAGGAAGGAAATAATCTAATATCGGCCGAAACATACCTCCTAAGCAAATCTAGGCTAATATCGGCTGAAACATACCTCCTAAGCAAAGCTAGGCTAATATCAGTCGGGACGTGCCTCCATGATGAAGGTAGGGTAATATCGGTCGGGACATATCTTCAGGAAGGAAATAATCTAATATCGGCCGAAACATACCTCCTAAGCAAAGCTAGGTTAATATCGGTCGGGACGTGCCTCCATGATGAAGGTAGGGTAATATCGGTCGGGACATACCTTCAGGAAGGAAATAATCTAATATCGGCCGAAACATACCTCCTAAGCAAAGCTAGGCTAATATCGGCCGAAACATACCTCCTAAGCAAAGCTAGGCTAATATCGGTCGGGACGTGCCTCCATGATGAAGGTAGGGTAATATCGGTCAGGACATACCTTCAGGAAGGAAATAATCTAATATCGGCCGAAACATACCTCCTAAGCAAAGCTAGGCTAATATCGGCCGAAATATACCTCCTAAGCAAAGCTAGGTTAATATCGACCGGGACATATCTCCCGGGCAAAGTTAGGTATAATATCGACCGGTGGATATTGTTTAGGAAGAGTCAAGCTAATATCTGCTAGGACATGCCTCCTGAGAGGAGACAAGATCGGTCGATTGACCTATGATGGGGAAATACCTTGGGTAGAATATAATGACTCCGATCGATATAAGGAATGTTGGTGTATTGAATTAATTATAGCAAGAGGGGTAAGATACCCACAGTGTGTAACTATCTGACAGAAAATATATATTGTTTTGGTGGGAAATACGTGTTCATATTATGTTGCAGGTACTAAATGACAAAGAAGGTACATCTAGGGTACGAAAAAGATTTCTTAAAAATCATCCACCACGAGTACGCAGCTGACGTCATCTCATAATGAACTCTAACAAACCGGGGTCCACTTCATGACTACGGAGGTTATATGAAGTGGTATAAAAGGGGGAATCCTCTCCGTTGGCTAGGTAAGTTCACAACATCGTGTACTTTCGCAACCCTAATTTCCTGGCTACTGTTCATCTTCTTCTTCCTTCATCCACATCAAGAAAGATCACTAACTTGAGCGTCGGAGGACCTAGCCAGGGATTCCCACCCCGATTTTGGGTCACTAACGATAGTGTTGACAGGTCTCTTGTGTGCAGGGGGCCTTGGAAGCTTGAGAGTCCTACTTTCTCCCCTTCGGACTGGGATTCCCTCCTACTTATCAGATTGCCTTCGGTGATTCTGGTTTTCTCCCGATCCGCTTTGGGTTTCTCGGATCGAGGTTCTATCCGCGTCATTCTTCATCATCACGGTGGGTTTTCTTTCTTCCGGATTTTCATCGTGTTCAGCTTCTCAGACAGGATCAAATTTGGCGCCGTCTGTGGGAAATCTCACCTGGATCTGAGACTATATGATGGAAGCGACCGGGAAATCAAACCTACTTACTATCAGTCGGGAGGATTTGGATTTTCTCATCAACTCCCATGTCCAGAAAGCCTTGCAGCAACAACAAGAACAACTTCAAGCTCATACTGGAGCTACTCTACCGACAGCTCATAATCCGGCAATATCGACTACTGAGCAGAGGAAAGGAAAGGAACTAGAAGAAGAGGAACATGCATATTTTCCTCCAATTGCTGTTTCTCCAACGAGGCATCCCCGAGCCTTCCTTCGTACTCCTATGGAGTAGGGGGGTAGAAGACCTGTGTTCCAAGAATCCTTTGGCGAAGCGCCCGATAAAGAAAAGCGTAAGATCAAAATGATAACTAGTGATAGCTCACCTGAGAAGGTCATCTCCCCATTTTCTCAAAGTGTATTAGATGATCCGCTTCCCAAGCGGTACCAAAATCTACAAATCGGGGAATATACAGGAACAACAGATCCAGAAGATCATCTGCTGAAATTTGAAAACGTAGCATTATTACAACAATTCTCCGATGAGTGAAGTGTCGGATGTTTCTTACTACCCTCGGAGGAGAAGCAATAATTCCCGTTGAAGTGGGGGTAGAATCAGACAGACAGCGATTATATGATGAGGGCAACGAAGGTCGATGACTTATGGAGCTAGATTTGATAGAGGAAATAAGAGATAAAGCTGCTACCCGTCTTGTATCATATCGACAGCGGATGAGGCAAAACTATAACAAGAGAGTGATACCCAGATTTTTCCAAATAGGGGATTTGGTATGGAAACGAATTAAACCTGTTGGGGATGTCAGTAAGCTGGCACCACAATGGGGAGGACCTTACAAAGTGGTAGAAAAGCTCGCATCCGGTTCATATTATCTTCAAGATGTTGAAGGAAGAATTTTGGAATGCCCTTGGAGCGCTAATCATTTACAGCCTTATCGAACCTGACCAGATAACACTATTCAAGAAAATGTTCACAATTATGTGAAGTCCTGGGGGGATTGAGAACAAATATACCTACAGTTTATGTACCTTATTTCTTTTAATAAAAACCAGGCAAGACAAATATCATCACGGGAAATAAGTATGGTTCATACAGATTGACAAATATCAAGAGAATCTTCATTTTATATTTTGGGCAATTTATAGGAGGAAATCCTAATTGGCCCCTGTAGTTCCCCACAAGGTCAAGAAAAACTATAAAGAGGTTAGTACCAAAGTCATATTTTCTGCATAGAGCAAAAGTCGATCGGGAAATTCTATGAAGTAACTCGGTCGGGTCTTCATAGGAGGAACCAGAGACTCTAAACTATTTCAGAGCAAAAGTTGATCGGGAAATTCTATGAAGTAACTCGGTCGGGTCTTCATAGGAGGAACCGGAGACTCTAAACCATTCCAGAGCAAAAGTCGATCGGGAAATTCTATGAAGTAACTCGGTCGGGTCTTCATTGGAGGAACCGGAGACTCTAAACTATTTCAGAGCAAAAGTAGATCGGGAAATTCTATGAAGTAACTCGGTCGGGTCTTCATAGGAGGAACCAGAGACTCTAAACTATTTCAGAGCAAAAGTCGATCAGAAAATTCTATGAAGTAACTCGGTCGGGTCTTCATAGGAGGAACCGGAGACTCTAAACCATTTCAGAGCAAAAGTCGATCGAGAAATTCTATGAAGTAACTCGGTCGGGTCTTCATAGGAGGAACCGGAGACTCTAAACTATTTCAGAGAAAAAGTCGATCGGGAAATTCTATGAAGTAACTCGGTCGGGTCTTCATAGGAGGAACCGGAGACTCTAAACCATTGCAGAGCAAAAGTCGATTGGGAAATTCTATGAAGTAACTCGGTCGGGTCTTCATAGGAGGAACCAGAGACTCTAAACTATTTCAGAGCAAAAGTCGATCGGGAAATTCTATGAAGTAACTCGGTCGGGTCTTCATAGGAGGAACCGGAGACTCTAAACTATTTCAGAGCAAAAGTCGATCGGGAAATTCTATGAAGTAACTCGGTCGGGTCTTCATAGAAGGAACCAGAGACTCTAAACCATTCCAGAGCAAAAAGTCTATCGGGAAATTCTATGAAGTAACTCGGTCGGGTCTTCATAGGAGGAACCAGAGACTCTAAACTATTTCAGAGCAAAAGTCAATCGGGAAATTCTATGAAATAACTCGGTCGGGTCTTCATAGGAGGAACCAGAGACTCTAAACTATTTCAGAGCAAAAGTCGATCGGGAAATTCTATGAAGTAACTCGGTCAGGTCTTCATAGGAGGAACCGGAGACTCTAAACTATTTCAGAGCAAAAGTCGATCGGGAAATTCTATGAAGTAACTCGGTCGGGTCTTCATAGGAGGAACCGGAGACTCTAAACCATTCCAGAGCAAAAGTCGATCGGGAAATTCTATGAAGTAACTCGGTCAGGTCTTCATAGGAGGAACCAGAGACTCTAAACCATTCCAGAGAGAAAGTCGATCGGGAAATTCTATGAAGTAACTCGGTCGGGTCTTCATAGGAGGAACCAGAGACTCTAAACCATTCCAGAGAGAAAGTCGATCGGGAAATTCTATGAAGTAACTCGGCCGGGTCTTCATAGGAGGAACCGGAGACTCTAAACTATCTCTGAGCAAAATTGTCTGCAACTCGAACGGGTCTTCTAAACCATCACAAATCACAAGTAAGCGATCTTATAATCTCAAGACCTAATCAACCGAGATTACGTGGACCTAAAGCTGGAATTCAAAAGGGATGCTATACATATGGTGCATTATTCATTTGGAGGCCTGTCCATTTAGAAGTCTTTATTTAAAATTCATCTGGAATAATACATGCAGCTCGGAACTCAAGAATCTTACACAGCTTTCTATCCAAAGATCAGTTGAAATTATGCATTCTTTTGGAATTATGAAATATACCAGATGTGGTCCGCAGGGGAATTCATCGGGACAGGGCTTAACTTCGCAAGACAAACCAGAAATTATCATATAAAGCTTATACTCAACAAATCCAAAAATATTTCAGAAGGGATATTCTCAAATCAGTATGATGAAAAAACAAGTAAGTATCAAAATTTTCTTATACACTGCAAGTACTTAATTACACAAGCTTCAATTATACCTGTTTTTTCATTAGCAGCTCCTATAGTACAAGTCTTTTATAAATAATTTCTTTAAACATTCGGAAAGGGGCCTTTTAAATCCGTGGGCAGCTCTTCATTAAGCCTGCGGCGATTTATGAAAGAAAGGGGAGGTTCTTGGGGTAAATAAGCACACTCTCTTAATTGTTGAAGAACTCCCGATACAGAATGGTTTAGAGCACCTACTATCCTACGAGCAAATTCTCGAGCAAAGGCTGAAGACTTCAAATAAGCCTGACGCCATTCCTCCCACCGGTTCTTCTCTTACTCCTTGTAACTTTGAAAATCAGCTTGTAGATCGGCGTTCTGATCTTTCAAAGCATTATTCTTTGATTTAAGCTGGTCCAATTCCTTTTGAAGCAATGACAATTCAACCTCTTGAGCTTTCCTTTGCTCTTGTTCCTGTAGGAGAGCGAAATCATGAGAGGCTAAGTCTTGAGCTTGGTCATAAAGACAAGCATTATGGAGTTTTTCTACTTTCTCTAAAATAAGGCTTTTTTGAGAAGCATATGAAAGAGCTTTCTCTTTCAAAGCAATCTCTAGTCGAAGACCAGAGTGTAACCTCTCCACCTGTAATTCTAACGTCCTCCTAGCAAGCTCTTTGTCTTTCAACAGCTGTTGACATTCCTCCAATTCTTGCTTCAAGGTTCCCAATTGTTGATTTTGCAAGGCCACTTTCTCTTGCAACTGAACCCTATCACTACTAGAAGAAGGCGAGGCAGCCCTCAATGTCTCCAGTTGAACTTTCAATTTATTGTTCTCCTGATCTTTAGCTGTAAGTAGTTGATCGATATGTAGACTTGTGGCGAGAAACTAAACAAGAAGATAATGTAGGTTAGAGATGAAGTTACAAAGCTAATAACACATAACTAGGAATAGTTACAGCCACTGCCTGACGACTATGGCGATCCGCTCGATGTGGAAGACTAAGGCCTCGTAGTTGTTCATAACCCTGCATCCAAGATTCGGCCAATAAACCTTGCAGTTGCAAAGTGCCATGGCTAGGAGGACTAGAAGGCTGTCCCAATTGAGAAGGTAAGCCCGAAGCCACTTTAAATAAAGGAGGGGGATAAGAGGAAGCCGGAGACGGAGAAGAAGAGGAGGCAATGGAAGGAAAAGGGATAGTAGAAGCAGGAGGAGCGGGGTAGGAACTAGATGGAATAGAAGGTAGCAGTGTAGGAGGGGTTGTTGCAATTGTGGAAACACTAACGGCTGAAGGGCTGACACTGGGAGGAGATCTCCGGCAAGGTGTTCGTTTTGCTCGAGGCCTATAAGCCAAGGGAGGCAAGGCCAATGCCAAAGATGTAGAAGGTGCAGGAAGGATGGTGGCCATCTCAGAGGCAGAAGTAGGAGGAGCTGAAACAATAGAAGAAGAAGAGATAAGCAGACCGGGCCTCATCATCCGAAGAGCAGGATTGAAGATGATATTGATGGGGGTCATCGGTGCCTTACCTCTCTCAAAAGAAATAGGCGCCGGAACAAGAGGAGCTTGCACAAAAGTACCAAAGAAATCACCAAAGGGAGAATTCTTGGTGAGATTTGGCTTTTTAACTAAAGTAACAAAAGGCTCTTCTTCTTCCTCTTCCATAAGTGCGACACCCTCTGCTCGTCGTTTTTCTTCAGAAAGCAAACCCAAAGTAGAGGGATTAGGATCGGATCGGCGAGCCAACAACCATTTTTCTCCAAGATTATTGATAAAGTACTTGGTCATAGCAGAGTTCCTATACATAAAAGCCGGAAGAATAGCATCGGCTGAAAACAGAGGATGAACATCATTATTATAGAGATATATTAATCAGCAAAGGCGAAGTAAAATAATTATACTCACCAAAGGAACTATCCAAAGGAGTGTTAATGTTGCCTATCCCGAAGGGAAACATTAAGCCCTCTTCAATTAGATGTGGCAAACTGAATTTTGCTCCTCGCAGTTTAGGTAAAGTAGAAGCAACAGAGGGATCGTTAAGAAGATCATGGGTGTCAGGAAGTGAAGGTAAGTCATGTATCCATTGGATAGGAAACGGAGGGGGAGAAGGGAGACGCATATAGAAAAATTTATGATACCATTCACCTTGAGGAGGAATGCGGTTAAATAGAATGGCCTTAGGATGAGACTGAAACTTGAAAAGGCGAACATCTATTCGGCAAGGAATGAAGAAGTGATGAGAAAGACGGGGAGACAAGGGGAAATCCAACAGTTTTGATACCCCAATGAAACCCATTAGAATAGAAAAAGATTGAGGGACGAGTTGGTTTAGTGGGATATCAAAATAACGGCTGACATTGCAGAAAAAAGGATGAAGGGGAAATCTAAAACCTTGTAGGACTTGGTCCCTGAAGATGGAAATACATCCTAGGGGAGGAAGATGTGGACCCTCATGGGGAGCAGAACGAATGATATAGGAAGGAAAACCATAGGTTGCCTGTAAATCCACTTCTTCTATATCCGTGAGATCAGAAGAACATGAGAGAAACCACGCAGGAGAAGAAACCGCCATAAGAAGAAGCAATCCCAGAAAAAGGGATCAAGGAAGAAGACGAAAGATGAAGAAAAACAAGAGAAAAACTTCGTAAGCCCTTATCTTTCTTTCTGCCTTGTACTAAAACCCTTAAGATGAAACAACAAAAGGAGGAAAAAAGGTGCTTGGAGTATCGATCGTCATAAATAGATGATAATATTGAAGAATACAATCAGGAGGAAAAAGCAAAGTTAAAAAGCTACCTCGAAAAAAGGTGTGAGTTTCCTTAGAAGTCTTCTTAAGAAATCCTGACAAGGACAAATAGAAATTAGTACAATAAACTATAAGTTTGAGGTATGGATATGATAAAATGGAAGTTAAGTGTCGGATAGTAGTTAATAGACGAAATCCGTAGATGAAAATCGGACAGTTTTTGATATATCGGCCGAAACAAAGACCATTCAAAATATATTGACCATATGCTTATTATAGTAGGGCAGATAATATACGTTATGATAAAACCCAGTGAGACTCAATTACTATGCGGAAGAAGACATGAGGATACAATGGTAAACCGGTCGAGCAATACAAATTGACCAATATCAAGGACAGCGTGACAAAGTCGTGTTAAATCGGGCGAGATGTAACTAAGCTATACAATATCGGGCGGTATTTATCAATCTTAATATATACCGGTCGATCATTAAGAAAAGACCTATAGGGAAATCTCGCGTTAGGATAAACCAAATAACATTAGATACATTTACAGAAAACAGATATTTATCCCGAGAAAGAGTAAGATTTACAACTCAAAAGGATTAATCAAAGTCACACAAACTTATCATTACAGAATCGCAATAACTCGAACCTAAGTTAGAGTCAACTTAGGGTACAGATCAGGAGGTTTGTTTTCAATTAGTTTGCGTTTGTTTAAGAAATTAGGGGGGGGGATCACGAGATAAATAATGATCTTCCTTTAATTGCTGAATCGCCCCTTGAGCTCCTGTAGTAAAAGCGGATAGAATGGACCTCACGATCGGTCTGTTGAACTCGGGGGATGCAATCATGGCCGTGGCTCGCTCCTTGTAACAAACATCCTCGCCCCCTTTATAGACTACTAGCGCCATTTGAGAGGTTTTTAATTCATCTTCTTTGGCAGAAGCCTCAGCTTTAGCCGAATCAAGGGAGATGGTCAAAGAGGCTACTGTGAGTGTATACTAAAAGCCTAGCTTTTGGTATAAACATTTATCTAGAAATAAGAATCACATTGGTCAAATGTCTACATTTATGATAAATGTAGTTGTTCAATTAATTTATATTGTAGATAACATGGTGTGTGGTGTCACACACAGAGGATCATGTTATCAGTACCTTATAAATTATAAACAGTAACTCACGACCATAATGGAAAGGAACAAACCATTGGAAGGTCGTAGTGTAATTAGGTATTAGTTTATCTTAACTATATAATTACACTAGTACACTTAGAGTGTATTGAGTAGGACCATTAGAGGTCGTTTCTTTTATACTGACTTTATAAAGAAATAAAGACCTCAGTTATTATGGAAGTGTGTGCTCTTAATCCTAATATAATAAAAAGCACATATATTTGATATTTATTTCTTTAATTTATCAATGGGTGAGATTTAGTTCGATGAATCAATAATCACGATAAGTTGGGAAATGATATCACTTATAGTGTGTATTGTTGATTATAGAAGGAAACTGTGTCCTAGTGATCTAGGTTGAGAATGTCCTCAAGAGGAGCTCATAAGGATTGTCATGTTAAACCCTGCAGGTGGACTTAGTCCGACATGACGATAAGGTTGAGTGGTACTACTCTTGGACTAAGATATTAATTAAATGAGTTGTCAGTAACTCGCTTAATTAGTGGACATTTGACATCTTAAACACAGGGAGACTAACACACTCATAATAAGAAGGAGCCCAAAATGTAATTTGGGATTGGCGATAGTTCAATAATAGTTCTTTAGTGGAATGAATTATTATTGATGGAATTAAGTTGTGTGTTCGAACACGGAAGCTTAATTTCATCGGGAGACCAAAACCAATTCCTCCTCTCGGTCCCTATCGTAGCCTCTTGTATATAGAGATTTATACCCACCACATACCCACCTTCTTACCCAACCAATAGGGTGTTGGAGTGAATACTGAGGGCCGGCCAAGCCTAAAGGTGGCCCGCCAATAGCTTGGAGCCCAAGTTTAGGTGGCCGGCCACATCATATTAAAAATAATTTTTTATTAAAATTATTTCTTATGTGGATATCATAGTTTTAAAAGAGAGTTTAAAAATTAAATCTTTCCTTTTAAAGCTTTCTACAAAAGATTAAGAAAAGATTTGAAATCTTTCCTTATTTGTAGATTGAAAGGAGATTTTATTTTTAAGAAAAACTTTCCTTTTTGACCATGATAATAATTTAAAAGAGAAGTTTAAAAATTAAATATTCTCTTTTATTAGTTTCTACAAAAGATTAAGAAAAGATTTGATATCTTTCCTTATTTGTAGATTGAAAAGAGATTTTAATTTTTAGAGATAACTTTCCTTTTGGAAATTATCCACATGTTTAGAAGAAGAATTTTAATTTATAAAATTTTTCTTGTTTTGGGGAATTAGAAGTGACCGGCCATTATTATTAAAAGAAGAAAATTGTTTTTTTAATTAAAATAATTTTTCTTTTTTATGACAAAAGAATTAAGGAATTTTTTATTAAAATTTCCTTATTTGTCAAGACCAAAGATTATAAAAGAGGGGGTAGAGGTGCCTTCACGGGTGATGAACTCTATTATTCTTCTCCTCTCTTTTCCTCCTTGGTGGCCGGCCCTAGCTTCTTCCTCTTCTCTTCTTCTTATGGCCGGCGGCAACCTCTCTTGGAGCTCTTGATGGTGGCCGGTTCTAGCTAGGAGAAGAAGGAGAGAAAGGTGGTTTTGTTTCTTGCATCCCTTGGAGCTTGGTGGTGGTGGCCGGACCTCTACTTCTCTTGGAGAATTGTGGTGGCCGAAACTTGCAAGGAAGAAGAAGGTGCTTGGTGGTTCTCATCTCGGAAGATCGTTGCCCACACAACGTCCGAGGTTAGAAGAGGAATACGGTAGAAGATCAAGAGGTCTTTTTAGAAGGTATAACTAGTAATTTTTCCTTTCCACATCATGCTAGTTATTTATGGAAATAATACCAAATACAAGAGGCTTACGATTCTAGTATTTCGAATATGTTTTTCGAAGTTGTGTTCTTTTATTTTTCTTTTCCTTGTGATTTTATTGTTCTTTTTGGTTGACCTAAAGTTATTTTAGGAAATTAAATATTAGCTTTCTATAAAAGGTTTTGTCTAGTCGGTGGTGGTTGTTCCTATATCCAAGAAGGCCATGTGCCTCGCCACGTCAGTACTGGGAACCAATTATGGAAATTAATATTTAATGGAATTAATAACTTAGGTGATTTGGATCAAACATGTTAAGCTCCGCAGGAGATCCAAGTCTAAACCTTAAAGAACAAATATATTAAGTTTTGGATCAAACGTGTTAAGTTCCGCAGGCGATCCAAAATTTAATTTAAAAGAACACATGGTAGCTAGGAAAAGGTTCAGACCTTGGTACAAAATTTTTGTACAGTGGAAGGTTTCCGAGTAGCAACCAACAATTGGTATCAGAGCTAGGGTTTTGCCTCTGTGTATTTGGTATTAGTTTAATTATGCACATGTCATACATAATTTAGGCAGGTTAATAGTAGGATGTGCTAACTTTGTGGATGAAGGATCCAACTATTATGGCTTTTAGTTATTATGTGTGTGATTGGACCCTTGGACATGTCAAGGGCATTTATATGTGTGTGCATGATTGTATTATAAAATACAGCAGGAGCTGTATTTAGTTTTATTAGGATTTTATTTTTGATCTAGATACATGTACATTCCTTTTATGGAATATAGGATCAAAAATGTAAAATTCTATTTATGTCGCGGATCGAATCTTGCAAAGCGTGGAACCTTCTAAGGACCAGAGGCGCAGCAGAACTAGGAGTAAGATGGATGCGACAGCTAGTCCCGGTGGCGGTGTCCAAATATGACAGCAGCTTGGGATGACAACACACGGAGGACAACTAGTGATAAAAGCCATAATAGTTGAAAATTAGATTTTCTATTTATTTCTTTTATATTGTGCTGTGTGTGCATGTTGGTTTACATATTTAGTAGGCTAGCATAGTTAAAATTCCTCATTTACAAATAACTAAGTGGGAGAGGGATTTTTAAGTAAATCCCATGGTCTCCATTACTGGTTTGTAAGTGATGCAAACAAGCTTGCGCGTTGGCTCTGAGTGCCTTCCTCCATAACGGATGAGCTTGTTTGTGGATCACTAGAACAGACTTCTGTTTTTGGATGACTATAGGAAGTTAATTAAGAGCGTGTGATCTTCCCCAACGGAAGGGGCATAATCTTATTAATGGACTTAGTGTCAAGAAATGGTATACACTTAGACACATTTAATAGTATCCTCCCCAACGGAGTCACTACTATCACTTGTGTGACCAAAGGGAAACCAACTATTGATTTGTCATAAAACTAGATTAGCAATATAATAAAATTAATAAAACCCTCTTACAAATGTTTGAATTTGTATACGTCCACACTAACGTGGCATACAAGATTCATGGTGTTTGAGGTAATTTTATTTGTCAAAAAGTTATATTGACAAGATAGTCAATGGGTAAAACCCTCCTCTTACAAATGATGAATTTGTATACGTCCACACTAACGTGGCATGCAAAATTCACGGTGTTTGAGGTGTTGGTAAATTTAAATAATATTGTTTGAGGAATCAATGTTATTTTAAATTCAAAGAGTTTTGACCAAATATTTGATCAAAGACAGATCAACTATTAATTTTATTCGTCATAAAGTGTAACGACCCGCCTTCAACTACATGGGCTGTAAGGCGAATCGCTACAATACTGCTGTACTGACTGTGCGGAAAACTGAGCAAATTTGAAATTTGCTAAACTAATTACTGTAAAGTCTTAACCTGACATTCTAAGAGTATCTAAGTGTTGTACACATGCTAGGAGAGACAATCTATGCCTCTCGAATGTCCTGCTAGCTGTAATCAGACATTTCAACCGATCCGTGAGTCGATTGGCCGTCGGAACGATTCACAGATCGTTCCAGCTGATACTGGCACGGAGGCACCCTCTGGATCGGTCGGCTGACCGATCCATAAGCTTACCTCGCTTCTGTACGCAACTGGATCGGTCTACCGACCGATCCAGGAACACCCTGATCGATCGGGAGACCGATCAGTGAGCCTCGGTGCTTCTACTGCGTTGTGTACGCAGCTGGATCGGTCTACCGACCGATCCAGGAACACCCTGATCGATCGGGAGACCGATCAGTGAGCCTCTGTGCTTCTGCTGCGTTTTGTACGCAGCTGGATCGGTCTACCGACCGATCCAGGAGCACCCTGATCGGTCGGTAGACCGATCAGTGCACTTCCTAGCTTTCTGTTCGCTTCGGGATCGGTCAGCTGACCGATCCATAACCCTTGCCAACTCTCTGTTCGTGTCTGAGTCGGTCGGCTGACCGATCCAGTGACACCAACTCATTCCCGATCGGTCGGCTGACCGATCAGGGTTTCTGATTTCGAATCAGAAACTCTGATTTCAGCACTGGTTCGTGCCAAAACCTCACACTACAACTATCTAATGTATAATAAACATTCTAGCAACATGTAGTAACAATTCTAAACTTAAGCTAAAGCAAGGTTTACTGATTCATGGCATTTTAACAACTTAAAGTGCATGAAGATATGAATTTCTAAAAGTTCTAATTGCTCAAACTTGCTAAGGTTCAAAAGTGCCTAAAACATGAAAACTGAACTAATAAACTGTAAAGTGCTAAAGTAAATGCTAAATCCCCAGAGGGTCTTTTATTCCAGTTCCTTTCACACACATCCTCATCTGCATTGCCCTCCAACCTCCACTGCTAGTCCATTTTCCTTTTACCTATATCTGCAGTATAAGGAAAATAGTATCTGTAAGCTTAGAGCTTAGTAAGAAACCATCTACCTCACAAAAACATGCAACGATGCGAGTATGGTTTCAAAACATGCTATTTGAAAACTGAACTGAGCATGGCAACATGGCATGACATACAAACATGTACTGAACTGATCATGGCATACAAACAAGCTGAGCATAGCATACTGTATCTGAAACTAAGCATACATACTGAACTGGTCATGCATATACATCTAACTGGTCATGAACTCAAATCATGAAACTTAACTAAGATAATCAATTGAAACTAAAACTAAGATAGTGTTTCCATCACTGATTACATATTTGGAAAACTATATATAATAATAGATGAAAATACTAAACATGCTGCTGGGCCCTGGCAACTGTACTTACTGTGCGCGCATCCCTACGAGACCCGGGATTGCAAGTTCCGAATCCAGCAGGGTTACTAGGTTGTCTGAACCTAGGGACGACTGTGGGAGTCCAGCCCATGGATATCTGATCCAAGTACAACTGAATAAAAGTAAAAATGTAAATCTCATTTTATTTTACTTTGCTGTTCTAGGTTATCTGAACCTAGAGCTAGGTTATCTGAACCTAGAGGCTACTGTGGGAGCCCACCCAATGGATATCTGATCCATTAGCTGTAATAACTGATAATAAACTGAGTAAAATGTTTCTAATACATTTTACATGCTGTTAGGACGCCTATTGGTGCATCCTTCTGAACTGAGCATTCTACCGAATGCTTGGTGTGCACTAAAAGCACACCCTAAAACTGAAAACTGTAAAACTACTGAACTAACGCCAAAACTAACAAGCGAGAGCAATTATACTGCAGGTGAGGGGTTTCTTACCTCAATCGCAAGGTTTTCTTACGATTCTATTCGCTAGGTTTTCCGGAAAACTGATCCTCTCGACGAACCGCTTACGTCCTCGCGTTCCTCTCGCGGAGAAGAATCTTTTTCGTGTTGGAGTCGTCGCCGGAAGATGCACTTAGGACCCTAGGGGGAGAACCCTAGAGTACTCTTGGTGTGGCGCCGAGAGAAGGAGGAAGAGAAGAGGGTGGCGTCGGCGTGAGGTTTGGAGGGGAGGAGATGTGCCGAACCAACTAAATCAAAATAAACCAAACCCACTTAAACCTCCTATTTATATCAAGTGGTAATTCCGGTCCAACTCTAATATAAATATAAACGTTTCTCCTTTCTCTCAGCACGGCCCTGCTGGGTTCAACTGGTTACTAACATTATCCCTTACACCATAGGTCTCGGGTTCGATTCCCGCCTAAGCTATTTTGCGACCTATTTGTTTTTGCTACTTCCGGTACTCCAAAAATTATGTAAAAATATCCTAAAAATCTAGAGAAATCATAGGATATTTATAAAATAAATTTGGAAATTTTTCGGGCTTTACAATCCTCCATACCTTATAAAGAGTTTGTCCCCGAACTTAAAACAATTCTGGGTACTTCTGTCTCATGCTGGCCTCTGTCTCCCAAGTCGCCTCTGTTGCTCCAGTTGACTTTGACTAATGGTACTTCCTTGTTCCGTAATTTCTTTCTTGCTCGATCTATTATCCGAATAGGTCATTGTCATAGCTGAGATCATCACGGACTGTACCAACTGGGGCTCAATCACCTGGGTGGCGTCCGGAATATGCTTCTTCATGGAGACATGAAATACGTTGTGGACAGTTGACATCTCCTGAGGTAGCTCTAGCTCATATGCTACCTTGCCCACTCTTCGTGATAAGGTATGGTCCCACATATCGGGAGCTAGCTTGCCTTCTTCCCAAAACGCATGACTCCCTTCATGGGAGCTACTCGAGGATGTATCCCAATTGAAAACTCTAGGGGTCTCGCGTGTGTCGGCATAGCTCTTCCGACTCTGTCCTCTATCCTCTGGCGAATCTGGCTGTGGTATCTGCTACTAGATCAGTCTGAAGCTCTAGTTCCTTCGTCACCACTCTCATACCAGCAGATTCGTGATCTACACCTCCGCCCATAGTGCCTCATAAGGTGCCATGCCGATAGTGGCCCGATAGTGCAAATTCTGCTAGACTGAGATATTTGCACCAACTTCCTTGAAATCTAGGGCACAAGCTCGGGCATATCTTGAGTACCGGTTTACTCGCTCAGTCGACCATCGGTCCGAGGATGGAAGGTCATGCTAAATTTTAACTGGGTGCCCATAGCTGACTGCACGCACTTCCAGAAGTGTGATGTAAATCTGCTGTCTCTGTCTGATATAATGGTTCGTGGGACTCCATGCAGCCTGACAATCTCCTTGAGATATAACTGAGCTAGCTGCTCCATGGAATAGGATATTCTAATAGCTAAGAAGTGGGCTGATTTAGTCAACCTGTCGACTATTACCCAGATGGCATCAAAACCATTCGTGGTTCTGGGTAATCCCACTATGAAGTCCATAGAGATATCCTCCCACTTCCATTCTGGAATCTGGATCGGCTGCAGAACTCCTCCTGGTCGCTGATGTTCTGCCTTAACCCTCTGACAGGTTAGACAGATGCTGACGTATCTAGCGATATCTCGCTTCATCCCAGGCCACCAAAATCGTTTCTTTAGATCCTGATACATTTTGGTGGAACCAGGATGCATCGCATAGGGAGTCCTGTGAGCCTCATCTAGAATATGCTTTCGTAGTTCCTCATGATCTTGAACACAAAGTCTGTCACCACAGTACACTACCCCACTGGCGGACACTCTGAACTCTCCATTTTCTAATTCTGCTAACCCTTGCTTGATTTTCTGGATTTCAGGATCCTGCTCCTGAGCTGTCTGGATATCATCAAGCAAGGTAGATGCTAAGGACATAGTGGAAAGCTGTCTGACTATAAGCTCGAGAGTAAAGGCTGTAATCTCCTTCCTTAGGGGTGGTGACATAGCTGCTAAAGATAATAAGGTAGCGTTGGACTTCCTGCTGAGTGCGTCTGCTACCTTATTAGCTTTCCCTGGATGGTAGAGGATATCTATATCATAATCCTTGACCAGCTCTAACCATCTGCGTTGTCGCATGTTCAGATCCTTCTGAGTAAAGAAATACTTCAGACTTTCATGATCTGTATACACTCTGCACTGAGCTCCGTACAAATAATGTCTCCAAATCTTGAGAGCGAACACCACTGCTGCAAGCTCAAGGTCATGAGTAGGATAGTTCCTCTCATAATCCTTGAGTTGTCTGGAGGCATAGGCGATCACCTTGCCTTCTTGCATCAGCACTGTCCTAATCCCAATTTAGAGGCGTCACTGTAGATGTCGAAGCTATCTGTGTTTTGTATAGCTAAAATAGGAGCACTGGTCAATCTCCATTTTAGTTCACTGAAGCTGTTCTCGCAGTCCTCGTCCACTGAAATTTGTTCTTCCGGTGAGAGTCGGTGGGGAGGCTATCTGGAGAAGTCCTCTACGAATTTCCTGTAGCGCTATCGAGAACACTTAAATTTCATGGGTCCTTCCGATCCTTATTTCTTCTATTTTTTGGGATCTACCATAACACCATCTTTGGAGATGATGTGACCGAGAAAGGCTACCTGGTCTAGCCAGAATCACATTTCGTGAATTTGGCGTACAGCTGGTTCTGCTGAAGGATCTGCAAAACTGTCTTCAGATGCTCTGCATGGTCCTCCTGAGTGCCTGAATAGATAAGAATGTCATCGATGAACACGATGACAAACTTGTCTAAGTATTCTCTGAATACTCTGTTCATGAGGTCCATGAAAGTAGCTGGAGCAATTGTCACGCCGAAAGGCATGACTACGAACTCATAATGTCCGTATCTGGTCCCGAAGTCGCTTTTAGGTATATCACCTTCCTTGACTCTAACCTGGTGATATCCTGATCTGAGGTCAATTTTAGAGAACACTGTGGCTCCCTTTAGCTGGTCAAACAGGTCATCTATCCTGGGGAGAGGGTACCTGTTTTTAATTGTGACCTGATTCAAGGCACGGTAGTCGATGCATAGGCGCATGCTTCCATCCTTCTTCTTCACGAACAACACAGGTGCTCCCCATGGTGAGTGACTAGGGCGTATGAAACCCTTGTCAAGAAGCTCTTGTAACTGCTCCTGAAGTTCCTTCAGTTCTGCTGGAGCCATGCAGTACGGTGCCTTGGAAATTGGATTTGTGCCGGGAATGAGCTCTATCTCAAATTCAATCTCCCAGGTGTCCACGTTGTTGTTCTGGCTCTTTGTTGAACCTCTGAAAGCTGTTGGTTCTTGTCCTGGCTGGTGTTGACTACATTTGCTAAAAATCCCATGCATCCTGAATCCATTAACTGCTGTGCTTTCAGTGCTGAGAGAAACTTCCTGGCTTTTCTCTTTGGTTTTCCCATGTACTCAAACTGTACTCCTGCTTCAGGTTGGAATATGACCTTCTGTTTACGGCACTCTATAGAAGCGCCGTATCTGATCAGAAAATCCATTCCAAAGATGACATCGTAGTCCGTCATTTCTAGCACTATCAGATCACCAAAAAGTTCTCTGTCTGCTATAATGACTGGCACTGCTCTGAGCCAGTGTGTAGATGCCATAATGTCTCCTGAGGGTAGTGTTGTCAGAAACTGACTATTGAGTACCTCTGGAGGTGTTGCTAATTTCTCGGCAAATGCCCTGGATACATAAGAGTGGGTTGCCCCAGTATCGAATAAGACAGTTGCATTATGCTGTAAAATATTGATCTGACCTGTGACAACTGTCGAGGCATTTGCTACGTCCTCTCTGGTCAGTGAGAAAATCCTGGCATTTGTGTTAGCTGTGGGGGCTTCTAATCTGCCCTGACTGATCTGTGGACCATCTAAGGCTGCATACATCTAGTGTAGCTTCGCTGGCTGAGCTCCATACTGTATCGGCTGAGGCTGAGGAAGACTGTTCTTGTTCGGGCACTGCTTAGCCATGTGCCCTTCCTGTCCACATTCAAAACAACCTCGCATACCCTTGCGGCAAACTCCTGGATGATGTTTCCCACAAGTAGTACATTTGGGATGTCTGGAATGTTTTCCAGCTGGTCCTCCTTTTGGGTCACTGCTTGCCTTGCGTTTCCCCTTCCAGTTGGAGCTATGTCCCTGTTGTTTCTGCTGAGTACCTGAGCCAGCTTGTCCCTTGGGCTCTATGGAAACCTGCTTCTGCTGGATGATATTGTGCTGATAGTGCTCGGTGATCAGAGCACTACTCACTAGCTCCTCTGTGGTTTGTGGCCTATGAACACTACCAGCCACATTCACTGCGATCTCTGGTCTGAGCATCTTCAGCATCAAGCGTACTCGTTCCTTCTCTGAGCTGACTAGTTCTGGACACAGACGGGCCAACCTGTTGAATTTCTTCACGGCCTCCTGAACTGATACGTTGCCCTGACGAAATTCTGTAAACTCATCATAGTGTCGGTTCGTGACTTGCATGTGAAAGAATTCCTCGAAGAATTCTTTCTCGAAGTTGGCCCATGTCATCTGATTCTTGGCCACTTTTAATCCGCTCCACCACATACGTCGTCTCTGTTAAATAAGGAGGCACACTTCACCTTTTCATGCTCCGGCCTCTAGAAGCTCCATCGTGCTTTCAAGTGTTTTAAACCATGCCCGAGCATTCCATGGTTCGTTGGTGCCGAGAAGTTCTCGGGCTTAATTCTCTGCCACCGGATAAGGTAAGCTTCTCTCTTAGTCCCTGCTACTGGGACTGGTACTGCAGGCTGAGCTGGTACAACCTCTGTGATTACCGGAGTCCCGAGGTTCGGTAGTGACTGGGGGAGTAGGCCGCTGGTTAGCCTTTAAGGAGGCTATCTCCTGCTGTTGTTTAGCTAAGAGCCACTAGTGCTGTCAGGTCCGGGAGGCACTGAACTGCCTGCCTCATGCTGGGGCTCAGCCGCTGATGCTTTCTTAGCTGGACGTCCTCGTACCATTTTCTAAATAGCAGAGAACACATATTTGTAACTAGGCTATCATGTTATAGTTAACTACTAGTAACATGTTAAATACTATCACTGTAAACATGAATTAATTAACTACCAACATGAGAGCAAATATGAAAGCACATATAACTGATATGAAAGCTGAAAACAAAACAGAGTGAGAGATGTTCTTACTTGGAAGCTGTAGGCACAATGCTGATGTGTGTGTAGGAAGTATGGAACACTGCTCTGATACCACTCTGTAACGACCCGCCTTCTACTACATGGGCTGTAAGGCGAATCGCTACAATACTGCTGTACTGACTGTGCAGAAAATTGAGCAAATTTGAAATTTGCTAAACTAATTACTGTAAAGTCTTAACCTGACATTCTAAGAGTATCTAAGTGTTGTACACATGCTAGGAGAGACAATCTATGCCTCTCGAATGTCCTGCTAGCTGTAATCAGACATTTCAACCGATCCGTGAGTCGATTGAGCCGTCGGAACGATTCACAGATCGTTCCAGCTGATACTGGCACGGAGGCACCCTCTGGATCGGTTGGCTGACCGATCCATAAGCTTACCTCGCTTCTGTACGCAACTGGATCGGTCTACCGACCGATCCAGGAACACCCTGATCGATCGGGAGACCGATCAGTGAGCCTCGGTGCTTCTGCTGCGTTGTGTACGCAGCTGGATCGGTCTACCGACCGATCCAGGAACACCCTGATCGATCGGGAGACCGATCAGTGAGCCTCTGTGCTTCTGCTGCGTTCTGTACGCAGCTGGATCGGTCTACCGACCGATCCAGGAGCGCCCTGATCGGTCGGTAGACCGATCAGTGCACTTCCTAGCTTTCTGTTCGCTTCGGGATCGGTCGGCTGACCGATCCATAACCCTTGCCAACTCTCTGTTCGTGTCTGAGTCGGTCGGCTGACCGATCCAGTGACACCAACTCATTCCCGATCAGTCGGCTGACCAATCAGGGTTTCTGATTTCGAATCAGAAACTCTGATTTCAGATCAGAAACTCTGATTTCAGCACTGGTTCGTGCCAAAACCTTACACTACAACTATCTAATGTATAATAAACATTCTAGCAACATGTAGTAACAATTCTAAACTTAAGCTAAAGCAAGGTTTACTGATTCATGGCATTTTAACAACTTAAAGTGCATGAAGATATGAATTTCTAAAAGTTCTAATTGCTCAAATTTGCTAAGGTTCAAAAGTGCCTAAAACATGAAAACTGAACTAATAAACTGTAAAGTGCTAAAGTAAATGCTAAATCCCCAGAGGGTCTTTTATTCCAGTTCCTTCAACACACATCCTCATCTGCATTGCCCTCCAGCCTCCACTGCTAGTCCATTTTCCTTTTACCTGTATTTGCAGTATAAGGAAAATAGTATCTGTAAGCTTAGAGCTTAGTAAGAAATCATCTACCTCACAAAAACATGCAACGATGCGAGTATGGTTTCAAAACATGCTATTTGAAAACTGAACTGAGCATGGCAACATGGCATGGCATACAAACATGTACTGAACTGATCATGGCATACAAACAAGCTGAGCATAGCATACTGTATCTGAAACTAAGCATACATACTGAACTGGTCATGCATATACATCTAACTGGTCATGAACTCAAATCATGAAACTTAACTAAGATAATCAACTGAAACTGAAACTAAGATAGTGTTTCCATCACTGATTACATATTTGGAAAACTATATATAATAATAGATGAAAATACTAAACATCGTTTGGGCCCAGCAACTGTACTTGTTGGCATCCCTACGAGACCCGGGATTGCAAGTTCAGAATCCAGCAGGGTTACTAGGTTAGAACCTAGGGACGTTGGAGTCCAGCCCATGGATATCTGATCCAAATACGATTGCCAACTGAATAAAAGTAAAATCTTGATTCTTGTTTTATTTTACTTTCTATTTCTAGGTTATCTCAACCTAGAGCTAGGTTATCTGAACCTAGAGGCTATCGTGGGAGCCCACCCAATGGATATCTGATCCATTAGCTGTAATAACTGATAATAAACTGAGTAAAATATTTCTAATACATTTTACATGCTGTTAGGACGCCTATTGGTGCATCCTTCGAATCGAGCATTCTATCGAATGCTTGGTGTGCACTAAAAGCACACCCTAAAACTGAAAACTGTAAAACTACTGAACTAACGCCAAAACTAACAAGCGAGAGCAATTATACTGCAGGTGAGGGGTTTCTTACCTCAATCACAAGGTTTTCTTACGATTCTATTCGCTAGGTTTTCCGGAAAACTGATCCTCTCGACGAACCGCTTACGTCCTCGCGTTCCTCTCGCGGAGAAGAATCTTTTTCGTGTTGGAGTCATCGCCGGAAGATGCACTTAGGACCCTAGGGGGAGAACCCTAGAGTTCTCTTGGTGTGGCGCCGAGAGAAGGAGGAAGAGAAGAGGGTGGCGTCGGCGTGAGGTTTGGAGGGGAGGAGATGTGCCGAACCAACTAAATCAAAATAAACCAAACCCACTTAAACCTCCTATTTATATCAAGTGGTAATTCCGGTCCAACTCTAATATAAATATAAACGTTTCTCCTTTCTCTCAGCACGGCCCTGCTGGGTTCAACTGGTTACTAACATTATCCCTTACACCATAGGTCTCGGGTTCGATTCCCGCCTAAGCTATTTTGCGATCTATTTGTTTTTGCTACTTCCGGTACTCCAAAAATTATGTAAAAATATCCTAAAAATCTAGAGAAATCATAGGATATTTCTAAAATAAATTCGGGAATTTTTCGGGCTTTACATAAAGTAAAGTTGACGAGATAATAAAATTAATGAATAAAATCTCCTCTTCGATTTTGTATACACAAAATTCATGGAGATTTTAAGGAGTTGATCTTGACCAAATGTTTTTGTGATTCTTAGGATGTTTGTCAATCCCTAGTAGTCGTACTATAGAAAAAGACTTAGTAGTCTCAATTGTAATGATTGGAAATAGGACTTGGACATTAAGGTAGACTGTCTTCTTAGAACTAAGAACAATTTAGGTGTATTTAATTTATTAGTTGAAACATGTCTAGTGGTGTTATCTACCAGAACCTGGAGTGTAGATACAAGATACCATTAATCATGTCTGCAATTCATTGCAGGGTTCCAGGAAACCCGACAACTAAATGAAAGGTAAATCACCATCCACATGGGCACTACTGTAAAAGTGGTAGCTGTTGTAGTGGGAGATGTTTATCCTTTGATAAGAATAAAATATGGATTTTAAGTAATTATCTTTACGTACCAAGTTTAGAAAGAACCTGATTTCAGTTTCTAAACTATTATAGATATTGTGTCTATTTTGATAACAAAGTTGTTATCAAGAAAAATAGGAAAGTTATCTATTCTGGTATGATGGTTGACAATTTATAATCCAATAACTCCCACGATGCAATAAATGGAAATTAGTAACACATCTTCTAATTTTAAGAGAAAGCAACCTTCGGAAATGAACCAATTATATCTTTGACATCTAAAGCTAGGTTATACTTGAGTATGATTCATTGGTAGCTGATGAACTTTTGGGTTCATTGGTAGTGGAAATCTTTCCAACCTGCGAGTCTTACTTGGAAGAAAAATAACCAAGAAGCTTTTAAGTCCAAGGGGTATGGAGTCAAAGATATGTTGAAATCGGTTCATTCTGATTTGTGTGATCCTATGACTATCCAGACAAGAGGTAGTATTGAATATTTTGTCTAATTTATAGACAACTATTCAAGATACAAATAAATTTACTTAATGTACCGCAAGACTAAGTACTTTGATTAGTTCAAAGAGTACAAGGTTGATGCGGAGGAATAAAGTAAAAAGTCACTATGGAAGATCGTAGTGGCAAGTACCTCTTGAGAGATTTTAGGAGTCACTTATCAGAAGTTGGATTTCAATCCCAACTAACTGCATCTGGTACACCCCAACAGAATGGTGTAGTAGAAAGAAGGTAAAGAACTCTTATGGAATAATTAGATAGATGATGAGTTATTCAGAAAATTACCAAATTTGTTTTAAGGATAAACTCTGAAAATGAAAGTGAACATAGTGCCTTCCAAGTCATAACTCTCTACTCATATAGAATTGCTGAATAGGCGTAAGCCTATTTTGAAGCATATTCGGATTCGGGTAATCTAGCACATATGTTAAAGAGAGATAATGATAAGTTGGATAGGAGTTCACTTGTTTGTAAGTTATCCTAGATAAACAAAAGTAGGTTTATAGTCTTAAAAATCAGAAGGTCATTGTTAGCATCAATGACTGATTTTTAGAAAAGGACTATATAATGAACCACGTGCTCATAAGTAAATTTGTTCTTAAGGAAATAATAAAGGACATGTCTAACCTAGTACCAACTGTACAAGATGAGATACCACAAGAAAACTGCAACACGTATCACATATGATATACAATTGCAGAAAGTGCCTTGTCATAGTGGGAGGGTTGTTAGGCAACCTAAATAGGTTCATGTTTTGGGAGAGTTTTTGGATTCGATCCCTGGAGGACATGAACCTGATCTCCGGTCATATGATGAAGTACTCCAAGATAAAGATGCAGCATCTTGGCAAAGAGTAATGAATAACAGAATTAGAATATATGTATTCTAATAAAATCTGGAAGCTTGTAGAATCACCAAATGGTGTAAAAGCCGTTGGGTGTAAAAAGGTCTATAATAGGAAAAGAGGGATAGACAGGAAGGTGGTAACTTTCAAAGCAAGGCTTGATGAAAAAGGAAACTTTTTCACTGGTAGCCATGCTTAAGTCTATCCGGATTCTTTTATCTATTTGGCAAGTGGATGTCAAGACAGCATTCCTTAATGGAAGTCTTGAAGAAAGCATCCATATAAAGCAACCAGAAGGGTTCATTGCAAAGGGCTAAGAGCATCTTGTGTGCAAGCTCAATCAGTCTATGGACTGAGGTAAAGCTTCAAGGTCTTGGAACATCCGGTTTATCAAAGTAATCCAGATCTATGGATTTAGTAACCGGATAAGTCTTGTGTATACAAAAGGTGTGATGGAAGCGTGGTGGTATTTCTTGTACTATACGTAGATAACATTTTTGGTAGTTGGAAACAATATCAAAATGTTGTCAGAAGTAAGGGTATAGTTGTCCAAACAATTCGATATAAAGGACTTGGGAGAATGTATATATTCTTGAGATCAAAGTAATAAGGGATCGCAAGAAAAAATATATTTTACTTATCCCAAGCTTGATACATCGGAAAAATCCTTGCTCATTTTAAGCATGCAAAACTCCTAGAAAGGTTTCTTACCTTTTAAGCATGGAGTGTCTTTATCTAAAGAGATGTCTCCGATGACATCAAAGGAGATTGAGGACATGTAGGCAATTCTTTATGCTTCGGCAGTTAGACAACCTAATGTATGCTATGCACGAGATCAGAAATCTGTTTTGCCAAGGGCATAGTTAGCAGATATCAAAGTAACCCTAGACAAGGACATTGGACTGCAATAAAGAATATATTAAAGTACCTTAGAGGAACTAGAGATTATATGCTAGCTTACAAGGCAGTTAATTTGGTCCCTGTGGGTTGCATGGATTTTGACTTCCAATCGGATAGGGACAATAATAAGTCAACCTCGGGGTTTTGTGTTTACTTTAGGAGGTAAAGTCATAACTATGGAAGAGTGATAAGCATAGGTGTTTTTCTGGACTCCACCATAGAAGCTTAGTATATGGCAAGCCTCTGAGGAAATCATAAAAGCTGAATGACTTAATTACCTCAAGATAGACTTAGATATGATTTCTAGTTTGTCCAAAGATTATTACAATTTATTGTAATAATAATGGTGCAGTAACAAACTCGAAGAAACCATGAGTCTATAAGGCAAGTAAACACAATAGAGCGCAAGTACTACCCAATACGAGAAATCGTATAAACGAGGAGAAGTTGTTGCCGCCTACAATGCATTAGATGATGACCTATAGATCTTTTCACTAAGGTCCTTAAGGCGAGAGCTTTTGATGGACATGTTGAAGGGTTGGGAATCAGATGTATGGCAGCAGATATGGCAGCTTAGTCTTTTAGTATAAGTGGGAGATTGTTAGAGTGTATACTAAAAGCCTAGCTTTTGGTATAAATATTTATCTAGAAATAAGAATCACATTGGTCAAATGTCTACATTTATGATAAATGTAGTTGTTCAATTAATTTATATTGTAGATAACATGGTGTGTGGTGTCACACACAGAGGATCATGTTATCAGTACCTTATAAATTATAAACAGTAACTCACGACCATAATGGAAAGGAACAAACCATTGGAAGGTCGTAGTGTAATTAGGTATTAGTTTATCTTAACTATATAATTACACTAGTACACTTAGAGTGTATTGAGTAGGACCATTAGAGGTCGTTTCTTTTATACTGACTTTATAAAGAAACAAAGACCTCAGTTATTATGGAAGTGTGTGCTCTTAATCCTAATATAATAACAAGCACATATATTTGATATTTATTTCTTTAATTTATCAATGGGTGAGATTTAGTTTGATGAATCAATAAGCCCGATAAGTTGGGAAATGATATCACTTATAGTGTGTATTGTTGATTATAGAAGGAAACTGTGTCCTAGTGATCTAGGTTGAGAATGTCCTCAAGAGGAGCTCATAAGGATTGTCATGTTAAACCCTGCAGGTGGACTTAGTCTGACATGACGATAAGGTTGAGTGGTACTACTCTTGGACTAAGATATTAATTAAATGAGTTGTCAGTAACTCGCTTAATTAGTGGACATTTGACATCTTAAACACAGGGAGACTAACACACTCATAATAAGAAGGAGCCCAAAATGTAATTTGGGATTGGTGCGATAGTTCAATAATAGTTCTTTAGTGGAATGAATTATTATTGATGGAATTAAGTTGTGTTTTGGACGAACATGGGAAGCTAATTTCATCGGAGACCAAAACCAATTCCTCCTCTCGGTCCCTATCGTAGCCTCTTGTATATAGAGATTTATACCCACCATACCCACCTTCTTACCCAACCAATAGGGGCCAAGCAAGCTTGAAGCTCAAGCTTAGGGCCGGCCAAGCCTATAGTGGCCGGCCAATAGCTTGGAGCCCAAGTTTGGGTGGCCGGCCACATCATAAAAAAGATTTTTATTAAAATTATTTCTTATGTGGATATCATAGTTTTAAAGAGAGTTTAAAAATTAAATCTTTCCTTTTAAAGCTTTCTACAAAAGATTAAGAAAAGATTTGAAATCTTTCCTTATTTGTAGATTGAAAGGAGATTTTATTTTTAAGAAAAACTTTCCTTTTTGACCATGATAATAATTTAAAAGAGAAGTTTAAAAATTAAATATTCTCTTTTATTAGTTTCTACAAAAGATTAAGAAAAGATTTGATATCTTTCCTTATTTGTAGATTGAAAAGAGATTTTAATTTTTAGAGATAACTTTCCTTTTGGAAATTATCCACATGTTTAGAAGAAGAATTTTAATTTATAAAATTTCCTTTTTATTAACCAATCATGAAGGGATTAAAATTATTGGAGAAATTTTTATAAATTTCTAGAAACAAATTAGGAAGTTTTAATTCTTGTGTGAATTAAATTTTTCTTGTTTTAGGGAATTAGAAGTGGCCGACCATTATTATTAAAAGAAGAAAATTGTTTTTTTAATTAAAATAATTTTTCTTTTTTATGACAAAAGAATTAAGGAATTTTTTATTAAAATTTTCTTATTTGTCAAGACCAAGGATTATAAAAGAGGAGGTAGAGGTGCCTTCACGGGTGATGAACTCTATTATTCTTCTCCTCTCTTTTCCTCCTTGGTGGCCGACCCTAGCTTCTTCCTCTTCTCTTCTTCTTATGGCCGGCGGCAACCTCTCTTGGAGCTCTTGATGGTGGCCGGTTCTAGCTAGGAGAAGAAGGAGAGAAAGGTGGTTTTGTTTCTTGCATCCCTTGGAGCTTGGTGGTGGTGGCCGGACCTCTACTTCTCTTGGAGAATTGTGGTGGCCGAAACTTGCAAGGAAGAAGAAGGTGCTTGGTGGTTCTCATCTCGGAAGATCGTTGCCCACACAACGTCCGAGGTTAGAAGAGGAATACGGTAGAAGATCAAGAGGTCTTTTTAGAAGGTATAACTAGTAATTTTTCCTTTCCGCATCATGCTAGTTATTTATGGAAATAATACCAAATACAAGAGGCTTACGATTCTAGTATTTTGAATATGTTTTTCGAAGTTGTGTTCTTTTATTTTTCTTTTCCTTGTGATTTTATTGTTCTTTTTGGTTGACCTAAAGTTATTTTAGGAAATTAAATATTAGCTTTCTATAAAAGGTTTTGTCTAGTCGGTGGTGGTTGTTCCTATATCCAAGAAGGCCATGTGCCTCGCCACGTCAGTACTGGGAACCAATTATGGAAATTAATATTTAATGGAATTAATAACTTAGGTGATTTGGATCAAACGTGTTAAGTTCCGCAGGAGATCCAAGTCTAAACCTTAAAGAACAAATAGATTATGTTTTGGATCAAACGTGTTAAGTTCCGCAGGCGATCCAAAATTTAATTTAAAAGAACACATGGTAGCTAGGAAAAGGTTCAGACCTTGGTACAAAATTTTTGTACAGTGGAACCTCTAGGTTTTCCGAGTAGCAACCAACAGCTACCTCATCCTCTTTCAGCTGTAAGGCTTTGAGCTGCTCAGTCAATTCTGCTTCATAATTATCCTTTAGCTCTCCAAGCTTGGAGGTCAATTCTCGATTGAGGTCTGTAACCGATTTAAATTTTGCCTGAAGGTTTTCAATTTGTACTTCGAACTGTTCCTTGTCGGCAGCAGAAAACGCAGTAGAAGACAATGCAACAACCTCTTGCTTTAGCTTGTCATTATCCGATCGCAACCTCTGGTTCTCAGTATATAGGTTGTGCAGTAATCGAGAGATACCCATATTTTCTAGCCATCGCTGGAAATGTAATGAAAGGGCATAAGATAATGGTTGAGAAATAAAGAATAGGCGTTGATAAGCATACCTGATTCTCCTTGTGAGAGAAGCGATCAATTGCCTCAGCAATAGAAAGCTCTTCAAAAAGGGGACGAACTTCGTCCCAAGAGCTGGCAAAAGAACCTCCTAATAATATAGGGAGAATAGGAATGGCAGAAGAACCGGCCGAGAAGGAAGAAGTAGGAATAGATGGGGGAGCAAAGACTAAGTAATAAGAGGAAAGCGAGGAAGGCAAAGACCCCGAAGTTGGTATGGATAAGGGAAAAGTAAAAGAAACATCTCCAGAGGCGCCGGCACTGGAGAAAGGCGAGGCAGGAAAGTTGAGAGAAGGATAGAGCTCCGCCAGCGTCGGCTCATCAGAAGGAAGGCTACCCGAAGCAAAGCCTTCTGAAACCAACTCGTCAGCAGGAAGAATGAGCCTCCTTTTTGAGGGAGGAGCCCTGGTTAGTTTGAGTCCTGGACGCTTGCTTGCGGAAACTTCAACTATCAATTTACCCGAGCTACTAGGAGACGTGAGCTCAATTAAAGGAAGAGAGGTAGATGAGGAGACAGCAGCAACCACTGGAGAGGTGACAGTGGGTATAAGATTGGGAATGATCTCTACAGCAGGATCCTCAGGAGAACATTCAGGAACCTCAAGAGCCCCTGAAGAACTAGATACTTTGACTAAGGAAGTCGACTCTTCAATTGAGGGTGGAGGAGCAATAGCGGCCAAAAACTCAGCTTCCTTGGCACGAAGCAGGTCTTCTTCTACGCGTATTTCTTCGTCAATCAAGGCATCATAAAAGCTTTCCACTGTGTAAAAAAGAAAAACAGTTGAGGTAGTTAAAAGCAAGAAGAAAGGAACAAGATGTTACCTAAGGAAATGTGAGTATCGGGTTTGACGGGGCTTAAACCAAATAGGTATAGAAGCTCGACCTTCAACCATTTCGGGATCGAGAGTCGGTGACCTAATAACTTCTCACAATAAATAGGAAAAGTGGGAAGAAGATGAAACTCTCTAACATCGGGTAAGGGAGGCAAGAAAGATTTCCAAGCATAAGACCAAGGAATAGGTCCCGGAACTTTAAAAAGAAAAAACGAGATTTCCAGGCTTTGAGAGACGATGGCATATCTCCAAAAAGGACCATTTTAGTTCTCGACTGGAATAAGAAGACACCAGGTTCCGAGAACTTGGGGTAGGAAAACATGAAGAAATTTTGAGGAGTAGGAGGAATATCTTGTAGACAAAACAACATGTAAGTACCGCATAGATAACGAAATGCATTAGGGGCAAATTGTTGCAAAGGAATATCAAAATATTGACTTATTTCGATTAAGAAAGGAGGAATGGGGAACCTTAAGCCCCATATCAACTGATCCTTGAAAAAAGTCACGCAATTATCAGGGGGATGATGAGGTCGATCATTCGGTGTTGGGAGTATGATTTTATATGCCTTAGGAATTTCATATTGATGACGGATGGATAATCTAGCATTCTTATCAAAGGTAGAAGACATATGGACATACCAAGGAGCAATTGTTTTCGCGGCCATGGGCAAAGGTATAGGCTAAGAAAACAATGGATTACTTACTGGAGACCAGAAAGGGGATCATCGTGAAACGATGAGCACGAGGTCTGGTGGAAGGCAGCAACAGGAAGAGAACTCTAGAGAAGAAAAAAGGAAAGACAAGGTTAAAAAGGAGACGAAGGGTTTAGGGTTTTGAAAAATGCACGATTGTTGTCAGATCAGGACACTGGTGTCTCAGCAGACGTTGAGGATCGTAATAGAAAGGCAAAAGACCTACGTGACGTGGCGGCCAGAAAGGGTAGGTGTCAGGTCATCATAAAAAAGAAAGAGGGCCATTTATATCAGATGTGACGAATCGGATCACGATAGGGTTGGTAGTACCTCGAACATTCTCTCACCCAAAGGAGAACCAATCACCAGTTCAGAAACTTCGAAAGAAGACGTGATCGACTGGGCATAATAAATTAAAAAGGACTGAACTTTCTGACCAAACCCAGGCTATAGACAAAAACATTTTAAGAATAGAAATTTAGAAGAATAACAAATTTTTAAATTATCCTTATAAAACACAACTTAATATTTATCAAAATAAAGTTATATTGACGAGGGAAACTGTGGTTATGCTAGATAAGTATGATATGGACTTCAGTCAATAAGACAACATCAGTTGGTATAACATTGGTTATAATATCGAACTATATTAACAGTTAAGATAGCCTTAGCTATGATAAATGACACATAAGATACACGAAGGAATGATGAACACAACACCACATTTTGTAAATATAGAAGTGATCCGGCGGTAAAAATCCGGAACCCCATAAAAAGGAGTCAACGCTGAGGGGAGGTCAAAGGGTCCAGTGGCTCGCCGGAAAAGGACGAGCCGACCGGACTTGGAAGAAAGGGAAATCTAATAGTAAAAGGCACCCTGGTAGGGACCAGGGTTCCGACGCTCAAATGAAGCAGTGCATAATGACCGAACGGAAGGATGTGCCGCCCGACCGTCGCAAAGAATTAAGGCCGTCCGGACGACGTTCTTCGCCCGCCCGGCAGGCCGGGCGTCCCGGTCAGACGGTGGGTAAAAGACGGGGACATCTTCTGACAGCCGTCAAGTCGTATGGATATGCCATACTTCTAGTCTGACAACGGGAGGTCCTGCTGTCCCATCGAAGAACATGCTCGGACTGTAGCAGTATGGTGTCAGGTAAGCTCTCTGACAAGTGCATACCGGGGTATGGGTTGCTGACACATATGCACCTCGGTGGGTGTGCATTAGTTCCTTCTCCGTCCTATATAAAGAGGCTATTGCTTCGCCAAAGGTACGTATGATACAAGCTTGGCAGCCACTTTTTCCACCACTTACCTGACTTGAGCGTCGGAGGGTCGTCGCCGGGAACCCCTTCCCGGCTAGACTCTTGTGCAGGATCGCCGGAGCTTCGTTCGACCAGCCGGAGATTCACTTCATCGACTAGGAGCGTGCTACGTGCCCAGCGTCCTTTGGTTCAACGATTCGGACAGGATCAAATTGGCGCCGTCTGTGGGAACGCACCTGCATCCGAACAAGAACGATGGACGGTGGATGACAACACTCGGTGGCGCTTTCGACGGAAGAACTCGAGCTCTAGTCGAGATAAGGGCATGAAACTTGTGGAACAAAAGCGAAATGAGCAGTAGAGCAACAACAACATCTGCGTCGGGCGGCGGAGCACCTCCACCGTCGCATTCCACCCTTATTTCGCACCGGCTGCGTCGGGAGAGATAGAGGCTCTTCTTCAGAAGAAATGCCAAGGCGGGATGACAGAAAAGGAACCTCGGGCGGACTCATCTCCCGAGCGGATCAATCGCCAATTCTCGGAGGCTATTCTACGAGACCCTCTACCCAAGCACTACGTGCCTCCGACGATCGGCGAGTACAACGGAACAACGGACCCGGATGATCATCTAGGTAAGTTTGATAACACAGCTACACTCCATCAATATACAGATGGAGTAAAGTGTCGCGTCTTCCTTACAACTCTCTCAGGATCGGCTCAACGGTGGTTTCGGAGGCTGCCGGACGGATCCATCGCTAGCTTTAAGGACTTCCGAACGGCCTTCCTCCACCACTTCGCTAGCAGTCGGCGTTATCAGAAGACAAGTGTCAGCTTATTTGCCATCAAGCAAGAGTCGAGAGAATCGCTTCGAGCTTACATCCAGCGATTCAACCAAGTGGCGATGGATATCCCAACGGCCACATCAGAGACGATGATGAATGCCTTCACTCAGGGTCTTGTGGATGGGGACTTCTTCCGGTCGCTGATCCGAAAGCCGCCCCGAGATTATGATCATATGTTACATCGGGCCAACGAATACATAAACGTGGAAGAAGCGCAAGCCGCCCGGAAAAAGGAAACTCCTACCGAAGCACTTACACCGCTCATCACCCGCCCAAAGGACCGAGGGCGAAGCGACGATCGTCCATACTAGGAGGCTATGTAACCGCTCGGCCCAAACCAAAGAAGAGGTGGACCCTATGTTCGCTCCTTCCACGACGGATCGCACAACACGAGGGATTGTCGAAGTCTTCCCGTGGCTAATCCGTTCCGGAAAGCGAACAGCGGTCTCCTCCATCGACGGAGACAAAGGACCCATGAAGGCGGCCGGACCCGCGAGAGGCAACATCACGGACGCCCGTCGGCACGATCCCAAGACAAGAGAATCGTGCGTCTAGAGAACGGTCCCACCGTCCACTCGGGAGGAGGAAAACAGGAGCAATCGAGGCGAGATCAACGTTATTGCTGGTGGGCCGACCGGAGGAGACTCCAACCGAGCCAGAAAGGCGGGCGTCCGGCGACTCGGATCCACGGTCGGTTGCGGCCAGGGGTGGGCGAGTGGACCGAAATCACTTTTGGACCGGGGACTTAGAAGGAGTTGGCGTGCTACGATGGCCTCTGCTCATTAAGCGGTAATAACAAATTACACTATTCACCGCATATTCGTTGACACAGGAGCTCGGTCAACATCATATTCAAGAAGGCGTTCGATCAGCTCGAGTCGAGCTGTTGCCCATGACAACCCGCTCTATGGGTTTCACGAACGAGGTCCGTAGGTTGACGGATCCGTAGCTACTTACTGGGAGAGGAGCTCGGAGGACCAGGGACCATAAATTTCGTGGTGGTCGACTCCCCTCATCCTACAACGTCATTTTGGGACGATCGGCGCTCTTCGGGCGGTCGTCTCAACCTTCCATCGAAGATCAAGTTCCCGTGGAGGACAAAGTGGGAGAAGTACGAGGAGACCAGACTAGCGGCTCGGCGATGTTACATCGAAATGGTCGAAAGCTAATTCCGCTCGGGCGCCCGAATCGGTACATGCCATAACCGAGAAACCTCCTGCTTTAATTTATGATGAAAAGGAGGAGGTTCAGATCCATCCGACCGATCGGAGGCCACGACTTTATCGCCTCGATCCGGAGGAGCGAAGGAGGAACTGATCCAATGTCTCCAACGAAATCATGATGTCTTCGTCTGGTCGATACATGAGTTGCGAATTTCGCGAACCTAGCGCAGCATGAGTTGCATGTCCGGATGCTCGGCGATGAAGCAGAAAAAGGATTCAAGGTGCGAGAATCATCCGGTGAAGTAGAAACTGGAGGCCGGCCACATCTGCGAGGTTCCCATGCTGGCTGGCCAACGTAGTATTGGTCTCAAGCCGGGCGGCAAGTGGAGAGTCTGCATCGACTTTCGAGAACAAAGCATGCCCCAAAGATTTTTATCCCACCCGGATAGATCAGTTGGTGGACTCTACGGTCGGCTGCGAATTAATTTGCATGCTTGACGCCTATCAAGGATATCATCAAGTGCCTCTCGCCGGGAAGATCAAGAAAAAGCTTCATAACGGCCGACGACACATATTGCTATAATGTGATGCCGTTCGGATTGAAGAATGCCGGGGCCACCTATCAATGCTTGATGAACAAAGTGTTCAAGGAGCAGATTGGGCGAATCTGGAAGTCTATGTGGACGACATTCTTATCAAATCCGTCCGAGCGGCCGATCTTTTCAAGGACATGGAAGAAACCTTCCGAGCACTGCGCAAATATGGAGTCAAGCTAAATCCCTGTTCGGAGCAAAAGGAGGCGTTTCTTGGGGTACATAGTGACCGAGGGGAATCAAGCAAATCCTAGCAAGGTGAAAGCTCTGCAAGACATGCAGCCCCAAGAAATACAAGAGAAGTGCAGAGGTTGACCGGTCGGATAACCTGTCCAGATTCATCTCCAAAACCGCCGACCGGAGCCTTCAATTCTTCAAGATCCTGCGCAAGGCTACTAAGTTCCGGTGGGACGAAGAATGTGACCGGGCGTTCGGGAATTGAAGACATATCTTAATTCTCTGCCAATGCTAGGCCGATCGGGGTGAGTCACTTTATATTTATTTGTCAACCGAGCATGTTGTAGGCTCGGCACTTGTGAGGACAAGCGGTGAAGAGCCGGTGTATTTTCTAAGCCACATTTTAAAAGATGTCGAATCTCGTTACACCGGGCTCGGAAGTTGGCCTTTGCTTTGGTTCTAGCCGCTCGGCGCCTCCGAGTTTCTTGGCTCACACCATCATTGTCCGGACGAACAGTCCACTCGGAAGAGTACTGTTGAATCCAGAAGCGTCCGGACGGCTTATCAAGTGGACAACAGAGTTAAGTGAATTTGACATCCAATATCAGCTCCGCTCGGCGATCAAAGCCCAATCCTTGGATGATTTTGTGATCGAAGTGCAAAGGCCAGAGCCGGAAGCTATGTGGAGAATATATGTGGATGGATCCTCCACTCGGCTCGGAAGTGGGATCGGAATATTACTACTCTCACCTCAGGAAGAAAAGATGCACCTATCCGTCCGGCTAGATTACAAAGCTACTAACAATGAAGCAGAGTATGAGGCCCTTATAGCCGGATTGCAGGCAGCACGGCATGTGGGAGCCGGTCGGGTGACACTTTATTCGGATTCACAGTTGGCCGCTCAGCAACTTTCCGGCACCTTTGAAATCAACTGCGTTCGGCTTAAACTCTACGCTGAGGCCTTTGAAAAACTCAAAGCTACTTTCCGAGAGGTGCTTATTCAGAAGATTCCCCGAACGGAGAACCAGGCGGCCGATGAGTTAGCCAAACTCGCAAGCTCAATAACGCCGGTCGCCATTCAGCAACCAATTGAAAAAATACTGCTGGTGGCGCATGTCAACCGGATGCAAGGCCTCACGTTTCTAAGTGACTGGAGGACGCCTATTATAGAATTCCTCCATTCGGGCACCACACCATCCGATGAATATGCAGCCCGGCTCCTCAAAAGAAGAGCCGGTCGGTTTACACTCATCGGAGATCAGCTTTACAAGAAAGCTTTCTCGCGTCCTTTGCTGAAATGTGTAAGCTCGGAGGACTCAGCTTACATCCTCCAGGAAGTACATCAAGGATCATGCGGGGGTCATCCGGGCGGGCGCTCGTTGGCCAAGAAGATCCTCTTGGCCGGATACTTTTGGCCAACTTTACAAACAGATGCCGCTCGGACAGTAGCTACACTGTCCGAAGTATCACAACTTCTCCCATCGACCAGAGGAGATGAAGGCATCAATCGTCTCATGTCCATTCGATCAATGGGAATGGATATTGTGGGTCCATTTCCGATGGCGGCCAGGCAGAGAATTCTACTAGTAGTGGTAGACTATTTCTCCAAGTGGGTGGAGGCCGAGCGGCAAAGATCACTGAACAAATGGTTAAAAATTCATCCGGCAACACATCATTTGTCGGTTCGACATCCCTCGCCGACTAGTGTCCGACAACGGGTGGCAGTTCACAGGGAAGATGTTAGAGGATTGGTGCAAAAGCTACGGCATTGAGCAACATTTCACGTCCGTGGCCTATCCTCAGAGCAACGGTCAAGCTGAAGTCGCCAACCGGGAAATTCTTCGTATTCTGCGCGCTCGGCTCGACCATTTGGGAGGGAGTTGGCCGGATGAAGTACCGAGCGTCTTGTGGGCCATCCGAACGACGCCAAAAGAAGGGACAGGAGTCACACCGTTCCATTTGGTATACGGAGGTGAGGCCGTCATTCCGGTTGAAGTCGGCGTCGAGTCCACCCGGATCCAGAGCTACGATGATGACAACGCCGAAAGGAGGAACATGGAGCTGGATTTGGTAGAAGAGGAGAGGACAAAGTCGTCCGTTCGGCTGATGGCATACCGTCAGCGGATGAAGCAAAACTACAACCGGCGCGTCATTCCCAGATCATTCCAGGTCGGCGATCTTGTCTGGAAGAAAGTCAAGCCGGTCGGCGACGTCGGCAAGCTTGAAGCTCCGTGGGCAGGTCCCTTCAAAATCATCGAAAAGCTCCGCTCGGGCGCGTATTATTTGGAAGACGAGGACGGTCGGCAGCTAGATAGACCGTGGAGCGCGGACCATCTCCAGCCTTACCGGGCGGGGTGAAAGGTGTATCACTGTAAATCACCCTGTGTACTTTTTTTTTGACTGAATACTGGAAATGTGGAAATGAAGAATCAAGAGAACAGATATAAGGCATTGTCAACAAGAATCGAAGGCCTCGTCCCGTTCGGACGGAGGTAAATTATCCGAGCCAAAATGCTCGACGAAGCAGACCCTGAGCCGTTCGGCCAGGAATACGTTCTCCACGCTGGGTGAAAGGGGCATATGGATTATCCGAGCCATGCGCCCGAATAGCGAAGGCCCCTTGAACCGATCGGCCGGGAGGGGCATGCATTTAGATGTGCAAGCAAAATGACCCGTGCCGTTCAGCCGGGCATAAAACCTGTTCAAGCACGAGATAAGTTGTGAAGGCCAAGGTCGCTCGACCTGGTAAGGAGTTAGCCTGGAAGCCCGTCTAGCCCAGACGTTAAACCGTAGAGCCGCGCCGACCGGCTATAAATATCCGCGCCGTCGAGCTCCGACGTTAAATATCGAGAGACGAGCCGGCGTCTATAAATAATCCGAGCAGACGAGCCCGTCGTTAAAGATCGAGACCGTACCCTCCGAGCGGAATAGCGTCGAGCACCAACGTAAAATAGCGGGAGACGAGCCGGCGTCTATAAATAATCCGAGCGGACGAACCGACGAGCCCCGTCGTTAAAGATCGAGAGCCGCGCCGACCGGCTATAAATATCCGCGCCGTCGAGCTCCGACGTTAAATATCGAGAGACGAGCCGGCGTCTATAAATAATCCGAGCGGACGAGTCGACGAGCCCCGTCGTTAAAGATCGAGAGCCGCGCCGACCGGCTATAAATATCCGCGCCGTCGAGCTCCGACGTTAAATATCGAGAGACGAGCCGGCGTCTATAAATGCCTGAGCGGAAGGCCTTGTGAAAATCCAGCAAAAACCCCTGAGGTGAGGCGCGAAGTAAAAGATGGTTAACCGGAATTCAAAATGCGACCAACTGAACGAGCGATGTCCGTGCGCCGAACGGCTACTCAGTTGCATTATGAAATACATTGAAGACAATTCGCTTGCCTGGTATAGCAAGGTACCGAGCGGGAGAGTTTTAAAGAACACTTAGTCGCGATGGGGGAAAAAATGCCTGGCCAACATAAAAGATGAGAGGAACAGAAAATTATCTATTATGCAAACCAAAAAAGGTCACTACAGCGATAAGTAGGGCCGAACGGCGGGAATACAAAGAAGTTTATAAAAGCTCTCCTCACACGTCAAAATCAAAAAGAGCGTCGGGGATGGTGTCCATCACACCCGCTAGATCCTCGGGGGGGATGGACAGATCGGCAGGCAGGTGACCTTTGGTCTTCAGATAGCCCACCGCCGCCTTGATTGCCTCCTCGAACGTGAGGGATATCTTGTCGGTAAACTTCTCTCCGAAGTCTTCCGAGCGGAGGAACGCCTTCCTCACTTCGTCCGAGCGGGCCGACTCCCCCTCTTGATATTCTTTGAGCGCGGCATGGGCAGCGTCGCTAGCAGCTTGGAGATCCTTCAAGTCTCCATCGAATCTTTGGAGATCAGCCGAGCGGCTCTCCTTCTCGGTGGCCAGCAGAGCATCCAGGTCCTTGATGCGTTGCTCCAGCCCCCGGATCTCCACCTTCATGTGGTCCATATCGTTGATGGCCTGTTGCTTCCGAGTGGTCGCCGTCTTGATCTCCTTGTCTCGTTGTTTAATCATCGTTTCAAGCCGAACGACCTTGCTCGCCAAATCAGTATCTCGTTTTCGTTCGGCTTCCAACGATTTTTTGGCTTTCTCTAGAGCGGCCGTTGACTGCCTGGTGTCCCCCGCTGCTTTTTGTTGCTTCAGTTCCTCCTCCAGTTCGTCCAACTGATCGCTGATGGCGATCTGCTCCACCCAGTTCTGCTAGCAAACGTAGACAGGTTAAAAAACTTCAAATAGGAGAGAGAAGAGGGGGGGAGGAGGTATACCCCGGTGGCTGATTGAAGGTTGCTGTCGCCGAGCTGCCCGGGAGTCAACTTGGCTATCCGACTCCGAGCATCTATCCAAGCTTGTGCGAGAGGACCCGTCAGGGTGATCATCTGCTCAGGAAACACCGGCCGATCAGCAGCAGCCATGTACGCCTCCGAAGGGAGGCGCAAAACGGTTTTAAGTAAATTCTGGCCGCTCGGCCCGCTCTGAGACGGCCCACCAGCAGAAGAGGAGGGTAGCTCGCCTAAACGCCTGATACGTCGTCGAGTCCTTGAAGGGCTGGATGGCGGCACCTCCAAGCTGGCCCTCGGAGAATCCTGAGGGGTCGGGGTACTCTCGAGGGAAACTGTTCCGGACAGCACCGGCGCATCTGCACCCCGCTCAGGTTGTGGCTCATCAAGTGTAGAGGCAGGTGCGGATTCCGGTCGCCTCCGTTTCCGAGTGCGTAGCGGCACATCATCGGCCGAACAACCCTCCACTTCAGCTTCGGTCGTAGGTTCTATATTGCCCGCGGCCTCATCATGAGGGGCAGGGGCGTCCGAGGCTTCAGGGACCGTTGGCGTCCCCTCACCTTCTTCGCCAGCCGGATCAGCCGAAGCAAGGCCCCGTTCGGCTGCCTCCTTGCTCGTCACCGCCTCAATCCGAGCGGCCTTCAATTTGACTTTCTCGGTAGCTCTGGCACGCCACATGACCTTAGCTGCAGAAGCATAAAATAAATCAGTTAGAACAAAATAAAGGGGAAGATAAGGGAGCTTACTCATGCTACAAGGCAGATCGGCTAGAGTAGAAGACAAGCCGAATATATGCATTACTCCCGGGAGGAGCATCTTGTCAATATGATAGCGCTGACCGACTAGCTGTTCGGCTGCATGGAGATAGTCCGCGTCGCCTCTAAACTTGCCGAGCTCCGGTTGCGCGGGCATAGCCGTCTGCCACTTGGTGCGGAAAGTGGGCCGCTCGGGAAAGCGTATGTAGAAAAAATGCTCCTTCCAATGTTTATTGGAGCTCGGCATATTATCGAAAAGGACGAAGCCTATCCTAGACTGGAAAACAAAGGTGCCCCACTCGGCTTGCTTGGGATAGTAGAAGTAGTGGAAGATTTTTGGGGTTAAGGGAATGCCGTTCAGTTTGAACAAAACTACCACTCCGCTCAGCAACCTAATAGAGTTGGGAACTACCTGGCCGAGCGGAATGCGGAAATAGTTGCAAACTTCTAAGAAAAACTTGTGAGGTGGAAAACGTAGTCCGGCCAGGAATTGGTCCCGGAAGAAAACAACAGTGCCGGGCGGAGGATCGTGAGGCCGATCGGAAGGTGTGGCTAACACTATTTGGTGGTCGATCGGTAGGTCATATGCTCGAGTGAGGCGCAAGGCATCTTCCTCGTCGAACCGACTTTCCATGTTTGAGTACCAAAGACCCGGAGTATCGCCGGTTGACTGCGAGGTACTGGTCATGATCGAAAGGCCAGAATGCGGGATAGAAGAGGAGGGTTCAAGCAATGGAGGAAACCCGACTGAAAAGGATGATTAACAGAAAGAAGAATGTGGCTGGAGCGAGAAGAAGGGTCTTACAAGCGAGGGAGATGATCGGAAGAAGCCGTGTGATCGCCGGAAAGCCTGAGCACAAGGTCGGCGGCGAAAGGAGGAACGACAGGAGTCTGGAAACGAAGAAGACGAAATGCGGCGGAAACGGAGTCAAGGGCCTTATATCGCCACTCGGGAGCGATCTCCACCGTCCGATCCAAGTCGTCGCTATCGAGGTTGTCATCTGATCGTCCGTTTCAAACGGCGGTTGTCCCATCGGAAGTGACGCAACCGCCATACTCTGACAAATACACGATCGCCACGTGTCAGCCTGTTACTAGCCACATTTAATGAGCTCCCCTTACCATGCGCAGAGCACGTGACGGGTAGTGTGGGAGAACAACGGACGTCGATTCCAAGAAAATACAAGGCATGGACAAAGTATCGTCGAACGGACAGATATCGCCGCACGGATAAGCATCCTTATGCCTGGCTGAGCGGCCTAATGCAATGATCATTGTTCGGGCAGATCGGCAGTCCAGTCAGTCGGACTTTGCCTCCTTCGACTAGACTCGAGAGGAAGGCAAGTGATCCGGCGGTAAAAATCCGGAACCCCATAAAAAGGAGTCAACGCTGAGGGGAGGTCAAAGGGTCCAGTGGCTCGCCGGAAAAGGACGAGCCGACCGGACTCGGAAGAAAGGGAAATCTGATAGTAAAAGGCACCCTGGTAGGGACCAGGGTTCCGACGCTCAAATGAAGCAGTGCATAATGACCGAGCGGAAGGATGTGCCCCCCGGCCGTCGCAAAGAATTAAGGTCGTCCGGACGACGTTCTTCGCCCGCCCGGCAGGCCGGGCGTCCCGGTCAGACGGTGGGTAAAAGACGGGGACATCTTCTGACAGCCGTCAAGTCGTATGGCTATGCCATACTTCTAGTCTGACAACGGGGGGTCCTGCTGTCCCATCGAAGAACATGCTCGGACTGTAGCAGTATGGTGTCAGGTAAGCTCTCTGACAAGTGCATACCGGGGTATGGGTTGCTGACACACATGCACCTCGGTGGGCGTGCATTAGTTCCTTCTCCGTCCTATATAAAGAGGCTATTGCTTCGCCAAAGGTACGTATGATACAAGCTTGGCAACCACTTTTTCCACCACTTACCTGACTTGAGCGTCGGAGGGTCGTCGCCGGGAACCCCTTCCCGGCTAGACTCTTGTGCAGGATCGCCGGAGCTTCGTTCGACCAGCCGGAGATTCACTTCATCGACTAGGAGCGTGCCACGTGCCCAGCGTCCTTTGGTTCAACGATTCGGACAGGATCAAGAAGGATTCGGTAGAATCATTTGATTAGATACAAAAGTTTGTTTTTACACTTAGAATCTGATCAAATACATAGCATTACATTTCCCTCAGGAACAGTAAACCTTGAATAGATAGCAAATATTACAAGCATAAATTCTTAGAGCACTTAGAAAATTTTAGTCCCACTGGATTCAAACTTACTATGGAGCAGAGAGGGAAATAGCCCACTCCGTCCGAGCTTGTCAAGGCTCATAAGAGGCAATATTTTGCCCGGGACGAAGAAAGCAACAAAAAACAGAAAAGCTCAAGGGCGACGAGACAGGGAAACATTGATTCATTCCATAATGGAAAAATAAATGTAAAAACCACTTCCCCTCTCAAGCCGTATGAGCTCAGCAAGTGAAGCAACCAATTTTAGCCCAAGGGTGACATGTGCTGTGCCCTTCACACAACACCCCTGGGTCATTTGGCTGCCCCTCTATAAGTAGTAAAAATTTCTCTGAAGTTTCTTGAGTCCTTTAGAGCACCTGCATCTTTGGATAGAAGATCTGGACTGCGAGGCTTCATCTCTTAAGACGAACCCTTGAACTCCAAAAGTAACCGAAGCAAAAATCTCAATAAACTCATACATAGATCTCACCTTGTCCAACAAAAGTTGCCCCCAAAGAGGAAGATCCACGACCATGGCATTAGCAATAAAAGGTGGCAAGGAAGGGAAAGAACTGAGAGGGGTTGTGGGTGAAAAGAAGATTTTAGCCCTATTTAAAGGAGAAAAAGGCTCACAGGATTGCTATATTTAATTTATTAAGACAGTGGTACACAAAATCTGTGAGGTCATTTCAAAATTTGGAGCAGAGGCACGGGTAGGAAAAGACAGGACCATACTTATGTCTAGTCAGTCGTCTACACCTCCTTCGACTAGACTTGAAGGGAAGGCTAGTGATATGGGTTAGGTTTTATGAGTCTCCCGATGAGGAAAGAAAAGGAATCAACAAGCTAGGTTAATATCGGTCGGGACGTGCCTCCATGATGAAGGTAGGGTAATATCGGCCGGGACATACATTCAGGAAGGAAATAATCTAATATCGGCCGAAACATACCTCCTAAGCAAAGCTAGGCTAATATCGGCCGAAACATACCTCCTAAGCAAAGCTAGGCTAATATCGGTCGGGACGTGCCTCCATGATGAAGGTAGGGTAATATCGGTCGGGACATACCTTCAGGAAGGAAATAATCTAATATCGGCCGAAACATACCTCCTAAGCAAAGCTAGGTTAATATCGGTCGGGACGTGCCTCCATGATGAAGGTAGGGTAATATCGGTCGGGACATACCTTCAGGAAGGAAATAATCTAATATCGGCCGAAACATACCTCCTAAGCAAAGCTAGGCTAATATCGGCCGAAACATACCTCCTAAGCAAAGCTAGGCTAATATCGGTCGGGACGTGCCTCCATGATGAAGGTAGGGTAATATCGATCGGGACATACCTTCAGGAAGGAAATAATCTAATATCGGCCGAAACATACCTCCTAAGCAAAGCTAGGCTAATATCGGCCGAAACATACCTCCTAAGCAAAGCTAGGTTAATATCGACCGGGACATATCTCCCGGGCAAAGTTAGGTATAATATCGACCGGTGGATATTGTTCAGGAAGAGTCAAGCTAATATCTGCTAGGACATGCCTCCTGAGAGGAGACAAGACCGGTCGATTGACCTATGATGGGGAAGTACCTTGGGTATAATATAATGACTCCGATCGATATAAGGAATGTTGGTGTATTGAATTAGTTATAGCAAGAGGGGTAAGATACCCACAGTGTGTAACTATCTGACAGAAAATATATATTGTTTTGGCAGGAAATACGTTTTCATATTATGTTGCAGGTACTAAATGACAAAGAAGGTACATCTGGGGTACGAAAAAGATTCCTTAAAAATCATCCACCACGAGTACGCAGCTGACGTCATCTCATAACAAACTCTGACAAATCGGGGTCCACTTCATGACTACGGAGGTTATATGAAGTGGTATAAAAGGGGGAATCCTCTCCGTTGGCTAGGTAAGTTCACAACATCGTGTACTTTCACAACCCTAATTTCCTGGCTACTGTTCATCTTCTTCTTCCTTCATCCACATCAAGAAAGATTACTAACTTGAGCGTCGGAGGACCTAGCCAGGGATTCCCATCCCGGTTTTGGGTCACTTGTTAGAGTGTATACTAAAAGCCTAGCTTTTGGTATAAATATTTATCTAGAAATAAGAATCACATTGGTCAAATATCTACATTTATGATAAATGTAGTTGCTCAATTAATTTATATTGTAGATAACATGGTGTGTGGTGTCACACACAGAAGATCATGTTATTGGTTCCTTATAAATTATAAACAGTAGCTCACGACCAAGATGGAAAGGAACAAACCATTGGAAGGTCGTAGTGTAATTAGGTATTAGTTTATCTTAACTATATAATTACACTAGTACACTTAGAGTGTATTGAGTAGGAGCATTTGAGGTCGTTCCTTTTATATTGACTTTATGAAGGAACAAATACCTCAGTTATTATGGAAGTGTGTGCTCTTAATCCTAATATAATAACAAGCACATATATTTGATATTTATTTCTTTAATTTATCAATGGGCGAGATTTAGTTCGATGAATCAATAAGCCCGATAAGTTGGGAAATGATATCACTTATAGTGTGTGTTGTTGATTATAGAAGGAAACTGTGTCCTAGTAATCTAGGTTGAGAATGTCCCCAAGAGGAGCTCATAAGGATTGTCATGTTAAACCCTGCAGGTGGACTTAGTCCGACATGATGATGAAGTTGAGTGGTACTACTCTTGGAGCTAGATATTAATTAAGTGAGTTGTCAGTAACTTACTTAATTAGTGGACATTTGTTATCTTAAACACAGGGAGACTAACACACTCATAATAAGGAGCCGAAAATGTAATTTGGGATTGGTGCGGTAGTTCAATAATAGTTCTTTAGTGGAATGGATTATTATTGATGAAATTAAGTTGTGTGTTCGGGGCGAACACGGGATGCTTAATTTCATCGGGAGACCAAAATCAATTCCTCCTCTCGGTCCCTATCGTAGCCTCTAGTATATAGAGATTTATACCCATCGCATACCCACCTTCTTACCCATCCAATGGGGCCGGCCAAGATCAAGTGGATGAGTCATGTAGGTGGCCGGCCAAAGCTTGGGTCCCAAGCTTAAGTGGCCGGCCACTAGAAAATTAAAAAGGATTTTTATTAAAATTATTTCTTATGTGGATATCATGATTTTAAAAGAGAGTTTAAAAATTAAAAATTTCCTTTTATAGCTTTCTACAAAAGATTAAGAGAAGAGATTAATCTCTTTCCTTATTTGTAGTTTAAAAGGATGGTTTTAATTTTTGGTAAAAACTTTCCTTATTTGAAAATCATCTACATATTTAAAAGAGAGTTTAAAATTTGAAATCTTTCCTTATTTGTTGATTAAAGGAGGATTTTAAATTTTAAGAAAACTTTCCTTTTTAATCGTGTTCATGATTTAAAAGAGAGTTTAAAATTAAATATTCTCTTTTATAAGTTTCTACAAAATATTAAGAAAAGATTTGATATCTTTCCTTATTTGTAGATTAAAAGAGATTTTAATTTATAGAGATAACTTTCTTTTTATCCACATGTTTAAAAGAAAGATTTTAATTTATTAAATTTTCTTTTTATAAACCAATCATGAAGGGATAAAAATTATTGAGAAATGTTTATAAATTTCCGGAAGCAAATAAGGAAGTTTTAATTGATGTTTAAAATTTTATTTGCTTGGAGATTTCTTGGTGTGGCCGACCATTACAAATTGAAAAGAATTTTTTTTTTTAATTAAATAAATTTTCCTTTTCAATGGCAAAAGAATTAAGAAAGTTTTTATTAAATTTTCCTTATTTGCCAAGACCAAGGATTATAAAAGAGGGGTAGAGGAGGCTTCAAGGCTAAGGACTCTATTCTATTTTTCTCCCTCTTTTTCTTGGTGGTGTGGCCGGCCCTTTCTTCTTCTCTTTGTGGCCGAACCTCTTCATACTCATGGAGTTTTAATTGGTGGCCGGATCTAGCTTGAGGAAGAAGGAGAGAAAGCCTACATCCCTTGGAGCTTGGTTGGTGGAAAAGATCTTCATCTTTTGGAAGCTTTGTGCTTGGCCGAAATTTGAAGAAAGGAGAAGGTGCTTTGGTGGTTTCTCATCTCGGAAGATCGTTGCCCACACAACGTCCGAGGTTAGAAGAGGAATACGGTAGAAGATCAAGAGGTTTTTCTAAAAGGTATAACTAGTATTTTTTCTTTCCGCATCATACTATTTATTTTTGGAAATAATACTAAATACAAGAGGCATACGATTCTAGAGTTTCGAATTTGTTTTCGATATAGTGTTCTTTTGTTTTTCTTTTCCTTGTGATTTGATTGTTCTTTTCAGTTAACCTAAAGTTATTTTAGGAAATTAAATATTAGCTTTCCATAAAAGGTTTTGTCTAGTCGGTGGTGGTTGCTCCCATATCCAAGAAGGCCATGTGCCTCACCACGTCAGAACTGGGAACCAATTATGGAAATTAATATTTAATATAATTAATAACTTAAGGTGACTTGGGTCGAACGTGTTAAGTTCCGTAGGAGATCCAAGACAAAACCTAAAAGAACAAATAGATTAAGTTTTGGATCAAACGTGTTAAGTTCCGCAGGCGATCCAAAATTTAATTTAAAAGAACACATGGTAGCTAGGAAAAGGTTCAGACCTTTGTACAAATTTTTGTACAGTGGAACCTCTAGGTTTTCCGAGTAGCAACCAACATCACTGACGATAGTGTTGACTGATCTCTTGTGTGCAGGGGGCCTTGGAAGCTTGGGAGTCCTACTTTCTCCCCTTCGGACTGGGATTCCCTCCTACTTATCAGATTACCTTCGGTGATTTTGGTTTTCTCCCGATCCTCTTTGGGTTTCTCGGATCGAGGTTCTATCCGCGCCATTCTTCATCATCACGGTGGGTTTTCTTTCTTCCGGATTTCCGTCGTGTTCAGCTTCTCAGACAGGATCAGGTATATTCTTTCTTCATGTAGATCTAGGAGTAGATCTAAGTTGTAAACTCGTACTCATAAATTTTGTTCTATACTCTTCTCACGGATCCGTTGGCTAGGGTGATTCGGGGTTTCCGCGACGCGAAAAAGCGGTTTTCGTGGCCCGAAAAACCCAACAGTAGTATTAGAGCCACGTGCGTAGCGAGTACGAGTTTAGATTCATATTTTTATGAAAAATATAGATCTGTAAACTTTCTGTAAATTCATGTTTTTATAGTTTTAATGGGTATTTTTCTCGTAGAAGCGAAGCACAAGTGTTTAGACACTTGTAGGCTTCGACTACGAAGAAGAATTTTCCGAAACGGCAACATTTCGCCCCAAAATTTTTTGGGACAGCGGGCTTAGGCGTTGTTAGATCGCAAAGGAACCCTCGCAATGGTTAGATCACGGGTAGGGGCGCTGCCCCTGGCCCCGCAAGGGGATTCGTTCCGCGATTGCGCCCGAAAACGCTAAACGGGACTGCCCGGAAAAATTTACTCATAAAAATTGTAAAAAAAAAAATTATGAAAATTACAGAAAATTATGAAAAATATATAATTTAGAATTATATATTAATTTTGTGATAGTCATGGCCCAAAAAGACCCAATAAGATTGGAATTGTGTTGTAATTCATATTACGACCTGCGCGCCGTTATTTGTGATGTGTGTGCTGTATTTATTTTTTTTTTTATTTTCACGACCTGCGCGTCATGCCTTTCTCTTATATTCTGGTTGTAAATTAGATTTAGACTCGAATGTAACTCGAGTTTCAAAATTGTAATGTAAATTTTGAAGCGGTGGAAGGTCCACACGAGACGAAGTTACGAGGAGGGCACGAGCAACACGAGGTGGTCAATGGAAGGAGCTTGAGAAGCTGTTGACCTTAGGTTGACCATTCGATCTTCTCATTGGCTTGAGAAGATCGTAGTAGGGCCATGACTAAATCACAAATTAATTTAATTAATTGCTTTTGTGTGTATGTGATGCATACTAGTTAATTAAGTAATTAATTAGTGCCTAACGATTAGAATATATATAAGTCGTGCACATGATGCACCCTTCGATTAGATTAGATCTATCGAGTATATGATACGCATCATCATTTAGATTAGATCTAAATCATGTCAACTCGTAATGCCTACCATGCCGTGATACCTACCACTACCTTGATCACATGTAGTTGTTGAATCTGCCAAAGCAGAGCGACACATACTACCTTGGTAGGGTACGAAGGGACAATCTTGGTCCCTCCTATCAACGCATGGGTGAGTACAACTCAATTAGATTGAGTATTCCTAGTTAACTCGGTTGGATCGAGTATAACTATAGGCATTCTTCCAACGGTTGGAAAGTTAGGTCAAAATCACATATATATTAACTCTCGGGCGTATTAGCTAAATCTAACTCGAGTTTTAATATAAATGCGGATTTTGATTCTATAAACAAGAGTTGCATAGAGATGTAATTGGTAATCGTTACCTACCGATCATACTAAGTCTTGGGCGTATTAGCCAAAGCTAACTCAAGGGTTAGTATGATGTAGATCTTGTCCCACATGAATTATAGAATTCAGTGGGAGCATCATTTAGTTAAAGACCTAATTAAATGATTAAGAATATGATATTTATTTCTGCTTTTAGTTCTGTTGTAGATTACCATGACGTCGAATACGAACACCTTCTCCCTGCGATCTATCCTTGAGAAGGACAAGCTCAACGGAGCAAACTGTTGGAGCAATCCCAATGGTCCGTACGACCATGTGTTTTGGTGTTTGGGCAAAGGGTTTAAGTTAGGTTCACCCTTGTATTTGATATGTGTACTTGAGTTATGCAGGACTACAGGATACACATGTGACTTAGGTTGATGGCTTCGGGTCCGGTGAAGGATGGAGCATCCAAGGGACCGTGGACAAGGCAGCGAGGACAAGGGCCGAGGGAAGCGACTTCGAGACATACGCGAAGGATGTCATTGGGTACGAGCCGCGGGCTTGAATGCATCTGAGGGACGAGAGCCAAAGGAAGTAGGCTTGAAGGCAAAAGGTCAAAGCTGCAAAGGAAGCGTCAAATGAGTCATAAGGGTGAGGGTACAAGTGGATGAGAGATTGTACTCGGAGTAAAATCCTAGTTTTAGGGTTTTACTGTAGAAGTATTATAGTGTTACTGTAGCAGTACTGTAGCAGTCGACTGCATGTTTTAGCAGTCGGCTGGTGCAGTCGACTGGGGCAGTCGACTGGGGCAGTCGACTGGCAGTGTGGAATCGAGCCGTTGGGATGTAACGGTCGAATTTCCATAGAGGGCAGTCGACTGCATGTTTTAGCAGTCGACTGGTAGGCGGGGTTTTCCAACCCGCCGCCTATATAACCAAGGCTTGGAAGCTTGGTTATCCCTGATGAAATTAGACTTGGTTAAAATCTAATTAGTAGTCTACAAGTGCTCAAGAGTTTTCCTTGTGTCCAAGAGGTCTTGGTGAGTTTGTGGTGAGGTTTCTCCACCCACAAGGAGGTTTGAGCTAGCCGGAGATCTTCCGGGGAGTAATCCACCGACGGATAGGGATCGTCCACCTTACGGACACGCCGTGGAGTAGGAGCTTTATCTCCGAACCACGTAAATGATCGTGTAGCTTGGTTTGCATTCTTTCCTTTAGTATTTAGCTTTCTACTTGCTTTGTTTGCATTTCCGCTTGCGCACTAACGTTGTAGAAAGAAGCGAGTATTTGGGGGCGCCGTCTATCCAACCCCCCTTCAAGCCGGTCGTCCGATCGCCAACACAAACTTCCTGGATTGGTACAGGAACCTGAGAATAGTTCTCACCCAAGAACGTAAACTGTACGTTCAGGAGCAGCCCATTCCGGAGGCTCCTCCTGCCACTGCCCCGCGAGCTGACCGAGATGCTTTCAAGTAGCATCAAGATGACGCATTAGATGTGTCTTGTCTAATGCTCGCGACCATGAACTCTGAGCTTCAGAAGCAACACGAGTTAATGGGCGCTTACGATATGGTTGAACATCTTCGTCAACTGTATCAAGGTCAAGCGAGGCATGAGAGATTTGAGATCTCAAGGGCACTGTTTCAGTGCAAGATGTCAGACGGGGCTCCAGTAGGCCCATATGTACTCAAAATGATTGGGTACATAGAGAACCTACAAAGGTTGGGGTTCCCTCTTGGCCAAGAGCTGGCTACTGACCTGATCTTGCAATCCTTGCCGGATAGCTACAGTCAATTCGTTCTAAACTACAATATGAACGAGATTGACAAGCCATTGCATGTTAAGAACTGCTGAGCTGAACCTTAAGAAGGTTAAGCCCCACTCTGTTCTGATGGTTCTGAAACACAAGGGCAAGGGCAAGCCCAAAGGAAAAGGAAAGTCCCAAGCCAAGGGCAAAGGCAAGGCACTGAAGCCTAAAGGAGGGGTCGCCAAGGATGCTACCTGCTTCCACTGCGGTCAGACCGGGCACTGGAAGAGGAACTGCAAGGTATACTTGGAGGATCTTAAGAAGAAGCGAAGTGAGACTTCCACTTCAGGTATATATGTTATAGAAGTCAATCTATCTATTTCTACATCATGGGTATTAGATCTTGGATGTGCTTCTCACATTTGTACTGATGAGAAATAGCAGGGCATTGACAAAGGGCGAGGTGGACCTACGAGTAGGCAATGGAGCATGGGTTGCTGCTGTTGCTGTAGGGACTTACTTTCTATCTCTGCCCTCTGGGCTTGTACTAGAGTTAGTCGATTGTTGTTATGTGCCTGCATTAACTAAGAACATTATATCAGTTTCTTGTTTGGACAAGAAAGGTTTCTCGTTTACTATAAAGAACAAATGTTGTTCCGTCTATTTAAACGATATGTTCTATTGTAGTGCACCTCTGATAAACGGACTCTATATTCTAGACCTTGAGAGCCCTATCTATAACATAAATACCAAGAGGTTCAAGTCAAATGACATGAACCAAACCTACCTCTGGCACTGTCGCTTAGGTCATATAAATGACAAGCGCTTATCCCAGCTCCATAAGGATGGTTTGCTGGACTCATTTGATTTTGAATCATATGAGATATGCGAGTCATGCCTACGAGGCAAGATGACCAAGACTCCCTTTAGTGGGCACAGCGAGAGAGCGACTGATTTGTTAGGACTTATACATAGTGATGTATGTGGCCCTTTCAATGTCGCTGCTAGAGGTGGTTATAGGTACTTCATCACATTTACTAATGACTTCAGTAGATATGGTTATGTGTACTTGATGACACATAAGTCTGAATCCTTTGAAAAGTTCAAAGAATTCAAGAATGAAGTACAGAACCAGCTTGGCAAGAGTATTAAGATACTTCAATCCGATCGAGGTGGAGAATACCTTAGCCATGAGTTCCGTGACTATCCAGCTGAGTGTGGGATTCTATCCCAACTCACTCCTCCTGGAACACCACAGTGGAATGGTGTATCCGAAAGGAGGAATCGTACCTTATTAGATATGGTACGATCTATGATGAGTCACACAGATCTTCCGACATACCTTTGGGGCTATGCTTTAGACACGGCAGCTTTTATACTCAACCGAGTTCCATCCAAGGCCGTGATAAATACACCATATAGGATATGGACTGGGAGAGATGCCCAGGTGTCTTTCATGAGGATTTGGGGTTGTGAGACTTACGTTCGACATCAAGTCTCAGACAAATTAGGACCCAAATCCGACAAGTGCTTTTTCATTGGATATCCCAAGGAAACTAAGGGATATTACTTCTACATTCCCAGTCAGCACAAGGTAGTGAGTGGGGTCTTTCTAGAAAGGGACTTTGTTTCTAGAAAGACTAGTGGGAGCGCGTTCGATCTTGAAGAAGTTCAAGATGCGAACAATAGCACTGATGTCTCGATGGAAATTGAACTAGAACCACAAAGTGTTGTGGATGATGTTGTTCCACAAGGAGTTAAGGAACAACAACCAGTTCAAGTAGACATACCTCTTCGCAGGTCTGTTAGGGTACGTCGTCAGCATGAGAGATACTCATTTCTCTTGTCTGACCATGATGACGTTATGCTCATAGAGGATGAGCCTACCACCTATCAGGAAGCTGTGATGAGACCAGATTCCGAGAAATGGCTAGAAGCCATGAGATCCGAAATGGAATCCATGTACACCAACCAAGTATGGACTTTGGTTGATCCACCTGAAGGGGTAAAACCCATTGGGTGTAAGTGGGTCTTTAAGAGAAAGACTGACATGGATGGACTTATCTATAAGGGTCGCTTGGTAGCTAAAGGTTTTAAGCAGATTCATGGTATTGACTATGATGAAACTTTTTCTTTAGTAGCGATGTTTAAGTCCATTCAGATCATGCTTGCTATTGCAGCCTACCATGACTATGAGATATGGCAGATAGATGTCAAAACCGCGTTTCTGAATGGAAACCTGCCCGAGGATGTGTACATGACACAACCTGAGGGTTTTGTAGATCCACAGCATACTAGCAGAGTATGCAAGCTGCATAGGTCCATTTATGGACTAAAGCAAGCTTCTCGGAGCTGGAATCTTCGATTCGATGATGCAATCAAACAGTTTGGTTTCATCAAGAACGAAGGTGATCCCTGTGTCTACAAGAAGGTTGTAGGGGATATAGTTGTCTTCCTCATATTGTATATGGATGACATACTACTCATTGGGAAGGACATCCCTATGCTTCAGTCTGTCAAGACCTGGCTAGGGAGTTGCTTCTCAATGAAGGACTTAGGTGAGGCATCCCGCATTCTAGGGATACAGATCTATAGAGATAGATCTAAGAGATTGCTTGGCCTAAGTCAGAGTACATACATTGACAAGGTACTCCTACGGTTTGCCATGCAGAACTCCAAAAAGGAATTTCTGCCGATGTCACATGGTGTGAGTCTTTCGAAGACTCAAGGTCCCTCTTCTAGAGAAGAGAGAGACCGCATGGATCAGATCCCTTATGCCTCATCCATAGGATTGATCATGTACGCCATGCTATGTACTCGACCTGATGTCTCGTATGCTTTGAGCATGACGAGCAGATACCAGTCAGATCCAGGTGAAAGTCACTGGATAGCGGTCAAGAATATTCTTAAGTACTTAAGAAAGACTAAAGAATATTTCTTGATATATGGAGGCGATGATGAGCTAGCTGTAAAGGGTTATAGTGATGCTAGCTTCCAGACCGACCAGGATGACTATAGATCGCAGTTGGGGTTCGTATTTTGCATTAATGGTGGTGCTGTCAGCTGGAAGAGTTCGAAGCAGGATACAGTAGCTGATTCTACAATAGAAGCCGAGTACATTGTTGCATCAGAGGCAGCAAAGGAGCCAGTTTGGATCCGCAAGTTCATCACTGAACTTGGGGTGGTTCCTAGCATTGCTGACCCCATTGAGCTCTATTGTGACAACAATGGAGCTACAGCACAGGCGAAGGAACCTCACTCACACCAGTGGACCAAACACATACTACGACGCTTCCATCTCATTCGAGAGATCATTGAGAGAGGAGATGTGAAGATTTGCAGAGTACCTACAGAGGTTAACATCGCAGATCCCTTAACCAAGGCTTTGGCACAGAGGAAGCATGATGGTCACACTAGGTCATTGGGGCTTAGAGCCTACACTGATTGGCACTAGTGCTAGTGGGAGATTATTAGCTAGAGCCCTAGAGCCAATCATTTGATGATTATATTTTGGACTTGTTGTATCATATTCTATATAAATAAAGGCATTTGGTTTTTGGTTATTATACTTACTTGTATTGGTGCCAAATAAACTAAGTATAATAACGTCCTTGAGTAGACGGTTCTCACCTATATCAATCGGTTGGTTGAACCGATAGTGAGATAATATAGGGAATACTACTCTTAATCATTCCTAGTCGAGTATTAACATTCAGGGACAATGTTAATGCAATAAGACTAGCATGTAGGTCAACTCGATGACTTGATCTCACAAGTCATGGATATAGAGATATCAAGTTGACACATGGGTATGCATTGGAGAATGTATACTGAATGACCCGCCATGAGAAAGTATCATGGATCATTATATGAGTGTCATATACTTTCTCATGTGGCTATTAGTATGACTACTAGTCCTTAGACCTGAAGTCACCATGGATCCCTACATGAGGAGGTATGTACTTTGGTTTCGTCAAACGTCACCCGTAACTAGGTGGACTATAAAGGCGATTACTGGGTATGTAACGAATTATGCGGAGGGATGTGAGTGATGTAGATGGGATCTATCCCTCCTATATGACGGGAGCGACATCGATATTCTTGATAGAGTGAGACCACGAAGTGCATGCCCATGCCCAAATGAGTCAATATAGGATATTGAGCTCATTTGATTGAGTGAGTCTACTTGGAGTTCAAGATTTAGATTGATTAGAGGATGACACGGTCTATGCCTCACATTGATCAATCTAGATGTCTAGGATAGAAGGGCACTTGTCATATTTTGTGAGGAGTCACAATTAGTAGTCACAAGGTGATGTTGGATCTCAACATTCTTGTAACTTGGGTAGTAATGATGTGTTGCTAGATACCGCTCATTACTTATGCTCCTAAATGGGTTTAGGGGCATTTCCAACGTTACAAGAACCTATAGGGTCACACACTAAGGGCAATTAGATGGAGATTAGGTTCATTAGATGAACCTAAATGATTACGTTCATATGATGAACCAAATTGGATTAAGAGTAATCCAAAGTAGGCTAATTGAGTTGGACTCAATTTGGTTCATGTGTTAAGTGAGTCTAATTTGAACTTAGACTCATTAATTAATTTCATTCAATGAATAGAGATTCATTAAATTAAAATTGACTTGAACCAATGGTTAGATTAGATCAACCAAGGGAGAGAAGTGGTCAAGTTTGACTTGACTTAAGTAGGAAGATGAAGAGTCAAGTTTTGACTTGACTTTGACTTGACCAATGCCACATCATCAAGGCTTCTTCATTTGGTCAAGTTTGACTTGACCAAATGTCACCTCATGGAGGAGATCAAGAGACTTGACTCTTGATATTACATGGGGGTTACATGCCTTGAAGTGGCCGGCCACTTTTAGGTGGAATGAAAAAAATTGATTTTTCATTCAAGTGGTTGTAACTCCATCTTCTTCTTCCTCTTGAGTTTTCTTCTTGCTCTCCCTCTCCTCCCTACTAATCTCTAAGGTTGCTAGCACATCCTTAGAGATTTTTCTCCATCTCTTGCTTGTGTGGATACACATAGAGAAGTGTTTACTTTGACACTTTCGAGATCCGGCGAACCGAGGACAAGCGAGATTGCGAAGGGCTTCGCATCAAGGGTATATTCTTTCTTCATGTAGATCTAGGAGTAGATCTAAGTTGTAAACTCATACTCGTAAATTTTGTTCTATACTCTTCTCACGGATCCGTTGGCTAGGGTGATTCGGGGTTTCCGCGACGCGAAAAAGCGGTTTTCGTGGCCCGAAAAATCCAACAGGAGTGACATCGTTATTCTTGATAGAGTGAGACCACTAAGTGCATGACCATGCCTAAATGAGTCAATATGAGATGTTGAGCTCATTTGATTGAGTGAGTCTACTTGGGATTCAAGATTTAGATTGATTAGAGGATGACACGGTCTATGCCTCATATTGATCAATCTAGATGTCAAGGATAGAAGGACACTTGTCACATATTGTGAAGAGTCACAATTAGTAGTCACAAGGTGATGTTGGATCTCAATATTCTTGTAACTTGGGTAGTAATGATGTGTTGCTAGATACCGCTCATTACTTATGCTTCTAAATGGGTTTAGGTGTTGGTTGCTACTCGGAAAACCTAGAGGTTCCACTGTACAAAAATTTTGTACAAAGGTCTGAACCTTTTCCTAGCTACCATGTGTTCTTTTAAATTAAATTTTAGATCGCCTGCGGAACTTAACACGTTTGATCCAAAACTTAATCTATTTGTTCTTTTAGGTTTTGACTTGGATCTCCTGCGGAACTTAACACGTTCGACCCAAGTCACCTTAAGTTATTAATTCCATTAAATATTAATTTCCATAATTGGTTCCCAGTACTGACGTGGCGATGCATATGGCCTTCTTGGATATGGGAGCAACCACCACCGACTAGACAAAACCTCTTATGGAAAGCTAATATTTAATTTCCTAAAATAACTTTAGGTTAACCGAAAAGAATAATCAAATCACAAGGAAAAATAAAACAAAAGAACACAACATCGAAAAACATATTCGAAATACTAGAATCGTAAGCCTCTTGTATTTGGTATTATTTCCATAAATAACTAGTATGATGCGGAAAGAAAAATTACTAGTTATACCTTGTAGAAAAACCTCTTGATCTTCTACCGTATTCCTCTTCTAACCTCGGACGTTGTGTGGGCAACGATCTTCCGAGATGAGAAACCACCAACCACCTTCTTCTCCTCCTAGCTAAGTTCGGCCACAAAAAGCTTAACCAAGGATGAAGAACAAAACACCAACCAAGTTCCAAGAGATGCTAGCTTTCTCTTCTTCTTCTTCTTCTTCTTCTCCAAGTAGTATCCGGCCGCCACAAGAGCTCCAAGCCTTTGAGAGATTCGGCCACCACAAAGAGGGAGAGAGGAAGAGGATGGCCGGCCACTCCAAGGAATAAAAGAGGGAGAGAAATAATAGAGGTTGTATCTCATGAAGGCACCCTCACCCCTTCTTTTATATTCCTTGGCCTAGGCAAATTAGGAAATTTAATTACAATAAAATTTCCTTAATTCCCTTGACATGATTTAATTGAGAAAAATAAAATAAAATTTCCCCAATTAATCTCTAATGGCCGGCCACATCAAAAGAGATAAATTAGACAAGTTTTAATCAACAATTAAAACTTCCTAATTTGTTTCCAGAAATTTTAAAAATAAAATTTCTCTTTAAAAATCTCTTCATGGTTGATAAAAAGAAATTTCTATAATTTTAATTTTATCAACATGTGGATAATTTTAAAGAGAAAATAAAATATCTCACCAATCTACAAATAAGGAAAGAGATCTAATCTCTTTCTTTAATCTTTTGTAGATCTTTTACAAGAGAGATATTTTAATTTTAATTCTCTTTAATAAATTATTTCTTCCACATAATAAAAATTAAAATTAAAATTCCTTTTTAATTTAATTTGGCCGGCCCCCACTAGCTTGGGTTTAAGCTAGGGCCGGCCACCCCAATTTATACCTAGGCCGGCCCTAGCTTGGTTCCCAAGTTAGCTTGGTCGGCCCCCTATTGGTGGGTATAGAAGGTGGGTATAGGTGGGTATAGTACTCTATAAATAAGAGGCTACGATAGGGACCGAGAGGAGGAATTGTTTTTGGTCTCCCGATAAAATTAAGCATCCCGTGTTCGCCCCGAACACACAACTTAATTTTATCAATAATAATTCATTCCACTAGAGAACTATTATTGAACTACCACACCAATCCCAAATTACATTTTTGGGCTCCTTCTTATTATGAGTGTGTTAGTCTCCCTGTGTTTAAGATATCGAATGTCCACTAATTAAGTGAGTTACTGATAACTCATTTAATTAATATCTAAGTCCAAGAGTAGTACCACTCAACCTTATTGTCATGTCGGACTAGGTCCACCTGCAGGGTTTAAAATGACAATCCTTATGAGCTCCTCTTGAGGACATTATCAACCTAGTATCTCTAGGACACAGTTTCCTTCTATAATCAACAACACACACTATAAGTGATACCATTTCCCAACTTATCGGGCTTATTGATTCATCGAACTAAATCTCACCCATTGATAAATTAAAGAAATAAATATCAAATATATGTGCTTGTTATTATATTATGATTAAGAGCACACACTTCCATAATAACCGAGGTCTTTGTTCCTTTATAAAGTCAGTATAAAAGAAACGACCTCAAATGGTCCTACTCAATACACTCTGAGTGTACTAGTGTAATTATATAGTCAAGATAAACTAATACCTAATTACACTACGACCTTCTAATGGTTTGTTCCTTTCCATTTTGGTCGTGAGCTACTGTTTATAATTTATAAGGTACTGATAACATCATCTTCTGCATGTGACACCACATACTATGTTATCTACAATATAAATTAAATGAACAACTACAAACAAATGTAGTCAATTTGACCAAATGTGATTCTTTATTCATAATGAATGTTTACAAAGCTTAGGCTTTCAGTATACACTCCAACATTAGGAACATTGCCAATGTTACAAGAACATATAGGGTCACACACAAAGGGCAATTAGATGGAGATTAGGTTCATTTGATGTACCTAGAGGATTAGGCTCATATGATGAACCAAATTAGATTAAGAGTAATCCAAAGTAAACTAATTGAGTTGGACTCAATTTGGTTCATGTGTTAAATGAGTCTAATTTGGACTTAGACTCATTGAGCCAATTTAATTCGATGAATAGAGATTCATTAAATTAAAATTAACTTGAACCAATGGTAAGATTTGATCAACCATGGGAGAGAAGTGGTCAAGTTTTACTTGACTTGAGAGGAAGATGAAAGGTCAAGTTTGACTTGACCATTGCCACCTCATTTGTGAGTTGGCATTAAGTGGGCCAATGATGATGTTCCACATCATCTAGATTAGCACATTCGTGTGCCACATCATGAGGGAGATCAAGAGTTATGACTCATGATATCCCATGGGGTTTAAAAGCCCCTTCTTGAAGTGGTCGACCACTATAACACAAGTGAGAGTTTCATTTTACTTTGTGTAACCTCCTTCTTCTTCCCCTCTACCTTTCTTCTCTCCCTCTCCTCCACCATTGCTGATCCTCTAAAGTTGCTAGCACATCTTTAGAGGTTCTCTCCATCGATTTTTTCGTGTGGATACACATAGAGGGTTGTACACTTGACAACCTTGAGATCCGGCGAACCTTGGACGAGCGGGATACGCGAAGGGCTTCACTACAAAGGTATAAGTCTCTTCCTTGTAGATCTTGTGTAGATCTAGGATAGAAAACATGTACACAAAGTTTTTATGAAATTTTATAACTTCGCACGGATCCGGTGACATGGGATTCGGGGTTTCCGCAACGCAAAAAGCAGTTTTTACGGCCCGAAAAATCCAACAATCAAGTGGGAGTGTGATGCTAGTTTTGATGATCATCCACATCTCGAATTGAGTTTGAAGGTAAGACTCCATTCGACCCTTCCAGTAGCCAAAATCTTCTCCGGTGAAGAGCGGAGGTTGGGCTGTGCTATAGCCTTCTTGATGGGCCATCTTAAAAAAAAATATAGCACACAAAAAAAACAAGGAATTTGGTTCCAAGACTAGGTCTTGGATTTAGTAGTGCGGGATAAAGAAAAATAAAGACACGAACTCGAGTGGTGTTGCACCAACTTCGAGAGAAAAACTCGATTGCGATAGAACTAGATCGGAAGACAGTAATTTTATCGATTTTAATTGACTCCGAAAAATTGAAAACTACCACAAAAAATTGCTTGAATGGTGGTTTCACCAATTCAAAGCAACCCCGCTTTGATACCAATTGTTGGATCGAAAGTGCTAGAGAGGGGGGGGGTGGGAATGATGCTCGTAGCTATTTTGTTCATTTAGAAAAACTCAGAATTATGCAACGGAATAAAGAAAAGAAACAGACGTGATCGCTAACAAGTTTCTTTTACTTGGTTCGGAGCTTGTGATGATTCCTACTCCAAGACCCGCGATCGTTGATCACTTTTGGTGGGCAATCACCATAAGTCTGGAAAATTACACTTGGAAGTACAATATAAAAATAGTACAGAAAACTTATACCGACAATTTAAGAATAAAGAATTTGAAGCTTCTACTTGTCGGTGTCTTGTTACAACTTTATCGAATCGTCCTTTGAGCAGCACACGGAAGAATGGTTGCGAGTTCTTATTGTTTTCAAGATGTTGCTCGAAACCTTCTTATAAAGCCTATGGAGGGTGCCTCCAACACCATGGAGGGCACCCTCAACCCCGTCGATTCTGCAGTGTGGATAAGCCCTGACTTCTTCGCCGCTTATCCGTCTGAGGGTGCCCTCCACCTGTGTCCAGGGCGCCCTCCACCTACATCTAGGGCGCCCTCAGCTCTATAGAGGGCACCCACTACTTAGCATCCAGGGTGCCTTCTATTAGTTAGGGCCCTAGAGCCAATCATATGATAATTGTTGTATGGACTCATTGTATCATATTCTTATGTATATAAAGGCATTTGTTTTGGTTATTATACTTACTTGTATTAGTGCCAAATAACTAAGTATAATAGCGTCCTTGAGTAGAAGGTTCTTATCTATATCAATCGATTGGTTGAATCGATAGTGAGATGATATAGAGAACACTACTCTTAATCATTCCTAGTCAAGTATTAACATTCAGGGACAATGTTAATACGATAAGACTAGCATGTAGGTCAACTCGATGACTTGATCTCACAAGTCATGGATATAGGTATATTAAGTTGACACATGGGTATGGATTGGAGAATGTATACTGAATGACCCGCCATGAGAAAGTATCATGGATCGTTATATGAGTGTCATATACTTTCTCATGTGGTTATTTGTATGACTATTAGTCCTTAGACCTGAAGTCATCATGGTTCCCTACATAAGGAGTTACACACTTTGGCTTCGTCAAACGTCACCCGTAAATGGGTGGACTATAAAGGCGATTACTGGGTATGTAACAAATTATGAGGAGGGATGTGAGTGATATAGATGAGATCTATCCCTCCTATATAACGGGAGTGACATCGTTATTCTTAATAGAGTGAAACCACTAAGTGCATGGCCATGCCCAAATGAGTCAATATGAGATATTGAGTTCATTTGATTATAGTGAGTCTACTTGGAGTTCAAGATTTAGATTGATTAGAGGATGACACGGTCTATGCCTCAAATTGATCAATCTAGATGTCAAAGATAGAAGGACACTTGTCATATATTATGAAGAGTCACAATTAGTAGTCACAAGGTGACGTTGGATCTCAACATTCTTGTAACTTGGGTAGTAATGATGTGTTGCTAGATACCACTCATTACTTATGCTTCTAAATGGCTTTAGCAGCATTGCCAACATTACAAGAACCTATAGGGTCAGACACAAAGGACAATTAGATGGAGATTCGGTTCATATGATGAACCAAGAGGTTTAGGTTCATGTGATGAACAAAATTAGATTAAGAGTAATCCAAATTAGATTAATTGAGTAAGACTCAATTGAGTTAGACTTGAGTTAGACTTGAGTGAGGCTAGACTTGAGTTAGACTCAAGTGAGGCTTAATGATGATATTCATTGAATTTTGAATTCAATGATAAATGGAATTCAATTTGAATTTTAGATTCAAATTTCGAATGAGTTTCAAAATGACCATTTAATGAAGAATATTAAATACTCATTAAGGCTCATTAATGAGACTCATTAATGGTGTTAATGAGCATTAAGTATTTTCATTAGATGAAAATACTTAAGCCATTTTTACTCTTATTTTCATATCGATCGATCATTATTATTCCTCCTTGATTCTTCTTCTCTCCCTCTCCTCCTTGGCCGAAACATCTAAGAGTGCTAGCACACTCTAGGTGTTTTTCTCCACCTAATCGTTCGTGTGGATACACATAGAGGGGTGTTCACTTGACACCCTTGAGATCCGGCATCTTCTTGGACGAGCGGGATAAGCGAAGGGCTTCGCTACAAAGGTATATCTTTCTTCCATGTAGATCTAAGGTAGATCTAGGACTAGAGAAACTTGTACATGAAATTACGAAATTTTATCTTCGCATGGATCCGGTGGCATGGGACTTCGGGGTTTCCGCAACGCAAAAAGTGATTTTTGCGGCTCAAAAGTCCCAACACCCTCAACTCCATAGGGCGCCCTCTACCCTGCTGCGCGGAGGTGTTCAGCTAGTGCAGCCGAGGCGCCTCCAAGATCCATGGAGGGCACCTCGGGTACTGTTCATCCGAGGCTTTATATCTTTTTTACTCCCTGCAAGATGTGTTAGTCCAAAATACAAAATATATCCTACAAAACAGAGTTAGGCATAATACAATAAGGTTAAGATAAATATCTGACAGTCATCGAACTGTCTGGTTTTGACTTCGGATTTCCTTTTGGTAACCCTAGGTCAAACCAACGCCTACTGCTCCCTCACCGGGGAACGCGTCCTCACCTACTCCACTCAGGAGAGTATACCTGTTTCTAGACCGGTCCTCCAGACCGACTGGACTTTTGTAAAGTGCCCGAGGCTTCAGGACTTTCTGCTGGACATCCGCTCCACGACCCGTCCAGTCTTCCACCTAGTTTGCGACGGTTGGACTTTCCACCTAGAGTCCTCGACTCTAGGACTTTTGCTCGAAACCCTCAACTCGCCAAGACTTTCCGCCTAGGGTTACCACCCCTAGGATTTTTCACCTGCCAACCGTAGCTAGAACTTTTGCCTAAGTACACTTAGGACTTTCCTACAAACTCATTCAAACATGTTAGACCACAAATGACCTTAACTTTGAACCCTTTTCGATTAACATAAGGTTGGCTCAAGAGATGATTCTTGTATTTCCTCTCGAGCAGGATCCGCTTGGGGGGATATTGTTTACCTTTTGGGAGAAGGTGCGAGAGTTAATTTATGCTTCGTACGTTATCTCTTGGGAGAAGATGCCTTCTCTAGAGAAGAGCTCACGAGGGTTGGAGAAGGTTTCGAAGGTAATTCCCTAGGCACTTCAGTTGCACTCACCTCGACCCCACGAGCTTTAGAAGCCTCCTCAGAAGGAGAGGGTATTGGTAAACCTCGCTCGACCAATAATTCCTTTTCCTTGGCACATAGCTCCACTTTTTTCAGATTGATTGATTCATCGATCAAGGATAATAGAATAGAATCCACTGTATAAAACAAAAAACACCTTTGTTAAAGATAGAGTGAGTATTAAAATTATCAAAACTTACTAAAGGGACATGATAATCTCTTTTGAATGGGGCCCTCCTGTAACCATTTGTGAATTTTAAAATGTTGATTACTTAGTTTTGGAAGATAAGTAGCAAGGAAAAGATCCTTTTTCAATCTTGTAGGATCAGGAAGAGGAGGAAAGGAAGCTTGCCAAGTAGCATGTGATAACTAGCATTTTGACGCACCATTTTGGCTCTTATACTTAGTATTTTTACCCTCTTGTATGCTTAATTCTGTATTTATATCATGTTTTATGAGTTGAGATTTATTTGGAGCATTGACGTAATTTTTCATATATTTTCTAGAATTTTATCTAAAAGGTGTATCTTGTTTTGTAGGGAAGCAATCTGGGTCGTTGATAGAGATTTGGAGCACCTTGGATCATTCATCCAGATTGGAAGCATCTAGGTCGTTGATCATGATCAAGTAATCCAAGGGTTCATCAAAAAATGGAGCTCTAACTCAATGTGATTCCATGTCCAATTTCAAAAGCCCAACTCATACAAGAGCCCAATTTTACTTTCCCTTAATGGATTTGAATCTCACTCCTCTCATCAACGCAAAACCCAAAACCCAAAACCTAAAGAAACCCTTCCATTCCCCTCACTTCTGTCATTCTTCTACCCCAACGTCTAGGATGCACATACGCTGCCAAGCCAACTTCACGCCCTCAACCTCACGGTCGGCAGTTCATCTTCACCTCATCACTGCCGGCCGAACAACCACCTCATCCCCTTATCCTCTCCTCTCTATCTTCCCCCTCATCTCCACCATTCACCATCTCCAGCCATCTCCCTTTGGGTTAGAAGAGAGGAAGCTCTTCCTCCACTTCCTTCATTCGGTCCAGATCTAGATAGAACAAGTTTCGATTTCTGATCAGATCTATATTCATTTATGCAGCTACCCCCATCAGCAGATCTGATCTTCTTTGCTCATCCAACAACAACTTCTTCGTCACCAAGATTGGTCTATTTCTTTGATTGTTGATTGCTTCTTTGGTTTTTATGTTTTGAATGAGTTCCTGATGATTGATTGTAATCGAATTCAAGCTTCTAGGTTCTAGATTTCCTACATTAGGTTTAATTAGATGTTGCCTTTGATGTGTTCGATAAAATGGCCCAAACTGTTGGATCGAAAGCGCTAGGGGGGGGTGAATAGCGCTCATGGCTATTTTGTTTGATTCATAAAACACTAATCGAGTAAAGCAACGGAAATATAAAAGAACACAACGCAAACACAAGGTATTTACTTGGTTCGGAGTCTGTGGCGACTCCTACTCCAAGGCCCATGATCGTTGATCGCTTCTGGTGGGCAATAACTATAAGCTCGTTAATGTGTTTACAAGATGAAGTACAATGATTAAAAGAAGCGACTAAATTATACCAACGACAGTAGAAAAAATTGAAGATTCGGAGCTCCGGGTCGTCGGTGTCAATTCGCAGCACTTCTAGGTCGTCTCGTTGGCAGCACATTGAGGAAAGGAAGCTTAGAACTTGATTCTTTGAGTTCTTCCTCGAGACCTTCTTTTATACTATGTTGAAGGCGCCTCCAATCCTGTCCAAGGCACCTCCAGGCCACTAAATCGCACGCATGGATCAACACAGAACTGGTCGCACCTTATCTGGTTTAAGGCGCCTTCAAGCCTTGGTCCAAGGTGCCTTCAGTCCCATTGAAGGTGCCTCCAGCTCCTCTGGACAGCTGGCTTCGGCTTGCACCTGAGGTGCCTCCAAGATCCATGGAGGTGCCTCGGACACTGTTCATCCGAAGCTTAACTTGTTCCTTTTATACCTGCAAGATATGTTAGTCCCAAAATAATACGGTACCCTGCAAGACAAAGTTAGAACTGATATAAACATGATAAATTAAGAGTTTGACAGTCATCGGACTGTCTGGGTCTGACTTCGGATTTCCGACCGGAAACCCTAGGTAGACCCGACGCCTACTGTTCCCTCTACGGGGAGCGCGTCCTCACCTATTCTCCTCAGGAGAGATTACCTGGTGTCAGTCCGGTCCTCCAGACCGTCTGGACTTTCCACCTAGGGTTACCACCCCCTAGGACCTAGGGTTACCGCCCCCTAGGGTTTTTCTCCACCTAGGGTTACCACCCCTAGGACTTAAGGTTGCCACCGCTTAGGGTTTTTCTCCACCTAGGGTTACCCCCCTAGGACCTAAGGTTACCCCCCCTTAGGTTTTTTCCTTCACTTAGGGTTACCACCCCCTAGGGTTTTCACCTTGCCTAACCGCAGCTAGGACTTTTGCCTAAGTATCACTTAGGACCTTCCTGCAAGCTCCATGAACATATTAGATAACAAATAATCTTAACTTTGAATCCCTTTGTCATTATCAAAACTAAAGTTCGATCATTGGATGCTTCCCGCACCAACACAAACACCCTTGACAGTTTATTAATGCATTTTAGTTCCTTAATTTCTTGCAATGCTTTGGTTGGTTGAATGTTAGTAATATTTGTCCTTTGATTCAATGCAATTAGGATGGATTATAGGTGCAGCGGAGGCCGGCAAGAGGGGGGTAAATTGCCTGCAAATAAAGATTATACCCTCCTCGGATTTTCAACTCAAAAAGAGCAACAATAAAATAAAACAATTAAGCAGAAATAAATAGAGAAGACCCAAAATTAACTTGGTTACAACCAAGACGGTTGTTAATCCAAGGCAATGAAAAGAGCAGTAAGAAAACTCCTTCTCTGAAGGCGGAGAAGCCTTTTACACACTTAGAAAGCTCAACAGTTGCTAGGAAATCTAATACTGAGTTGAATGAATATTTCCTATGTCCAGGGGCCTTTATATAGCTCCTGGAAGTTCTATCCCGAGGGTCCAAGGCGCATCCAACAAGGTTTAAGGCGCCTCCAGCTCGGTTAGCGGATAAAATTTTATCCGCAACGCAAACGGTCAAATCTGACCTGTTGAAGGCGCCTCATCAAGCTTGAAGGCGCCTTCATGTTGAGGGCACCTTCATGCTTCATGAAGGCGCCTTCAAGTTGGTTTTCCAGCTTGTGCTTCTTTTCCAGCTCCATTGCATTGGCTTCCGATCCTCCGATTACTTGGGTGATTTGGCCAACCGAAATAGGGCTCACTCGAACCCAATTTTCGGCCTTCTCCTCGAGCAGGCTTCCGTCCGGCTTCTCGTCCCTCGAACGTCACACACGTTCTTCTTGTCCACCGGAGTACTCTTCCATAGCTCTCTCGTCCTTCGGACGCACCGAGCCCGTCGGCTCCCTTCCCGTGCCGTCATTCTCCCTATCTGCGTCTTCCGCTCGACTTCCTGTGCTCCTAAGCTCCTGCACACTCAGACACAAGGATCAAACACAAAGCAGGACCTAACCAATTTGGTTGATCACATCAAAACACCCACGGGGACCAACAATCTCGCCCTTTTTGATGTGCATCAACCCAAGTTCAAGTTAGGGTAAAAATAGACAGAAAAGTAATTTTTAAAAGAAAATTACTAAACTAACATGTTAAGCATCAGTTTGCAATAAATAAAATTGCAACTACTAAATTAAGAGCTATCCAGAATTTTTAAAATTTTTTTAAAATTTTAAAAAATTCTCTCCCCCTAAACTTGTACTTCTCTCTCCCCCTTTGATCACAGCAAAAATGGGGTAAAAATAATATTTAGCAAATTTTTAAGTCAGGAAAAATTTCTAAGTAAAATGAATTTTCCAAAAAAAGTAATTTCTAAGTAAACTGTAGAATTTTTTAAAAATTCTAAGTGAACTGACTTTTTGAAAAAAAAAATTCTAAGCAAAAATGAATTTTTAGAATTTTCCAAGAAAATGTTTAAAACAAACTTTCAAAGCATTATTTATTCTAATTTGAATGCTTTTACCAAAAAGTTAATTAAACATTTTATTTTAATATTTTGACTTCCAGGTCGTGGCGAGGCACTAGGCCTTCTTGGTTATTGGAGCAACAACCACTTCCTTAGACAAAGCTTCATAAAGAAATTCATTGTTTAATTTACTCGCTGTAAGCTCTAACTTCAATAACTCTAATTTATCAAAGACTTTGGAATCCAGTATAGATTCCTTCCTACTGGGTTAATTAGAAATCTAGGGGGTACATAAGTTTTAGGAATTTTCCTAAGTTGACCTTGATGCTTTTTAATATACCAGTTTAATTTACCAAAAAAATTTAATTTAGATTTTTGAAAAACACTTGAACATGCAGCAGATTTCAATTTTTCAATTTCATTTTTCAATTTTGCATTCTCTAATTTCAAATGTTCATTTTCTTTTTCTAATTGATCTAACTCTTTAGAAAGAGACTTGATAAATAGAAATGACTGAGTAGGGGTTAGATTACGCACCTTACTTACCTGACTTGGTGATGCTCCCCCTTCACTGCAGCTTTCTTCTTCTGATGTTCCTCCCCCTTCATCTATGCTCATCTCGGAGCTTGAGTCATCTTCGGGAAGATGGTTAGCCATCATCGCTAACTCGGAGAAGACTTCGACGTCTGATTCAGAAGAAGACGAATCTGATTAGGTGGCCTTCAGGTTCTTATGCTTGGATGATTCTGGTTTCTTGTACTTTGTCTTTTCCTTCTCTTTCCCCTTTTTCTTCAAGTCCGGGCAGTCATCTTTGATGTGCCCTTCTTCATTGCAGTTGTAACAACGAATCGTCCTTTTTCTTTGCTGATGCCTCTTTGTCTGTGATCTAAATTTATTAGATTTAAAAAAATTTATTGAAGCATCTTACCAGTAGTGCCGCTTCGGAAAGGCTTCGGAGTCAGAATCGTTTATTCTTGCCTTTAAGGCAATGTTCTGACTAGTCTTCTCTACTCCATTGGGCTCTACAACTCAAGATTTGTGAAGTTCAAAAGTAGAAAATAATTGTTCTAGAGTACTTACCTCGAAGTCCTTAGAGATGTAGTACGCATCTACTAAGGAGGCCCACTCTGGAGTTCTGGGGAAGGTGTTGAGCGCGTACCAGATCGAGTCTCGGTTCTTTACTTCTTCTCCAAGGTTGCTTAATTGCGTGATCAGCTCTTTAATCCTCGCTTGGAGTTGCGCTACCTTCTCGCCTTGGTTCATTCGGAGGTTCGTCAACTGGGTCCAGAGGATGTCGCGCCTTGCTAGCTTCGCTTCGGAGGTACCTTCGTGAAGCTCCAGGAATTTTTCCCAGAGATCTTTCGCAGAGTCGTAGCTTCCGATCCGATTTACCTCCTGAGGTGGCAGAACGCTGAGCAGGTGGAACTCAACCTTTCCATTGGCGACAAAATCGGCTTGCTCCTTCTTGCTCCACGTGTTTTCTTCTTTATCTTTCGGCGCTGTATATCCATATTTCATTATTAAAAGTATATTAAATTCAGTTTTAAAAAATACCTCCATTTTTCGCTTCCATGTAGCGAAATCTCCGTCGAACTTTGGAGGATAAATATTCGCTCCGACCATCGTCTTGATCATTGTGCTTTAGTCGTCGGTTAGTCCTTCTGAGGCGGTCTGGCTCAGATACCAATTGTAGGTGCAGTGGAGGCCGCAAGAGGGGGGTGAATTGCCTGCAAATAAAGATTATACCCTCCTCGGATTTTCAACTCAAAAAGAGCAACAATAAAATAAAAAAATTAAGCAGAAAGAAAATAGAGAAGACCCGGAATTAACTTGGTTACAACCAAGACGGTTGTTAATCCAAGGCAATGAAAAGAGCAATAAGAAAACTCCTTCTCTGAAGGCGGAGAAGCCTTTTACACACTTAGAAAGCTCAACAGTTGCTAGGAAATCTAATACTGAGTTGAATGAATATTTCCTATGTCCAGGGGTCTTTATATAGCTCCTGGAAGTTCTATCCCGAGGGTCCAAGGCGCCTCCAACAAGGTTTAAGGTGCCTCCAGCTCGGTCAGCGGATAAAATTTTATCCACAGTGCAAACGGTCAAATCTGACCTGTTGAAGGCGCCTTCATCAAGCTTGAAGGCACCTTCATGTTGAGGGTGCCTTCATGCTTCATGAAGGCACCTTCAAGCTGGTTTTCCAGCTTGTGCTTCTTTTCTAGCTCCATTGCGTTGGCTTCCGATGCTCCAATTGTTTGGGTGATTTGGCCAACCGAAATAGGGCACACCCGAAACCAATTCCTGGCCTTCTCCTCGAGCAGGCTTCCGTCCAGCTTCTCATCCCTCGAACATCAAGCACGTTCTTCTCGTCCACCGAGTACTCTTCCGCAGCTCTCTCATCCTTCGGACGCACCGAGCCCATCGGCTCTCTTCCCGTGTCGTCCTTCTTGCTAGCTGCATCTTCCGCTAGACTTCCTGCGCTCCTGCACACTCAAACACAGGGATCAAACACATAGCATGACATAACCAATTTGGTTGATCACATCAAAACACCCACGGGGACCAACATAAATTATCTTAGATTTCATGACATGCTATAGGTTTTGTTCAATGCTTTAGGGTTTGTTAAATACTTTACTTTATTTTACTTCATGTTGCCTTTTATTTTTTGCAATTGTAGTTAGGTTAGACTTAGTTTTTATTACTTACATTGTCCTTCATTTACTAGATTTGGTTTCATTTCATGCTTTGCTATTTCATTCCTTATTTTAATTCTGTTGATGGTGAAATCATAGTATAGAGTGATAATACGTTGTAAGATCACTATTAATAGGTAGATAGAATATCTTTTATTCATTAGGATTAGATTTCATAGTTGCATTGTGTTGGGACACTTCGGAGCTTGGGGGGGTGAATAGCTCGTCCCGCTTTGTTTGCTTGCTTCGTGATGATGATATGCAGTGGATAAAACTCGAAGCAAGCTCCCAATGCTAACAGAAAGGATTTACTTGGTATCCACCTCAAGAAGAGGTGACTAATCCAAAGATCTACTCAAGCACACACTCCACTATGTAAATAACTCCTTTTCCGGTCAACTGGAGGTGGAGAGATCCTCTTACAACTCTCACACAAACATACAACTCAAAACAAGAAGTAAATGTACACAAGTATAACAAAAATCTCTTCTTGCTTGACCTTGTTGCTTGTGATTGCCTCTTGTAAGCTTCGAAAATGCAGCAGTACCTCCGCCCTGAGCTTGCAAGAACTGGCGGAGAAGATGAGCAGAGCAATATCTGGAACAGTGCATGCGAACCCTTTTTATCAGGCTCACAACGACTATATTTTTAAGCTTAATTGACTAGCCTAATCGATTAAGCCTTCCTAATCGATTAGGAAGCTTTCTGTTCATGCGAGAACAAGCTGTAAGTGATTAAGCCTTCCTGCTTAATCGCTTACCGAATCTTCTTTGCCTTTTGAGAAGACAAGCTTAAGCGATCATCCTGATCGCTTAAGCTTCAAACAAAACCATTCTGTTCGAAGTAAAAAAAGCACCATAAGTGATTACCCTAATCGTTTACCATGTCTTAATCGATTAGACAACCTTTCTTGTGATTCCAAGCTTAAGCGATTACCTTAGTCGCTTAAGCTATGGTAATCGACTATCGTAGTCGATCACCGAACCCTAACTTTCCAACTGAAGTCTAGGGTTCCTTTACCCAACATCTGGTCAACCATGACCTATTGGGACTCCTCCTTGCCTGGCATCTGGTCGACCTTGATCTGCTAGGACTTCTTTGCCAAGTGTCCGGTCAACGTCAATCCTTTGACTCACTTGGGCTTTCTTCCTCATGCCAAGTGTTCAGTCCTCCATGACCCACATGGACTTCTCGTCTAATGCTAAGTGTCTGATCACCTTTGACCCACTTGGACCTCCACATGCCTGGTTTCACTCACCAGGATTTTCCTTTTGCTTAGCTTCACTCACTAGGACTTTCCATATGTCTGGCTTCACTCACCAGGACTTTCACCTGGCTTCACTCACCAGGATTTTCCTACTATCTACCTTCACTCACTAGGGCTTTCACCTGACTTCACTCACCAAGATTTTCCTTCCGCCAAGCTTCACTCACTAGGACTTTCAACTGCCTGACTTTACTCACCAGGACTTTCACTTGGCTTCACTCACCAGGATTTTTCCAACTACCTAACCTCCAGTTAGGACTTTCCTAGTCAAGTATCCGGTCAACCTTGACCTACTTGACTCTTCTTCACATCTAACTAGTCAAACTTTGACCAGAGGAGAATTGCTCTAATAATCTCCCAAATCAGACGATTGCACCTGTAATCTCCACATATTGTCAAACATCGAAACACAAATATCAAGACTGAAGCTTGAGTCAACTCAAGCTTAGTCAATCTGGTCAACCTGACCCAGGGGATATTGCACCAACACATTGCTCTTCATTTCGTAGGCTCAAAATTCAAAACCCAAATCCCAATTTCATATTAAAATCTAAAAACATAAATAACAAACAATCCTATGGTTATCATTCCATCATTGCATTCGTTGGGAGGCGACTCGAGTTGACTCTATGCTATACTAACATAGATAGATTCGATACTTAATTCTTTTGATATCATATCACGACAATACAATCATATCAAAAATTGGTGCCATTTCCAGGGAGTGTTAGAGGTGTTTGGTGATCTTAGGATTGTTTTTCTATTTTTTGAAGAAATTTTTTGTTTGTTACCTTGATTCTTTTATGCTTTATATATGCATGTATTTTTTCATGATTACTTCCTGTGTCTAGTGATTTCATTACGATTGTTTTAGGTAAGACAGGGAAATTCTTTGAGTTCAATATGGATTTTTATTTCCAGCAATTTGGAGGCTTCAATGAATATCACAATTCGAATATTGGGCGAGTGAGGCATATATGTACTAATTGTGGCAGTCCTTCTCATCCAATTGCTATATGCCACCTCATCCAAAAGACTGCTAGATTTCCTATAGAATCCTAGTATTCCCAACATCAATATCAAGATGTGTATAATCCAGCTCCTAACGCCTAGAGTCATGACCAGGGTAATTATTTGACGTAATACTTTCAACCCCATATTCCAGAGCAGCATGGATACTTTTAATCCCAATAGTATCAACCTCAACAAATTCCTAAGCAGTATGTGGATACACAACAATAGACTATAGAGCATCCTCGGTGTTACAATTCAGACTGGATGGACCATCAAAATTTCATGCATGGGAATGAGCAACAACAATTGAATCAATTTTTTTCAGCATATCAGAGGCCATTGGGATTCCAGGATGACTCAATGCTTACATGGTCACAAACATTTCAGCAGGTCAAATCCATGTTCTCAGATACATTCAAGGGCTCTAATGAAGAAATCTTTGTGCAAGGATGTAAAGAGATCATGCAAGTTACCATGCAGTTGCAACAACAAGCCACTCTTGATGCAGCAAGGATACAAAATTTTCAGATCCAATTAGACCAGATGACATCATCCATTAGCCAGATGCTAGCACAAGGCACTTGTCAGTCTCCCTCAGAGGATATTTCTGATGGTATTGACATGCCTAAGGAGATGGATTATAGAATCAATGGTATTCTTATATCTAATTCATCTATTCTACAGGACTCCTCTATTTCTCTATGTTGTGATGATGATGTTGTAGTTGATGACTATTGATGATGCATGTAAAATATTGGATGAAAATATTGATGTTGGGAATATTGTTGGTGAAGATATTGTTTTGTCAAATATAGAGGATAATACTTGTATGCTACCAGCTACTCATGCTCATGATATTATTGTAGATGATGTTGAAGCAAAGACAATATCCACAGAATTATGTTCTCCAGCTGTGCATCCAGAAGTATCAGAGTTAAAGTAGCAATCATTAGAGTGGGAAGTGATGGATAGCTGGAGGCCCTCAAACTTGACACTTCCATTACTGTCGAAGTCTCCATTGATGCTGAACAAGGCCCCATTATCTCTTGTAATAATCGAGCTTCTGAAGTAGATGCTCCAGCTGAGTCTCCTTTGCCCACCAGAGAGACTTTTCCAGGAGGCGATGATGTTAGAGGGAGTAACCCAAGACTATTCTAATTATATGAAGAAGGCTCTCACCTCACCTTGGTCCATTCCACCTCCAGCGTGGATTTTATTATTGAACCATCTTCAATCACCGAGATGGATTGTTCATCGAGTTGCTCCCTTTCTTGCGTCGATATTACTTCTGAATCACCTTTAGCCACCAGGACTCAGGGGAGTTTTCATGTTTCCTTTGCTTTTTCTTTTCTTTTTCTTTGTATATATGTTCTTTGCTTTAGTTGTAGTGGTTTTTTTGGTTAGCTTGTTTAGTTGTCTTGTTCTGCTTGTCGAGTGATTTTCGAGTTTTAGTTTTGTCAATTTTGAATAAATTCTCTATGCATATCTTTATATCATCTTGAAAGTTGTAAAATCTAGTTAAGTTTGATCGTCAAACTTTGGAATCGCTTGGCATGATTGACTTCATTGATTGCATCTGGTTGCTAGTGTGGTGATGGATTTTATTTTGATAAATTGAGCTTGATCATTTTATACCTAGTGAGGACTTTATCCATTCTTATTTGTCTTTCTCTTTGTGTGGTTTGCACTCTTGATGATCGATACTCTAGAACTTGCTTTGCTCCTTTTTGAGACCACATTTAGCATAAGTGGCATGATTATGATGAAGGCTATCTTGTTTGCTCTTTTGTATACTCTTCTTGATACATGCTTAGTTGAACAATTTTTTATTCCTTATTGAGTTGCTTGTTTATTTCCTCCTATTCTATGTGATGCATGATTTGTTTATAACATCCTTTTCATCCTTTGGTTGTTTCCATCTCTTTTCACCCTTATCTTATGTGACTTGTCTTGCTATTCTTTTGGTATTGAAACATTGGGTTGTTATCTTGTTGAGTTTATTGACCGAGACAGTCAAATTTTAAGTGTGGGGGAGGAGATGCATACTTTTTGAAGAGAAAGGCTAGATTCGAAATGTAGCATGAGTGAGCCATGCTTGATCACCATGGTTGAGCCACGCTTTATCTTTTTGAGCCATATTTATTTTTGAGAGATGTTTTGTATTGTTGAGAGACTTGTATTGTTTGAGAGATATTTTGTATTTTTGAGAGACTTGTATTGATAGTATGTTATGTTAAAAAAAAAGTTGAAAAAAGAAGAAGAAGAAGAACAAGAAGAATAAAAATATTTAGGCGCCTATAAAAAAAAAAGAAAAAAAAAAGAAAAAGGAAAAAATTGACATGTCGTGCACTTTTTATTAATTTGAGTGTGATAAGTGGTGGTAGACTTTGATGTGCATTTATTGGAGTATTACTTTGTGCTTAGAGTGTATATGGCTAAGCATGAAAGAGAAGGGAAATAGTGATTTGTGTTAGTACCCCAAGGTAGTTTTGATGTGATCAACCAAGTCAGATTAGGTCATGTTGGTATTTAACCTCTATGTCTAAGTGTGCAGGAACTTAAGAGCACAGAAAGTCAAGCGAAATACACAACTAGAGAGAAGGACGACACAAGAGAGAGCTGACGGGCTCGGTGCATCCAAGGGACGAGGCGCTGCGGAAGAGTACGTTAGCGAAAGAGAAGGAGGTGTGCGACATTTCCGAGGGACGAAAAGTCAGAGCGGAAGACTGCTCGAAGGTCGAAAAATGGGTTGGGATGAGCCCTATTCTGGACGGTCGAAATCACCCAAGAAAGTGGAACCGGAGCAGAAGACCTGGAACAATGCGAGCGGAATTGGAGAGGAAGACCGGGACCAAAAGTCAACAGGAAGTTGACTTTCTTGGTTCGGGCGCTCGAAATCCTTCTAGGCGCCCAGACTAGGAACTTCATCCAAACACGATGTGGTACATTCTGTTACGATGGGGATAAAAGTTTATCCCCCTCTAGATGCCTGGAACCCTTCCAAGCACCCCAACCAACGCTATATAAATACAGTCCTGGTCCCAATAGCTCAGAACAACACTTGTAAACGATTCCTCTTTAGTTTTGTTCTATAATTAAGTGCTTCAACTACTGTAAGAGACTTTTTTGCCTGAAGGAGATGTTTAGTGAGCTTCAACTTCCTTAGATTAGTAATCCCCTGATTACAAATCAAGTAACCCTTTTGTGTCTCTTCTTTTTAAATAGTTTCTTATTTCTTTTATGCAAGTGTTTAGTTTAATAAAGCTGTAAAGTTCAAGAAAGGTTCAGTTTTTTATTATGCAGGCTATTCACCTCCTCTGGCCGACTGTCAAGGGATCTACAATTGGTATCAGAGTCCAACAGCTTTAGGAGGACTAACCGCTGAATGAAGCACAAGAGATGGCCGGACCGAGCATCAATCCACCGAAGTTCGAGGGGGAATTCCTGAGCTGGAATAAAAAGTTGGAGGTATTCTCTAAGACAAATTTCGATTTACTATTAATCATGAAATTTAGTTTTGTAGCACCAGAGGACAAAGAAGAATACTAATGGATAAAGAAGGAGAAAGCCGACTTCATGGCAAACGACAAAGCAGAGTTCCATCTGCTTAGCGTCTTACCACCTTAAGAAGTCAACCGGATTGAAGCCTACTAGTCAGCAAAGGAGCTCTGGGAGAAATTCCTAGAACTACATGAAGGGACCTCGGAGTCAAAACTCGTGAGACAGGATCTGCTCAGGAACCAGATCAGCAACATCAAATTAGAGTAAGGCTAAATCGTTGCACACCTTCACTCAAGAATAAAGGAACTCATCACCAGACTCACAAATCTCGGAGAAAAGGTAACCAACTGAGATTCTCTAAGGTATACGCTTAACGCATTTCTTAGGACTACTGAATGGGAATCATTAGTAGATGCTTATTGTATCTCTAAGGATCTAGAAGTAAGTACTTTAGAAGAGTTATTTTCAACTTTTAAAGTTCATGAAACAAGATGTGTAGATCTGAAGAAGGAGTCTAAGCACAACATTGCCTTAAAGGTAAAAATGGACAAACCAGATTCTAGATCTTCTCTCAATGATGATGAAATGACGTTCATGGTAAGAAAATTTAAAAAATTATTTAAAACTAATAAATTTAATTAAGTGCAGGGTAATAGAAGGAAAAGAAAGATAAGATGCTACCATTGCAATGAAGAAGGGCACATGAAAGACAACTATCCTAAATTGAAATGCAAGGATAAGAACAAGGACAAGGAGAAGAACAAGAAGCCATCTCAGACTAAATATAATCTAAAGGCGACGTGTGACAAAATGTCGTCTGAGTCAAAAATCGAAGCCATCGCCGAACTTGCGTTAGTGGAAAGTCACTAGGAAGCTGAAGATGAAGCATGCTCATCCTCAATGAGCATCAAGAGCATCGATGAAGGATGCAACATCAGAAGGATGCAACACTTCAGGGGGAGTTTCAGACACAGGATCGACAAGGTAAGTCAGGTACGGTCCCTACCTCCTGATAAGTTATTTCTCTTTATAAAAATGCCATCAAAAATTTCTTACAAATTAGAAATAGAAAATAAAAATTATTAAAAGAAAATAATGAGTTAAAAGGAACTCTAGCAACGACTTGTCGATTAGAGGATTTTGACAAACTAAAATTACAAAATGAAAATTTCAAGGAACAAATACAAAATTTGAAAAATTCTACATGTTCCACTTACATTTCTTCAAAATTTAGAAATAATTCAGGACTTAAGTGACATCTTAGATATCACATGGGATAAATTAATAAAATATTATAGAAATATATCTCTAAGAAATTTTTAATTAATCAGTAGGTAGGAACTTATATTGGGTTCCAAAAACATGCTTATATTAAATTGTTATATTTTAAAGTTTGACCTAGGGCTTTCAGAAAGAAAATTAAATGTTTAATTTCTTTAAGAGGTTTTGTCTAGAAGCAATTATTATTCCAATAACCAAAAAGGCCTAGTGCCTCACCACAACCTGAAAATTAATTACTAAAATGAATATTTAATTGACTAACTATTAAGCATAGCATGTAATTAAAAATGATATAATGCTTTCAAATAAATTATTTGTCAAAATTTTTATTAGAAATTATTTAGAAGTTAATTTTTTAGCTGTACAAAAAATTTAAAATATTTTCTATTAATTTTTTTATAGATTTATTTTCAAACTTTATTTTTCTATGAAAAATTTTCATCTTTCTAGAAAAGATTTTTTTTGAAAAAATTTATGTCTACTCAACTCTTAGTAATTTTTTTAAAAAAAATTCAAAATTCTTTATAAGATTCCAGATTTTTTTAAAATTTTTTAATTTTCTGGAAAATAGTGTTTCCCTTGACTTTGTTTTAGATTTATTTTTCAAAGGATTTACAAGTACCCCATTTTTAATGTGATCAAAGGGAGAGAAGTAAAGATTAATTCTAGGGGGAGGGTTTCATTAATTTTTGCACATTATTATTTTCAAAATTTACTTTGTTATTAGTGGTTTATATTTTTTCCTTAACTTAACTTGGATTGTTCATATCAAAAAGAGAAAAATTGTTAGTACCCCAAGGTAGTTTTGATGTGATCAACCAAGTCAGGTTAGGTTCTATTGGTATTTAACCTCTGTGTCTAAGTGTGTAGAAACTTAGGAGCACAGGAAGTCGAGCGAAAGACACAGCTAGCGAGAATGACAGCAAGGGAGAGAGTCGACGGGCTTGATGCGTCTGAGGGACGAGGTGCTGTAGAAAAGTATGTTGGCGGATGAGAAGGAGGCGCGCGACGTTTCTAAGGGACGAGAAGTGGAAGACTACTCGAAGGCCGAAAAATATGTTTGGGGAGCCCTATTCCGGATGGCCGAAATCACCCAAGCAAGTGGTGCTGGAGTAGAAGACCCGGACCAATGCGAGCGGAACTGGAGCAAAAGATTGGTACCAAAAGTCAACAAGAAGTTGACTTTCTCGGTCCGGTGCCCAGACCAATAACTCCATCCAAATGCAACGTGGTGCATTCTGTTACGATGGGGATAAAAGTTTATCCCCCTCCAGGCTCTTGGAACCCTTCCAAGTGCCCCAACCAGAGCTATAAATACAGCCTTGGTCCCAGTAGCTCAGAACAACACTTGTAAATGATTCGTCTTTAGTTTTGTTCTGTAATTAAGTACTTCAACTGTTGTAAGAGGTTTCTCCACCTGAAGGAGATTGTTTAGTGAGCTTCAACTTCCTTGAATTAGCAATCCCCTGATTGCAAACCAAGTAACCTTTTTGTGCTTCTTCTTTTTAAACGGTTTCTTATTTCTTTTATGCAAGTGTTTAGTTTAATAAAGCTATAAAGTTTGAGAAAAGTTCAATTTTTTATTGTGCAGGTTATTCACCCCCCTCTGGTTGGCCGCCAAGGGACCTACAATTTGTTTGTAAGGAGTGCTTATGTGTATTGTTTAGTTGAACTCAACATGATAGCATTTCTATTGTTTCATGTCTTCATTGTTTTCTTTCTTACATTTTATACTATCTTTCTTATTCTTGTTCTCCTCTTACTTCTTTGTGATTCTAATAAGTCCTTTGGAGTCATGCTATTCTTGTGTTTGTAGTTGGTGGAGAGTAGGAAATAAGCAAGCATATGGTAGTACGACATTATGAGTAGCTTTGAGAGAACTCTAATTTTGCATTATTTGTGTGTGTGTGAGCAACTACTATTATCTTGTGAGGTTTATCATTCATATTCTATTCAAGATTCATTGAAGTCACCATACTTGTTAACAAATGTAAGAACTAAGTTCATGAATGCCTTGATTTTTGAATTTTGATGATCCTAGGTAACTATTCTTTTATCATCTTTCAAGTATGATTGGGTATTGCATTGGGGAATGAGTTTTAAATTTATTTTTTTTTACTTGCTTAAGATGTGCAAAAATAAGTGTGAGGGAGTTGATAACTAGCATTTTGATATACTATTTTGGCTCTTATACTTAGCAGTTTTACCCTCTTGTATGCTTAATTCCATATTTATGTCATGTTTTATGAGTTGAGATTTATTTGGAGTATTGATGTAATTTTTTATATATTTTCTAGAATTTTATTTAAAAGGTTCATCTTGTTTTATAGGGAAGCAATATGGGTCGTTGATAGAGATCTGGAGCATCTTGGATCATTCATCCAGATTAGAAGCATCTAGGTCGTTGATCGTGATCAAGTAATCCAAGGGTTCATCAAGAAGTGGACCTCCAATTCAATGTGATTCCAAGTCCAATTTCAAAAGTCCAACTCATATAAGAGCCCAATTTTACTTTCCCTTAATGGATTTGAATCTCACTCCTCTCATTAACTTAAAACCCAACACCTAAAACCTTCCATTCCGGTCACTTGTCATTCTTTTGCCCTGACGCCGAGGATGCCCGCATGCTGCCAAGATAACTTCACGCTCTCAACCTCACAGTTGGTGGTTCACCTTCACCTCATCACCATCGGTTGACCAACCACCTCATCCCCTCGTCCTCTCCTCTCTATCTTCCCCCTCATCTCCACCATTCACCCTCTTCGGCCATCTCTCTTCGGGTTAGAAGAGAGGAAGTTCTTCCTCCACTTCCTTCATTCGATCCAGATCTAGACAAAACAAATTCTGATTTCTGATCAGATCCGCATTCATCAATGCAACTACCCTATCAGCAGATTCGATCTTCTTTGCGCATCCAACAGCAACTTCTTCGTCGCCAAGATTGATCTATTTCTTTGATTGTTGAATGCTTCTTTGGTTTTTATGCTTTGAATGAGTTCATAATGATTGATTGTAATCAAATTCAAGCTTTTAGTTTCTAGATTTCCTGCATTAAGTTTAATCAGATGTTGCCTTTGATGTGTTCGATAAAATGCCCCAAACACCCTTGACAGTTTTATTAATGCATTTTAGTTCCTTAATTTCTTGCAATGCTTTGGTTGGTTGAATGTTAGTAATAGTTTTCCTTTGATTGAATGCAATTAGGATAGATTAGCTTAAATTTCATGACATGCTATAGGTTTTGTTCAATGCTTTAGGGTTTGTTAAATAATTTACTTTATTTTACTTCATGTTGCCTTTTATTTTCTGCAATTGTAGTTAGGTTAGACTTAGTTTTTATTACTTACATTGTCCTTCATTTACTAGATTTGGTTTCATTTCATGCTTTACTATTTCATTCCTTAGTTTAATTCTGTTGATGGTGAAATCATAACATAGAGTGATAATGCGTTGTAAGATCACTATTAATAGGTAGATAGAATATCTTTTATTCAGTAGGATTAGATTTCGTACTTGCATTGCTCTTCATTTTCTAGGCTCATAATCCAAAACCCAAACCCTAGTTTCATATTAAAAATCCAAAAACATAAATAACATACAATCCTATGGTTATCATTCCATCGTTGCATTCGTTGGGAGATGACTCGAATTGACCTTATGCTATACTAGCATAGATAGATTTGGTACTTAATTCTTTTGATATCGTATTATGATAGTACAACCATATCAGCAGACCAAGTGACAGAATTAGGTATTTCTATGAAGAAAAAATGTGATTTCCAACCCTTATTCAAAAACGACATGTCCTCGAATAAGACTCTTTCGGTTGGGACTGGAATAGGAAAATCCCAAATTTTGATTTTTTTTAGGATAGGAAAACAGATAAAGATTGCGAGGAGTAGTAGGAATTCTAAATAGGCGGAACAACATGAACATCCCACGCATATAATGAAATGCATTCGACATAAATTATTGTAGTGGGATGCTGAAATACTGACTTACTTCTGATAAATATGGGTGAACGAGAAAACATAAACCAGCCACTAACTGATAGAAGAAGAAAGTCACATGATTATCAAGAGAAAAATTAGGATGCTCGTCCGAGGAAGGAATACAAATGCGGTAATTGTGAGGAATTTCATATCTAGAATGGAGATAGGCCCTATTAGAGGCATTAAACTTCAAAGAGGTAAGAGTATACAAGGGAGCGAAAGATTCCTAAGCCATGGTAGAATGAAAAGCAGGCAGAAGATCAATGACTTACTGGCGTAAGGTTAAGAGTAGAAGAAAGTCAAGGGAAACAGAGATCGCCGGAAGGAGAGATTGAAGGGGATGAAAGACAAAGTGCGGAGAATGCATAAGGTTTAGGGTTTTATAAGGAGGAATTTAGTTACCACCATTAGATTAAAACGGCTCACATAAGGATGATCGTTGATTTGCAAAGTCGAATGTGACATTGTGCCATATGAAGCAACAGATGTCAGCAAACATCGTAACCATGTGGCATTCACCCATAAATGGGCATTTATGAGGGACGTGACAATTGAAACATTTGTAGTAAAAAAAACCTTTTCGCGTGTCCTCACTACTAGCTCTAACAGGAAGTAGATCATTTTTTGAAAAAAAATAATCAAGTGCCTAGAAGCACGATCAAAAACATAAACCTTGAAAATCATTAAGTATAGATGGAGAACAAGCGAGACCAAAACTCAAGTCCGGTCAGTCAACTACGTCTCCTTCGACTAGAGTTGAAAGAGAGGGTAGTGATATGGGTCATAATGAGTGGATCCAAAAGAAGACGTAGAAGTCAAAGTCAAGGTGATATGGCAGTTAAAGACAAATGGATGATTATTCCATACCTGGTTTTGTTAATCATCCAACCTTAGAATTCTTAGATCTTGCCCGTGTGACTCCACAGTAGAACGTCCAGATAAGGACAACCAGGTGTGAACTTGGTTGAATATAAAGAATTTAGGTTTTATTCTGAAAACAAAAAGGTAGTGTGTGTAACGCCCGCCCCTTTACTACCACTCCTGCCTAGTGAGGGCGGGGTTACTTTCCTTATCCTTAGACTTAGAAACTTAAGCATTCATACATACATACAGCGGAAGCATATCTATGTTTCTAAGCATAGAGTAACATAGTAAGCATATGTATAAGAAATAACATAATTCAACTTAAATAGTCATAGTATTCATTTCTAACTCATGCATAGAGAATCATAAAAGACATCACATAACATAACATATTATTTTAAGTTCACTTAAGCAGGTTATTTTGTTTCTTTAGCCAAGTCACCATCACACATCTCTTGCCCCTTCCAGCTGCGCCTCTAGTTTCTCCATTCTTTACCTTTATCTGTGGTACAAGGAAAAGTATCTGTAAGCACTCAAGGCTTAGTGAGATCCTTTCCTACTCACAAAAACCAACGTATCATGCAACATCATCATATCATACATTATAGAGTAATTGATGCTCATATCATCATGTAATTAAAACATATCAAATCATGGCATGAATCTCAGTAATGACATAAGGTAAAGTAAACAACATATTATAGCCTAATTTTTATCATGGTACAAGTAACATCCTATCATAGCATAAATCACATCATAACATAAGAAATCATTATATCATGGTATAAATCATATCATAACATGGAGGTACTATCATGACATAAGAAAATCATCATATCATGGCATAGATCCTATCATAGCATGGAGGTACTATCATAACATAAGAAAATCATCATATCATGGTATAGATCATATCATAACATAAGTGTACATCATAGCATAAGTGAAAACATCATGACATTTCTTTTCATAGCATCAAGGCATCATATCATAGCATATCTTGTAAGCATTACTTTTCATCATATCATGAGCATGGATGCAAGATGTCCTTTAAAACATGGGAAATGTAAATGTCATGTGCAATATGCCTTTCAAAACATGATTTATGTCATGTGTGAGATGTCTTAAAACAATATCATATAGTACTTGAAAATAATCTCAACATGAAAGGGGACCGACTTAGTACCACATACATACATAATGCGCACATCCTAAGTAGACCCAAGGTAACAAGTCTTGAACCTACTAGGAAACTAGGCCCGTAGCTCGGCCTAGGGGCACGTAAGGAGCCCACCCTTTACTAGGCCCGTAATTCGACCTAGGGGCGCATGAGGAGCCCACCCTTTTGGTACAATCCATTCAAAGTAAAATACATGTCATATCATATCTCTATCATTTCATAACGTATTCATGTCGTTCATAGCATATCTTATTCATGTCAATCATAGCATATCATGTTCATGTCATTCATAGCATATCATGTTCATGTCATTCATGGAAATTCATATTCATGTCATTCATAGCATAGCATATTTCATTCATGTCATTCATGGCATATCATGTTCATATCATTCATGTCATTCATAAGGTATGCATAAATGGGCACATAGCCATGCATACTTGGGCACATAGCCATCATACTTGTCTTGACCACATAGCCATCATACTTGTCTTGGGCACATAGCCATCATATTTTGGCACATAGCCATTTAGATATCATTCTCATGCATGGTTCATAAACATATTCAAATGAGCAATATAACACAAAAAGAAAACATAATCATGCATGGATCACAAGTTAACTTCTTCCAATTCAAGTCATAGCAAGGGAAGTACATGTTGAGTCATAACTTAGTCTAAATTCTCAACCCACTAAGGGTGGCCAAAACATGCATAGGCTCATTTAGGTTTCATGAAATCATACAAGCATATGAACCCATATTCATTTCCATACATTTAACATAAGGAACATCATAAGCATATGTGATTTAGGTTCTATGCTTCCTAGGGTTTTAAACCCACCTTGGCCGAAACATACAAGGTCCAAACTTGGTTACAATAGCATGTAAGCATGTGAATCTAAATAAATTTTTCCATGCATTTATCCTAGGCATTCACATGAGCATATTAGGTTAAAGTTCAAGCTTCCTAATTTCACCAAGTGTAAGTGGCCGAATGCTACAAAGCATGGATTCTAAACATATGAGTACCCTATAAATTTCCTAGCATATCATGGAGAGGAACATAAACATGTTAGGGTTAAATTTAGGCTTGCCTAAGCCCTACATTTCATGGTGGCCGAATATTCAACATGTGAAAAAAAACATAACCCTAAGCAACATGAAATCTCAAGTGCATAATGTTATCTTCATATATTTTCTTAAGGTAAAACATAAGAAAGCTAGATTTGAGGTTGAGCCTTATTAAGGTATTAAATCCCTTAATGGCCGAAACCTTGTGATAGGGTCCTACTAGTTCTAAGCAACATACAAGTATGAAACATCAAGAGAACATTCACAACATATAGTGGAGAACTTCATACTTGATACCTCTTCTAGAATTTACAAGCATGTGAGTACCTTATGAATTTCATAGCATATCATGGTGAGGAACATAAATATGTTAGGGTTGAATTTAGGCTTGCCTAAGCCCTACATTTCATGGTGGCCGAATGTTTACCATGTAAAAAAAACCCAACCCTAAGCAACATGAATCTCAAGTGCTTTATGTTATTTTTCATATCTTTTCATAAGGTAAAACATAAGCAAGCTAGATTTGAGGTTTAGCTCCTTAAGGTATTAAATCCCTTCATGGCCGAAACCTTGTGATAGGTTCCTACTAGTTCTAAGCAACATAAAAGTATAAACATCAAGGAAAATATTCACATAACATCATAGAAGAGATCATAGACATGTTAGTTTTTAAATTGAGCTTCCCTAGGTTTTTAAGCCTCTTCATGGCCGAACCCTAAGGTAGAGTATTACCTAACTCTAAGCCTTATGCAAGAATGAAATATCAAAATCATATTCCTAACATATCATGAGGAAAACTTAAACATATTGGTTTTGGTTTTTAAGCTTCCATAAACTTTACAAGTATCATAACCGAAATTACTATGGGAAAACTCTAGGTTATAAATTCATATAAACTCAACAAAAATCATATAACCACTTGTACCACAGGTGAGGGGATACTCACATCCTCTTGCTTGGTCTTTTCCTAAGAGAAGGTACCCTTTGGTGAAAAGAAAGAAGAGAGCTCCTCCTCCTAGTGCTCCTTGTGTTCTTCTTGCTTGTGAGAGGTAGATCTTGAGGGTTCCTTCTTGTGGTTTGGTTTTATTAAGGAGAAAACCTTAGTTGGATTTTTGGGAAAGAAGAGAGGAGGCTCTAGGTCATGGCAAGATGAGGGAAGGGAAGAAAAAATGAAGTCCCTTCTTGATTTTCCCTCTTATGCTAGGTGGAAGTAAGAAGCAAAAAGAGGTTTTGCTTTCCCCTCTTCTTAACTCATCTTTTATTCTCTTAATGATGAAGAAATGTCTTCATTCATCCCCCTACTTCCTCTCCTCTCCTTCTCTCTTGTCATCCACGAAAATGAAAAAAAAAGAGTGAGGAAGAAAAAGACAACTTGTCTTGCTTCTTGATCAAGAGAAGGAGGAAGAAGCTACTTGATGTTTTCTTGCTTTCTTCTCTTAATCATGGTTTTATCTTTATCTATGATCCGGTAAAGAGATATGAGTAGAGGGCAGTTTCGTCATTTCATGGTTTAAGGGTTTCTTGCTCTTTAAGAGCACGGTTCAGATAGGGAGAAAAGGGGGGTCCGCCGCCAGGAGAGGAGAGAGCATTAGGAGGGCCATGGAGTTGTTTCCGCCGCCGCCAAGGAGAAACGGAGGGGGGAGAGGAGACCGTCGCCGCCCACAGGAAGAGAGGCTCTTCTTCATCCTCTCCGGTGCTTTGCCGACGCCATCGCCGACCTCTATCTTGGCCCTTCTCCTTCTTCTCTCGCTGTGGTCGCTACGAGCAAGAGGGAGTCTTCTCCTTCTTCACTGTGCTGCCACCTGAGCCCACCAGCTAGCGCGCGTCGCCACCTTCGCTGGCCTCCCCGCTTCAAACAGTATCCACAGAGGCTGTTACTGCGACCTACAGCAGTTGCTGCCACCTTCACCGATTCTGTTGTCCAGTGCCACTGCCTCCAGTGCCTACCGTTGTCCCTTCTTCCAGCGCCGCCGATTCCGGCGTCTAGTGCCCCCGACTCCGGCTTCTAACGCCCCCGGCACCTCTGCCAGCCACTGCTGCAGTCGCCTCCGGCCTATAGGGGCTGCTATCACTTTCCCCGAGGCCCGCCGCCGCCTGCAGCGGCTGCCACCGCTTCCCGCCGCTATTGCCATCTCTAGAGGCTGTGGATGCAGCCGTCATTCCCGTCCGACTAACCGCTGTCCGAATGCTCAGGTTTGCCTGCGTTAGCCTTCGAGTCGGGATAGTGCTCGGCCAGCGAGCCGAGGTGGTTCCGGCCATCGAGCTGTTGGGTTTTACTCTGTGCATCTTTATTATGATTATGAGCTATTTGTGCTATCTGGCCTGCGTGCCGCGTATCGGCCTGCGAGCCGTTATGTCTCAGCCTACATGCCGCATTCCGGATCCAGGCTGCATCGGATTCCGTGCTGCCACCATTAAATTCGACTTCTCAGCGGGTTCACACCCATCTACTTGTCAGGACCGCGATGACTTGATCAGTACCACGACCAGCTCACTCATCCATCCGAGGGCGCCCCCCTGGGCCAGGGTAAGTTCTCGTACTCGGTATCTGTTCATTTTATTGCTATACTATTATATGGTTACTTATATGTCTGTGGGATTCGCCTCGAGCACCGAGGTACCAGCGACCGGGGGAACCCGGTCGTTGGATACAGGTACAGTTGACCGGAGGAGGACTTCTAACGATCTGGTCAACGTAGAGGACAGATCATCAACCGGGTCATGGGGATGCGGTCAACCTTCCAGATACGTCATCCCGGCAGGTTCGTCTTCTCAGCTTCCCGACAGGATCAATCTACAATATCCATTCTCTATTTAACAATAACTCATGATGGTCTAGTGGTAATTCTATAATTCTTAGCTTAAGAAGGTTCAAGGTTCAATCTTTGACCAATTCTTTATATATATATATATATATATATATATATATATATATATATATATATATATATATATATATATATATATATATATATATATATATATATTTTCTATCTTATCTTCTTTTATTCTAAAAGAAATCTTCACCTACTTAGCTTAAGAATTCGTGGGTGTTACAGTACCCCATAGCTCATAGAAAGTTCGTCCTCGAACTTTAGAATAGCTCCGGTTACTTTTGTTTCATATCGTCCTCACGTTCCCATGTTGCCTCTTCGAACCGTTGGTTTTGCCATAGGACTTTTACTAAAGGTACTTCTTTGTTTCTTAACCTTTTGACTCCTCTATCCAATATTTGGATGGGTTTACTTTCATAACTTAGGTCCTCTTGAACTTGTACTGTCTGAGGCTCAATCACTTGATCTGTACTGGAAATACACTTCTTGAGCATTGAGACGTGAAATACGTTGTGAATAGCTGCCATCTCCTGGGGCAGCTCTAGTTCGTACGCCACTTGACCCACTCTTTTCAGTATCCGATATGGTCCCACATATTGTGGACTTAGCTTGCCCTTCTTCCCAAATCTCATTATTCCTTTCATCGGAGCTACCTTGAGAAATACCAAGTCTCCGATACTGAACTCTAACGGCCTACGCCGTTTGTCGGCATAGTTCTTTTGTCGGCTCTGAGCAGTTTCTATTCTCTGTCGGATATTCTGTATAGCTCGGGTGGTGTCATTGATGAAATTCGTTCGGAGCCTCAGTTCTTTCTTTTCTCCACCTTCGTACCAGCATATAGGTGACCTACATTTCCTTCCATACAGAGCTTCGTAAGGCACCATTCCAATGGTAGTTTGGTAGCTATTATTATAAGCGAATTCCGCCAAACATAAATATCGGCACCAACTTCCCTTGAAGTCTAAAGCGCAAGCTCGTAACATGTCCTCTAGTACTTGGTTCACCCTTTCTGTTTGTCCGTCAGTCTGAGGGTGGAAGGCAGTACTGAACAACAGCCTTGTGCCAAGAGCCTTCTGAACACATTCCCAAAAATGTGAGATAAAGCGACCATCTCTGTCAGAAATAATGGTCTTAGGAATCCCATGTAATCTGATAACTTCCTTAACATATAATTGGGCTAATTGCTTTGTTGAATATGTCATCTTGATTGCTAAAAAGTGTGCGGACTTCATCAATCTGTCCACGATTACCCATATAGCATCATACCCATTGGTTGTCTTGGGTAGTCCTGAGACAAAGTCCATAGAAATGTCTTCCCATTTCCATTCGGGAATCTGAATTGGCTGCAGTAACCCTCCAGGTCTCTGATGTTCTGCTTTGACCTTCTGGCAAGTCAGGCAAGAACTGACATACTGGGCCACATCTCTTTTCATGCCGAACCACCAGAATTTCTTCTTCAAATCTTGGTACATTTTGGTGGAGCCTGGATGCATCGCATAAGGGGTTGCATGAGATTCCGCAAATATATTTTTCCGCAACTCTGGGTCATCGGGTATGCATAACCGATCTCGGAGATAGAGTACTCCATTATCAGTGACACGAAATCCGTTATCCTTCCCTTCTAGCACCTCTTGCTTGATCCTTTGGATGCTCGGGTCGCGACCTTGCTTCTCTAATATGTCGTCAAACAACGTTGGAGCTATCATCAGAGTAGAGAGCCTTTCTGCAATGATTCCGATCCCGTAACACATCTTTTCCCGTGGCTCCCCAATAAACTCAAACTTCAATTCGGCTTCCGGTTGGAAGACTACTTTTCTTTTACGGCACTCAATTGAAGCGCCGTACTTGCTCAGGAAATCCATGCCTAGTATAATATCAAAATCCTGCATGTCGAGTATTATCAGATCGCAGTAGAGTTCTCTGTCTGCGATTCGGATAGGCACGGCTCGCAGCATCTGATCGGAAGGCATCACTTCTCCCGAAGGTAAGATTGTTAAGAATTTGCCTTTTATGATTTGTGGTGGTACTTCTAACTTTTCCATGAAGGGTATGGAGACAAACGAGTGGGTTGCTCCGGTATCAAATAATACAGTAGCATACTGACTAAAAATAGATAGCTGACCTGTGACCACAGTAGAAGCACTTGCCACGTCTTCCTTGGTGAGAGAGAAAACCCTGGCATTCGTCGTCACTGGTGTGGCTTCTAATCTCCCTTGGCTAATCAGAGTCCCTTCTAAAGCTGCTTGCATCTGATGTAGCTGTGAAGGGGTATTCCTATTCTGGTCATACTGCTGAGATGGTACCTGGAACCGAGTAGGGCAATCTCTGACCATATGTCCTTCCTGTCCACAATTGTAGCACTTCCTCGTACCCTGATGGCATACTCCGGAATGCTGCTTTCCACAAGTGGCACACAGAGGGTACCTCGGCTGCTTGTTTGCTGGACCACTTTTACTGTTGCTCCATTATTTTCTTTTTCCAGCGGAATTCCCTTTCCAGTTCGTCTTGGTACTCTGCGATTTCTGTCCTTCCGTCTGTGCCAGACTCTTTCCTTCGTTCATCGCCTTTTGATAATGTTCGGTGATCAAAGCACTGCTGACTAGCTCTTCCGTGGTTTGCGGTCTATTAACTCCGCCGGCCACATTCAAAGCTATTTCAGGTCGGAGCATTTTCAACATTAATCTGACCCGTTCTCTTTCCGTGCTGACCAACTCTGGACATAGGCGTGCGAGGCGGTTGAAGCGCTTCACAGCATCACTAACTGATAAATTGCCTTGCCGAAATTCGGTGAACTCGTCATAATGCCGATTTGTCACTCGCATATGAAAATATTCCTCCAAAAATTCTGCTTCGAAATCTGCCCAGTTCATCAGATTGACTTGTCTCTTGGCCTTAACTCTTTCCCACCACATCCTTGCGTCTCCAGAAAAACAAAAAGACACGCACTTGATCTTTTCTGGTATGGGCCAATCTAGCAGGTCTACGATGTTTTCCACCGTCTTGAACCAGGCCTGGGCGTCCCATGGCTCACATGTACCCGTAAAATTCTCCGGCTTTAATCTCAGCCACTGTATCAGATAAGTTTCCTGTCGGACTACTGGAACAGGGGCTACCGGTGGTACCGGGGCAGCTGCAGGTATAACGGGCATAGTGTTTTGATTTGCTGGCGGGGTGACCGGATTTCCTTGCTGACCCATCAAAGTAGTAATCAATTGTTGTTGTTCGGTGATCTGACTCTGGAGGTTTGTGACTACCTGAGTCAGGTCTGGTGGAGTTATTGTCTCATCGGGTCTGCCACCGCGTCTTCTATTAGCCATGATTATCTTCATAATAACAACAATGCTAGCATAAGTCGTTATAGTTCCCACTAGTAGTAACATATGGTAGTTATCATTCCTAACACAACCTAGCATATGTTATCGTCAATCCTATCCTACCATCATATATCCCTAGACTAAAAATCATACAATAAGATAGGCATGTATACTTAAATAAACATATCAGACATAAAATAAAGTAAGCATAGAAAATTCTTACTTGGAGCGGCAGGATGGGGGCTTGATGTGTGTAGTGAGATGGCTAACCTCGCTCTGATACCAACCTGTAACGCCCGCCCCTTTACTACCACTCCTGCCTAGTGAGGGCGGGGTTACTTTCCTTATCCTTAGACTTAGTAACTTAAACATTCATACATACATACAGCGGAAGCATATCTATGTTTCTAAGCATAGAGTAACATAGTAAGCATATGTATAAGAAATAACATAATTCAACTTAAATAGTCATAGTATTCATTTCTAACTCATGCATAGAGAATCATAAAAGACATCACATAACATAACATATTATTCTAAGTTCACTTAAGTAGGTTATTTTGTTTCTTTAGCCAAGTCACCATCACACATCTCTTGCCCCTTCCTGCTGCACCTCTAGTTTCTCCATTCTTTACCTTTATATGTGGTACAAGGAAAAGTATCTGTAAGCACTCAAGGCTTAGTGAGATCCTTTCCTACTCACAAAAACCAACGTATCATGCAACATCATCATATCATACATTATAGAGTAATTGATGCTCATATCATCATGTAATTAAAACATATCAAATCATGGCATGAATCTCAGTAATGACAAAAGGTAAAGTAAACAACATATTATAGCCTAATTCTTATCATGGTACAAGTAACATCCTATCATAGCATAAATCACATCATAACATAAGAAATCATTATATCATGGTATAAATCATATCATAACATGGAGGTACTATCATGACATAAGAAAATCATCATATCATGGCATAGATCCTATCATAGCATGGAGGTACTATCATAACATAAGAAAATCATCATATCATGGTATAGATCATATCATAACATAAGTGTACATCATAGCATAAGTGAAAACATCATGACATTTCTTTTCATAGCATCAAGGCATCATATCATAGCATATCTTGTAAGCATTACTTTTCATCATATCATGAGCATGGATGCAAGATGCCCTTTAAAACATGGGAAATGTAAATGTCATGTGCAATATGTCTTTCAAAACATTATTTATGTCATGTGTGAGATGTCTTAAAATAATATCATATAGTACTTGAAAATAATCTCAACATGAAAGGGGCCAGGCTTAGTACCACATACATACATAATGCGCGCATCCTAAGTAGACCCAAGGTAGCAAGTCTTGAACCTACTAGAAAACTAGACCCGTAGCTCGGCCTAGGGGCACGTAAGGAGCCCACCCTTTACTAGGCCCGTAATTCGACCTAGGGGTGCATGAGGAGTCCACCCTTTTGGTACAAGCCATTCAAAGTAAAATACATGTCATATCATATCTCTATCATTTCATAACGTATTCATGTCGTTCATAGCATATCTTATTCATGTCAATCATAGCATATCATGTTCATGTCATTCATAGCATATCATGTTCATGTCATTCATGGAAATTCATATTCATGTCATTCATAGCATAGCATATTTCATTCATGTCATTCATGGCATATCATGTTCATATCATTCATGTCATTCATAAGGTATGCATAAATGGGCACATAGCCATGCATACTTGGGCGCATAGCCATCATACTTGTCTTGGGCACATAGTCATCATACTTGTCTTGGGCACATAGCCATCATATTTTGGCACATAGCCATTTAGATATCATTCTCATGCATGGTTCATAAACATATTCAAATGAGCAATATAACACAAAATGAAAACATAATCATGCATGGATCACAAGTTAACTTCTTCCAATTCAAGTCATAGCAAGGGAAGTACATGTTGAGTCATAACTTAGTCTAAATTCTCAACCCACTAAGGGTGGCCAAAACATGCATAGGCTCATTTAGGTTTCATGAAATCATACAAGCATATGAACCCATATTCATTTCCATACATTTAACATAAGGAACATCATAAGCATATGTGATTTAGGTTCTATGCTTCCTAGGGTTTAAACCCACCTTGGCCGAAACATACAAGGTCCAAACTTGGTTACAATAGCATGTAAGCATGTGAATCTAAATAAATTTTTCAATGCATTTATCCTAGGCATTCACATGAGCATATTAGGTTAAAGTTCAAGCTTCCTAATTTCACCAAGTGTAAGTGGCCGAATGCTACAAAGCATGGATTCTAAACATATGAGTACCCTCTAAATTTCCTAGCATATCATGGAGAGGAACATAAACATGTTAGGGTTAAATTTAGGCTTGCCTAAGCCCTACATTTCATGGTGGCCGAATATTCAACATGTGAAAAAAAACATAACCCTAAGCAACATGAAATCTCAAGTGCATAATGTTATCTTCATATATTTTCTTAAGGTAAAACATAAGCAAGCTAGATTTGAGGTTGAGCCTTATTAAGGTATTAAATCCCTTAATGGCCGAAACCTTGTGATAGGGTCCTACTAGTTCTAAGCAACATACAAGTATGAAACATCAAGAGAATTGTTGGTGCGGGAAGCATCCGACGATCGAACCTTAGTTTTGATAATGGCAAAGGATTCAAAGTTAAGTTAGTTTGTGATCTAACATGTTGAATGAGTGTTTCAGGAAAGTCCTAGCTGCGTTTAGGCAGGTGAAAATCCTAAGGGATGGTAACCTTAGGTCCTAGGGGGTGGTAACCCTAGGTGAAGGAAAATCCTAAGGGGGGGTAACCTTAGGTCCTAGGGGGTGGTAACCCTAGGTGAAGGAAAACCCTAAGGGGGGGTAACCTTAGGTCCTAGGGGGCGGTAACCCTAGGTGGAGGAAAACCCTAAGGGGCGGCAACCTTAGGTCCTAGGGGGTGATAACCCTAGGTGGAGAAAAACCCTAGGTGGCGGTAACCCTAGGTCCTAGGGGGTGGTAACCCTAGGCGGAAAGTCTAGTCGGTCTGGAGGACCGGACTGACATCAGGTAATCTCTCCTGAGGGGAGTAGGTGAGGACGCGTTTCCCGTAGACGGAACAGTAGGCGTCGGGTCGACCTAGGGTTTCTGGTTGGGAATCCGAAGTCAGACTCAGACAGTCCAAAGATTGTCAGTTCTTATTTACTATGTTTTATCATATTCTAACACTGTCTTGCAGGGTATTTTCTCGGACTAAACTTGTTTTTCAGAAGAGGAACCTGCTGGAAAAAGGTGGTCCGGGCGCCCGGGATGGATCCGGGCGCTCGGAGGTCCAGGCGCCCGGAACAGGTCCGGGCGCCCGGGACCAAGTTTTATCCCTGCCGCGACTTCGCCACGTGGAGCATCCTGGTTGGTTGGCCACGTCACACTTCAGGCGCCCGGAAGGGATCCAGGCGCCCGTTATGTCATATAAAAAGAGAGTCGAGGGTGCAGTCAAAGAACAACGATTTCTAAGCTTTCTTCTGTGAAGTGCTGCCAACTAGACGACCTTGAAGTGCTACTACTCGACGTCGACAACCCAAAGCTCAGACTCTTCGATCTTTTGTTGTCGGTATTAGTTTTCTTATTGCATTAATTGTAATTCAAATTGTAATCTTTCCGATATTATAGTTGTTTCCCACCGAAAGCGGTCAAGGACCGCGGACCTTCGAGTAGGAGTCGTCATAGGCTCCGAATGAAGTAAAACATCTGCGTCTGTTGTGTTTTTGCTTTTACTTTCCGCTGCGTTGAAACTCTGCGTTTTAAAATCGTTAAAATAGCCACGAGCGCTATTCACCCCCCCTCTAGCTCTTTCGATCCATCAATTGGTATCAGAGCGGGGTCATTTTGAATCGGTGCAACCACCATTCAAAATATTTTTTCGTGGTATTTTTTTTCGGAGTCGATTAGAATTTAGCCTCATAGCTATATTCTAATTATTTTTCCCTCAAATCGGTTTTTCTCGGAATTGGTGCAACACCACCCGAGTTCGTGATCCATTTTTTTTTCTACCGCACTACTAAGCCAGGACCAAGTCCTGGGACATTTTTTTTTGTGGTTGTTTTTCGCTTTAGGTAAAACTGAAATGGCCCTTCAAGAAGGCTACAGTACTGCCCGCCCTCCGCTATTCACCGGAGACGACTTCAGGTACTGGAAAGGTCGGATGGAGGCATATCTCCAGACTCACTTTGAAGTCTGGATGATTGTCAAAACTGGATTTGAACGACCATCTGACAGCGCCGGCAAACCACTACCGTACGAGGACTGGGATGCATCTTTGATCAAGAAAGTGGAAGCTAATGCCAAGGCAACCTGCACCCTCCAGTGCGGCCTATCAAAAGAAGAACTCAACCGCGTCGGCCCCTTCAACAGTGCCAAAGAGTTGTGGGAGAAACTAATTGAACTTCACGAAGGGACATCCGACACCAAAGTAAGTAAAAGAGACCTAATTTTTAATAAATTATTTAACATCAAATTGCAGGAAGGTGAAACAGCTACCCAACTCCATGCCCGGATTCAAGATCTACTCAATGGTCTTCATGCAATTGGACAGAAGGTAGACAACCGGGACATCATAAGGTATTCTCTAAATGCCTTTCCAAGGAACACCTTGTGGGCATCCATGGTAGATGCCTACAAGGTCTCCAAGGACTTATCTACCATTAAACTAGATGAACTTTTTGCAGAAATCGAACCTCATGAATAGACTAATGCACGCCCGACCGAGAAAGGGTTGGCTTTGGTTGCAGGAACAGGGAGATCGCGTGAGTCAAAAATCAAGTGGAGAACCGAACCTGAGTCAGAAGAAGAACCAAATTCAGAAGACGACGATGAACTTACAATCGAAATAGTCAACTTAGTAAAGAAGCTCTGCAAAAAGAAGGGCTTCAACAAAAAGGATCTCAGAAAGGCCATTCAGTCTAAAGAAGCCCAACCCAGCTCGAAGGTTAAATTCGAAGTGACCTGCTACGGATGCAATCAGAAGGGTCACATCAAGGCAAATTGCTCGAACCAGAAGGATCCAAAGAAACCCAAAAGAAAGAAAGCATTGAAGGCAACATGGGACGAGTCTTCTTCCGAGGAATCCGACGACGAAGAACTAGAACAGACGAACTTTCTCGCCTTGACAGCCCGGGACTACACCAACGGATCCGGAAGTGAGGACCAATCAGAAATCGAGTCCGAGAGAAGCCACGGATCCGCATCCGTTTCCGAAGGACCGAACCTCTCTGTAAGTAAAAATCGTTTATATAGCTTAATTAATTATTTAATGCATAAAGTAGCTAAGTCCAAGATTCAAATCAAAACGCTTCTAAAGGAGGTAACACTCCTTAAAGAAACGCCAAACAACGAATCCTTAACTGATCAAGTTCAGACTGGAACCTCAACTCAAGTTCAAAAACTTGAGGAAGAGAATTCCAATCTGAAAAGTTAGGTAAAGGATTTGAAAACTACCCTAGAACGATTTTCCTTGGGATCCAAGAATCTTGACTTGATTCTTGGAACACAAAGGGCAATCTACAATCGAACTGGACTAGGATATAAAAAGAAATATAAATCTTACCTATCCTTAATAAACAAACCAAATAGAAAAGTGGTCCAAGCATGGGTTGCCAAGTCCAACCTGATCAATCAAGTTGGACTTGGACATTATTGGGTTTCTAAGGATCAAATACATTACCTCAATAAACCTTATCGAGGCTATGATCCAGGGGGAGTCAAAACAATAAAAATTTGAAATTAATCTAAAACTCAAAATTCAAAATTCGAAATTAATCTAAAACTCAAAATTAAAAATTCGAAATTAAACTCAAAATTAAAAATTCGAAATTAATCTAAAACTCAAAATTCAAAATTCAAAATTAATCCAAAATTCAAAATTCAAAATAAATCTAAAACTCAAGATTCAAAATTCAAAATTTAAAATAAATCTAAAATTCAAAATTTGAAATTAATCCAAAATTCAAAATTCAAAATAAATCTAAAACTCAAAATTCAAAATTTATCTAAAATTCAAAACTCAAAAATCAAATAGAAGGAGGGTCCAGAATAGTTGGCAACTCCGAAATCTATTTACCCGACAGGGTAACCAAACTTAATCTACCCGAAATGGGTAAACTAGAGTAGATTACCCGGATGGGTAAATAAGGATAGATTAAAAAGGGTTAAATTTTAACTTGAAGCACAGTACTGGTGAAGTTTTTGGATGATAGTACGTTGGGAAAACTTGGGCATCACATGTCTAGGAAGATATGGCTTCGACCTGGTGCATTTGGCCAAGTGGAACTAACCGAAGCTACCCTTAAATGGATCCTAACTAGTTAGACCAAGGTTTAGTATTAAGCTCAATGGGTAGGACTATTTGGGAAACCTCGAAGGCATGGTTACTTTAATGAGCTCCTTGTGACTCACCATAGCCCAGAAGTTTATCCAAAGAACGCTTACTTGTTGAACCCAAAGCTAAACCCGAATCTAACATAAAGTTAAACAAAACCCTACAAATTGAACTAATTCATCTCACAGAATAATAGGAGCCCCTGATTGAAAACATAGATCGGGTGAGATGACTAAGCAAACTAAATTTTAAATCTTACTTAAGTTAAGTTAAACATTTTTCAAAATTAAATTAACTCAAATATCTCCAAATTACTTAACTTAAACATTTTTTTAATAAATTAAAACATTAAAAAAAATGAACAAACAAGGGTCAAAAATCGGGGGCGGGTGCCCCCGGTATTCGGACTCAGGGCGCCCGCAGAAAACCCGGGCGCCCCGCCTCACACGACCCCGGGCGCCCGGAACAGGTCTGGGCGCTCGGACTCCCTTATATATAGGGGGCAGGAGGCGCCCCCTACCCTTGCACCCAATTCTTCCTTAAAGCTTCTTAGCTTACCTGCGAAGACTTTCAAAATTAAAATTTTCCGCGGTTGATACAGAGTCGTGACTCAACCGAGGTCATCAGTTCTAAAATTTCTTACAATGGCTCCTCGGTAAAATTTCTATCCCCTCCTAAACTTTATTTCTTATAATGCTTGTTTATTTCTTAGTGTAATATTAGTTTGAAATTTAGGAAGCGTTCTAAATCTGGTGCTGGGCCCTCTACACCTAGCATTGACCCTAGGTTTCCCACCGACGAACTTAGGATTAAGTTTATGTCAACAAATTACATGGCCATTAGAACCAAATGTATAGATAGATCGTTCTTTCTACGCTCTTGTATTCCAGTCTCCGAGGCTATAAACCACTATAGGTTGCGCAACCTTGTTGAGTGCACCAGCCCAATAAACATAAGTTTATGTGCCGAATTTTACAACAACCTAGTAAAAGTAGACGACTTCTCCTATACCACTAGGGCAGCTGGCATGGATATCACATTATCTCCCACTACCATTCGTGAGTTTCTAGGGTTACGAGAGTCACCCTGCACCTTTTTATGCTATCCTCCTAGGGAGCTACCTTTTGGAGATCCCTACTCACATATTACCCTCGATACGATCTATTTGTATTTCTTTGAGGACCATCGTGATCCCACTGAGACCCAATTTAGGTCAGTTAACCTTAGAATTCAGGACTACGCCCTTTATAGGGTTCTAGTGCTTTGTATTCTACCGCTGACCACTCACGACATTGACGTGATGCGTCCATTTCACTCCTTTCTTCTTTATGCCCTGTGTCATAGGTTAGACATAGACATCAGCCTACACATCTTTTCCACTATTATTTACGCATCTGGATACGTGACCAGCAGACGAGTACATATGCCTTACTGTCACATTCTGACAGCTTACATGTCCTCATTGCACATTGATGTCACCGGAGGTGACATCCGCCACATGACCGAGTTTGACATCATAGGAGCTAGGAACTTTTCCCTAGCAAATATCCATATAGACGATGAGGGTACCATGTCCTGGCGTAGGGGGGCACAGCACCAGCAGGCGGGGGAGGCAGAGCAAGATGAGTTCATGTTGGCACTATTTCCTGAGGAGGCTGCTCCTGCCCCACCACCACCTCGAGCACCACACCCAGCACCCCGCACTCTAGCTGATCGAGTTTCTAGACTAGAGAGGGCTATGTCGAGTCTCCAGAACGAGAGCTCCGAGTTTCATCAGGCCATGCGGCGAGAGGTCTCCGATCTTCGACGAGAGGTCTGACAGGAGGTCTCCGACTTACGACGAGACGTACGGCAGGAGCTCTCCAACCTATGCCGAGATCTACGAGAGGACGATCGAGCTCGTCACACTGAGCTCCTGACACTACTCAGGTCGCTGGGTTCCGGACCACCTCCCTCATCATCTCAGTAGCTCCGACTGTAGCTCTATTATGACTCTAGTACAGCATGTGGCAGCTCTATTATGACTCTTTTATCTATGTCAAATTTTTAATCTAATAGACTGTTTTACTTATGACTTGATTGACTATACCTTAATCTAATAGATCAGTCTTTTAATCACATTTTTGAAATTCTAGGCAAACTTTGATTTTTCAAATCCCTACTTTACTAGACTTTCAAAAGTTGGATTTACCTAGAATTTTCCCCTAGAAATAATGTTCCCCCAGGACTCAGCCAGAGCATCTCACAAACACCTAGGTTTACCTTGATTGTGTTTGTAAAACATAGAACGGTGTGAGATGCATAGGGTACAGCCTGGACTCGAGAATGCTTATTTCTGTGCATCAATATGAGTCTGGGCGTTAAATACGTGACGAAAAGTAATCAAATCAAGTCTTCCAGCCTTAGTCAAATCTAACTGGATCAATTGACTTGACTTGACTAACCAAGTGAACATTGTTGCCCTCTAGGCAATCAACAAGTAGCTAAACGGTTAGACAGTTGGTGAAGGAAATAATAGGTTTAAGCATGTCTGTACTTAAGGGATCTGATACCTGATCAAAACAAATCTTTACTCATGCTTGGACTTTAGGGCTCTGATACCTTACTAAAATAAAATGGCAAGCTATTAAAAAAATAAAAAAATAAAAAATAAGGTTATCGCTTCTCCTTTGCCTTAAGTATTCTTGAAATTCATTTCAAAGCAACTTTTTCAAAAACTTTCTCCAAATTTTCAAGTGTCCTCTATTCTGAAAATTTTTTGTTAGAAAGTTATTTAAGCTGAAACTTTTTCGAAAATTCGTCAAGTTAAAAATTTTTTTTAAGTTGAAAATCTTCCTTGGAAATTTTCTTTAAAAACCTGAATATTTTCTCCAGAAAATTTCTGAAGCTGAAAATTTTGTTTGAAATTTTTTTTTAAAAACTTCTGAAGTTGAAAATTTTGTCTAAAAATTTCTGAAGTTAAATTTCTGTTTGAAAATTTTTCTGCGAAAATTTTGGAAACTCCCAAAACACACTAAGTTAAAAAGAGTTCCTTTTAGCAAATCACTTCAAACAAAATCAATTGACAAAATTTTGAAAAATATTTCTATTCTAAAGTGTTACCTTACACTTGCTCCTTGCCTAAGTCAAAATGTTTTCTGCTAAATTCTGTCTTGAAAAATTAAGTTTGTCAAAACTAGCTCATTTTTGATATATGGCAAAGGGGGAGAGTAGAGAAATTTAAAGAAAATATTTTAAAGGGAGCTTGTATTAAGGGTGAGCTATGTTTATGCTTATCTTGCTATCATGCTTATCTTGCTATCTTTCTTGTGCTTATACGTAATTGCATATTTTTTACTTAACATTGAATTTCGGTTGCCATTATCAAAAAGGGGGAGATTGTTGGTGCGGGAAGCATCCGACGATCGAACCTTAGTTTTGATAATGGCAGATGATTCAAAGTTAAGTTAGTTTGTGATCTAACATGTTGAATGAGTGTTTCAGGAAAGTCCTACCTGCGGTTAGGCAGGTGAAAATCCTAAGGGGTGGTAACCTTAGGTCCTAGGGGGTGGTAACCCTAGGTGAAGGAAAACCCTAAGGGGGGGTAACCTTAGGTCCTAGGGGGCGGTAACCCTAGGTGGAGGAAAACCCTAAGGGGCGGCAACCTTAGGTCCTAGGGGGTGGTAACCCTAGGTGGAGAAAAACCCTAGGGGGTGGTAACCCTAGGTCCTAGGGGGTGGTAACCCTAGGCGGAAAGTCCAGTAAGTCTAGAGAACCGGACTGGCATCAGGTAATCTCTCCTGAGGGGAGTAGGTGAGGGCGCATTCCCCGTAGAGGGAACAGTAGGCGTCGGGTCGACCTAGGGTTTCCGATTGGGAATCCGAAGTCAGACTCAGACAATCCAAAGACTGTCAGTTCTTATTTACTATGTTTTATCATATTCTAACACTATCTTGCAGGGTATTTTCTCGGACTAAACTTGTTTTTCAGAAGAGGAACCTGCTGGAAAAAGGTGGTCCGGGCGCCCGGGATGGATCCGGGCGCTCGGAGGTCCAGGCGCCCGGAACAGGTCCGGGCGCCCGGGACCAAGTTTTATCCCTGCCGCGACTTCGCCACGTGGAGCATCCTGGTTGGTTGGCCACGTCACACTTCAGGCGCCCGGAAGGGATCTAGGCGCCCGTTATGTCATATAAAAAGAGGGTCGAGGGTGCAGCCAAAGAACAACGATTTCTAAGCTTTCTTCTGTGAAGTGCTGCCAACTAGACGACCTTGAAGTGCTACTACTCGACGTCGACAACCCAAAGCTCAGACTCTTCGATCTTTTGTTGTCGGTATTAGTTTTCTTATTGCATTAATTTTAATTCAAATTGTAATCTTTCCGATATTATAGTTGTTGCCCACCGAAAGCGGTCAAGGACCTCGGGCCTTCGAGTAGGAGTCGCCATAGGCTCCGAACGAAGTAAAACATCTGCGTCTGTTGTGTTTTTGCTTTTACTTTCCGCTGCGTTGAAACTCTGCGTTTTAAAATCGTTAAAATAGCCACGAACGCTATTCACCCCCCCCCCCCTCTAGCGCTTTCGATCCATCAACATTCACAACATATAGTGGAGAACTTCATACTTGATACCTCTTCTAGAATTTACAAGCATGTGAGTATCTTATGAATTTCATAGCATATCATGGGGAGGAACATAAACATGTTAGGGTTGAATTTAGGCTTGCCTAAGCCCTACATTTCATTGTGGCCGAATGTTTACCATGTAAAAAAAACCCAACCCTAAGCAACATGAATCTCAAGTGCTTTATGTTATTTTTCATATCTTTTCATAAGGTAAAACATAAGCAAGCTAGATTTGAGGTTTAGCTCCTTAAGGTATTAAATCCCTTCATGGCCGAAACCTTGTGATAGGTTCCTACTAGTTCTAAGCAACATAAAAGTATAAACATCAAGGAAAATATTCACATAACATCATAGAAGAGATCATAGACATGTTAGTTTTTAAATTGAGCTTCCCTAGGTTTTTAAGCCTCTTCATGGCCGAACCCTAAGGTAGAGTATTACCTAACTCTAAGCCTTATGCAAGAATGAAATATCAAAATCATATTCCTAACATATCATGAGGAAAACTTAAACATATTGGTTTTGGTTTTTAAGCTTCCATAAACTTTACAAGTATCATAACCGAAATTACTATGGGAAAACTCTAGGTTATAAATTCATATAAACTCAACAAAAATCATATAACCACTTGTACCATAGGTGAGGGGATACTCACATCCTCTTGCTTGGTCTTTTCCTAAGAGAAGGTACCCTTTGGTGAAAAGAAAGAAGAGAGCTCCTCCTCCTAGTGCTCCTTGTGTTCTTCTTGCTTGTGAGAGGTAGATCTTGAGGGTTCCTTCTTGTGGTTTGGTTTTCTTAGGGAGAAAACCTTAGTTGGATTTTTGGGAAAGAAGAGAGGAGGCTCTAGGTCACGGCAAGATGAGGGAAGGGAAGAAAAAATGAAGTCCCTTCTTGATTTTCCCTCTTATGCTAGGTGGAAGTAAGAAGCAAAAAGAGGCTTTGCTTTCCCCTCTTCTTAACTCATCTTTTATTCTCTTAATGATGAAGAAATGTCTTCATTCATCCCCCTACTTCCTCTCCTCTCCTTCTCTCTTGTCATCCACGAAAATGAAAAAAAAGAGTGAGGAAGAAAAAGACAACTTGTCTTGCTTCTTGAACAAGAGAAGGAGGAAGAAGCTACTTGATGTTTTCTTGCTTTCTTCTCTTAATCATGGTTTTATCTTTATCTACAATATCCATTCTCTATTTAACAATAACTCATGATGGTCTAGTGGTAATTCTATAATTCTTAGCTTAAGAAGGTTCAAGGTTCAATCATTGACCAATTCTTTTTAAATATATATATATATTTTTTCTACCTTATCTTCTTTTATTCTAAAAGAAATCTTCACCTACTTAGCTTAAGAATTCGTGGGTGTTACAGTGTGTTCAGTCAGTTAATGGCCAGTCGACTTTAATGAAAGCCAGGTCGGGCAAAGGGTCAGTTGGGTAAAGCCCGGGCGGGCGCAGAGATACTTAACCTTATATATATCTTTTAATGTATGATCAGCTAGATAAAGCCCGAATGAATATAAAGGTTCTCTGTGAATACCCGACCGGGCAAATCCCAGTCGGTCTCAGAGATATTTAACATTATATATAACTTTTAATAGGAGGTCGGTCAGGTAAAGGTCGAACAAACATAAAGGTTCTCTATGAATACCCGGTCGGGCAAAGCTCGGGTGTATATATATATATATATATATATATATATACACTATAACTTGGTCAACTTGTTCCTAACTGAGCGAATATGCATAATTTTCTAAGGATAAGTGTCTTTAAGCCCACTCGATCTTTACCTAGCCAGGCATATAAGGAAGCATCCAGTCGATCTTATATTAAGAGTTTTATAAGACCACATTGTTGGAACCCCAAGGTTGTTTTGGTGTGATCAACAAGTTAAGTTAGGTCATGTTTGTTTCTAACCTTGTGTCTAAGTGTACAGGAGCTTAGGAGCACAGGTAGTCAAGCAGAAGTCGCAGCCAGCGAGAATGACGGCACGCGGTACGTCCGAGGGATGAGGCGCTGCGGAAGAGTACACCGGCTGACGAGAAGGAAGCGCACGGCGGTTCCGAGGGATGAGAAGCCAGAGCGGAAGACTGCTCGAGGAGCAAGAGACGCAGCTAGCGAGAAGGTCGGCACGGGGTGCGACCGAGAGACAAAGACTGCGGATGAGTACGCTGGCGGACAAGAAGGAAACACGCGGCGATTTTGAGGGACGAGAAGCCGGAGAGAAGCCTGCTCGAGAAGACCGGAACCTGGGTTCGGGTTAGCCATTTTTCGGATGGCATAGATCACCCAAGCGAGCAGAACCGGAGTTGAAGACCTGGACTGAGGTGAAAAAAGTCAACCGGAATTAACTTAGGGTCTGGGACGCCCGGAACTGTCCGGGACGCCCGGAGCAGTCCGGGGTGCCCGACCAGCCTGGGGCGCCCGGAACCCTTCCAGGCGCCCGGAGATTGAATTTTGACCAGATCAAGTCAAATCTCAATCTGAATGTTGGGGGATAAAATTTATTCTCCCTAGGGCGCCCGGAACCCTTCCAGGCGCCCCGACCAAGGCTATAAATATAGCCTTGGTCCAGAAGCTTTCAATTAATTCAGAACAACTCATTGTAACAACACTTGTACGCTCTCTCTAGTTTAGCTTCTCTAGTTGTGCACTTCACAGCTGTAAAAAAGGCTTCTCTGCCAGAAGGAGATAATAGTACGACATATTCCTTGGATTAACAACCTCCCCGGTTGTAACCAAGTTAACTCTCTATGAGCCTTTTACTTTCTGTTTTCTGCTTTGATTATTTTACAAGTGTTAGTTTGAAAAGTCGGGAAAGGTTTTTGTTTATTTTACAGGACTATTCAACCCCTCCTTCTAGCCGGCCACAACGGTCCTACAAGTGGTATCAGAGCCGAGGCACTTCAGGAGGACTAACCGCTGAACGAAGCAACGAGATGGCCGGACCAAGCATCCACCCGCCGAAATACGAAGGGAACTTCGCCACCTGGAAAAAATTGATGCAGGTATTTTTTACAACAGATTTCGAATTAGTTTTAACAATGGAATCTTGCTTTGTAGCTCCAGAAGGTAAGGAAAAAATGTCAATGGACGAAAAAGGAGCAGGCTGAATACGTGGCGAATGACAAAGTAGAATACTATCTTCTAAGTGTTCTTCCACCTCAAGAAGTCAACAGGATCGGGCACTACAACTCGACAAAGGAACTTTGGGAGAAGTTCCTCAAGCTGCACGAAGGGACGTCCGAAGCCAAGCTCGCCAGAAGAGATCTGCTTCGCAATCAGCTCACCAGCCTGCGACTTGGGGAAGACTAGACAGTCGCGCATCTACACTTAAGAATAAAAGAAATCATTACCGGACTTTCGAATCTCAGAGAAAAGGGAAAAGGTAAGTAACCGAGATTCGCTCAGGTACGCATTGAATTCATTTCCTAGAAATACCAAATGGGCATCATTAGTAGATGTTTTTTACATTTCTAAGGATTTAGAAAAAAATTCGTTAGAAGATTTCTTTTCAACATTTGAAGTGCATGAGTCAAGATGTGCAGGAATGAAGGAGCCCAAGAACAACGTCGCCCTCAAAGCTTCGAGAGACGAACCAGAGTCAGAATCTTCTCTCGACGATGAGGAAATGGTAATGATGGTAAGAAGATTCAAGAAACTTTGTAAATCCAGATCTACTAACCATCCACAGGGGAAGAAGAAAAGGACGATCCGCTGCTACCACTGCGACGAAGAAAGGCACGTCAAGGACAACTGCCCCAAGCTAAAGATCAAGGACAAGAAGGGTAAGAAGCCTATCCAAAAGAGAAAGGCCCTAAAGGCGACGTGGGATGATACGTCGTCCGAATCGGAAGTCGAAGCATTCTCCGGACTCGCACTGATGGCGAGTCATCAAGACGATGACTACGATTCATGCTCTTCCGAGATGATCATCGATGAAGGGGGAGCTTCGTCAGAAGAAAGTAGTAGTTCAGGGGGAGACACGGACAACGAACTCGACAAGGTAAGTCCAGGTACGTTCTCTTCCTCCCGACAAACTTTTTAAGTTCGTTAAGTTATTAACTAAAGACTGCTGTAAATTAGAAAAGGAAATCAAAAATTTAAAAATAATTTTTGCTAAATCTTGTCCCTTAGAAGAATTAGACAAATTAAAATTGGAAAGTGAAAAATTGAAATTAGAAAATCAAAATTTCAAACTTCAAATAGATAACTTGAAAAATTATGCATGTTCATCTAAAACCAATTTTAGAATATCCAATAATTTAAATTGGTACTTTAGATATCACCCGGGATAAATTAGGAACATTTCAAGAAAGTATGTCCCTAAAAACTTGTTAGTTAATCCAGTAGGCTGGAATCTTTATTGGATTCCTAAATCTTGCTCAGTCTAAATTTTAAAATTAAAATTAGCTCTTTCCAGTAAGAAAATTAAACAATTTATTTCTCTATGAAGCTTTGTCTAAGGAAGTGGTTGTTGCTCCAATAACCAAGAAGGCCTAGTGCCTCGCCACGACCTGGAAGTCAAAATATTGAAATAAATGTTTAATTAACTTTCTGTCAAAGCATTAAAATTAGAATAAATTAATGCTTTCAAAGTTTTTCAAACATTTTTTTCTCTCAAAATATTTTTATACTTAGAAAAATACTTTTTGAAATTGACTTAGAATTTAATTACTTAGAAAATTTTTCAAAGATTTAAAAAAATCTTTTGTCAAAACTGCTTTTTTTTTAAAAAAAAATATTTTTGCAAAACTGTTTAAGTTACAATTTTTTTCTTATAATTTCACTTAGAAAATTTTATTAATTTTTTTTTAAGACTGTTTATGTGAAAATTATTGTAAATTTTTAAGGATCTCAAAATTTTCTAAGTCTTTAACCCTTAGATTTTTTTCTTGAAACCCCACTTTTTTGTGATCAAAGGGGGAGAAGGATTAGTATATGTCAAGAGGGAGGTAGACCAAAATTTAACTTGCTTTATTTTTTGCACTTAAATGCAAATTTAGTTAAGTTTATTTCATGTCTATTTTTACCCTAGCTTAACTTGGGTTGCTCACACCAAAAAGGGGGAGATTGTTGGAACCCCAAGATTGTTTTGGTGTGATCAATAAGTTAAGTTAGGTCCTGTTTGTTTCTAACTTTGTGTCTAAGTGTGCAGGAGCTTAGGAGCACAGGAAGTCGAGCAGAAGACGCAGCCAGCGAGAAGGATGGCTCGTGGTGCGTCCGAGGGATGAGGCGCTGCGGAAGAGTACATCGACGAACGAGAAGGAAGCGCGCAGTGGTTCCGAGGGATGAGAAGCCGGAGCGAAAGACTGCTCGAGAAGCAAAAAATGCAGCTAGCGAGAAGGTCGGCATGGGGTGCGACCGAGGGACGAAGACTGTAGATGAGTACACTAGTGGACGAGAAGGAAACACACGGCGATTCTGAGGGACGAGAAGCTGGAGGGAAGCCTGCTCGAGAGAACCGGAACCTAGGTTCGGGTGAGCCCTTTTCCGGATGACAGAGATTTTCCAAGCGAGCGGAACCGGAGTTGAAGACCCGGACCGAGATGAAAAAAGTCAACAGGAGTTGACTTAGGGTTCGGGGCACCCGGAACTGTCCGGGGCGCCCGGACCAGCCCGGGGCGCCCGGAACCCTTCCAAGCGCCCGGAGATTGAATTTTGACCAGATCGAGTCAAATCTCGATCTGAATGTTGGGGGATAAAATTTATCCTCCCCAGGGCGCCCGGAACCCTTCCAGGCGCCCCGACCAAGGCTATAAATATATCCTTGGTCCAGAAGCTTTCAATTAATTCTGAACAACTCATTGTAACAACACTTGTACGCTCTCTCTAGTTTAGCTTCTCTAGTTGTGCACTTCACTGCTGTAAAAAAGGCTTCTCCACCAGAAGGAGATAATAGTACGACATCTTCCTTGGATTAACAACCTCCCCGGTTGTAACCAAGTCAACTCTCTGTGAACCTTTTACTTTCTGTTTTCTGCTTTAATTATTTTACAAGTGTTAGTTTGAAAAGTCGAGAAGGGTTTTTGTTTATTTTACAGGGCTATTCAACCCCCCTTCTAGCCGCCCACAACGGTCCTACACACATATCTCTAAGTCCATCTGAGCTTTACCTGTCTTCAATGGGAGAAATGCCCCCTTCCTCAAGATTCTCTTTGGGTGGAAAAATTCCAAATACCGACAGCTTAAAAGATCCCTGGCTGCTCATTTCTCTCAGAGTATCCTTGAAGACCAATTGCCCTGTCACTTTTAACCACTCCAAATCAAAGAGTACATTGGGATAGCCGACCCGGAAGATCATCTAAACAAATTTGAAAATGTAACCTTGTTGCATTAATATATTGATGACATTAAGTGTCGAGTGTTCTTGACTATACTCTTGGGCCCAACACAACTCGAGGTGAAAGAGTCGTGTAAATGATAGAAGCTGTCCCAACCCTGGCCCCTTTGTTGGGTCGGTGGCTCCCCAAAATGTTGGGACATTACTACTCCTATCATTATTTGGGCAGTCATTCCACTCAAGAATGTGACCAGTATACTTGGGAGCTACGACGGATTGCTAACAAGCATTTGCCGGCTAGGAAATCTCAGTGCTCTCCTCAGCAAATAAATTGATGAGATAATTCTAATCATCAATCAGATCAGAGGGCCTACTCACCATCTAATGGTCCTCGAGAATCTTCTTGCCCACTTCCAGAAACTAACTGGGAGAAAGACAAGGGAAAATACTAGGTTTCTCCACAAGAGACTGTCAATATGATCCTCAGAGATCCGACAGATGGAGATTTTCATCGGGACTGAAAGGTCTGCGGACGAAGGCTAGAAAGCTACGAAGTCAACACCAACTAGAGGAGAAGAGACGACCCCTCAATCAACTTTGGGCCTAGAGATTTGGAAGGAGTAGAAGCTCCTTACAAAGACACCCTAGTGATCCACACTCTTATAGACATTTATAATGTGAAGAGGATATTTGTAGACATATGTAGCTTTGTGAATATCATCTTCAAGAAGGTCTTCGACCAAATGCAGATTGATGAAGAAGAACTGTGACCTATATCCACATCGCTGTTCAGATTCACTGGGCATGAAGTACAACCACCCGGCTAGATTATGTTAGCGCGGTTAGCACTAACGGTCTAACTCAAGTTTTGATAAATGACAAATGAGGTTAAGTTAGGTTTGTCATGATCTAACACTCTGACCGAGTGTGCAGGCGAAGTCCAGACAGGTCGACGGGCTGACCGGATGCCTGGCACAAAGTCCAAGCGGGTCGACGGGCTGACCGGATGCCTGGCACGAAGTCCAAGCGGGTCGATGGGCTGACCGGACGCTTGGTGAGAAGTCTAGCTAGGTCGACGGGCTGACCGGATAGCAGGTGAGAAGTCCAAGCGGGTCGACGGGCTGACTGGACGCTTGGCGAGAAGTCCAGCTAGGTCGACGGGCTGACCGGATAGCTGGCGAGAAGTCCAAACGGGTTGAAGGGCTGATCGGACGTCTGGCAGGTGAGTAAAGGTAGGTCACTGGAAGGGAGTGGCTGTGAGGACGCGTTCCCGGGAAGGGAACATTAGGCGTCGATCCGGCTTAGATCCATTTCAGATATCTAAGTCGAGATCGTGACTAGATTTCGGTCTCGGAAAGACGAAATCTAAGTCATAATTTTCTTTGATTAAAGTATAAACTGTGCTAACATCTTATTTTGCAGAATATACATATTGTTTGCCTCGGACTAACTCTTTCTTGTAGATAAAGGAGTTTCTGGAGAAAAAGTGGTCCGAGCGCCCGGAAGGGATCTGGGCGCCCGGGAGGCAATTTCTATCCCTGGCGTGCGTCGACACGTGGAGCTCGTTAGTTGGGCGGGCTACGTCACACCAGGGCGCTCGGAAGGGATCCAGGCGCCCCGAGCATCCTATAAAAGGAGGGTCAGAGGGGAGCTTCAAACAACAACTGAAAAAAGAGATCTTCTACTGCTTGCTCTGCTGCTCTGCGCTCCTGCGACTCTAGCGAAGCTCCGACAACACACGTTTTCTTTTCGATTCATTCCTTTGTCGGTATTGCTGTCATTTTCATTAGCTTTTTCTGTACTTAGTTTGTAATAAATTTTGAATTGCTAGTGATTTCCCACCGAAAGCGGTCAACGACCGCGGGCCTTGGAGTAGGAGTCGACACAGGCTCCGAACCAAGTAAAATTGGTTTGTGTTAGCATTGTTTCTCTATTTCCGCTGCGTTTATACTCAAACAAATTTTTTATTCGATATTCACCCCCTCTATCGAACGTCTACGATCCAACAAGTGGTATCAGAGCAGGTACCGCTCTGATTTGGTGTAACCACCAATCAGGCAAAGGGGGTGTTTTTTTTTGAAAAAACGCCTTTCGTTTTTTTCCCTCCAAAATTGGTTTTGAAAAATGCATCGTCATCTTTTCACCATTAGTTAGTATCGACAAAATATTACATTTTCAAAATTTTGAAATAATATTTTTTATTAACATTTTAATAATATTTTATTATTTTTCTTTAAAAAAATAGTGAAAAATTATATTTTTTCTCCAACACTGCTAATCCAAGACCAAGTCTTGGGATTTTTTGTCTGTTTCTTTGTGTGCAAAAATAATGCCTCTTCAAGAAGGATGGAACCCCAATGAACCACCACCGTACGATCAAGACTTCAACTACTGGAGGCGAAGAATGGAATGTTTCTTAGGAAGTCTAAACTTTGACTATTGGTTGATATTGAGAATACCTTCTCAGAACTCAGAACTAAACACAAATGTAAGTAAAATTATTTGTAATATTTTACCTAACAATGTTCTATGCAGACTTAAAAAGTACAAAGATGCACATGAGCTTTGGACCCAGTTGATCAAACTTCACGAGGAGTCGATGGAGCTCGAGGATCAAGTAAAAATCAAATCCAAACTCGGGTAAGATCCAATCGAAAAGCCTACTGAATTAGGGGATGCGGTTAAGGTGAGGAATATTTACCAAAATATCCCTGCTAATAGTAGTTTAAATAATCAGCATGATGATTCAGATAAGTATGAAATTATTCCAAGTATGGTGCATGATAATCTAGATCTAAATGATTTAAATTCAAAATCACAAAATAATCTAGATTCTATCAAGTCTATCAAGACTCTGATCAATTTGGCATCAACCTTGACTTGGTCAAACAGAACAATGACCAAATCAATTCAAATAATGTAATCAATTCAGAAAATTTAAAATTAAGTGATCATCTAGACATAAATATGTCAAACATTAAAATAAATTCAAATTTAGAAGTTAAAAATGAGAAAATGGATAAAATCAATAATTACCTTAATAAAGTATTTAATAATCAAGATAAAATCAGTCTAGAAAATGCTATCCAAAACCAAGATAATATAATTAACAAAAAAATAACTTTTAAAGATAAAACTAATATAATAAATTCAATTAATCATTTCAATTTAAAAGGCAAAGAAAATATAAAGATAAAATCAAAATGGAATTTAACAAACTTAAAATTAAATGTTAAAGATAACATATTAAACAAAAATAATCTAGAAAATTCAAAATTAACAATCAATAAAAAGCTAAAAGATAAACCTTTGAAGAAATATAATTCAAACAATTTAATTAACTAAAATTCAAAAATAAATAAAAACTTAAACTTTAAAAATAAACTATTAAAGAAAGATAATTCAATTAACCCAATAAAATTAAAATTGAAAGAAAATTTAAATATTAAATATACTCTTTTAAAGAAAGATAATTTGACCAATTTAATTAATTCAAAACTAAAAACTTAAATTTAAATTACAAATTAAACCATTAAAACTTAACTAAAACCAACTTTAATTATACAAGAAATCTTAAAATGAAAAAAAAACCAACAATTTAGGGGGAGGCTCCAAAATAGCTGGCACCTCCAAAAATAATTTACCCGGCAGGGTAACCAAAATCAACTTACCCGGTAGGGTACCCAAAACCAACCTACCCGACAGGGTAACCAAACATAAACCTACCCGGTAGGGTAATTAGGACTAGAATAAAGGATAAGGTTTAACTTGACCAATGGTACTGGTGAAGTTTTGGATGATAGTACGTTAAGGAAGCTTAGTCTATGCATGTCTAGGAAGATATGACTTCGACCTGGTGCATTTAGCTAAGTGGAACTAGCCGAAGCTACCCTTTACGGATCCTAACCAGTTAGACCAAGGTTTTGTATTAAGTTCAGTGGATAAGACTATTTGGAAAACCTCGAAGGCATGGTTACTCTATTGATGTCCAGGTGACTCACCATAGCCCAGAAGTTTATCCAAAGAATGTCAATTTGTTGAGCCCAAAGCTAAACCTAAATCTAACACAAAGTTAAATCAAACCCTATAATTAAATCAAATTCATCTCACAGAAATATAGGATTCCCTGATTGAAAATTTAGATCGGGTGAGAAGATTAAGGATCAAAACTAAATTTTGAATAAAAATTAAAATTAAATTTAAGATTAAAATTAAAATTTAAAATTAAATAAAATTAAATCCTGAAATTTAAAAATACATTTTAAAATTAACTTTATAATTTTATTTTAAATTTAAAATTTTATTTTAAAATTAACTTTAAAAATTATTTTAACTTAAAAATTACATTAACTTAAAAATCATTTTAAAAACTATTAAAAATTATTTTTAAAATGATTTTTAAAATTATATTAAAAACCTTTAAAAAATCATTTTTAAAATTCTTTTAAAAAATTATTTTAAAATTTCTTTTAAAAAATATTTTAAAAATTCTTTTAAAAAAAAACTTTTAAAAATCATTTTAAAAATTCTTTTAAAAAAAAAACTTTTAAAAATCATTTTAAAAATTCTTTTAAAAAAACTTTTTAAAATCATTTTAAAAATTATTTTAAAAAACTTTAAAAAATCATTTTTTAAATTCTTTAAAATTTATTTTAAAAACTTTAAACAATTCTTTAAAAATATTTTTAAAAGAATTTTTAAAATGATTTTTAAAAGTTTTTTTTTTAAAAGAATTTTTAAAATGATTTTTAAAAGTTTTTTTTTAAAAGAATTTTTAAAATATTTTTTAAAAAAAACTTTTAAAAATCATTTAAAAAAAACTTTTAAAAATCATTTTAAAAATTCATTGAAAATTATTTTAAAAACTTTTTTAAATCATTTTAAAAATTCTTTTAAAAATCATTTTAAAAATTCTTTTAAAAATCATTTTAGAAATTCTTTTTAAAATTCTTTTAAAAACTTTTAAAAATCATTTTAAAAATTCTTTGAAAATTATTTTAAAAACTTTTAAAAATTCTTTTAAAAATCATTTTAAAAATTCTTTTAAAAACTTTTAAAAATCATTTTTAAAAATTCTTTAAAAATTATTTTAAAAACTTTTAAAAATCATTTTAAAATCTTTTTAAAAATTCTTTAAAAATTATTTTAAAAACTTTTAAAAATTATTTTAAAAATTCTTTAAAAATTATTTAAAACCCCTATTAAAAATCATTGTAAAATTTATTTAGGGGGCGTTTGGTTTAGGGGAATAGGAGTGGGGAATGGGAATGGAAATCATTGATTACCATTGTTAATGTTTGGATTATAGGAATAAGAATACAAATAAGGGAATGAATCCTTGAAATTGGGTAATGACTCATTCCCATGTACCTCCCCTTCAATGAGTCATTACCCTATTTTCATCAATCAAAATATTTCCTTATTTCAAAAATACCCTTGACCTAAAACTAAAATTTTCTCCCTTAATATCAAATATCAAAATATATTTATTTATTTTTTCTTTCATATCACTTCTCTCTCTTTGTTCTCTCACATCATATTTTCTCTCTCATCATTTTATCACACACTTTCTCTCTCCTATCACACTCTCCTTCCTCTTTTTTTTCATTACACTTTCTCTCTCATCACACTTTCGCTCTCATTACACTTTCTCTCTCCTCAATCTCTCTTGTCCACAACACACTTTCTCTTTCATCATACTTTCTCTTTCCTCAATTTCTCCCATCACACTCACTGTTCTCTTTTTTCTCATCACACTTCTCTCTCATCATATTTTCTCTCTCCTCAATCTCTCTCATCACACACTCTCTCCTCTTTTTTTCTCATTATATTTTCTCTTTCTTCATCATCTCCCATCATACTTTCTTTCACATCATATTTTCTCTCTCATCTTCTCTCATCATACTATCTCCTATCACACTCTCTTTTCTCATTTTCTCTCATCACACTTTCTCTCTCTTCATTCTTTCTCATCATACTTTCTCTCTCATCATTCTCTTTCATCATATTTTTCTCTCACATTCATCTTACTCCCACATCTAATTTTTTCTCTTATTTTCCTTTAAGGGTAAAAAAGGAAATTTTGATTTATTCCGATAGAAAATATGCAACTAATCAAACATTACTTTTAAGAGTGATATCCATGCTCATACTCATTCTCATTCCACAATATAATGATTCCTATTCTGATTCCTATTCCTAGGAAAGAACCAAACGGCCCCTTAGAAATTATAAAAAAAAAAACTCTTTTAAAAATTATTTTAAAACCCTTTTAAAAATCATTTTATAAATTATTTTAAAATTCTTTTTTAAAAAAAATTATTTAAAAACTCTTTTAAAGTCATTTTTATAAAAAAAATTCTTTTAATTATTATTTTTCACTTTAATAAAATTTCGTTAACCTAAAATATATATATATATATATTTTAACTTTAAAAATTATTATTTAGACTTTAAACTTATTTTTAACCTTACACATTAATTTAACCTTAAAATTATTTTTAAACTTAATTTAACTTAACTGAAAATTAAAACCTAAATTAAAACTTAATATTGAAATTACAATTAATATTTAAAACCTTAACTTAAACTTAAGATTAAACTTAAAATTAAATTAACCCCTAATATTAATTTAAATCTAAAATCAAAACTGAATTAAACATATGTTAATTGCCATTAAACATATTAAGAAAATCATTTTGAAATCCTTTTAAACACTGTTTTAGAAATCCCTTAAAAATAATAATAATAATAATAAAATTTAAACTTAGACACCTAACTTAAAAACTTAAATTCCATTAACTTAAACTTTAAACTTAATTATGTAATTAATAAGTAGAACTTAATTGTTTAAGTCTAACTTTATTTGAGAACTAAAATTGACTTGAATTAAACCTTACTTAACTGTTTTAGTAATTTCAACTTCATGCTAACTTCAAACTAAATTAGTCCTACTTAAAAGGAAGTTAATAAAAAAAAATTAACTAACATTTTCATTGACCAACTCAATCAATTAATACGAAATTTAAATTATTTTGCTAAGTATTAATCAATAAATAATTTAAATCAAGTAAAAATTAATCAATAAATAATTGATAATGGTTAACTGTTACGAAATTAATAAAATTTAAGCTTAATCACCTGAATCTAAAATTAATTATTGATTAATCAAACTCAAATAAACAATTATACTAAGGATACAGAGATAATTATGTAAATAATATAAGTGTTACTATATCCCCTAGAACACTCAGGTAGAAAAATGTGTTAAGGCTTTGAAATTTAACACACTCAAACCTTAGCATTATATTAAGGGTGTCACGCCCCGGGGAAGTCCCTGTCCGAAGAAAATTTCGGCAGCACCTCCCCTGTACGGCTGACAATCTGAAGCATTTCTACATACACAATATACATCAGCCACATGCGGCTGGAATATATACACAACCACGCAGTTAATAATCTCAGCCTACACGGCTGGACAAATATAACAACAACCACGCAGTTATATATATTTTTATCAGCCCACTCGGCTATAATCAAAACCAACACAGCGGAAAAACATAAAGACAAGCCCATACAAAACAAAACAAAACATTGCTAGCCGGCTAGGCTTACACCACACAACAACACAACACTCCGGAATAAAACCGGAACACAAAGCCAAATACACATATCATATACCAAGATAAAATAAACAAAAAGGCGGAGACATGTCTTCTGATGTGACGTGGGGACCTGCAGGTAGGATACTCCAAGCGACTCCATAAACAACCTGGTACCTGAAAAAGATAGTGTCCACGGGGGTGAGTTCAACAACTCAGCGGGTAACAACTGATATGCATAATAAAGCAAATAACAGCCAGCACTAATCATGCGTACAGTCTCCTGATACAAGAAGGGTAAATGAAACTGAAATAAGCAGGAGAAAACTATATTAACCAGGACCAGGGTATAAGTACAACAGGGTCGTCAGACCGAGAGTGTCATAAATCCTGTATGTATGTCAATCATATGCATCCATATAAATGCAGCAAGTAAATGCAGCAAACACAAGCAATAAATGCATTATGCATATGATACAAATGTCATGGTCACCCCTGACGCCAGTCAGCCATGTCACACACAATGGTGAGACCGAGTGGGTAGGGCTGTGACAACCGTGCACTCTGACGTCATGCTCCTGATGAGTGATCGAGTGGGCGGGATGTTATCGGAGTACACCTATCCTCCTACCCCAAATCATAAATGGGGGAGCACAATGCTCTCATCTGCCGGTACACGATGACGGGGAGGAATCTCTGCCGACTACCACGCTGCGCCACACTACCCATGATTGGACCAACGGAGCCAAACAGAGTCCAACTACCGCTAGCTACCACGCTGCTACACTAAACCAACGGAGCCAAACAGAGCAGAACCGTCTGCCGGCTACCACGCTGAGTCACCAGACCAACGGAGCCAAACAGTAGAACGGCCACACACCTGTCTGATATACTACTAACCCATGAGTCGTGGTGTGTACAGATACATGTAACTGGCGATGTGCTCGACAATAATGGAGCAAACTATCGCACAGCATGCAATCATGCGAGATGATGCATGACACTAAACATGGCAATATCCTGAATAGCATAGCAATATGCATACATAAATATAAAATGTGTACCATAGGACAATGAATCAAATCACAGGTACACAGATCAGAGAAGGTATCAAAAACCCTAGGTCCTGAACGTGATAAATAACATGGTTGTGTCACTACCTCTATAAATATGCATAATAAGGTAAATACTAACATGAAGTGCATGGCAAATAAACAAACAAGCATGTAACAGATCAGGTAGTGATCAACCAAAGCAGATAAGAAAACACAATCGTTGCTATTTGTTAAAGACATTACTATGCATATCAAAAGACATAAAGTCAAAGTATGTAACACCCCACCCTCCTCGCTAATGGACTGTGAAGGCGGAGCGTTACTGGACTACTAATTTTACTTAACTATCCTTGTTCACATGTTGATAGTAATTCCTAAAATTCTCGGAGAACTCAAAACATACAATTAACTAGCAGCGGAAGACTAAATGACTCATCTAATACATTCTACTCAACTCTTTGTTAATAAATTCTTATGCTAAATCTCAAGGCTTCTATAGTCCAGGCATCACACATCCATCCGCACCTCCTTGTCGCCTTCCTTTGCTATAACTTTTCCTTTCCTTTATCTGTAGTAAGAGGAAATGCAACTATAAGCAAAATTGCTTAGTAAGCGCTATCTAACTCACAAAACTCGAATATGCATGTGAATAAAATAAATCTAAAAGTGAATGCTTTAAAGGAAATACTACACATGCTCATCTAATAGCAAAAGAACAAGACATGCTAAAATGCTAAACATGTAAAGCTTATTTCACTTGTTCAAAACTTATCCCTTTATACTTCAAAATAATAAGTTTAACTAAACTGATACATAAACTGAGCTATACTGATACTAGGCTAATGCTGAATCTGAACTGTATTCACGTAACTGATTTGTGAAGTTTTGAAAACTATTTTCATAATAGATAAAAATAATAATCATGCTGCTGATGGGCCCGGCAACTGTACTTGCTATGCGCGCATCCCTAACTAGACCCGAGGTAGCTAGTCCCGAATCTAGTAGGGTTTACTAGGTTATCTAAACCTAGGGACAGCTATGGGAGTCCAACCCAAGGACAACTGAGAGTCTAGCACAGTGCCACTGATAAAAGTAAAATACTGATTTATAAGCTGATTTATCTTAATTACTTCTTCTTTAAATGCCTTGGCATTTTAACGAGCACCTTGTGTGCCAAAATCCCTAAAGTCTTGACTTTGGGATCTACTTAAGGCTTTGGCCTTTTTCTTTCTTTTCTTTATCTTTCTTATACTTGTTAATACCTCTAATAAAAGAATGCTTCTTTAAAAACTGAAATGTTTAAACAAATTCTAACTTTGAAATGCATAAACAAAAATCTGCATACCATGCTAATCAAAATTCTGCATACTATACTAATCAAATTCTGCATTTTATGCTACACTATTTCTGCATACAATGCAAACATAAATTCTGCACTATAATACTTAAACAAACTGCACTATAATCTTTTTCTTTAAAAACTGCACTATAAGTTCCACCAAAAATCTACACTACAAGTTCCACCAAAAATCTGCACAATAAATTCCACCAAAAATCTGCACTACAAGTTCCACAAAAAATCTGCACTATAAACTTTAAAGAAATCTGCACCATAAGCTCTTAAGAAATCTACACTACAAGCTCTAAAGAAATCTGCATTTTAAGCTCTAAGAAATCTGCACTACAAGCTTAATTAAAATCTGCACTATAAGCTTACATAAAAATCTGCACTATAAGCTTAATTGAAATATGCACTATAGGCTTAATTAAAATCTGCACTATAAGCTTAAATAAAAATCTGCACTATAAGCTTAATTAAAATCTGCACTATAGGCTTAATTAAAATTTGCACTATAAGCTTAATTAAAATCTGCACTATAAGCTTACATAAAAATCTGCATTATAAGCTTAATTAAAATCTGCACTATAAGCCTACATAAAAATCTGCACTATAAGCTTAATTAAAATCTGCACTATAGGCTTAATTAAAAATCTGCACTATAAGCTTAATTAAAATCTGCACTATAAGCCTACATAAAAATCTGCACTATAAACTTAATTAAAATCTGCACTATAGGCTTAATTAAAAATCTGCACTATAAGCGCTTCTCATGCTTCGAATTCAAGAAAAACAAAGGTCCAAAACTACTCCTACTGCAGGTGAGAAGCACTTACCTTGCTTCTTGGACTCACAACCGAACAAGAAGGGCTTCTAGGACCTTGGCCGGCCGCCGGAGACGAGGCCCTAACTCCCTTTTGTTTTCTGCCCGAGCTCCACCGTCGCACGCAGAAGAGAAGGAGAGAATGGTTTAGGTCACGGGAATAAAACCCTCTCCTAACTTATCCCTTTTATAACTTAGTATTTCTGTTAACTCCTTAAATAAATTTTTATTTTTTTTCTAAACAGAACCGCTGCTTGGATTCTTGGTTAGCCAAATCTTTGATCGGGTCAGAGGTCACGGGTTCGATTCCTCAGCCGAACCCTTTTTCTCCTATTTATTTCTTATTTATTAATTACTGCTTAAATAAATTTCGTTCCTCCTTTTAATCAACATCGCTCGCTGGAACACTTGGTCAACTGTGCTTTTGCTAAATCAGAGGTTGCGGGTTCGATTCCTCAGCCGCCCCTTTTATTCCCATTTATTTTTCGTTTCCTATTAACTATTACTTAAATAAATTTTATTACCCTTTTTAATCAGCAACCTTCGTTGGGACACTTAGTCAGTCGCGCCTTGCTTAAGGTTTGGCTCGTGGGTTCAAATCTCGGCTGCAACCTTTTTCTTCCTATTATTTCCTGTTATCAACTTCTACTACTTAAATACATTTCATGCTTCCTTTAATTAGCAACGACTGCTTGCACTCTTGGTCAGCCGGACTCGCTTAAAGCTTGGTTCGGCTGGAGGTTTCGGGTTCGAATCTCGACTTGGACATTTTTTTGTCGAAACTTCTTTCGTTTAGTAAAAATACCAAACGACCTCCAAAACTTGCATAAAAATACTCTAAAAATTTCTAAAAATCTCTAGAATATTTCTAAAGTATTTTTAAATATTTTTAACCACTATTAGGACTCGTAATGAGGAATTTTGGGTCGTTACAAAGTACCCGCCTCCAATAGAAAGGATCCAATCCAGTCCAAATCCGACGTCAAGATACTCATCTCGCGTCAAAGTCCTGTGTCACAATATTTAGTTTAGCTAATTCTATCATGCATCCATTAACTAAACTAAATCCAAATTCATTGATTAATTAGGATTAACTTCATTAACCCTAATCATTCCACCTTCTTATTAGGACTTACTATAACATAATCCATCACATATTCAACACAAAAACTCATCTAAATCTGTACTTACCCACTGCTAGAGGAGGTTGCTACCGGATCTAGTAGCTGCAGCAAAGTGGAATTGCTGATCAACAACACAATTTTCCTAAAAACCAAACAACAAATTAATCTTTTAATCCACCACTTCTACCATACAACTTACCCTTGTACCTCTGATTTCCTTGTTGGAGCAGGTGCTGCATGACCGGAATTCAGGCGAGAAACCCTAATTGTTGCTGTCGGAATATCTCACAGCAGAGCCTTCCTCTCCGGTGATGGTAGCAAGCAGCAGTTGCTGAAATGCTAGGGCAGAACTCAATGATACTGCAGGGAAAATAGGGAACGAGGTCGGTAGCAGACCTACACTGAAGAGGAAGAAGGTTCCACAAACCCGCTGAAGAGGAGGCGATGGTCAGCGAAGTCACAAGGCGGCGCTGGATCAACTCTGGCGGTCGGCGACAGTGCTAGGGCACGGGAGAACACCGGCGGTGGTACTCGGGTGTCGGCGAGAAGGAGGACTAGGGCACGGTTAAGTGGAGAAGGCCGGCGCTGGGGTCGAGAGACGGCGGCGTCGGCAGGCACAGTGGTGGCAGTGGGCGCTAGGGCAGAAGGGAGGCCGGCGGCACTGTGCAAAGGTGCTTGGCATCGCTGGCGGCAGTGGGGAGGGGCTCAGACCTCATAGCGGCTAGGGCTTCGGCTTGGAGTTAGCTTCCGACCGAGAGGGGCGGTGGCGCGTCCCGATCTCAGTGGCGGAGACATGGAAGAAGAAAGGAAGAGGGAGAGAGGAGATGCCCAGCCGCCGACTCTCTGTTCCCTGGCGTCATCGCCGTCGGGCAGAGGAGAGGGAGGCAGCGGCGGTTTGCGGCACCGGTTAGGGCACGCGTGAGGGGAAGAGAAGGCGCGCGGGAGGTTTGGGGCACGACGACGGAAGAGGAGGAGAAAAAGAAAATAAAGAAAAAGAAAACAAAAAGGAAAAATGAAACTTTTCCTCGCTTAAATGGGGTAACCTAAACAGGCTTTCCCCGGGCCCCATTTTTATCCCCGTAAACTCGTTCATACGAGCTCCGAAAAATTCCTAAAAAATTTCTAAAAATTTCGGAAAATTCCCTTATTATTATTCGCCATTTTTTGGTATTTTACATTCTCCCCCACTAATAAAAATTTGGTCCCCAAATTTCGTTATCTACCATCAGCAAATATCTAACAACAAGTAAAGAGTATAATTGCTGAACGGTAAATTAAATCACATACCTCAAGTGAAAAGATGGGGGTATCAAGCTCGAATAGTATCCTCGAGCTCCCAGGTAGCCTCCTCGTCGCAATGATGCTACTGTCCGACTTTAACCAGTCGGATTATCTTGTTCCGCAACTGACACTCTTTCCGGTCCAGAATCCGTAACGGAATCTCCTCATAAGTGACGTCAGGCTGAACTTGAACTGAGATATCTGTCAGCACATGCGTCGGGTCGAGTACGTATCTCCTCAGCATAGATACGTGGAATACATCGCGCACGCCGATCAAGGACGGTGATAGTGCCAGCCGGTAAGCTACTGCTCCAATCCTCTCCAGGATCTGGAAAGGGCCAATGTATCGCGGAGCTAGCTTACCTCTGAGGCCAAATCTCTTCACCCCTTTCGTGGGTGAAACTCCTAGAAAAACGTGATCACCAATAGAGAACTCCAAAGGTCTGCGTCTCCGATCTGCATAACTCTTCTGGCGGTCCTGCGCCTCTGACATCCTCCGTCTGATAGTACGGACCAACTCTGCCTCCTGCTGAGCTCTATGGGATCCCAACAGCTGGGCCTCCCCAACCTCATCCCAAAGGGTGGGTGTCCGACAAGGCCTACCATATAACGCTTCAAACGGTGCCTTCTGGATAGCCGAATGAAAGCTGTTGTTGTAGGCAAACTCTACCAATGGTAAGTGGTCCTCCCAACTGCCTCCGAAATCCAATACACACGATCTCAGCAAGTCCTCTAGAGTCTGAATGGTCCACTCTGACTGTCCATCTGTCTGCGGATGGTAAGCTGGAGCTGAGTGCCCAAGGCTTGCTGCAGACTCTGGCAGAATCGAGACGAGAACCGGGGGTCTCTATCCGAAATAATAGTCAAAGGGACACCATGTAATCTGATGATCTCCCTGCAATAAGATCTGCCAATCAATCCAGGGAATCAGTCTTCCGGATCGCTAAGAAATGTGCGGATTTGGTTAATCGATCAATGATTACCCAAATCGCGTCATGGCCTCGGCGTGTCCTAGGCAAACCCACCACAAAGTCCATGGTGATGTGTTCCCATTTCCACTCAGGAATAGAAATCCGCTGAAATAATCCTGCAGGTCTCTGGTGCTCGGCCTTCACCTACTGACAGACAAGACATCTAGCTACAATTTTCGCGATGTCTTTCTTCATTCCGTTCCACCAATAGGAACGTCTCAAATCTCGATACATACGGGTACCGCCTGGGTGGATCGTAAATCGAGAACGATGAGCCTCCTGAAGTAGCTCCTGTAAGACCGGGTGAGACTGAGGTACACCTAATCTGCCTCGGAAGTATATAATACCCTCCTCATCTCGTGTGAACTCGGTCTGCTACCCGGAAGCTATCTGGCTGCAAACGAACTGCAAATGTTGATCACCAGCCTGGGCCTCTTGGATCCTCGTCCTGATCGACGACTGAGCAACCATGGTAACCAGAATACCCTGCTCTGTCTGTCTCTGCTCCTAAAGGTCCAACTCGGAGAAACTCTGAACCAAGTTTGTAACTGAAACTCGGTGGCAAGCCAAAGTGCCTCTGGACTTCCTGTTGGGTGCATCGGCAACCACATTAGCTTTCCCCGGGTAATAGCTAATGGTACAAATCGTAATCTTTCAGGAATTCCATCCATCTCCTCAGTCGGAGATTAAGTTTCTTTCTAAGTGAACAGATATTTGAGACTCTTATGGTCTGTGAGAATCTCAAATGTAATACCGAACAGATGATGTTGCCAAATCTTCAAGGCAAAATAATGGCGGCCGACCACAAGTCATGTACTGGGTAGTTCTCCTCATGCTCCTTCAACTGCCGAGAAGTAGGAGACTACCCTGCCGTGCTGCATCAAAACAGCGCTCAACCCCTGTAGAGATGGGTCGGTATAGAGCATGAATCCGTCCTCTTCAGAAGGTAAAACCAAAATCAGAGCGGACACTAGTCTCCACTTCAGCTCCTAGAAGCTGGTCTCGTAATCCTCAGTCCAAGTGAACTTCACGCCTTTCCTGGTCATGCGTGTAAGTGGCATATCAATCCGAGAGAAAGCCTCAATGTATCTCCGGAAATATCGAGCCAAACAAAGGAAGTTGCGAGCCTCCTCTATAGACTCCGTCTACTCCCAACGATAACAACCTCTATCTCCTGTGGAACCACGGTATACTCCTACTGGTGACCATGTGTCTCAATCATCTCACAAAAGACAATCAAAATGCGCACCACTGAATTCACATATAATGTTTCCGTCGAAACATCCTTAGAACTATGTGAAGATGGTGTATGTGATACACCTCAGATTAGGAATAAAACACCACGTCGTCAATACCGATAACGAATTCAGATCCAATATCCTAGGGATACCCAAATCATCGAGTCCATGATAACATCTAGGGCACTATTAGCCTAAATGATAAAACCAAGAACTTATAATGTCCGTAAATCAGACATCCTCAACCATAAGATCCCCGACAATAAGTCAGGAAATCTGATCACCAACGATATAAATCACCAAAGAATAGATCCTCCAGTGTGAGAGCAACGCTCCATCACACGAAATACCACATATGTGGGAGCAACGCTCTACCACAAGAAATCCTCTATATGTGGGAGCAACGCTCCACCACAAATAATCCGAAATATGTATCTGTAATAAATATGGGAGAAATGCTCCGCTACAAGCAATCCGTAATATGTGAGAGTAATGCTCCACCACAAACAATCCATAACAAGTGTGGGAGCAACGCTCCACCACAACCAATACATAAGTGCCCAAGGCACATAACTATCCAGCTAGAGACTGCACGAGATCTCTCTATCACAGATCACTGTGGGTAGCCTAGGGTATAACAACCCAGTAAGCAAATCAAATCCATAGTCAACTCTATCATTATCCTAGTGGGTCGGTCACCCACTAATAGGAGAATTAGTTGACAGGGTAATACAACCAATAACATAATGTAGACACTCAACATTCTACATTCAACATAGGTAGAATCATCATGATACTACCAACCATACACCTGGCACACGTGCACACACAACATATGTATGATCGACATAATCCTCCAATTAGTACACACCAAACATACTCACAACAAAGTATAAACCATCGTGATACCTCCAACAATGCATACCGAACCCGTGTGCACATATCAATATAGGTATAATCGACAATACACCTCAAACAACACTCACATGACATATATACACCTATGCCAAGAGTAAAATCAACATAATACTTCCAACAAATCATAATTGACACGAGTGTACACACAGAACAAATATAATGAACAAGATACCTCGAATATTACACCGAACACATCTGCACATATCACAACTCAGATTAAATCGATAAGATACCTCCAATAAAACACTCAAACACAGGTGCACATTTCACAACATAGATTTAATCGACAAAATACCTCCAATAAACCAATCAGACCACTCGGGTATAATCTACTAGAAACCCACAACAATCATAACTGAAAAAATATACACCCACTACATGCAATTAGATCGTCCATCATAACACTCCTACAACACATAATAATCATATATACACACCACATAGATATGCAGAATCAGCATATTTAATCCAATCAACCTGATATTCCCTATGCTACCTTCTATGTTATCCAACTAGGTACATACAGTCAAAAATGAAAGTCCACATGGAATAGGATACATCGATCCTCTATAGACTGACCAAACCGATAATGGTATACTGCTAATTCAGTCTTCTTCCCGTCAGTACAAGTCATGTACCCAATGTACTCAAGATATCCAACTAAGCACGAATAACCCAAAGATCAGCATCTCTATAAAATAGAGTAAGTCGATCCCCTACTGATCGGACCAACCAAAACAAATGAATCGGTCATTGACTATTTAAATTTAACGAATGTACACAAATCCTCCGCAAGCAACTAAGGTAAATCGATCTACGACTAACCAAGTTGACAGCGTAAATCAGTCTTCTATTGACCAATCTAACCAGAGTAAATCAATCATTTACTGACGAAACTAACTAAAGTATATCAGTACACTACTGGCTGAGTCAACAAAAATATGTACTTACTAGTCATTACCTAGCACCTAGCCAATAACAACATAGACTGGTATGTGTCTCCAACCTCTAACCAACTAGTAGTAACAGAAGCTAAAACTACTAGTGATATGATATGGAAAATCACCAGAGACTGTAATCCTCGATCTCTATTAAAGTCGACCATGATCAGGGGTTTACCTAACACATAAAATATATGCTATATCAACTAGACAGGTACTAATAAAGAATGCTAATACATGTCATAAACTGTAATAGTCAACGGTGCATATACTAACAAAAAGTATATTATAATAGTATACCAACATACCTCCTATAGCTTGGAGATGTCCTGCCGCTGCCAGGTCCCAAAACCCGAAAAATCACATCGAGAAGATTAAAACAAGAAAACCGAAACACGAGAAATAAGACTCGTAAACCGAGCTCTGATACCAATAAATTGGTATCAGATAAATCTCGAAAATCCAGAACACATAGCAAGTATCGTATACCTGCTCTGATACCACTAAATTGTCACGCCCCGGGGAAGTCCCTATCCGAAGAAAATTTCGGCAGCGCCTCCCCTGTATGACTGACAATCTGAAGCATTTCTACAGACACAATATACATCAGCCACATGCGGCTGGAATATATACACAACCACGCAGTTAATAATCTCAGCCTACACAGCTGGACAAATATAACAACAACCACGCAGTTATATATATTTTTATCAGCCCACTCGGCTGTAATCAAAACCAACACAGTGGAAAAACATAAAGACAAGCCCATACAAAACAAAACAAAACAAAACACTACTAGTCGGCTAGGCTTACACCACACAACAACATAACACTCTGGAACAAAATTGAAACACACAAAGCCAAATACACACATATCATATACCAAGATAAAATAAACAAAAAGGCGGAGACATGTCTTCTGATGTGACGTGGAGACCGGCAGGTAGGATACTCCAAGCAACTCCATAAACAACCTGGTACCTGAAAAAGATAGTGTCCACGGGTGTGAGTTCAACAACTCAGCGGGTAACAACTGATATGCATAATAAAGCAAATAACAACCAGCACTAATCATGCGTACAGTCTCCTGATACAAGAAGGGTAATGAAACTGAAATAAGCAGGAGAAAACTGTACTAACCAGGACCAGGGTATAAGTACAACAGGTTCGTCAGACCGAGAGTGTCATAAATCCTGTATGCATGTCAATCATATGCATCCATATAAATGCAGCAAACACAAGCAATAAATGCATCATGCATATGATGCAAATGTCATGGTCACCCCTGACGCCAGTCAGCCATGTCACACACAATGGTGAGACCGAGTGGGTAGGGTTGTCACAACCGTGCACTCTGACGTCACTGCTCCTGATAAGTGACCGAGTGGACGGGATGTTGTCAGAGTACACCTATCCTCCTACCCCAAATCATAAATGGGGGAGCACAATGCTCTCATCTGCCGGTACATGATGACGGGGAGGAATCTCTGCCGGCTACCACGCTGCGTCACACTACCCATGAGCGGACCAACGGAGCCAAACAGAGTCCAACTGCCTGCCGGCTACCACGCTGCTACACTAAACCAACGGAGCCAAACAGAGCAGAACTGTCTGCCGGCTACCACGCTGAGTCACCAGACCAACGGCACCAAACAGCAGAACTGCCACACACCTGTTTGATATACCACTAACCCATGAGTCGTGGTGTGTACAGATACATGTAACTGGCGATGTACTCGACAATAATGGAGCAAACTATCACACAGCATGCAATCATGCGAGATGATGCATGACACTAAGCATGGCAATATCCTGAATAGCATAGCAATATGCATACATAAATATAAAATGTGTACCATAGGACAATGAATCAAATCACAGGTACACAGATCAGATAAGGTATCAAAAACCCTAGGTCCTGAACGTGATAAATAACATGGTTGTGTTACTACCTCTATAAATATGCATAATCAGGTAAATACTAACATGAAGTGCATGTCAAATAAACAAACAAGCATGTAACAGATCAGGTAGTGATCAACCGAAGCAGATAAGAAAACACAATCGTTGCTATTTGTTAAAGACATTACTATGCATATCAAAAGACATAAAGTCAAAGTACCCGCCTCCAATAGAAAGGATCCAATCCAATCCAAATCCGACGTTGAGATACTCGTCTCGCGTCAAAGTCCTGTGTCACAATATTTAGTTTAGCTAATTCTATCATGCATCCATTAACTAAACTAAATCCAAATTCATTGATTAATTAGGGTTAACTTCATTAACCCTAATCGTTCCACCTTCTTATTAGGACTTACTATAACATAATCCATCACAGATTCAACACTAAAACTCATCTAAATCTATACTTACCCACTGCTAGAGGAGGTTGCTACCGGATCCAATGGCTACAGCAAAGTGGAATTGCTGATCAACAACACAATTTTCCTAAAAACGCAAACAACAAATTAATCTTTTAATCCACCACTTCTACCATACAACTTACCCTTGTACCTTTGATTTCCTTGTTGGAACAGGTGCTGCATGACCAGAATTCAGGCCAGAAACCCTAATTGTTGTTGTCGGAATATCTCACAGCAGAGCCTTCCTCTCCGGCGATGGTAGCAAGCAGCAGTGGCTGAAATGCTAAGGCAGAACTCGATGATACTATAGGGAAAATAGGGAACGAGGTCGATAGCAGACCTACACTGAAGAGGAAGAAGGTTCCACAAACCCGCTGAAGAGGAGGCGATGGTCAGCGAAGTCACAAGGCGGCACTGGATCAACTCTGGCGGTCGGCGACAGTGCTAGGGCACGGGAGAACACTGGTGGTGGTACTCGGGTGCCGACGAGAAGGAGGACTAGGGCACGGTTAAGTGGAGAAGGTCGGCGCTGGGGTGGAGAGACGGCGGCGTCGGCAGGCACAGTGGTGGCAGCTACGCTAGGGCAGAAGGGAGGCCGGCGGCACTGTGCAGAGGTGCTTGGCATCGCTGGCGGCAGTGGGGAGGGGCTCAGACCTCACAGCGGCTAGGGCTTCGGCTTGGAGGTAGCTTCCAACCGAGAGGGGCGGCGGCGCATCCCGATCTCAGTGGTGGAGACAGGGAAGAAGAAAGGAAGAGGGAGAGAGGAGATGCTCAGCCGCCGGCTCTCTGTTCCCTGGCGTCGTCGACATCGGGCAGAGGAGAGGGAGGCAGCGGCGGTTAGCGGCGCCAGTTAGGGCACGCGTGAGGGGAAGAGAAGGCGTGCGGGGGGTTTGTGGCACGATGATGGAAGAGGAGGAGAAAAAGAAAATAAAGAAAAAGAAAACAAAAAGGAAAAATGAAACTTTTCCTCGCTTAAATGGGGTAACCTAAACAGGCTTTCCCCGAGCCCCATTTTTATCCCTGTAAACTCGTCCATACGGGCTCTGAAAATTTTCCAAAAAATTTCAAAAAAATCCCTTATTATTATTCGTCATTTTTCATTATTTTACAAAGGGGGAGTAATAAAATAAGGAGGATTAATAAATTAAAGGAGTATCAAATTCAGGGGGAGGTTTATTTTTTTAAATTATCTCCTTAAGTGTTGTTTTTTTAAAAAAAAAATCTCTTTAGAAAATTCTACCTCAATTTATTAAAAAAAATTACTTTGAAAATCTTATATTAAATATTCTCAGCAAATATTTTTCATAATGTCAGGTTTAGGGGGAGGATCGAATTAACTCATTTTCACATTTAACACCAAAATTATTTTCTCCACCTTAAACATAATATCTTTTCTAAAATTTTCTTTCAGTTTTCAGATTGAATTTCGATTTTCAAATTTAAATTTTTACAAACTTAATCAGTATTGAAAAGAAGATTTTTTCAAACTTAGCTTTGAAATCCTTAATCTTGAAAACTTATGTTTCAAATTTTTTAAATTTTTTTTAAAACTATTGCAATAGATTTTGAATCTATTGCAAACTTAGTTCTAATCAGTTTTGAAAAGTAAATATCTTTTAAAATTCAGCTTTTAAATCTTTGATTTTTCAAGTTTGAAAAGTGTTTCAAAATTAAAACTTGTGTTTGGAAATTTTCTTGATAAATCTAGTTTTGAAAACTTAGCCTTAAAATTTTGATTTTGAAAACCTATCTTTGAAAAATACTTCAAAATTGAAACGTACTTTGAAAATTTTAAAACTTGATCCTAAAATTTGAAACTTATACACTTATATTGGAAAATTAGCTTTTCAAATTTCTGATTAGAAAATTCTCTTTAAGTTTGCAAAGTCATTTTTGAAAATTAAATTAATTTTGCAAAAATGATCTTTAAAAATTATCTATTTTTTCAAAACTTAGCTATTTTCTAAAAGCTAAAGCTAATGTTTTAAACAAGTCTTCAAAAATTTAAACTCCCCCAAGTTAACTTGACATCATTTCTTACATTTTAACTTTGACTGTATTCTGTATTTTTTAGTGTTTAACTTATGTCCTTGTTTGATGAATGTCAAAGGGGGAGGGATAGGTGTTAAGTTAGAGAAACAAAAAAAATGTCATATTTAAAAACTAACTTAAACCTTATAAATCATGCTGGTTTTTTTACTAGCATATTTTTCACTAACTTAACCAGGTTGTCATTCCATCAAAAAGGGGGAGATTCATAAACTCTAGTACTTAAGCTTGGAGGTCTAGAATTCGAATCGTGGGGGAGGCAAAAATCCACTGGCCAGGGGTGGAAAGTCCTAGTGAGTAACGACACGGCCAAAGGGTCGTCGGTCGACGACATTAGAGGTCGCCAAATGGACCGACGACATAAGGGTCGCCAGTGGGCCGCCGCAAGGGCCGCCCAAGAGGCCAAAAGGGTTGGGTCATTACAGCGCAAGAGAGTAAATCATTGGAGTTGTTATCTTTAAGGTACTAGTTGAAGTCCATTTGATAGGCCACCTTCGGGTGCCTAGACCTACCCCGGGAGCCCCCACGTGGCATCCTCTTATTGAAACTCTATCCAGCAACTTTTATCCTTACCCAGGCACTTGGACCACTCCTGGGTGCCTGGACGCTGACGTGTGTTGACCAATCAAAACGTGTCAACTCATCTACACACATGGCTGAGTTCGAGCCAAGTCGGGTGCCTAGACCCAGTCCAGGTGCCTGGATGCCCATTTTCCTACTAATCTTCTAGTTTCTACTTCCTATACCATTGAGTTAGCACAACAAACATAAGTTAAACCATATTACAGAAGTTGATTAAATATATATTTCAAAGATTGGCTTCTAGGTTAAACATGGCGAGGCACTAGGCCTTCTTGGTTATGGGATCATCCACCACTTCCAAGACAAAGTCTTTCAAAGAAATTGGATATTTAACTTCTTACAGTAACTCTAGGTTTAACTACAGAGACCACAATAGAAACACAAGATTGAAACGCAAAATCGAAATACAAAATTGATAGAACGAAATTGAAACATAAAATCACTAGCCTCTTGTGTTGGTGTTTCAAAATCCATGCAAAGAAAACTAACTAATTAATTTGAAGCAGAAACCATTAATTAGTTATACCTTTCTTTGTAGCTAAAGACCTCTTGATCTTCTGTTGTATTCCTCTCCTCCTCTTGGACGTTGTGTTGGCAACGATCTACCAAGATGGAATCCACCCGAACCACTTCTTCTCCTCCAAGACTCTCGAGCCACCAAGGGATGTCAAAATAGGAAACTCCTTCTCTTCTTCTTCCCCTCCAAGCAACCGGCCACCTAGGTACTTCTTGTCTTCTCCTTCTTCTTCTTTAAGCTCCGGCCTTAGAAGGAAGAAAAGGAGGAAGAAGGGAATATAGATGCCGCCGGCCTTAAGGGAAGAGAAAGGAGAGGGTCAGCCACTAGCAAGGAGAAGAGGAGAATAATAATATGTGTTACACCATAAGGCATCAACTCCTCTTCTTTTATAATCCTTGCTCATGGCAAAAAAAGAAAATTTTAAACATAATTAAAACTTTCTTATTTGTGGCCTCCCTTTAAAAAAGGTAATTTTAACAACAATTAAAATCTCTCTTTTTTAAATTTCTTATTGTACATGGCAATAAAGGAAAGTTTTAAAATTAATCTCTCTCTTTTAAATCATGTAGACATCTACAAAAAAAGGAAAGATTAAAATTAAAACTTTTCTTTTAAATCATGATTACCAAAAAGGAAAGTTTTATCAAAAATTAAAATCTCTCTTTTAAATATTATAGATAACTACAAATAAGGAAATATTTTAACAAAATTAAAATCTCTCTTTAATCTTTTGTAGATAGCTATAAAAGAAAAGATTTTAAAATTTTAAAACTCTCTTTTAAAACCATAAGGATGACTATAAAAGGAAATTTTAAAATTAAAATTTCTCTTTTAAATCCCTTCATGAATAGCTACAAAAGGAAAGATTTTAACAAAAAATAAAATCTCCCTTTAGTTCTAATGGTGTGGCCGGCCCCATGCTTGGACACCAAGCATGGCTTGGCCGACCACCTCTTGGGCTCCAAGCAAATGCTTGGCCGGCCCCCTTGCTCCAAGCAAGGATGTGTCCGTCCCATTACTTGGGTAAGAAGTGGACTTGGTGGATACAAGGATTTATAGAGGCTACAACAGGGACCGAGAGGAGAAGTTGATTTTGGTCTCCCGATGAGCTTGAGCTTCCTGTGTTCGCCCCGAACACCCAACTCAAGTTCATCAATAATAACTCATACCACTAAAGAGTTATTATTAAACTACCACACCAATCCCAAATTATATTATGGGCTCCTTCTTATCATGAGTGTGTTAGTCTCCCTGTGTTTAAGATATCGAATGTTCACTAATTAAATGTGTTACTGACAACTCATTTAATTAATATCTAGCTCCAAGAATAGTACCACTCTACTTCATTATCATGCCGGACTAAGTCCACCTGCAGGGTTTACATGACAATCCTTATGAGCTTCTCAAGGGAGCATCATCAACCTAGATTACTAGGACACAGTTTTCTTCTATAATCAACAACACACCATATAAATAATAACATTTCCCAACTTATCGGGCATGTTGATTTAACGAACTAAATCTCACCCATTGATAAATTAAAGAAATATATACTAAGTATATGTGTTTGTTATTATATCGAGATTAAGAGTACGCACATCCATAATAACAAAGGTTTTGTTCTTTTATGCAGTCAGTATAAAAAGAAACAACCTCAAATGGTCATGCTCAATACGCATATAGTGTACTAGTGTAATTTTTGTTAGAATGTATACTAGAAGTCTAGTTTTTTTGTATAAACATTTATTTTGAAATAAGAATCACATTGGTCAAATGTCTACATTTATATGTTAAATGTAGTTGTCCATTTAATTTATATTGAAGATAACATAGTGTGTGGTGTCACACAGAAGATCATGTTATCAGTTCTTTATAAATTATAAATAGTTGCTCACAACCAAGATGGAATGGGACAAACCATTGGAATAGTTGTAGTGTAATTTGATATTAGTTTATCTTGACTATAAAATTACACTAGTACACTCTGAGTGTATTGAGCATGACCATTTAAGGTAGTTTCTTTTTGTACTGACTGCATAAAAGAACAAGACCTTTATTATTATGGAAGTGTGTGCTCTTAATCCTGATATAATAACAAGCACATATATTTAGTATTTATTTATTTAATTTATCAAAGGGTGTGATTTAGCTCGATAAATCAATAGGCCCGATAAATTGGGAAATAATATTACTTATAATGTGTGTTGTTGATTATAGAAGGAAACTATGTCCTAGTGATCTAGGTTGGTGATGTCCCCTTGAGGAGCTCATAAGGATTGTTATGTAAACCCTGCAGGTGGACTTAGTCTGACATTACAATAAGGTTGAGTGGTACTACTCTTGGAGCTAAATATTAATTAAGTGAGTTGTCAGTAACTCATTTAATTAGTGGGCATTCGATATCTTAAACACAGGAAAACTAACACACTCATGATAAGAAGGAGCACATATTATAATATGGGATTGGTGCGGTAGTGCAATAATAACTCTTTAGTGGTATGAGTTATTATTGATGAACTTGAGTTGGGTGTTCGGGGCGAACACGGGAAGCTCAAGCTCATCGGGAGACCAAAACCAATTTCTCCTCTCGGCCCCTGTTGTAGCCTCTTATTTATAAAGCCTTATATCTACCCAAAGCCCAGCTTCTTAACCAAGCTTAAGAGTCAACCACATCTTTGCTTGGAACCCAAGCAAGGGGCCAGCCAAGCCAAGCTTGGAGCTCAAGCTAGGGTCGACCAAGCCTTGCTTGATGCCCAAGCAAGGGGTCGGCCATATAAGAAGAGAAAAGGAAATAAAAGGGAGTTTTTATTTTGTTAAAAACTTTCTTTTTATGATGCTTTCCACATGGTTTTAAAAGAGAGTTTTAAATTTTAAAATCTTTCCTTTTATAGCTTTCTACAAAGGATTAAAAGAGATATTTGAAATCTTTCCTTATTTGCAGTTATCTATAATGTTTAAAAGAAAGATTTTAATTTTAAACTTTTCTTTTTGTAACCATGATATAAAAGGAGTTTTATTTTAAATCTTTTCTTTTATAGACATCCACAAAAGGATTTAAAAGAGAAGATTTTAATTTTATAAAACATGTCTTTTATAGCTAACCACAAAAGAGATTTTAAAAGAGAGATTTTAATTTTAATTTTTAAAATCTTTCCTTGTTTGGACATGATGTGGCCGGCCATGTAAAGGAATAAAAGGAGGTTTTAATTTTTTGTTTTAAAACTTTCCTTTTTTGGATTAACCAAGGATTATAAAAGAGAGGGAGAGGGTGCCTCATTGAGTACAACCTAAGCCTTGCATCCTCTCTATTGTGGCCGAAACTCCTCTTCTCTTTTTCCTTGGTGGCCGGCCCTCTTCCTTCTCTCTTCTCCTTTTGTTTTCTCTCTTAGAGGCCGGTGGCATCAAGCTTGGTCTTGTCTTGGTGGCCGGTTGCTTGAAAGAAGAAGAAGAAGAGAAGGAAGCTCTCTTGTCTAGCATCCCTTAGAGATTAGTTGGTGGCCGAAACTTGGAAGCAAAGGAAGAAGCTTGGGTGGGTTTCATCTTGGTAGATCGTCGCCCACACGACGTCCAAGAGAAGGAGAGGAATACAACGGAAGATCAAGAGGTCTATAAGCTATAAAAGGTATAACTAGTTATTAGTTTTCGCATCATAACTAGTTCATCTTTTTGTATAGATCTTGAAAAATCAAACACAAGAGGTTATGGGTTTTAGGTTATTGTTTTTGTTATCGATTTTATTTTTTGATTTCATGTTTCGATATTGTACTTTTATTGAGGTCTCTATAGTTAAAACTAGTTTACTGTAAGAAGTTAAATATCCAATTTCTTTGAAAGGCTTTATCTAGGAAGTGGTGGATGATCTCATACCCAAGAAGGCCTAGTGCCTCGCCATGTTTAACCTGGAAGTCGATCTTTGAAATAGATATTTAATTAACTTCTGTAATATGATTTAACTTAGGAAGATTACATCGATTAAACTTGGAGTAAAAATGTCAAGTATCGTTTCCAATCCAAGTTTAACTTCTGAAGGACAATTTGGATTAATAATGTTAAGCATCATTTGCAATCTAAATTTAACTTCAGTAGAGCACATGGGTAGCTAGGATAGTTCTATGCTTGTACAAATTTTTGTACAGGGGAACTAGAACGATATTCCGAGGAGCAACCAACAATTAATATCAGAGCTAGGTTATACCTTTGTGTGTTTGGTTTTTAGTTTAATTATGCATATGTCATACATATTTTAGGCAGGATAATAGTAGGATGTGCAAATAGATTAACTCTGTGGTTGCAGGCTCCAACTATTATGGCCTATTGTGATTGTGTGTGATTGGACCCTCGGACATGTCGAGGGAATTTTATGTGTGTGCATGATTGTATTTATTAAATACAGTAGGAGCTGTATTAGTTTTAGGATTTTACATTTTGTTCGATCTAGACTTTATGTACATTCCTTTGTGGAATATAGGATCAATATATATAAAATTTTATTTTTGTCATGGATTGTATCCTTACGAGGCGTGGTACTTTTTGAGGACCAAAGGCACAGCGGAAAAGGAAGCTCGATGGGCGCGACGATATGAGCCCTAGGACTGACGGCTAGGTTTGACGACTGCTAGGGCTGGCGGCACATGGAGGACAGTGATGGAAGAGGCCATAATAGTTGGAAAATCATTTTCCCATATTTATTTCTTTTATTTGCTGTGATGTGTGTGTGTGCATGTTAAAATCCTCATCTTAAATAACTAAGTGGGAGAGAGATTTTTAAATAAATTCCACGATCTCCATTACTGGTTTGTAAGTGATGCAAACAAACTTACGCGTTGCCTTTTAGTGTCTTCCTCCACATCGGATGACTTTGTTTGCGGATCACTAGATCAAACTTTCTTTATGGATGATTATAGAAAATTATTTAGAGCGTGTGATCTTCTCCATCTGAAGGGGTTCAATCCTATTTAATGGACTAAATATCAAGTAATGGTATACACTTAGGCACATTTAATAGTATCCTCCCCATCGGAGTCACTGCTATTATTTGTGTGGCCGAAGGAATACCAACTATTAATTTTATGTCATAAAGTTAGGTTGACAAGAATAAAATTAATGGGTAAAACCTCCTCTTACAAATGTTTGAATTTGTATACGTCCACACTATCGTGGCATACAAAATTCATGATGTTTTGAGGTATTGGTGAATTTAAATGATATTGTTTGAGTAATCAATATTATTCTAAATTCTTAAGTTTTGACCAAAACCTATTTTGTGATTCTTAGGATTTCAAATGGCCTTCAACCCACTTGCTGTTATTCTAAAAGAGAACAAACTTACTGGTCCCAATTACATAGATTGGAAAAAGAAACCTAGACATTGTCCTAACTGCTGAAGGCTATAAGTTTGTACCGTTAGAGGTTTGCCCTAATGAGCCTAATAGTGATTCTAGTGAAGAGGAGATTGAGTATCATAAGAAATAGGTCAAGGCAGATGAGATGGTGTGGTGTTACATTTTGGCTTCTATGTCAAATGTACTGCAACATCAGCATCGGTCCATGCCTACTGCCTATAACATGATGTACAATCTCAATAAACTCTTCGGACACCAGAATCGAGCTGCTAGGCAAGAGGCTATGAGAAACTTAATGGCAGCCACCATGTCAGAGGGGACACCCGTAAGGGATCATATCCTCAAAATGATAGTTTACTTGAACGAGATACAAATCCTTGGAGCTGAAATCGATGGGGAAACCAAGGTCGATATTATTCTCCAAATGCTACCCAAAAGTTTTGAGCAGTTCCGCCTGAACTACAATATGAATAAAAAGATTTATTCATTGGCGGAACTACTGACAGAACTTCAAGTAGCAGAAGGGCTATTTCATCATAGTTCTCAAATCCACTTTGCTGAAAATGTTTCTACTTCTAAGTCGAAAGGCAAGAAGAAAAATAAGAAACAAGCTGGCTCGGCAAAGAAAGTAAATCGATCTCTAGGTACTGGACTAAAAGCAGGAGTGAAGGAAGCCGAAGGGCAAGTACTGTTGGGACTTTAGAGCAGCAAAAACCGCTTTTTGCGTTGCGAAAACCCCGAAGTCCCATGCCACCGGATCCGTGCGAAGATTAAAAGAACAAAAATTTCATGTACATGTTTTCTAACCTAGATCTACATGTTAAGGAGTTTATACCTTTGATGCGAAGCCTTTCGCTTATCCCGCTCGTCCAAGGTTTGTCGGATCTCAAGGGTGTCAAGTGAATACCCCTCTATGTGTATCCACACGAATAAAAAGGATGGAGAAGAAACCTTAGAGTGTGCTAGCACTCATGGAGGTTTCGGCCAAGGTGGAGGAGAGGGAGAGAAGAAGAAGCAAGGAGGAAGAAGATGGAATCAATGAGCACAAAAATTTTAACTCACACAATACTAATGGTGGCCGACCACTTTAGAGGCTTTTAAACCTCTATGAAATATCAAGAGTCACAACTCTTGATCTCCCTCATGATGTGGCACACACATAAGCCAACCTTGATGATATGGAACATCATCATTGGTCCACCTTATGTCAACTCACAAATGAGATGTCAAATGGTCAAGTCAAACTTGACCCTTCATCTTCCCTCTCAAGTCAAGTCAAACTTGACCTCTTCTCTCCCATGGTTGATCAAATATAACCATTTGATTCAAACCAATTTAATTTAATGAATCTATATTCATTGAATTAAATTGACTCAATGAATCCAAATCTAATTAGACTCATTTAACACATGAACCAAATTGAGTCCAACTCAATTAGTCTAATTTGGATTACTCTTAATCCAACTTGGTTCATCACATGAACTTAATCCTCTTGGTTCATCAAATGAACCTAATCTCCATCTAATTGCCCTTTGTGTGTGACCCTATAGGTTCTTGTAATGTTGGCAATGCTCCTAAACCCATTTAGAAGCATAAGTAATGAGCGGTATCTAGCAACACATCATTACTACCCAAGTTACAAGAATGTTGAGATCCAACATCACCTTATGACTACTAATTGTGACTCTTCACAATATATGACAATATCCTTCTATTCTTGACATCTAGATTGATTAATTTGAGGCATAGACGGTGTCATCCTCTGATCAATCTAAATTTTGAACTCCAAGTAGACTCACTATAATCAAATGAGCTCAATATCTCATATTGACTCATTTGGGCATGGCCATGCACTTAGTGGTCTCACTCTATCAAGAATAACGATGTCACTCCCATTATATAGGAGGGATAGATCCCATCTACATCACTCACATCCCTCCGTATAATATGTTACATATCCAGTAATCGCCTTTATAGTCCACCCAGTTACGGGTGACGTTTGACGAAGCCAAAGTATGCAACTCATTATGTAGGGAACCATGGTGACTTCAGGTCCAAGGACTAATAGTCATACTAATAGCCACATGAGAAAGTATATGACACTCATATAATGATCCATGATACTTTCTCATGGCGGGTCATTCAGTATAAATTCTCCAATGCATACCCATGTGTCAACTTGATATCTCTATATCCATGACTTGTGAGATCAAGTCATCGAGTTGACCTACATGCTAGTCTCATCGCACTAATATTGTCCCTGAATGTTAATACTTGACTAGGAATGATTAAGAGTAGTGTTCTCTATATCATCTCACTATCGATTCAACCAATCGATTGATATAGATAAGAACCTTCTGCTCAAGGATGCTATTATACTTAGTTATTTGGCAACAACACAAGTAAGTATAATAACCAAAACAAATGCCTTTATATACATAGGAATATGATACAATGAGTCCATACAACAATCATCAAATGATTGGCTCTAGGGCTCTAATTAACAAAGGGATGTTGTTCCCAATGAGTAGTATGTCATCCACATACAATACAAGGAAAACAATTGTGTTCCCTACAACCTTCTTGTAGACATAGGGTTCATCTTCATTCTTGATGAAACCAAACTGTTTGATCGCATCATCGAATCGAAGATTCCAGCTCTAGAAGCTTGCTTTAGTCCATAAATGGACTTATGCAGCTTGCATACTCTGCCAGTATGTTGTGGATCTACAAAACCCTCAGGTTGTGTCATGTACACATCCTCAAACAAGTTTCCATTCAGAAACGCGGCTTTGACATCCATCTGCCAGATCTCATAATCGTGGTATGCTGCAATAGCAAGCATGATTCGAATGGACTTAAACATCGCTACTGGAGAAAAAGTTTCATCATAGTCAATACCATGAATTTGCTTGAAACCTTTAGCTACCAGACGACCCTTATATATAAGTCCATCCATGTTAGTCTTTCTCTTAAAGACCCACTTACACCCAATGGGTTTAACCCCCTCAGGTGGATCAACCAAAGTCCATACTTGGTTGGTGTACATGGATTCCATTTCGGATCGCATGGCCTCTAGTCATTTATTAGAATCTGGTCTCATCACAGCTTCCTGATAGGAGGTAGGCTCATTCTCAATGAGCATAGCGTCATCATGGTCAGACAAGAGAAATGAGTATCTCTCAGGCTGACGACGTACCCTATCAGACCTGCGAAGAGGTATGCCTACTTGAACTGGTTGTTGTTCCTCAACTCCTTGTGGAATAATCTCATCATCCACAACACTTTGTGGTTCCAGTTCAACTTCCATCAAGGCTTCAGTGCTATGGTCCATATCCTGAACTTCTTCAAGATTGAACGTACTCCCACTAGTTTTTCTAGAAACAAAGTCCCTTTCTAGAAAAACCCCAGTCTTAGCCACAACTACTTTGTGTTGACTGGGAATATAGAAGTAATATCCCTTCGTTTCCTTGGGATATCCTATAAAATAGCACTTATCGGATTTGGGTCCCAGTTTGTCTAAGACTTGACATCGAACGTAAGCCTCACAACCCCAAATCCTCATAAAAGACACCTGGGCATCTCTCCCAGTCCATATCCTATATGATGTCTTTATCACAGCCTTGGATGGAACACGATTGAGTATGAAGGCTGTTGTGTCTAGAGCATAGCCCTAAAGTGAGATAGGAAGATCGGTATGACTCATCATAGACCGTACCATATGTAATAGGGTATGATTTCTCCTTTCGAATACACCATTCCACTGTGGTGTTCCAGGAGGAGTGAGTTGGGATAGAATCTCACACTCAGCTAGATAGTCATGAAACTCATGGCTAAGGTATTTACTACCTCGATCTGATCGAAGTATCAGCTGGTTTTGTACTTCATTCTTGAATTCTTTAAACTTTTCAAAGGATTCTGACTTATGTGTCATCAAATACACATAACCATATCTACTGAAATCATCAGTAAAGGTAATGAAGTACCTATAACCACCTCTGGCAGCGACATTAAAAGGGCCACATACATCACTATGTATAAGTCCTAACAAGTCAGTCGCTCTTTCACTGTGTCCACTAAAGGGAGTCTTGGTCATCTTGCCCAATAGGCATGACTCGCATGTCTCATATGATTCAAAATCAAATGAGTCCCGCAAACCATCTTTATGGAGCTGGGATAAGCGTTTGTCATTTATATGACCTAAGCGACAATGCCAGAGATAGGTTTGGTTCATTTCATTTGAACCTCTTGGTATTTATGTTATATATGGGGTTCTCTAAGTCTAGAATGTAGAGTCCGTTCATCAGAGGTGCACTACAATAGAACATATTATTTAAATAAACTGAACAACATTTGTTCTTTATTATAAATGAAAAACCTTTCTTATCCAAACAAGAAACTGAAATTATATTCTTAGTCAGAGCAGACACATAACAACATTCATTTAGTTCTAGTACAAGCCCAGAGGGCAGAGATAGATAGTAAGTCCCTACAGCAACAGCAGTAACCCATGCTCCATTGCCTACTCGTAGGTCCACCTCGCCCTTCGTCAATGCTCTGCTATTTCTCAACGCCTGCACATTAGTACAAATGTGATAAGTACATCCGGTATCTAATACCCATGATGAAGAAATAGAGAGATTAACTTCTATAACATATATACCTGAAGTAGAAGTCTCACTTCTCTTCTTCTTAAGATCTTCCAGGTAGACTTTGCAATTCCTCTTCCAGTGCCCGGTCTGACCGCAGTGGAAGCATGTAGCATCCTTGGCGACCCCTCCTTTGGGTTTCAGTGCCTTGCCTTTGCCCTTGGCTTAGGACTTTCCCTTACCTTTAGGCTTGCCCTTGCCTTTGCCCTTTTGCACCATCAAAATGGAGTTGGGCTTTACCTTCTTAAGGTTGAGCTCAGCAGTTCTTAACATGCTTAGCAGCTCAGGCAGTGGCTTATCAATTTCGTTCATGTTGTAGTTCATGACGAATTGACTGTAGCTCTCCAGCAAGGATTGCAAGATTAAGTCAGTGGACAGCTCTTGGCCAAGGGGGAATCCCAACCGTTGTAGGTTTTCTATGTACCCAATCATCTTGAGTACATATGGACCTACGGGTGTCCCGTCTTGCATTTGCACTGAAACAGTGCCTTAGAGATCTCGAATCTCTCGTGCCTAGCTTGTCCTTGATATAGTTGATGAAGATGTTCAACCATATCATAAGCACCCATCAACTCGTGTTGCTTCTGAAGCTCAGAGTTCATGGTTACGAGCATGAGACAGGACACATCTAATGCATCATCTTGATGCTTCTTATAAGCATCACGGTTAGCTCGCGTGGCAGTGGCAGGAGGTGCCTCGGGAATGGGTGTCTCCAGGATGTACAGTTTCCTTTCCTGAGTGAGAACAATTCTCAGGTTCCTGTACCAGTCCAGGAAGTTAGCTCCATTGAGCTTGTCCTTATCAAGGACAGAACGCAGGGAGAAGGTGTTCGTGTTTGACGACATGGCAATCTATAACAGAAAATGCAGAAAATAAATATCATATTCCACTAATCATTTAATTAGGCCTTTAATTAAACGATGCTCCCACTGAATTATAGAACTTTTGTAGAATCGAGTCATGGATGTGGTCAAACCACACTCACTAGATTCTAACCAACTAGCTATAATTCTTGTGGGACAAGATCCACATCATACTACGCCTTGAGTTAGCTTTGGCTAAATCGCCCAAGACTTAGTATGATCGGTAGGTAACTAATTATCAATTACATCTCTATGCAACTCTTGTTTATAGGATCAAGATCCGCACGTATATTAAAACTTGAGTTAGCTTTGGCTAAATCGCCCAAGAGTTAATATAAATGTGATTTTGACCTATCTACTAACCATTGGAAAATACCTATAGTTAAACCCGATCCAATTGAGTTTAACTAGTTTTACTCAATCTGATTGAGTTTGCACTCACCCAGGCGTTGATAGGCGGGACCAAGATTGTCCCTCCGCGCCCTACCAAGATATTATGCATTGCTCTGCTTTGGCAGATTCAACAACAACATGTGATCGAGGTAGTGATGGGTATCACGGCATGGTAGGCATTTTGAGTTGACGTGATTAAGATCTAATCTAATCGTTGATGTGTATCATATACGTGATTTAGATCTAATCTAATCATGGTGCATCATATACGCGATTTAGATCTAATCTAATCGTTAAGGCACTAATTAATTACTCTACTCTAGCATGCATCACATACACACACACAAATAATTAATTAAATTGTGATTAGTCATGGCCCTACTACGATCTTCTCAAGCCAATGAGAAGATCGGATGGTCAACCTAGGGTCAATAGCTTCTCCAAGCTCCTCCCTTTGACCGCTATGTGTTGCTCACACCCTTCTCGTAACTCCTCCTCGAGTGGACCTTCCACCGCTCCAATTTTGTACATTACAAATTCGAAACTCGAGTTACATTCGAGTCTAAACTATTTTATAACAAGAAATAAAACAGAAAGGCATGACGCGCAGGTCGCGTATCAAATATACAACATGCACAATCACACAAAAATGGCGTGCAGGCTATATTATGAATTACAACACATGTAACAAATCCAATTGGGGTTTTTGGGCCATGACCATCACAAATAACTACATAATTCTAAATTATGTATTTTATATAAATTTCTGAAATTTTACTACTATTTTTACAATTTTATGAGTTACAATTTCCTGGAGGTCCCGTTTAGTGATTTTCGAGCGCGATCGCGGGACAATGCCCCTTGCAGGGTTAGGGGCAGCGCCCCTACTCATGAAATGAGTCTCACAAGTGTCCTACTACGATCTTACAGTGCCTTAAGCTGCTGTCCCAAAACTATTTGGGTGAAACCTTGTCGTTTCGGAAAGTTTTTCTCGGTATACGAAGCCTATAAGTGACCAAACACTTGTTGCTTCTCATCTCCAAGAAAAATACTCATAAAAACTATAAAAATCGTAAATTTATAGAAACTTACAGATCTGATATTTTTCATAAAAATACAAACGAAACATGTACACGCTTCGCACGTGGCTCTGATACCACTGTTGGGACTTTCGAGCCGTAAAAATCGATTTTTGCGTTGCGAAAACCCCGAAGTCCCATGCCACCGGATCCGTGCGAAGATTAAAAGAACAAAAATTTCATGTACATGTTTTATAACCTAGATCTACACTAGATCTACATGTTAAGGAGTTTATACCTTTGATGCGAAGCCCTTCGCTTATCCCGCTCGTCCAAGGTTCGCTGGATTTCAAGGGTCTCAAGTGAACACCCCTCTATGTGTATCCACACGAATAAAAAGGATGGAGAAGAAACCTTAGAGTGTGCTAGCACTCATGGAGGTTTCGGCCAAGGTGGAGGAGAGGGAGAGAAGAAGAAGCAAGGAGGAAGAAGATGAAATCAATGAGCACAAAAATTTTAACTCACACAATACTAATGGTGGTCGGCCACTTTAGAGGCTTTTAAACCTCTATGGAATATCAAGAGTCACAACTCTTGATCTCCCTCATGATGTGGCAAACACATAAGCCAACCTTGATGATGTGGAACATCATCATTGGTCCACCTTATGCCAACTCACAAATGAGATGGCAAATGGTCAAGTCAAACTTGACCCTTTATCTTCCCTCTCAAGTCAAGTCAAACTTGACCTCTTCTCTCCCATGGTTGATCAAATCTAACCATTTGATTCAAACCAATTTAATTTAATGAATCTATATTCATTGAATTAAATTGACTCAATGAATCCAAATCTAATTAGACTCATTTAACACATGAACCAAATTGAGTCCAACTCAATTAGTCTAATTTGGATTACTCTTAATCCAACTTGGTTCATCACATGAACCTAATCCTCTTGGTTCATCAAATGAACCTAATATCCATCTAATTGCCCTTTGTGTGTGACTCTATAGGTTCTTGTAATGTTGGTAATGCTCCTAAACTCATTTAGAAGTATAAGTAATGAGCGGTATCTAGCAACACATCATTACTACCCAAGTTACAAGAATGTTGAGATCCAACATCACCTTGTGACTACTAATTGTGACTCTTCACAATATATGACAATATCCTTTTATCCTTGACATCTAGATTGATCAATTTGAGGCATAGACGGTGTCATCCTCTGATCAATCTAAATCTTGAACTCCAAGTAGACTCACTATAATCAAATGAGCTCAATATCTCATATTGACTCATTTGGGCATGGTCATGCACTTAGTGGTCTCACTCTATCAAGAATAACGATGTCACTCCCGTTATATAGGAGGGATAGATCCCATCTACATCACTCACATCCCTCCGTATAATATGTTACATATCCAGTAATCGCCTTTATAGTCCACCCAGTTACGGGTGACGTTTGACGAAGCCAAAGTATGCAACTCCTTATGTAGGGAACCATGGTGACTTCAGATCCAAGGACTAATAATCATACTAATAGCCACATGAGAAAGTATATGACACTCATATAACGATCCATGATACTTTCTCATGGCGGGTCATTCAGTATACATTCTCCAATGCATACTCATGTGTCAACTTGATATCTCTATATCCATGACTTGTGAGATCAAGTCATCGAGTTGACCTACATGCTAGTCTCATCGCAATAACATTGTCCCTGAATGTTAATACTTGACTAGGAATGATTAAGAGTAGTGTTCTCTATATCATCTCACTATCGATTCAATCAATCGATTGATATAGATAAGAACCTTCTACTCAAGGACGCTATTATACTTAGTTATTTGGCACCAATACAAGTAAGTATAATAACCAAAACAAATGTCTTTATATACATAGGAATATGATACAATGAGTCCATACAACAATCATCAAATGATTGGCTCTAGGGCTCTAACTAACAAATACTTCATTTGTAAGCAGTCTGGACATTGGAAGGCGGACTGCCCTCGTAGGAAAGAGAACAATAAAGGTATATCTTATTCTCTAATAGTTGAAACATGTTTAGCGGTGTTATCTACCAGTACCTGGTGTATAAATATAGGAGTCACTGATCATGTCTGTAATACATTGCAGGGGTTCTAGGAAACCCGACAACTATATAAAGGAGAGATAACCGTCTACATGGGCAATGCTACGAAAGTGGTGGCTATTGCAGTGGGAGATGTTTACTTATCATTTGATAGGAATAGAACTTTGATTTTGAGAAATTATCTTTATGTACCAAGCTTTAGAAAGAATTTAATTTCAGTTTCTAAACTATTTTTGGATGGATATACTATTTCTTTTGATGGCAAAGTGGTTATCAAGAAAAATAGGGTAGTTATCTATTCTGGTACATTAATTGGCAATTTATATACTCTAAATCCAATAACTCCCACAAAGCAACAAATGAAAATTAATAACACATCATCTAATTCTAATAAGAGAAAGGAACCTTCAGAAATGAACCAAACATATCTTTGGCATCTAAGACTTGGTCATATAAACTTGAGTAGGATTCAGAGGCTAATAGCCGATGGACTCTTGGGTTCATTGGTGGTGGAAAACTTTTCAACCTGCGAATCTTGCTTAGAAGGAAAAATGACCAAGAGACCTTTTAAGGCTAAGGGGTATAGAGCAAAAGATGTGTTGGAAGTAGTTCATTCTGATTTGTGTGGACCTATGACTATCCAAGCGAGAGGTGGTTTCGAATATTTTATCTCTTTTATAGACGACTATTCGAGATATGGGTACATTTACTTGATGCGCCACAAGTCTGAATGCTTTGATAAGTTCAAAGAGTACAAGGCTGATGTGGAGAAACGTCATGGTAAAAGTATCAAGACACTACGGTCTGATCATGGTGGCGAGTACCTCTCAGGAGAGTTTAGGAATTACTTATCAGAAGTTGGGATTCAATCCCAATTGTCTGCACCTGGTATACCCCAATAGAATGGTGTGGCAGAACGAAGGAATAGGACTCTTATGGAAATGGTTAGATCGATGATGAGTTATTCAGAATTACTAAATCATTCTGGGGATATGATTTAGAAATGACAGTGTACATTCTGAACTTGATACCTTCTAAATCAGTACCCTCTACTTCCACAAAATTATGGAATGGACGTAAGCCTAGTCTGAGACATTTGGATTTGGGGTAGTCCAGTACATGTGCTGAATGGAGATGCTGATAAGTTGGAATCTCGTACAGAAGTTCGCTTGTGTATAGGTTATCCTAAAAGAACGAAAAGTGGTTTGTTTTGTAGTCCTAAAGATTAGAAGGTCATTGTTAGCACTAATGTCCGATTTTTTAGAAGAGGATTATGTAATGAACCAAAAGCCCATGAGTGAAATTATTTTGGAAGAAATGAAAGAGGACACGTCTACTTTAGTACCAACAGTGCAAGATGAAATATCACAAGAAACTTCAACACGTATCACAAATGATGCACAATTACAGATAGTGTCTCGTCGTAGTGGGAGGATTGTTAGGCAACCTGAAAGATTCATGTTTTTGGGAGAGTCTTCGGACTTGATCCCAAGTAAACATGAACCTAATCCCCGAACATATAATGAAGCACTCCAAGATAAAGATGCAACATCTTGGCAAAGAGCAATGAATTCAGAAATAGAATCTATGTATTCTAACAAAGTCTGGGAGCTAGTAGAACTGCCAAATGGTGTAAAAGCTATTGGATGTAAATGGGTCTACAAAAGGAAAAGAGGGGCAGACGGGAAGGTGGAAACCTTCAAAGCAAGGCTTGTTGCGAAGGGGTATACTCAGAAAGAGGGAATCGATTATGAGGAAATTTTTTCGCCAGTAGCTATGCTTAAGTCTATCTGGATACTCTTATCTATTGCTGCTCATATGGATTATGAGGTTTGGCAAATGGATGTCAAGACAACTTTCCTTAATGGAAATCTTGAAGAAAACATCCATATGAAGCAACCAGAGGGGTTTATTGTAAAGGGCAAAGAGCATCTTGTATGTAAGCTCAATCGGTCTATTTATAAACTGAAGCAAGCTTCAAGGTCTTGGAACATCCGGTTTAATGAAGTAATCCAGTCTTATGGATTTATTCAGTGTCCGGATGAGTCTTGTGTATACAAGAAGTGTGATGAAAACGTGGTGGTATTTCTTGTACTATACGTAGATGACATTTTGTTAATTGGCAACAATGTCAAAGTGTTGTGAGAAGTAAGGGTATGGTTGTCCAAGCAATTCGATATGAAGGACTTGGGAGAATGTGGACATATTCTTAGGATTAAAGTAATAAGGGATCGCAAAAAAAGAATGTTGTGCTTATCCCAAGCTTCATATATCGACACTATCCTAGCTCGTTTTAGCATGTAAAACTCCAAGAAAGGTTTTCTACGTTTTTGGCATGGAGTATCTTTATCTAAAGAGATGTCTCCTAAGACATCAAAAGAGATAGAGGAAATGAAGGCAGTTCCTTATGCTTCAGCTGTAGGAAGCCTAATGTATGCAATGTTATGCACGAGACCAGATATCTATTTGTCGTGGGCATGGTTAGCATATATCAAAGTAATCCAGGTCAGGGACATTAGACTGTCGTAAAGCATATATTAAAGTACCTGAGAAGGACTAGAGACTATATGCTGGTTTACCAAGTAGATGATTTGCTCCCTGTGGGTTACACGGATTCTAACTTCCAATCAAATAGGGGCAATAGTAAGTCTACCTCAGGTTATGTGTCTACTTTAGGAGGTGGAGCCATAGCATAGAGGAGTGTTAAGCAGAAATGCATTTCAGACTCCACCATGGAAGCTGAGTATGTGGCAACCTCTGAGGCAACCAAAGAAGCTGTAAGGCTCAGGAATTTCTTGATGGACTTAAATGTGATTTCTGGTTTGCCCAAAATCATCATAATTTATTGTGATAATAGTGTTGCAGTAGCAAACTCGAAGGAACGATGAGCCCATAAGGCGAGTAAACACATTGAGCGCAAGTACCACCTGATATGAGACATCGTAAAGCGAAGAGAAGTTGTTGTCGTCAAGATTGCATCGGTAGATAACCTGGCAGATCCTTTCACCAAGGCCCTTCAGGCGAAAGCTTTTGATCGGCATATTGAGGGGATGGGAATCAGATGTATGGCAGCATTTGTAGCAGCATAGTCTTTTAGTATAAGTGGGAGATTGTTAGAATGTATACTAAAAGTCTAGCTTTTTGTATAAATATTTATTTTGAAATAAGAATCACATTGGTCCAATGTCTACATTTATATGCTAAATGAAATTATCCATTTAATTTATATTGAAGATAACATAGTGTGTGGTGTCACACAGAAGATCATGTTATCAGTTCCTTATAAATTATAAATAGTTACTCACAACCAAGATGAAATGGGACAAACCATTGGAATGGTTGTAGTGTAATTTAGTATTAGTTTATCTTGACTATTAAATTACAGTAGTACACTCTGAGTGTATTAAGCAGGACCATTTGAGGTTTTTCTTTTTATACTGACTGTAGAAAAGAATAGGGCCTCTATTATTATGGAAGTGCATACTCTTAATCATGATATAATAACAAGCACATATACTTAATATTTATTTCTTTAATTTATCAAAGGGTGAGATTTAGTTCATTAAATCAATAGGCCCGATAAGTTGAGAAATGATATTATTTATATGGTGTGTTGTTGATTATAGAATGAAATTGTGTCCTAGTGATCTAGGTTGGTGATGTCCCCTTGAGGAGCTCATAAGGATTGTCATGTAAACCCTGCAGGTGGACTTAGTCTGACATGACAATAAGGTTGAGTGGTACTACTCTTGGAGCTAAATATTAATTAAGTGAGTTATCAGTAACTCATTTAATTAGTGGGCATTCGATATCTTAAACACAGGGAGACTAATGCACTCATAATAAGAAGAAGCTCATATTGTAATATGGGATTGGTGTAGTAGTGTAATAATAACTCTTTAGTGGTATGAGTTATTATTGATGAACTTGAGTTAGGTGTTCGAGGCGAACATGGGAAGTTCAAGCTCATCGGGAGACCAAAACAAATTCCTCCTCTCGGTCCTTGTTGTAGCCTCTTATTTATAAAGTCTTATATCTACCCAAAGTCTAGCTTCTTAACCAAGCTTAAGGGTCGGCCACATCCTTGCTTGGAGCCCAAGCAAGGGGCTAGCCAAGCCAAGCTTGGAGCTCAAGCTAGGGGAAAGGGAGTTTTTATTTTGTTAAAAACTTTCCTTTTATGATGCTTTCCACATGGTTTTAAAAGAGAGTTTTAAATTTTAAAATCTTTCCTTTTATAGCTTTCTACAAAGGATTAAAAGAGAGATTTGAAATCTTTCCTTATGTGTAGTTATCTATAATGTTTAAAAGAAAGATTTTAATTTTAAACTTTCCTTTTTGTAACCATGATATAAAAGGAGTTTTATTTTAAATCTTTTCTTTTATAGAAATCCATAAAAGGATTTAAAAGATAAGATTTTAATTTTATAAAACATTTATAGCTAACCACAAAAGGGATTTTAAAAGAGATGTTTTAATTTTAATTTTTAAAATCTTTCCTTGTTTGGACATGATGTGGCCGGCCATGTAAAGGAATAAAAGGAAGTTTTAATTTTTTATTTTAAAACTTTTCTTTTTTGGATTCACCAAGGATTATAAAAGAGAGAGAGAGGGTGCCTCATTGAGTACAACCTAAGCCTTGCATCCTCTCTATTGTGGCTGAAACTCCTCTTCTCTTTTTCCTTAGTGGCTGGCTGGAGAACTCCCATTATTCCTTTCCATCAGCATAGAACTTTGCTCATCAATTCAAAGCAGGCTCGACTACTTAAGAGAAGAGGCACACGATTCACGCTAATCAACAATTATACCGACGTGCTTTCTCACGCCCTCTTCTCATGTTCCTTGGCCTCGAAGACACAGACTATGTTATGCGAGAAATTTACAAAGGCATTTATGGAAACTACATTAAATGCTCACTCAGAAGATATTATTGGCTGATTTTTTTTTACCAACTCTGTAAGCCAACATAGCTCGGTTCGTCATCGCTTGCATCCATTGTCAAAAGCACCAACATCTCTCCCATTATTCAATCAAGCTCTTGAAGACTTCCACCATTTCATGCCTCTTTGATCAATGGGAAATGGATATTATAGGCCCTAAACCCCAATAGAGCTTTGTCAGAAGAAAATTCTTTCTAGTGATACTTGATTACTTCTCCAAATGGATAGAGGCAGGCCTTAGCTCGAATAACCAAAAGATGCAATCATAAAATTTCTATGAAAGAACATTGTCTGTCGATATGGTCTACCTCACTAGCTGATCTCTAATAATGGTTAGCAGTTTCAGGATCGTCAACTCAAACAGTAGTGCAAAGGTTTTGGCATTCAGCTTGCCTTTACCTCAATTGCTTATCCATAAAGTAATGGTTAGACTGAAGTTGTCAATTGGGAGATAGTTAAGGTCTCAAAATTAAACTTAATCATGTAAAGAGCAATTTAGTTGAAGAATTGCTGAGTATTCTATGGTCTTATCAAACCACACCTTGGGAAAGCACTAGCATGACCCCTTCCATCTTTTCTATAGTAGAGAAGCAATTGTTCCTATTGAAGTCAGTGAGGAGTCTACTCGGTGAAGTGCCTACTACCAAGACAACTCAAATCGACAACTCCTTTGATTTGGATTTGATAATTGAAATTAAAAAAAAAAGAATAGTTTCCCAACTCGTGGCCTACCAACAATGGATGCGTCAAACTTACAACAAGAAAGTCATCCCCCACACTTTCTAAGTCAGGGACTTGATTGGGAGGTAGGTCAAGCCCGTTGTAGATGTCAACAAGTTGAAACTCTAATAGGGGCAGCTCTATTGGGTCATCCGCAAGCTAAGGTCAAGAGATTACTGTTGGTTGCTACTCGGAAAATCTAATGGTTCCACTGTACAAAAATTTTGTACAAAGGTCTGAACCTTTTCCTAGCTACCATGTGTTCTTTTAAATTAAACTTGGATCGCCTGCGGAACTTAACACGTTTGATCCTAAGTTTAATTTATTTGATCTTTTATGTTTAGACTCGGATCTCCTGCGGAACTTAACACGTTCGATCCAAATCACCTAGGTTATTAATTTCATTAAATATTAGTTTCCAAAATTGGCTCCCAGTACTGACGTGGCGAGGCACATGACCTTCTTGGATATGGGAACAACCACCACCGACTAGACAAAGCCTTTTAAGGAAAGTTAATATTTAATTTCCTTAAATAACTTTAGGTCAACCGAAAAGAACAATCAAATCACAAGGAAAAGGAAAAACAAAAGAACACAACATCGAAAACAAATTCGAAATACTAGAATCGTATGCCTCTTGTATTTGGTATTTTTACAAAGAAATAAAACTAGCATGATGCGGAAAAACATTACTAGTTATACCTTTCTTTTGAAGACAAAGACCTCTTGATCTTCTACCGTATTCCTCTTCTAACCTCGGACATTGTGTGGGCAATGATCTTCCGAGACGAGAACCACCTAGCACCTTCTTCTTCTTCCTTCAAGTTTCGGCCAAGCAAAAACTTCCAAAGGATGAAGAACTTTTTCCACCAACCAAGCTCCAAGGGATGCAAGCTTTCTCTCCTTCTTCTTCAAGCTAGAATCCGGCCACCAATTAAAACTCCAAGAGCATGAAGAGGTTCAGCCACAAGATGGAGAAGAAAGAAAGAGGAGGGGCCGGCCACACCCAAGGAGAAAAAGAGAGGAGAAAATAATAGAGTCGTTCACCATGAAGGCACCTCTACCCCCTCTTTTATAATCCTTGGTCTTGGCAAATAAGGAAATTTAAATAAAAACTTCCTTAATTCTTTTGCCATGAAAAGGAAAAAATTTAATTAATTAAAATCAAAATTCTTTTCTCAATTTCAATGGTCGGCCACATTAATATCTCCAAGCAAATAAAATTTTAAACACAAATTAAAACTTCCTTATTTGCTTCTGAAAATTTATAAAAATTTATCCAATAATTTTTATCTCTTCATGATTGGTTAATAAAAAGGAAATTTTATAAATTAAAAACTTTCTTTTAAACATGTGGATAATTTCTAAAAAGGAAAGTTATCTCTAAAAATTAAAATCTCCTTTCAATCTACAAATAAGGAAAGATATTAAATCTTTTCTTAATCTTTTGTAGAAACTAATAAAAGAGAATTTTTAATTTTTAAACTTTCTTTTAAATCATGAACATGATTAAAAGGAAAGTTTTTACCAAAATTAAAATCAACCTTTTAATCTATAAATAAGGAAAGAGATTTAGCTCTTCTCTTAATCTTTTATAGAATCTTATAAAAGGAAAGATTTAAATTTTTTAAACTCTCTTTTAAATCATGTTATCCACATAAGAAAAAAATTTTAAAATTAAATTCCTTTTAATTTTAATAGGGCCGGCCACCTAAGCTTGAGTTCAAGCTAGGGTCGGCCACATGAATTCACCCATGAACCAAACCATGGCCGGCCCTAGCTTGGTCTCCAAGCTAGCTTAGCCGGCCCCTATAGGATGGGTAAGAAGGTGGGTATAGGTGGGTATAGTACTCTATAATTAAGAGGCTACGATAGGGACCGAGAGGAGGAATTGGTTTTGGTCTCCCGATAAAATTAAGCATCTCGTGTTCGCCCTGAACACACAACTTAATTTTATCAATAATAATTCATTCCACTAGAGAACTATTATTGAACTACTGCACCAATCCCAAATTACATTTTTGGGCTCCTTCTTATTATGAGTGTGTTAGTCTCCCTGTGTTTAAGATGTCGAATGTCTACTAATTAAGTGAGTTACTGACAACTCATTTAATTAATATCTTAGTCCAAGAGTAGTACCACTCAACCTTATCGTCATGTCGGACTAAGTCCACCTGCAGGGTTTAACATGACAATCCTTATGAGCTCCTCTTGGGGGCATTCTCAACCTAGATTACTAGGACACAGTTTCCTTCTATAATCAACAACACACACTATAAGTGATATCATTTCCCAACTTATCGGGCTTATTGATTTATCGAACTAAATCTCACCCATTGATAAATTAAAAAAATAAATATCAAATATATGTGTTTGTTATTATATTAGGATTAAGAGCACACACTTCCATAATAACTGAAGTCTTTGTTCCTTTATAAAGTCAGTATAAAAGAAATGACCTCTAATGGTCCTACTCAATACACTCTAAGTTTACTAGTGTAATTATATAGTTAAGATAAACTAATACCTAATTACACTACGACCTTCCAATAGTTTGTTCCTTTCCATCTTGGTCGTGAGCTATTGTTTATAATTTATAAGGTACTGATAACATGATCCTCTGTGTGTGACACCACACACCATGTTATCTACAATATAAATTAATTGAACAACTACATTTATCATAAATGTAGACATTTGACCAATGTGATTCTTATTTCTAGATAAATGTTTATACCAAAAGCTAGGCTTTTAGTATACATCCTAACAATCTCCCACTTATACTAAAAGACTAAGCTGTCATACATCTGAATCCCAACCCTTCAACATGCCCATCAAAAGCTTTTGCCTTAAGGGTCTTAGTGAAAAGATCTATAGGTCATCATCTGATGCAATCTAGGCAGCAACAACTTCTCCTCATTTATACGATTTCTCGTATTGGGTGGTACTTGCGCTCTATTGTGTTTACTTGCCTTATAGACTCATGGTTTCTTCGAGTTTGCTACTGCACCACTATTATTACAATAAATTGTAATAATCTTTGGACAAACCAGAAATCATATCTAAGTCTATCTTGAGGTTATTTAGTCATTCAGCTTTTATGGCTACCTCAGAGGCTTGCCATATACTCAGCTTCTATGGTGGAGTCCAGAAAAACACCTATGCTTATCACTCTTCCATAGTTATGACTTTACCTCCTAAAGTAAACACAAAACCCCAAGGTTGACTTAATATTGTCCCTATCCGATTGGAAGTTAAAATCCGTGCAACCCACAGGGACCAAATTAACTGCCTTGTAAGCTAGCATATAATCTCTAGTGCCTCTAAGGTACTTCAATATATGCTTTACTGCAGTCCAATGTCTTTGTCCAGGGTTACTTTGATATCTGCTAACTATGCCCTTGGCAAAATAGATTTCTGATCTCGTGCATAGCATTCATTAGGCTTCCGACAGCCGAAGCATAAAGAACTGCCTTCATTTCCTCTATCTCCTTTGATGTCTTCGGAGACATCTCTTTAGATAAAACTACTCCAAGCCCAAAAGGTAAGAAACCTTTCTTGGAGTTCTGCATGCTTAAAATGAGCAAGGATTTTTTTGATATATGAAGCTTGGGATAAGTAAAAAATTCTTTTCTTGCGATCCCTTATTACTTTGATCCAAACAATATATACATTCCCCCAAGTCCTTCATATCGAATTGTTTGGACAACCATACCCTTACTTCTGACAACACTTTGATATTGTTTCCAACTACCAAAAATGTTATCTACGTACAGTACAAGAAATACCACCACATCTCCATCACACTTTTTGTATACACAAGACTTATCCGGTTACTAAATAAATCCAAAGTTCTGGATTACTTTGATAAACCGGATGTTCCAAGACCTTGAAGCTTTGCTTCAGTCCATAGACTGATTGAGCTTGCACACAAGATGCTCTTTGCCCTTTGCAATGAACCCTTCTGGTTGCTTTATATGGATGCTTTCTTCAAGACTTCCATAAAGGAATGCTGTCTTGATATCCACTTGCCAAATAGATAAAAGAATCCGGATAGACTTAAGCATAGCTACCAGTGAAAAAGTTTCCTTTTTCATCAAGCCTTGCTTTGAAAGTTTCCACCTTCCTGTCTATCCATCTTTTCCTATTGTAGACATATTTTCACCCAATGGCTTTTACACCATCTGGTTGTTCTACAAGCTTCCAGATTTGATTAGAATACTTATATTCTAATTCTGTATTCATTGCTCTTTGCCAAGATGCTGCATCTTTATTTTGGAGTGCTTCATCATATTTCCGGGATCAGACTCATGTTCATTTGGGGTCAAGTCCAAAAACTTTCCCAAAACATGAATCCTTTTGGTTGTTTGACAACCCTCCCACTACGATGATGTACTGTCTATAATTGTGTATCAATTGTGATACGTGTTGCAGTTTCTTGTGATATTTCATCTTGTACAGTTGGTATTAGATTAGACATTTCCTTTATAATTTCTTTAAGAACAAATTTACTTATGGGCTTGTGGTTTATTACATAGTCCTTTTCTAAAAATCGATCATTGATTCTAACAATGACCTTCTGATTTTTAAGACTATAAACCTACTTTCATTTCTCTAGGATAACTTACAAACAAGTGAATTCCTGTCCAACTTATCATTGTCTCTCTTCAGCATATGTGCTGGACTACCCGAATCCTAATATGCTTCAAAATAGGCTTATGCCTATTTAGCAATTCTATATGACTAGAGAGTTCTGACTTTGGAAGGTACTATGTTCACTTCTGTTTCCAGAGTATATCCTTAAAATGAATTTGATAATTTTCCAAATAACTCATCATCAATCTACTTATTTCCATAAGAGTCATATACCTTCCTTTTTCTACACCATTCTGTAGGGGTGTACCAAGTGCAATTAGTTTGGATTGAATCCCTACTTTTGATAAGTGACTCCTAAATTCTCCCAAGAGGTACTTGCCACTACGATCTCACCGTATTGTCTTGATACTTTTACTTTGACGTTTCTCCGCATCAGCCTTGTACTCTTTGAACTAATCAAAGTACTTAGTCTTGCGACACATTAAGTAAATGTATTTGTATCTTGAATAGTTATCTATAAAATAGATGAAATATTCGATACTACCTCTTGCCTGGATAGTCATAGGATCACACAAATCAGAATGAACCAATTCCAACATATCTTTGGCTCCATACCCCTTAGACTTAAAAGCTTCTTGGTTATTTTTCCTTCCAAGTAAGACTCGCAGGTTGGAAAGATTTCCACTACTAATGAACCCAAAAGTTCATCAGCTACCAATATATCCTACTTAAGTTAATATAACCTAGCTTTAGATGCCAAAGATATAATTGGTTCATTTCCGAAGGTTGCTTTCTCTTAAAGTTAGAAGATGTGTTACTAATTTCCATTTGTTGCATCGTGGGAGTTATTGGATTTATAAATTGCCAACCAACGTACCAGAACAGATAACTTCCCTTTTTTTCTTAATAACAACTTTGTTATTAAAAGAGGCAGAATATCAAGTTCTTTGAATAGTTTAGAAACTGAAAACTAGTTCTTTCTAAACTTGGTACGTAAAGACAATTACTCAAAATCCATGTTTTATTCTTATCAAAGGATAAACATCTCCCACTGCAACAGCTGCCACTTTTACTGGACGGTGTTTTTATTTTCATTTAGTTTTCGGGTTTCCTGGAACCCTGCAATGAATTGCGGACATGATTAATGGCATCTATATCTACACTCCAGGTTCTGGTAGATAACACCACTAAACATGTTTCAACTAATGAATTAAATACACCTATATTGTTCTTAGTTCTAAGAAGACAGTCAACCTTAATGTCCAAGTCCTATTTCCAATCATTATAATTGGGACTACTAAGTCTTTTCTATAGTATAACAACTAGGGGATTGACAAACATTTTAAATCCTAAGAATCACAAAAATATTTGGTCAAGATCAATTCTTTAAAATCCCCATGAATTTTGTATGCCACGATAGTGTGGACGTATACAAAATCAAAGAGGAGATTTTATCCATTAATTTTATTATCTCGTCAACTTTTCTTTATGACGAATAAAATTAATAGTTGATCTGTCTTTGATCAAATATTTGGTCAAAACTTTTTGAATTTAAAATAACATTGATTCCTCAAACAATATTATTTAAATTCACCAACACCTCAAACACCGTGAATTTTGCATGCCACGATAGTGTGGACGTATACAAAATTTAAACATTTGTAAGAGGAGGGTTTTACCCATTAATTATCTTGTCAATAAATCTTTATGACAAAATAAAATTACCTCAAACACCGTTGAATTTTGTATGCCACAATAGTATGGACGTATACAAAATCAAACATTTGTAAGAGGAGTTTTTAATTTTATTATCTTGTCAACCTATTTATTTGACAAATTAATAGTTGGTTTTCTTCGGTCACACAAATAATAGCAGTGACTCCGATGGGGAGGATACTATTAGATGTGCCTAAGTGTATACCATTACTTGACACTAAGTCCATTAATAAGATTGTGCGCCTTCCGATGGGGAAGATCACACGCTCTTAATTAACTTCCTATAGTCATCCAAAATGGAAGTTTAATCTAGTGATTCGTAAACAAGCTCATCCGATATGGAGGAAGGCACTCAGAGCCAACGCGCAAGGTTGTTGCATCACTTATAAACCAGTAATGGAGACCGTGGAATTTATTTAAAAATAAATCCCTCTCCCACTTAGTTATTTAAAGTGAGGAATTTTGACTATGCTAGTCTACTTAACATGCATACTAACAAGCACACACAGTCTCAGCATAAAAAGCAATAAACAGAAAAACTAATTTTCAACTATTATGGCTTTTATCTATTGCTGTCCTCCGTGTGTGCCAACCCTAGCTGCTGCCATCTTTGGCCACCGCCACCGGGTCTAGTTGTCGCATCCATCTTGCTCCTTGTTCCGCTGCGCCTCTGGTCCTCAAAAGGTTCCACGCCTTGCAAGATTCGATCCGCGACATAAATAGAATTTTACATTTTCGATCCTATATTCCTCAAAGGAATGTACATGTAAACTAGATCGAACATAAAATAAAATTTACATCCATCGATCCTATATTCCATAAAAGGAATGTGCATGCAACAAGATCAAAAATAAAATCCTAATAAAACTAAATACAGCTCCTGCTGTATTTTATAATACAATTATGCACACACAATAAATGCCCTTGATATGTCCAAGGGTCCAATCACATACATAATAACTATAAGCCATAATAGTTGGATCCTGCATCCACAAAGTTAGTACATCCTACTATTATCCTGCCTAAATTATGTATGACATGTGCATAATTAAACTAATACCAAACACACAGAAGCAAAACCCTAGCTCTGATACCAATTGTTGGTTGCTACTCGGAAAACCTAATGGTTCCACTGTACAAAAATTTTGTACAAAGGTCTGAACCTTTTCCTAGCTACCATGTGTTCTTTTAAATTAAACTCGAATCGCCTGTGGAACTTAACACGTTTGATTCTAAGTTTAATTTATTTGTTCTTTTAGGTTTAGACTCGGATCTCCTGCGGAACTTAACACGTTCGATCCAAATCACCTAGGTTATTAATTTCATTAAATATTGGTTTCCAAAATTGGCTCCCAGTACTGATGTGGCGAGGCACATGGCCTTCTTGGATATGGGAACAACCACCACCGACTAGACAAAGCCTTTTAAGGAAAGTTAATATTTAATTTCCTTAAATAACTTTAGGTCAACCGAAAAGAACAATCAAATCACAAGGAAAAGAAAAAACAAAAGAACACAACATTGAAAACAAATTCAAAATACTAGAATCGTATGCCTCTTGTATTTGGTATTTTTACAAAGAAATAAAACTAGCATGATGCGGAAAAATATTACTAGTTATACCTTTCTTTTGAAGACAAAGACCTCTTGATCTTCTACCGTATTCCTCTTCTAGCCTCGGACATTGTGTGGGCAATGATCTTCCGAGACGAGAACCACCTAGCACCTTCTTCTTCTTCCTTCAAGTTTCGGCCAAGCAAAAACTTCCAAAGAATGAAGAACTTTTTCCACCAACCAAGCTCCAAGGGATGCAAGCTTTCTCTCCTTCTTCTTCAAGCTAGAATCCGGCCACCAATTAAAACTCCAAGAGCATGAAGAGGTTCGGCCACAAGATGGAGAAGAAAGAAAGAGGAGGGGCCGGCCACACCCAAGGAGAAAAAGAGAGGAGAAAATAATAGAGTCGTTCACCATGAAGGCACCTCTACCCCCTCTTTTATAATCCTTGGTCTTGGCAAATAAGGAAATTTAAATAAAAACTTTCTTAATTCTTTTGCCATGAAAAGGAAAAATTTTAATTAATTAAAATCAAAATTCTTTTCTCAATTTCAATGGTCGGTCACATTAATATCTCCAAGCAAATAAAATTTTAAACACAAATTAAAACTTCCTTATTTGCTTCCGAAAATTTATAAAAATTTATCCAATAATTTTTATCCCTTTATGATTGGTTAATAAAAAGGAAATTTTATAAATTAAAAACTTTCTTTTAAACATGTGGATAATTTCTAAAAAGGAAAGTTATCTCTAAAAATTAAAATCTCCTTTCAATCTACAAATAAGGAAAGATATTAAATCTTTTCTTAATCTTTTGTAGAAACTAATAAAAGAGAATTTTTAATTTTTAAACTTTCTTTTAAATCATGAACATGATTAAAAGGAAAGTTTTTACCAAAATTAAAATCAACCTTTTAATTTACAAATAAGGAAAGAGATTTAGCTCTTCTCTTAATCTTTTGTAGAATCTTATAAAAGGAAAGATTTAAATTTTTTAAACTCTCTTTTAAATCATGTTATCCACGTAAGAAAAAAATTTTAAAATTAAATTTCTTTTTATTTTAATAGGGCCGGCCACCTAAGCTTGAGTTCAAGCTAGGGCCGGCCACATGAATTCACCCATGAACCAAACCATGGCTGGCCCTAGCTTGGTCTCCAAGCTAGCTTAGCTAGCCCCTATAGGATGGGTAAGAAGGTGGGTATAGGTGGGTATAGTACTCTATAATTAAGAGGCTACGATAGGGACCGAGAGGAGGAATTGGTTTTGGTCTCCCGATAAAATTAAGCATCTCGTGTTCGCCCTGAACACACAATTTAATTTTATCAATAATAATTCATTCCACTAGAGAACTATTATTGAACTACCGCACCAATCCCAAATTACATTTTTGGGCTCCTTCTTATTATGAGTGTGTTAGTCTCCCTGTGTTTAAGATGTCGAATGTCCACTAATTAAGTGAGTTACTGACAACTCATTTAATTAATATCTTAGTCCAAGAGTAGTACCACTCAACCTTATCGTCATGTCGAACTAAGTCCACCTGCAGGGTTTAACATGAAAATCCTTATGAGCTCCTCTTGGGGACATTCTCAACCTAGATTACTAGGACATAGTTTCCTTCTATAATCAACAACACACACTATAAGTGATATCATTTCCCAACTTATCGGGTTTATTGATTTATCGAACTAAATCTCACCCATTGATAAATTAAAAAAATAAATATCAAATATATGTGCTTGTTATTATATTAAGATTAAGAGCACACACTTCCATAATAAGTGAGGTCTTTGTTCCTTTATAAAGTCAGTATAAAAGAAATGACCTCTAATGGTCCTACTCAATGCACTCTAAGTGTACTAGTGTAATTATATAGTTAAGATAAACTAATACCTAATTACACTACGACCTTCCAATAGTTTGTTCCTTTCCATCTTGGTCGTGAGCTACTGTTTATAATTTATAAGGTACTGATAACATGATCCTCTGTGTGTGACACCACACACCATGTTATCTACAATATAAATTAATTGAACAACTACATTTATCATAAATGTAGACATTTGACCAATGTGATTCTTATTTCTAGATAAATGTTTATACCAAAAGCTAGGCTTTTAGTATACATCCTAACACTTACTACTTACAATACCCTAAAGGGAAGGATCTTGAAAGGTCATGGAGCGCCAATCATTTGAATCCCTACTGCACCTAAGGAGTTCAAGTATCCTTCAAGCGTTACATCAAAATTCTTTACATACTTTTTTATCAACGAAAAGGCTCCTGGCAAACTAGAGTGTCTCCCCCAGTACATGGATCTTCATAAGTAAATATCCATTTTCTGACCCAAACTCTTCTAACTCGGATATAGTTGGGGTCAAGGTCAAAATATATCCTAGTCATAAACCATGGATCTCCATCGACAAATGTCCATTTTCAGACCCAAACTCTCCCAACTCAGACATAGTTGGGGTTGAGCTAAACGTATATCTTAGTCATGGACCTGGATCTCCTTCAGCACATGTTCATTTCTAGACCTAGATTCTCCCGACTTAGCATAATCGAGGTTGAGAACAAAGTATATCCTTTTCATGGACCACAGATCTCCATCGGCAGATATCCATTTTTGGCCCTAAACTCCCATAATTTGGATATAGATGAGGTCGAGATCAAAGTATATCCATGTCATGGACCATGGATCTCCATCGATATATGTCTATTTTTGGGCCCAGACTCCCCCAACTCTGACATAGTCGGGGTCAAGATCAAAATTTATCCCTGTCATGAACCATGAATCTCCATTAGCAAATGTTCATTTCTTGCCTCAAACTCCCCTAACTCAAATATAGTTCGGGTCAAGATCAAGTATATCCTAGTCATAAACCACAAATCCCCATTAGCAAATACTCATTTCAAGGCCCAAACTCGCTTGACTTGGACATTGTCGAGGTCAAGATCAAAGTTTTTCATGGTGATGGACCACGGATCTCCATTAGCAAATGCCCATTTTTGGACCCAAACTCCCTCAATTCGGATATAGTTGAGGTCGAGATCAAAGTATATCCTAGTCATGGACCATGGATCTCCCTCGGTAAATGTTCATTTTCTACTATAAACTCCCCCAACTTGAACATAGTCTGGGTCAAGATCAAAGTATATCCTGGTCACGGACCATGGATCTCCATTAGCAAATATTCATTTCTAGATACAAACTTTCCTGATTTGGATATAGACTGAGTCAAGATCCAAGTATATCTTGGTCATAGACCACGGATCTCCATTGGTAAATGTCTATTTTTAGGCTCAATCTCCTCCAATTCGGATATAGTCGGAGTTAAACTCAAAGATATCCCAATAAGCCTCTCCCAAGCATGATATCTGATCCTGTCCGAGCGCTGAGTCGACGGACGCTGGGGACGTGGCACTCTCCGCTGTCTCCGACTGGTGGTGTAGATCTCCGGCGAACCTGCAAGAAGCCGAGCTAGGAGGGGTTTCCCGGCGACGACCCTTCGACGCTCAAGTCAGGCAACGAAGAAGCAGAGTAACGTTACTGTAGCTACAGTGATCAAGATTGCATACCTTCGTCGAAGTCTGGGGGTCCTTATATAGGACCCCAGGGAGGCGCGGGCACACTCCCCGATGCGTACATGCTTCCCAAACATACCTCGGTAGGGTTGTGTCAGAAAAGCATGTCTGACGCCATTCCACAATCGTCCGAGCATATCCCGGATATGACGGTGGAAGCTTCCACCATACGATACTCTGTCCGCTCCGACCGGCGACCATGCTGTTTGTCGACGACAGGTGTCTCGAGGATGAAGCTACCAGCTGTCCTTTTTGTCTTCTAGCGTTTTCACCTGCTTCCGGGTAGAGCGGACATGCCGCTCGGCGCTCTTGGTTTCCGGGAATGCGCCTACCTTGGCCTGGGCGGTGAAGCCCTACTTCTGTGCTCGGATGGAATTGCGCCTTATTGTCATGCGGCTCGGCCGAGTGTTCCACTCGGCCCATAGACTCTACTTGAGCGTCGAAAACCCGACCCCTGGTCGGGCTGTCTTTCGTTCGGTCCGGGAGACCCTTGGTCGGATGTCCGCTCGGCATGACCTCTGTCCGTTCGGCACGACCTTGGGGTTGACTTCCTTGACTGTTGACCTCCACGTGTCGTTGACCTCCCGCCAATGAGGGTCCCCCGTCTTTACCACCGGATCACATGCCTCCCCCTCAAGTCTAGTCGAAGGAGGCACTAAGTCTGACTGACTGGACTATGAGTTTGATCAAGCGACATCCACTCTGCCGCTCCTGAAAGTGTACCTCCGTTCGGCTCTAGGGAGGTCCATTCGGCCGACCGGCGAGTTGATGGCTATGCCTCGGTAGTTTTGATTTCTATTCATCGATTGTCGCGCTACCGCTTTTAAGGACGGTCGGAGTCGTCGGGTCTCCTCGGAATTCACGTCAATCCTCATTAAGTTACCCATGCGCGAGTAATGATGTTCATTAAATGCTGCCCCATCACTGATCACCACCTGGCAAGTCCGCCGTCATCATACGGCGAGGGTGTCATCTTCGATGGGACAGACGTCGGTTCAAATCCGACGGTCCGATGCCGACGTTCCTTTCAATGACCTGGATCGAACGGTTGTTGTGGACTAAGCCCCGGGTTTATGAAGCGCCGACGCTGATCTTCCTTCTATCGTTCTTGCCTTCGTGCTTTTAGTGATTCCTCTCGTGTCCAGTTTCCCGACGTTCGCTTGCCTCGGCACCCCGACGAACTTTCGACCTCCCTCTTCTTCACGCTTCGCCTCCCAGTAAGCCTTCTCCTATCTTTACCTTTTTCTGTGTTCTCCATTCCGGTGGCCTTTGCGCCCATTCAATACAATTCCGACCTCCTCCATCAACCCTTTCGTTCTTTCTTCCTATCTTCCTCGGTATTATCCCGGCGATGGCTAGCACCTCGCTACCTTCTGATCCTTCTCCTGGCCTATGGTATATGACCATGGTAAGTCGGTTTGACGAGGATGACGCGGGACGCTTCCTTCGCGAATTCGAACTTCCTCCTGACCATAGATTAGTTTTGGCCACCTCTTCCGATCGAACCCACAATCCGCCGGCCGGCACTGTTTGTTTCTTTCGCGACCAATTTGTGGCCGGCCTACGCTTCCCCATACATCCTTTTATCCTTGAAGTTTGTAATTATTTCCGCCTCCCGCTCGGCCAACTTGTCCCCAACTCTTTTAGGTTGTTGTGTGGCGTAGTGATCCTTTTCAAGCTGCATGGCATTCCCTTAGTCCCCAGAGTATTCCATTATTTTTACTATCACAAATAGTCCGAGTGGGGTACTTTTCTCTTCCAATCGTGGATCGGTCTTGTCTTTTTCGACAAGATGCCGACCTCGAACAAGCACTGGAAGGAAAATTATTTTTACCTTCGCTTTCCCGAACGGCCATCCTTTCGCACCAAATGGCAGACCACTGTGCTGAGCCCTCCGGACCTTGGTAAATACAAGAGCCAGCCGGATTATCTTCATGCAGCCAATCTACTAGTTGGCCAGAGGTTTAGTATCAATAAGCTACTTCACGAGGGGGTGTTGTACATATTCGGATTGAGCCCGATCCGAACGAAGCTTCCGAGCACCATGGGTAAGCGCTTTCCCTGTCCCCGCTCCTTTTGGTCTAACTGATTTATTCTTCTTTTATGCAGCTGACATCATGTGGCGCGCCAAGGCCACCGAGCGGATGAAATTGAAGGCCGCTGAAATAGAAGCAGCAGCGGCTAAGGAGATGGCCGATCTGGGTATCACGCCGGTCGGCTCGCATGAGGGCAAGAGCGAAGAAGCTCCAACAGAGGCCCGAGAGTCTACCAGTCGGATCCCTGCAACCGGAGCGATCGGTGATGCTATCTCGTCAGTCGGTCAGCCTACCTCCGAAGACGTGGGGCAGTCGGCCGACGACTCCCCCTTGATAACACGCAAACGTCGCCAAACGGATCTCACATTTGTGGAACCAGTGACCGAGCCAGTTGACGCCCCCTCTGAAGCGGTCAACCCAGTCCCTGCTTTAACCGAGGCCATCTCTTCGGACCGAACTCCTTCCCAGCTCGACCAACCAGCGGCCTCCCTCGAAGCATGACCCGTTAGTTCCCTGCCCCGGGTTCGTCTTCGGCTCAGGCGCTCAGGAATAGTTTCTACTCCGCTCGGCGAGTCATCCAGTCGATCCATCTCTTCTCAATCCGATCCGAGCGGGCGTCGAACGATCAAGGTCGTCCTCCATCTTCCCACTGAAGAGTTCCTTTTGGTTGTTGATCGTCCAACTGCTCCGGAGCATCAGATCACCATCCGAGGACCGCTCGCCAAAGTATGGGAAGATGCGCGGGCTCGCTTTGCCTTGATGACCCCCTGGTAGCTCGGCGATAGCCATCTACAACAACCAACCAGGGTATGCTCTTTAACCTACTGTATGCTTAATCTTGGTTCTTAACATTATTCCGTCCAAACAGTACTGGGTGGAGAACATTGCGGTCAGCAATCGCCTGGCTGCCCTGGAGGAAGAATTAAAAAAGCTTCAAATTTCCGGAGGGGCGCCAGCTCAGGGGCCATCATATGCCTCGCTCCGAGCCGAACTGAGCAAATCGGAGAAATTATTGGAGGCCGGATGGCACAAGTCCTCTGGCTTGGAGACCAGGGTTGCTGGCCTTGAGGCCCAAGTCAAGTCTCATGACCGGGAGATGAAGCTGGCGACCAACAGAAAAAATACAGCCATCTCCGATTTAGAGGCCAAGAATTTGCAGGCCCGAGCGCTGGAGCAGCGTGTCCAGGAGTTAGCCGATCTGCTTTCCGCTGAGCAAAAGGGTAGATCGACTACTGAGGCTAAACTTCGAGGAGACCATAAAGATCTCCAAGACGCCTTAGAAGCCGCCTGAGCCGCCTTCAAAGAATACCAAGATGGCGAACCAGGGCGCTTTGCGGCGATGAGGCACAACTACTTCCGGTCGGATGACTTTGGTAACAAGTTCAGCGATCGGCTGGTCCTTGCCTTTGAAGAAGCCATCCAAGCCACCACTACGTACTTGAAGGCTAAGGGCCAGCTTCCGGAGGCGGCTTCTATCCCCCCCCCCCAAGGATCTGGCCGGGCTGCTAGAGCACATTCCCGAGCCCATTTTTGACGTTCTTGAGTGAAAATATTTTCTGTAATTCTCCCGGTCGGCTCCTACAGCCTTACCTTTAATGAAGACATGCTTTCTTTTTTCCGTACTTCTCCCAGTCGGCTTAAACGGCCTTGATTGAATGAATGGCATCTGTAACTTTGCCCTTGGTCGGCGAGATTTTAAATGTAATTTTGGAATGCCAACTTTTGCTTTGTTAGCTTTTCGTTTGAGTGCTTCCGGTAGCTACGCCGTCCGGTCGCTCGATCCTTTTTTTTCCGCATGTTTTAACTTCCTTACCCGGTCAAGCGATCTTCATTCCAAATGGAACTTTCGTTAGTTTTTCGTTTAAGTATTTTTCTCAACTGCGCCGCTCGGTCAAGCAATCTTCATTCCAAATGGAACTTCCTTTAGCTTTTCGTTGATCGGCGCGACGCTATCCCGTTCGGGGGGTTTATAGTCACCGACCCGACTCTAGAGTTTAACATCGCCGCTCGACGGTCTTCGGACCGGGAGGTTTATAGTCACCGGTCCGACTCTAGAGTTTAACGTCGCCGCTCGACGGTCTTCTGGTCGGGGGGTTTATCGTCGCCGGTCCGACTCTAAAGTTTAACATCGCCGCTCGACGGTTTTCTAGCCGGGGGGTTTATAGTCGTCGGTCCAACTCTAGAGTTTAACTTCGCCGCTCGACGGTCTTCTGGCCGGGGGGTTTATAGTCACCGGTTCGACTCTAGAGTTTAACGTCGCCGCTCGACGGTCTTCAAGCCGGGGGGTTTATAGTCGTCGGTCCGACTCCAGAGTTTAACTTCGCCGCTCGACGATCTTCAAGCCGGGGGGTTTATAGTCGCCGGTCCAACTTTAGAGTTTAACGTCGTCGCTCGACGGTCTTCATGTAGGTTGCCGCTCGGCGAATAATGCTCAGACTCTTCGTAATTTTTCTTATCTTCAATCTTGCAGCCAATGGATACATACGAACGAAACGTACATGAAATGAATTACAATGGTGCACCTTTTATCCAGCGCGGTATGGCTGGAGGTGGTTTGCGCTCCATGGTCGATCTAGCCACTGTCCGCCTTCATCTTCCAGGTAGTAGGCACCCGATCGGAGATTCTCGACGACTTTAAAGGGCCCCGCCCAGGGATCTGCCATTTTGCTCACATCGCCAACCGGCTTCACCTTCTTCCATACAAGATCACCGACCTGGAATGCTCTGGGAATTACACACCTGTTGTAATTCTGCTTCATTCTCTGCATGTACGCCATCAGCCGGACGGCCGCTTTAGCTCTTGCTTCGTCCACCAGGTCCAACTCCAGCTGCCTCCGCTCGGCATTGTCCTCATCATAGCTTTGGATCCGATCGGACTCCACTCCGACCTCGACTGGGACGACCGCCTCGCCGTCGTACACCAAGTGGAATGGTGTTACTCCCGTTCCCTCCTTTGGGGTTGTGCAGATGGCCCATAGTACGTCGGGCAGCTCATCTACCCAGCTTCCTCCTATGTGATCGAGTCGAACCTGAAGTATTCGTAGGATCTCCCGATTGGCCACTTCGGCTTGACCATTTCTCTGAGGATATGCCACGGAAGTGAACTGTTGTTCGATGTCGTATCCTTTGCACCATTCTTCGAGCTCCTGACCAATGAATTGTCGGTCGTTATCCGAGATGAGTCGACGAGGGATGCCGAACCAACAGATTATATGCTGCCAGATGAACTTTTTGACCATCTGCTCGATTATCTTGGCTAGTGGTTCGGCTTCGACCCATTTAGAGAAGTAGTCGACTGCCACTAGTAGAAACCTCCGCTGACCGGTCGCCATGGGGAAAGGCCCTACGATATCCATGCCCCATTGGTCGAACGGGCAGGATACTATGGACGCCTTCATTTCCGTCGTAGGCCTATGGGAGAAATTGTGGTACCTTTGACAAGAAAGGAAGGTAGCGACTGTCCGAGCGGCGTCTTCCTATAGAGTTGGCCAGAAATATACGGCCAGCAGGATCTTCCTAGCCAAAGACCGGCCGCCCGGATGACCTCCGCAAGATCCTTGGTGTACCTCTTGGAGAATGTACTCTGCGTCCTCCGAGCTGACGCGCTTTAGCAGCGGTCGGGAGAATGCCTTCTTGTAGAGTTGGTCCCCGATGAGCGTGAATCGGCCGGCTCTCCTCCTCAATAGTTGGGCTTCCTCCCGATCGGACGGCGTGGCCTCCGATCGCAAAAATTTAATTATGGATGTCCTCCAATCGCTCGGGAATGTGAGACCTTCCATCCGGTCGATGTGCACCACCAGGGACACTTGCTCGATTGGTTGCTGGATGACGACCGGCGATATCGAACTGGCAAGCTTGGCTAGCTCATCCGCAGACTGGTTCTCGTCTCGGGGGATCTTCTGTATGACAACTTCTACGAAGTTGGTCCTGAGCTTTTCAAAGGCCTCCGCGTAGAGCTTGAGCCTCGCATTATTTATCTCGAAGGACCCTGAGAGTTGCTGAGCGGCCAACTGGGAGTCTGAGAACAGAGTCACCCGGCTGGCTCCCACGTGCCACACGGCCTGCAGGCCAGCTATTAGGGCTTCGTACTCCGCTTTATTATTGGTTGCTAGATAGTCCAGCCGGACGGACAGGTGCATCCGCTCTTCTTGAGGGGAAAGCAACAGGATGCCAATTCTGCTTCCGAGCCGAGTGGATGATCCGTCTACAAATACCTTCCACATAGCTTCGGGCTCGGGATTTTGCACTTTGGTCACAAAATTTGCCAAGGACTGGGCCTTGATCGCCGAGCAGGGTTGATATTGAATGTCGAACTCACTCAGCTCCGTTGTCCACTTGATGAGCCGCCCGGATGCTTCTGGATTCAGGAGCACCCTTCCCAACGGGTTGTTCGTCATCACGATGATTGTATACGCCAAGAAATAAGGGCGTAATCTCCGCGCGGTGAGGATCAAGGCAAAAGCCAATTTCTCGATACCAGTGTAGCGAACTTCAGCATCCTTTAGAATGTGGCTTAAAAAGTACACGGGCTGCTCTTCGCCGTTCGGCCTTACTAATGTCGAGCCCACAGCATGCTCGGTCGAAGACAAGTAAATACGGAGCGGCTCTCCTACAGCCGGTTTGGCCAGCACGGGTAAAGAATTGAGATAAATTTTTAGCTCCTCGAACGCCCAATCGCATTCCTCGTCCCATTGAAACTTGGTAGCCTTGCGCAGAATCTTGAAAAAAGGGAAGCTTCGGTCGGCTGTTCGAGAGATGAATCGTGATAGCGCCGTTATCCGACCGGTGAGGTGTTGTACTTCTCGAAGATTTCTGGGAGGAAGCATATCTTGCAATGCTTTTACCTTGCTGGGGTTCGCTTTTATGCCCCGCTCTGTCACAATATAGCCCAAGAAACGCCTTCCCTTCGCTCCGAATAAGCAATTCTTGGGGTTCAGCTTAACCCCGTATCTTCTCAGTGTCTGAAAAGTTTCTTCCAAATCTGCATAAAGGTTCGCCGCTCAGCTGGATTTGATAAGTATATCGTCCACATACACTTCCAAGTTGCGCCCGATCTACTCCCGGAATACCTTATTCATCAGGCGCTGATAGGTAGCTCCCGCATTCTTCAGTCTGAACGGCATTACGTTGTAACAGTAAGTGTCATCTGCTGTGACGAAACTGACTTTCTCTTGGTCTTCTCGGGCGAGCGGCACTTGATGGTAGCCCTGATATGCATCCAACATGCATATCAGCTCTCATTCGGTCGTGGAGTCTACCAGTTGATCGATTCGGGGCAAGGGGTAGAAATCCTTTTGGCAGGCCTTGTTCAGATCCCGGAAGTCGATGCAGACTCTCCACTTGTTGTCTGGTTTGGAGACCAGCACCACATTTGCTAGCCAGCTCAGGAACTGCACCTCCCGTATCTGGCCGGCCTCCAAGAGCTTCTCCACCTCCGCCCGGATGATGATATTCTGCTTGGCACTGAAGTCCCTCTTCCTTTGCTTTACCGGTCGAGCATCCAGTCGGACGTCAAGCTCGTGCTGCGCTATGCTCGGCGTGTAACACCCACGAAATATTTAAGCTATACATATGGGTATTCTCTTTTAGAATAAAAGGGAAATGGAAATAGAACCAAAAAGAAATAAAAAGAAAGAGAAGTTAAGGCTTGAACTATGAACCCCTCACAATATATAAAGCTAAATGGGTATGATAACCACTAGAGTCATGAATGATATATGATTAGCAAATAATGGAAATTATAGTTAAAAGTAAGAATATGATTAAGTAAGGGAGCGAGAGAATGTCAAGTAGCTTTCCTCCTCTTCCTCTTGGTTAAGAGAAGAAGCAAGCAAAAGACAAAAGACAAGTTGCCTTTTTCTTCTTCTTCTTTCTATTTTCGTGGGAAGGAAGAGGCTGAGAGAATAGAGGAGTCAAGAGGATGAATTGGGGCATTCTTCCTTTTTCCTCATTAAGGATAAATAGGAATGAGAGAAGAGAAGGGAAAGAAAGGTTGGCTACTTCTTCCTCCTTCTTCTTCCTCCTCCTTCTTTCTCCTTCTTCCTCCTCCACCGAGACCTAGAACTCTTCCCTCTCCCATTTCCGAATCCAAGCTAAGGTTTTCTCCCTAAGAAAACTAATTCACAAGAAGAAGTCCTCAAGATCTACTCCTTACAAGCAAGAGAAGCAAAAGGGAGAACTAGAAGGAGAAGCTTTCTTCTTCCTCTTCACAAGGGTACCTTCTTTTAAGAAAAACCAAGCAAGAAGAAGTAAGTATCCCCTCACCTGTGATACAAGTAGTTCATGTGTTTTCCCATGAGTTTAAATTGCTTAAAAATCTAGGGTTCTTCTTGAAACTTTCGGCCACCAAAGTATAAAAGAAAAACTTAAGGAAGCTTAAGACCTAAACTAAACATGCTCACCATGTTTCTTATGATATGTACCCTATGATAGAAGATTAGTTTGGTGTTCTTATGCTTGTACGTTGCTTAGAACTTAGATTCATGTTCCATAACCATTCGGCCATGATAAGATTAAAAGACCTAGGAAAGCTTAAGACCTAAACTAAACATGCTCACCATGTTTCTTACGATATGTACCCTGTGATAGAAAATTAGTTTGGTATTCTTATGCTTGTACGTTGCTTAGAACTTAGATTCATGTTCCTTAACCATTCGGCCATGATAAGATTAAAAGACCTAGGAAAGCTTAAGACCTAACTAAACATGCTCATGATGTTCCTTATGATATGTAACTTAGGATATGAGTTTTGTTTAAAATTCTCATGTTTTTATTATGTTGCTTGTAGTCTAGACCTATGCCTAGAAGGCTTCGGTCATGATAGAAATGAAGGTCTAGGAGAGTTTAAAATTTAATCTATCATGCTCATGACTTTCCTTATGATATGGTGTGAAGAGTTCTTAGTGTTTTCATGCTTGCATGTTGCTTAGAACCTAGATGCATTCCACTTAGGGTTTCGGCCATGATGAGAATAAAGGTCTAAGAAAGCTTAAAATCAAATCTAATATGCTCATGATTTTCCTTATGATATGATATGAAGTTAGCTTGATATTTTTATGCTTGTATGTTGCTTAGACTTAGTTTCATGCTCCTTAAACATTCGGCCATAACAAAATTAAAATACCTAGGAAGCTTAGAACCTAAACTAAACATGCTCATGACGTTCCTTATGGTATATGATATGAAATTGGTTTAGGGTTCATATGCTTTTATGTTACTTGTAACCTAGGGTTAGGCTTGGCAAGTTTCGACCATAATAGGATTTAAAGACATAGGAAGCTTAGAACCTAAACTAAACATGCTCATGATGTTCTTTATGATAAGTGTTATGAAATTGGTTTAGGGTTCATATGCTTTTATGTTACTTGTAACCTAGATTTATGTTTGAAAAGTTTCGGCCATGATAGTATTAAAAGACCTAGGAAGCTTAGAACCTAAACTAAGCATGCTAATGATGTTCTTTATGATAAGAGTTATGAAGTTGGTTTAGGGTTCATATGCTTTTATGTTACTTGTAACCTAGATTCATGCTTGGCAAGTTTCAGCCATAATAGGATTAAAAGACCTAGGAAGCTTAGAACCTAAACTAAACATGCTCATGATGTTCTTTATGATAAGTGTTATGAAGTGGTTTAGGGTTCAAATGCTTTTATGTTACTTGTAACCTAAGACAATACCTTGCATGTTTCGGCCACTCCATGAAATTAGGGTTAGAGACCCAATTATGATTTACTATGTATCTCACATGCTATGATATGAATTAGGAGATGTTAGTTAATGTTTTCCATGAATGATTATGTTTCCCTATGATATGTCATATGCTCATTTATGTATGCTTATGAATCATGCATGATAATGACTCTTATGATAGTCTATATGCTCAAGTATGCATGCTTTATGATATGACAAGTAAAGGCCTAAGAGATGCTTCCCTATTAGTTGGGACTAAGAGCACTCTTTATGATATGACAAGTAAAGGCCTAAGAGTTGTTTCCCTATTAGTTGGGACTAAGAGCACTCTTCATGATATGATAAGTAAATATGACATACTACTTTACTTTTTATGTGGCTTGTACCGGACCTTAGTGTCCAAGGGATGTGCTCCTTAGTTCGCCCCTAGGTCGACGGATGTAGTACGGACCTAGTTCCCTAGTAGGTTCGGGACTAGCTACCCCGTTCTAGGGATTGCGCGCATTTATGTTATGTGGTACATAGCCGGGCCCTCATGTTGAGATTATATTTAAGTATTATACGATATTTTTCAAAAAGACATCTTGCACATGACATGACGCATGTTTTCGAAAGACATCTTACATATATTTTTATGATATGATAAGTTATGATATGGTATGATATGGCATGATGCTCTTTTATGATATGATATGATATGACATGATGCTCTTTTATGATATGATATGACATGATGCTTTTATATAGAATGATATGATATGATATGTTATGATGCTCTTTTACATGATATGATGTTTTAGATGATTATGTCTCCATGCTATATGCTTATGTGATTATGCTATGATACATGGTTTTTGTGAGTAGGAAAGGATCTTACTAAGTCTGTGTGCTTATAGCTTACTTTCCTTGTACCGCAGATAAAGGTAAAGGATGGATAAACTAAGGGAGCAGCAGGAGGGCAAGAGATGTGTGTGGTGGTGGCTCGGCTAAAGAAAAAAACAAAAAAAAAAAAAGACCTGCTTATGTTAATTTATACTTGATATGAACTATGCCTACCTTATGTTAATGTTTTGCATGATTACTTAATACCTATTCATGCTTATGTTGGAAATTGCTATCATGACTTTTTAAATTTAAAATTTAGCTTAACATGCTCATGTGATTATAAATATTAGTTAATTAGTTATTGGTGTTTAAAAGAAAAGTAAATTAAAATTATAAAAGAATATATAAATAATGATGCTTTTATATAGAATGATATGATATGATAGTTATGATGCTCTTTTACATGATATGATGTTTTAGATGATTATGTCTCCATGCCATATGCTTATGTGATTATAAAATTTGATGAGACGAATCTGTCACATCCGCTAATCAAATTGTACAAATGTATTTTCCACTGAACCCCTTAATTAAACAATAATGTCGTAGTAACGAGCCCAGGATCGATCCGAGGAATCAACAGTATGATGTAATCTAGGATTATCTTTTTATTCCTATTTTTGGGGTTTTCGATATAAAAATGGAGTTGGGGGTTTTAAAGATTTGAATATAAATCTACAAAGGAAAACACAGCAGTAAAGAAATTAACCTAAAGCATAACTAAAACCTACCTATGTGCCAACAATCATGTAACGCCCGCCCTTCCAGGTACCCCTAAGGCTACCCTAGAGGGACGGACGTCACTTAACATAGACATCATTTACTAATGCATATGGATTCATGGCAGCAGAAGACTTATATTTTTTTTTTTTTTTGGCATCTACCATATGCATCTAGTTCACTTAACATGGCATGTGAAATCAAACGTACCAACATAACATGAGTAGGATATCATACTAGCTGAACATTATCATAAGCATAGGTCCAACATTGTTCACATGCATAACTTAGATAACCCAAAAGCATAAATAGATCTATCCATCAGCACTTCCACACACATCTTCATCGTCTTTCCTGCTGCTCCCCTTAACTGATCCATTCCTTGCCTTTATCTGCAGTACAAGGAAAATGTGTAGCTATAAGCCAAAGGGCTTAGTGAGCTCCTTTCCTACTCATAAATCCGAATCACAATAATACATAAAGTGACACATGAAATCAAACATATCATATCATCAAATGGTATGGAAGAACATAACATAATCGTCTCCTATCATATAAGGAACATAACATAGCATGGCATAAAATGTGTCATAGCTTGTAAGTACACATCATAACATATCATATCATATAAGTATGTCTCATGAAAATCTATCATGTCATGTGAATTCATATCATGAAACATATCATAGAAACACCTATCAAAACATGTATCATGTCAGGTGAGCATTGTTGGTGCAACCTTAGGTCAAGGTTGACCTGGTTGACCTGACTCGAGTTGACCTGACTCGAGTTGTATTTTGATGTTTGACTTAGGAAGATTGTTGGTGCAACCTTAGGTCAAGGTTGACCTAGTTGAGTTGTATTTTGATGTTTGACACTCGTGGAAGAGTTGTATTCTTGATATGGGACAAGAATAGATGTTTGGGAGATTATTGGTGCAACCGTAGGTCAAGGTTGACCTGGTTGACCTGATTCGGGAAAAATTCCAAGTATGGAGACTTGGCAACGGAAAAGTCCAAGCAGGGAGCTTGGCACTGGAAAAGTCCAAGTATGGAGACTTGGCACTAGAAAAGTCCAAGCAGGGAGCTTGCCACGCGGAAAGTCCAAGTATGGAGACTTGGCACTGGAAAAGTCCAAGTATGGAGACTTGGCACTGGAAAAGACCAAGTATGGAGACTTGGCACGGAGAAGTCCAAGCAGGGAGCTTGGCACGAGGGAAAGTCCTAACTGGGATGTTAGGCAGTTGGAAAGTCACGTGAGTGAAGCCGGGCTAGAAAGTCCTAACTGGGATGTTAGGCGGTGTGGAAAGTCCCGGTGAGTGAAGCTAACTGGAAAAGTCCTAACGGGATGTTAGGCGGTTGGAAAGTCACGTGAGTGAAGCCGGTGAGAAAGTCTTAAGCGGGATGTTGGCGGTGTGGAAAGTCACCGTGAGTGAAGCGGGCAGGGAAAAATCCGGATGGATCAAGGGTGATCGGACATCGGTGTGGAGAAGTCTAAGTGGGTCAAAAGGATTGGCCGGACAATTAGCGGGAAGTGCTAGCGGTCAAGGGAGTGACCGGATGCTAGGAATGATGTACCAACAGTCAAGGTTGACCGAATGTTGGTGTGGAAGCCTTAGGTTTAGGGTTGAGAAGTTTGGATCGGTCGGTGACCGATCCGGTGATCTGCGTTGCCACGATCGGTGCCGTGACCGATCGAATCGAATCGATGGCTCATCGATCGATGCGGAGACCGATCGAGGCAACGCAACCTCGCGAAGAAAGCCGTGGATCGGTCTGCTGACCGATCCACCCATGCCCTGATCGGTCGGCGGACCGATCGGGAGATCGGTCTGGGATGAGGCTGATCGATCTATGGACCGATCGGAGGCCTCACGATCCCGATCAGGAGACGCCGATCAGACGAGGGACCGAAGCCTGATCGGTCTATGGACCGATCAGGAGGTTCCCTGATCGGTCCATGGACCGATCAGGAATCTAGTCGTTGCGACGCAACGGCTAGCTCTCTGCTCTTCTTCTTCGCAGGTATAAAAGAGGGCTACAGGACTTCGGTGAACTCTCTCCTTCTGCTACTTCTTCTTCCTTCTGGAAGTTCTCTCCTGCCTGAAGCTTCTGCTTCTTCTGGTGCTCCGAGCTTTGCTGAGCTCAACCGCTGTCGAAGCTTCGCGTGAGCTTCACTCCACGACTGGATCAGCTGCTGCTGAGTTGCTTGTTGCATCTGTCCGTGAAGTTGCTACTTCATCCAGGACCCCAGTCGACGAGAAGGCAAGCTACTGTGTTTACATTCCGGTTGTATTTTGTTCTTGCTATTCTCTTGTACTCTTAGCTTGCTGTTGCAAGTGATTGTGGCGAGGTTTCTCCACCCACAAGGAGTTTGATTTAGCCGGTTTTCCGAGGACTCATCCACCGACGGATTGATAGGCTTTGTCCACCTTACGGACACGCCGAGGAGTAGGAGTTTCATCTCCGAACCTCGTACATCGCTGTGTTAAGGTTTGATATTCTTCCTTTCGTTTCTAGTTTATTTTTCCGCTGCGCTAACGAATTGTAGGAAGAAACGAGCGATTTGGGGCGGCTATTCACACCCCCCTCTCTAGCCGAGTACGAACGATCCTAACAAGTAGTATCAGAGCGAGGTCGCCCTTCGCCGGATTAACACCCGAGGGAGCACAAGCTAGAGATGGATCAACTCGGAGAAGACATCACCATTCCACCCTTCTACGATCGCGACGACTTCGCGTATTGGAAGGTAAGGATGAAGTATTTCCTTATGACTAACATTGAAAATTAGACTTGTGTACAATTAGGTTTCACTCCTCCGATGGATAAAGAAGGAAAACCTCTTGAGAAGAAGAAGTGGACGAAGGAGCAAATCCACCAAACCACAATCAACGACGAGGTAATGAAAATATTTGAATTCTCATTACCTAACGATATATTATGTAGGATAGATGGATACAACAATGCCAAGGAGTTGTGGAACAACTTGGCTAAGTTCCATGAGGGGAACTCCACTTCAAGCCATGAAGAGGAGTCAAGTGAGCCAAGTAGCTCACATCATGGAGAAGAGGAATTAGAAGTTGAGGGCTACTCAACATCTAAGGAAGAAGAGGAGGAGAGTTCTTCTTCAAGAATGGAGCAAGAGGAAGAAGCTTCTATCTCCGGAAGGGATGAAGAAGAAAGCATACATCCCACCTCAACCCTAGGTAACTCAAGCGTTTCAATTTCAAATAAATTACACATAATGTGCTTTGAGTGTAGGGAGTATGGACATTACAAGAGTAAATGTCCAAAGAGGGTTAGAAAGACTCCACCGGCACCAAAGGTCAAGGAAGCCGGAGTCCCAACACGCAAGGGCAAGAAGCACGTGGTGTGCTTCCAATGCAAGCGAAGGGGACATTATCGGAGCCAATGTCCGAGAGGGAGGCAATCTCACAAGGACAAGAGATCGAGCACATGTATAGGGGGAGCTAGGGCAAACCCTAAGGTAATCTCTAAGGCACATTCTTGCAATTCTAGTAGGATGCATGCTAGTAGCCTTATTGCTATTGTCAAGAATGATAAGCATGTTAATTATAGAAATCGATACACATGCTTAGGTGCCAAACATGTGAGCCTAGATAAGGATAGCACTAGGAAAGTCAACCCTAGAATTAACTCATTTAAGGCTAAGGAAAATCTAGGTAGAAATCCCAAATCATCTAGACATATGCCTAGGAATACCTCAAAGAAAAATGATAAATTAAAGCTTGAGGTATTAGAGAAAGAAAATCAAGTCTTGAGGTCAAGACTTGACTCTCTAGAAAAGGCTCTTGGGGATTTGACTCTAGGGTTTAAGGGTCAAAAACCAATGTCCAAGGACAAGAAAGGTTTGGGTCACAAACCTAAGTCCCAAGTGGTCAAGCCCACTTATCATAATGTTCCATTCGATTATGGAACAAAATCTAGGGCTAGGAAGACCATCACCAAGGTCACAAGGGGAGTCACCCCTAGAGTTGATCTTGATGAGTCCCAAATGACCAAGGCTTCAAAGCCTAGGAGGGTCATTAGAAGGGTTGCTAGGGAAGTCATCCCTAGTGAATACTTAGTGAACCCAATGAGCTCCAATAGGTATTGGGTTCCTAGGAGCGTGATTTCATCATGCTAGATGAGTTAGGGTGTGCCAACCTTACTTGAATAGGTAGTTAACCTATTCATGGCAAAAGGTGGCACTTTAGGAATTTTCAAGGTGCAATCAAGCCTTGAAAATGAAAGTGAATATTATTCCTAAGGTGATTAGAATGTGCCAACCACATTTGAGGAATTTTCTAGAATCAATCTAGTTGGCACATAGTGATCTAAAAGTCTTGAGGATATGATTTTAGGTCTATTACACTTAGGAATATAGAAATTATGGCAAAATGGTCAAAATTATCAAAAATGGCAACTAAGGCTAGAATTAGGTATTTTCTATACCTTTATGTGCTATTTGCCATATATTGTTTGTCATATGTCATGTCATGACATCATATTTATTTTATGATCATTTAAAATGTCATGATAATGCTTAGGTTATTTATATGTCATGTTTTATTTAAGTTTCATACTTTATGTCATGACATCATGACATTGGCACATGTTATTATATATGATATCATTTTATGTCATGTCATCATTTCTTGCATTAATAATCAATTGAATTGATTTAAGGATGAAAAATACATTTTGATATTGAGATCAAATTTGTGTTTAGAAAATGCATGAGACCTTAGTCTAAGATACCTAAACCCATATCTCACATCAAAATTGCCATGGATGTGTTTGATACACTTTAGATGTGTGTGAGATATTAGGATCAAGGTGCATAGTTCTTGTACCTAGATGAGCCTAATTCAAGAAATGGAGGATCATAGGGAAAACTTGTGTACAAGTCATGTACATATAGTCCTAAGATTATGATCCTAAATTAAAGGGTTTAAAATCATTTCAAAATTGATTTGAAAAACCTTGATGAAGCTTTCCTAGTGATTGCATTCATCATTGTACATTGTGATACAAAGTTGAGTTAAACTTGAACTATTTCAAAGTTTTTGAACTTTGCATCAAGATTGAAAAATGGAAGTTATTTTCATAGAAAACTATTTTTCCATGATAGTGTATGATATGAGGAATGTATCCTCAAAGTTTCGTAATTTTTGGAATTTTCTTGAATTTATTAGGAGTTTCTGATTTTCCGGAAGGAAAAATCAGAAGTTCTGATTTCAGTGGCTGGATCGGTCCGGGGACCGATCCAGGGAAGATCTGATCGGTCTGCGGACTGATCCAGAGTATTGTGGATCAGTAGCACGAGTGCGATCTGGTGAAGGGCTGATCGGTCTGGGGACCGATCAGGGCGTGCCGAATTTCTGATTTTTCAGCTGTTGTCTGAAATTTCAGTTATGGAAATGGTGTTTTTGGATTTCTAAAGGTTTGGAACTCTCAAAGACATTGTTGGTGCAATGGTCAAAGGGGCAGTTGACCTTTAGGGGGAGTTTTACCTAATTGTCAAGGGGGAGTTGACTTTTAGGGGGAGTTTTTACTCCTTAAGACTTTTAAGGATTAGTGATATGGGATTATCACTAATAGTGATATGAGTTTAGTATCAAGGGGGAAATTAAGAGTTTCAATGAAAGGTATGGGACTTTCATTAGGAAGAAACTTTTGACCTTGATACCCTCCTTTTTCCTTTTTGATGTGTGTCAAAAAGGGGAGAGTGTTCATTGGAGAATTATTGGAGAACCCAAGTTAGGTTATCGGGTTAACCTAAGCTAGGGAAAGAATGTCAAGGAATGTTCAAGAAAAGAACATTGGAATTCTTTTTGATGTGTGTCAAAAAGGGGGAGAATTATTGGAGAACCCAAGTTAGGTTATCGGGTTAACCTAAGGGGAGAATGTCCAGAGAATGTTCAAGGAAAGAACATTGGACATTGGAAGATGGTTGGAAAACCTAAGTTAGGTTATCGGGTTAACCTAACTTGATTATGGGTTTTGTCAAACATCAAAAAGGGGGAGATTGTTGGTGCAACCTTAGGTCAAGGTTGACCTGGTTGACCTGACTCGAGTTGACCTGACTCGAGTTGTATTTTGATGTTTGACTTAGGAAGATTGTTGGTGCAACCTTAGGTCAAGGTTGACCTAGTTGAGTTGTATTTTGATGTTTGACACTCGTGGAAGAGTTGTATTCTTGATATGGGACAAGAATAGATGTTTGGGAGATTATTGGTGCAAGTAGGTCAAGGTTGACTGGTTGACTGATTCGGAAAAAGTCCAAGTATGGAGACTTAGCAATGGAAAAGTCCAAGCGGGGAGCTTGCGGAAAAGTCCAAGTATGGAGACTTGGCCTGGAAAAGTCCAGGAGCTTTGCATGCGGAAAGTCCAAGTATGGAGACTTGCCGGAAAAGTCAAGTATGGAGACTTGGAAAAGACCAAGTATGGAGACTTGGCACGGAGAAGTCTAAGCAGGGAGCTTGGCACGAGGGAAAGTCCTAACTGGGATGTTAGGCAGTTGGAAAGTCCTGGTGAGTGAAGCCAGGCAGTAGGAAAGTCCTAACTGGGATGTTAGGCAGTGTAGAAAGTCCTGGTGAGTGAAGCCAGGCAGTGGAAAAGTCCTAACTGGGATGTTAGGCAATGGGAAAGTCCTAACTGGGATGTTAGGCAGTTGGAAAGTCCTGGTGAGTGAAGCCAGGCAGTGAGAAAGTCCTAACTGGGATGTTAGGCAGTGTGGAAAGTCCTGGTGAGTGAAGCCGGGCAAGGGAAAAATCTAGATGGATCAAGGGTGATCGGACATCTGGTGTGGAGAAGTCTAAGTGGGTCAAAAGGATTGACCGGACAATTAGCGGGAAGTGCTAGCAGGTCAAGGGAGTGACCGGATGCTAGGAATGATGTACCAACAGGTCAAGGTTGACCAAATGTTGGTGTGGAAGCCTTAGGTTTAGGGCTGAGAAGTTTGGATCAGTCTGGTGACCGATCCAGTGATACTGCATTTGCCCTGATCGGTCTGGTGACCGATCAGAATCAGATCAGTGGCTCACTGATTGTAATCTGATCGGTCTGGAGACCGATCAGGAGGCAACGCAACCTCGCGAGAAGAAAGCCGTGGATCCCATACCCTGATCGGTCGGCAGACCGATCAGGCATAGATCAGTGGCTGAGGAACCGAAGCCTGATCGGTCTATGAACCGATCAGGAGGTTCCCTGATCGGTCCACAGACCGATCAGGAGACGCCGATCAGACGAGGGACCGAAGCCTGATCGGTCTATGGACCGATCAGGAGGTTCCCTGATCGGTCCATGGACCGATCAGGAATCTAGCCGTTGCGACGCAACGGCTAGTTCTCTGCTCTTCTTCTTCGCAGGTATAAAAGAGGGCTACAGGACTTCGGTGAACTCTCTCCTTCTGCTACTTATTCTTCCTTCTGGAAGTTCTCTCCTGCCTGAAGCTTCTGCTTCTTCTGGTGCTCCGAGCTTTGTTGAGCTCAACCGCTGTCGAAGCTTCGCGTGAGCTTCACTCCACGACTGGATCAGCTGCTGCTGAGTTGCTTGTTGCATCTGTCCGTGAAGTTGCTGTTGGAGCAATCCCAATGGTCCGTGGGACCATGTGTTTTGGTGTTTGGGCAAAGGGTTTAAGTTAGGTTTACCCTCATTATTTGATATGTGTACTTGAGTTGTGCAGGACTGCAGGTGACACATGTGACTCAGGTTGACGGCTTCAGGTCCGATGAAGGATGGAGCATCCGAGGGACCGTGGACAAGGCAGCAAGGACAAGGGCCGAGGGAAGCGACTTCGAGGCATACGCGAAGGATGGCATTGGGGACGAGCCGCGGGCTTGGATGCATCCGAGGGACGAGAGCCAAAGGAAGTAGGCTTGAAGGCAAGAGGTCAAGGCTGCAAAGAAGAGTCAAATGAGTCGTGAGGGTACGAGTGCATGAGAGATTGTACTCGGAGTAAAATCCTAGTTTTAGGGTTTTACTGTAGCGGCACTGTAGCAGTACTGTAGCGCACTGTAGCAGTTACTGTAGCGTACTGTAGCAGTCGACTGGTGTATGGACCAGTCGACTGATGCACTGTAGCAGATAGCCGTTGAGATAGCCGTTGGGCTGGCATCAGTCGACTGGTGCAAGGACCAGTCGACTGGTAACGGGCAAATCAGGTTCTGATTTGTTCCAAGCTCTATAAGAAGGAGCTTGGTATGGCCGGCCAAGGCGACGAAATTAGACTTGGTTAAAGCCTAATTAGTAGTCACAAGAGTTCTCAAGTGTTTGTGGAATCCAAGAGGTCTTGGTGTGTTGTGGTGAGGTTTCTCCACCCACAAGGAGCGACTTGAGATAGCCGGAGTTTGCCGGGGGCTAATCCACCGACGGATAGGGATCGTCCACCTCAAGGACAAGCCGTGGAGTAGGAGCCCTAATCTCCGAACCACGTTAAACGAACGTGTCATTGGTTTGCTTGTTTTTCCTTCCTTTAGTGTTTAGCTTTCTTATTTGTATTTTGTATTGTATTATTCCGCTTGCGCACTAACGAATACATAGGAAGCAACGATTTGGGGGTGCCGTCTATCCAACCCCCCTTCAAGCCGGCCACCGATCATCCAACAGTTGGTATCAGAGCGAGGACGCTCTCCATTGGACTAACCGCCAAGGAAGCAAGAAGATGACCTACTTGATAGAACCACCGAAGTTCGAAGGAGGAAGCTTATGGGACATCACCTTTTGGATGGTGAAGATGAAGAACTTCTTCGAAACAGATTGGGACACAATGATGGTAGTGGAGGAACTATTCGAAGTCCCAAAAGACAAGAAAGGGAAGAAGCTCCGACCACGACATTGGACGGAGGAGCAAATCACACGGTTAAAGGCAAACGATAAGGTAATATCAATTTTGGTAGATATTTTGCCTTCTAACGTGTTAAGTGATGTAGGTGAGTATGAAAATGCCCATGAATTATGGAGCAAAGTGAAGAAATTTTCATGGGAGGAATTTTTGCCTACACTAGAAGAAGAAGAAAAAGAAAAATCCGAAGAAACGGATGTAGTTGCTCAAGAAGAGGAGGTGGAGCAACCAGAAGGTGTTGAGTCACGCTCAACATCCGAGGAGGAGAAGGAAGATGAGGCATCATCTACATCCTCAAGAATTGAAGAAGATTCCAAGACAAGTGAAGAAGAAGAAGTCTTGGAAGTCAACATAGCAAGCACCTCCACCGAAGTGAAGTCAAAGAACAACATAATTTGCTTCGGTTGCAATGAAAAAGGACACTACAAGAGTAGGTGCACATTGGGTAAGAAAGAGGTAACTCCTAAACCCAATCAAGGTATTTTGAATACTAACATGGGTTGTAGGAATAAAGAAGCCCAAAAGAAGGAGAAGAAATGGCACATAGTGTGCTTCACGTGTGGTGAGCGGGGTCATTACCACACCAAATGCCCAAAGAAGAAAGAAATCAAGAAGTTGGAGCATTTGAAGAAATGGGAGAAGAAGAGAAGCAAGAATCAAGGGGGAGCTTCAAGGGTAAGGGAGGTATACCCTAATTTGAATCGTAATTCAAATTCTTATATTCCCATGCATGCTAGGAAAAATAATGATTATCATTATGTACCCATGCAAAATTTTGGATTTAAGTATCATGATAGGAATAGGGTTAATGTAGATCAAAACCCTAGGAGGCCAATTCATGAAAAACCTAGGAATGGTAGACCTAAGGAGGCCCAAGGCATTAATCCCAAGAAGGGGAGACATATGCCTAGAAAGGGTAGGTCTAGGAATGTCCAAGGTGGACATGTTGACTCTAGGTTTAGGAACCTAGAAAGGGAGAATCAAGCTTTGAAGGCAAAGCTTGATGGTTTAGAGAAATTCCTTAAGAGATTCAATGTTGGATCTAAGGAATTAAGTATGGTGTTGGGGAGTCAAAAACCCAACAATGATAGATCGGGCTTGGGATACCGATCTAGGTCCTCCAAAGCTAAGGGAAAGTCTTATGCTAGGGTTGCATATGACTATAGCAAGGAGAAGCTAATAAATGGCAAGGGAAAGCCATTTAATGGTAAGAAGAAATTAACCAAGGACAAGGTGTCCAAGGTTAAAAAGGTTAGGTTTGTAGACCAAGTGTCACCGGAGGTGCACCGATGTGGCCTAGTCATTGTAGATGAGTCGCCTAGGGAGGTGGCTAAGGATAAGAGCTCTAGGGGGAGCTCCAAGAGTCAATTTGGGACCCATGGCCAATGGATCTCAGGTGGGTACTACTTGGGAGTCTAGAGGAGCCATGGAGTGTGCCAAATGGTTTGGAGACGAACTTGAGTCTCAAACCTAGGGTTTTGGCACAATTGGATTATGTTTCATGCAAGAAATATGACAATTGGGGTCATATAGCATGATAATTGGTTTTGGATGTATAGATGCCATATAAACCAATGCTAGGGATGCATTGTGGGTTGGTATGGGCAAATACACCAAGAGGAAGTCAAAACTAGGACTTTAGGTCAAGGTTCAATTGAACCATTTAGCTAGTTTTGGATTTTGTGTCAATCTTGGGATTGGTGATAGATACATTTTGTAATGTATTTTTTCCAATTAGACAAGGGTACAATAGACCTCTCCACAAAATTTGGGAATTTTTGGAGGTCTAGGGAATTTCTGGTGCATTTCTGAAGTTGGCCTGAAAAGGCTGATTTTTTCAGAAATAGGGTACCAGTCGACTGGTACAGATACCAGTCGACTGGTAACAATGTTTTTGAGCACAGAATGGTTCTGTAAGCTCATTTTGACGAAGGCAGTCGACTGGCACTTGGGGCAGTCGACTGATACCAGCCTGAAAGTGTTTTTCAGCGCTGTTCTTGACCATGTCAACTCGGTTAGATGTATGGGATCCAAGGGGGATTAATACATGAGTTTAGGGTCAGTTTGGATGAGAAATTTTCAACAATTGGGATATTGTTGGGGAACTTTTTGGATGTTAGGCAAAGGGGGAGAAGTAAGGTTTAAATTGGGAAAACCTTAAGTGCCTTTGTGTAGGGGGGGCCTTGGGATAGGTTCTTAAAAAGCCCGTGGTAAAATCCTAGCTCAATGGGGAGCGTAGGTGTAGGGGGAGCCTTGTGATAGGTTCTAATGCATGTTTGCATTTCCATACGGCGGTTGCCAAGTGTGTAGCCTTGGCAATGTAAGTCCATTCGGCGGAGTAAGTCCAAGTGTGTAGCCTTGGTATCGTAAGTCCATTGTATTAGCATGTTTATTTGCTATTTGTTTTCCCTAACTTAAACGTATTGCCAAACACCAAAAAGGGGGAGATTGTTGGAGCAATCCCAATGGTCCGTGGGACCATGTGTTTTGGTGTTTGGGCAAAGGGTTTAAGTTAGGTTTACCCTCATTATTTGATATGTGTACTTGAGTTGTGCAGGACTGCAGGTGACACATGTGACTCAGGTTGACGGCTTCAGGTCCGGTGAAGGATGGAGCATCCGAGGGACCGTGGACAAGGCAGCAAGGACAAGGGCCGAGGGAAGCGACTTCGAGGCATACGCGAAGGATGGCATTGGGGACGAGCCGCGGGCTTGGATGCATCCGAGGGAGAGCCAAAGGAAGTAGGCTTGAAGGCAAGAGGTCAAGGCTGCAAAGAAGAGTCAAATGAGTCGTGAGGGTAGTGCATGAGAGATTGTACTCGGGTAAAATCCTAGTTTTAGGGTTTCTTGTGGCATGCGATCTTGTGCGCATGGCGATTCTTGTAGTGCCTTTGTGATCGGTGGTGTATGGACGATCGGTGATGCTGTATGTGAGCCGTTGAGATAGCAGTTGGTGGCACCGATCGGTGGTGAAAGGACCGATCGGTAGCAAATCAGTTCGATTTGTTCAAGCTCTATAAGAAGGAGCTTGGTATGGTAAGCGACGAAATTAGACTTGGTTAAAGCCTAATTAGTAGTCACAAGAGTTCTCAAGTGTTTGTGGAATCCAAGAGGTCTTGGTGTGTTGTGGTGAGGTTTCTCCACCCACAAGGAGCGACTTGAGATAGCCGGAGTTTGCCGGGGGCTAATCCACCGACGGATAGGGATCGTCCACCTCAAGGACAAGCCGTGGAGTAGGAGCCCTAATCTCCGAACCACGTTAAACGAACGTGTCATTGGTTTGCTTGTTTTTCCTTCCTTTAGTGTTTAGCTTTCTTATTTGTATTTTGTATTGTATTATTCCGCTTGCGCACTAACGAATACATAGGAAGCAACGATTTGGGGGTGCCGTCTATCCAACCCCCCTTCAAGCCGGCCACCGATCATCCAACAGTTGCTACTTCATCCGGGACCCCAGTCGACGAGAAGGCAAGCTATTGTGTTTACATTCCGGTTGTATTTTGTTCTTGCTATTCTCTTGTACTCTTAGCTTGCTGTTGCAAGTGATTGTGGCGAGGTTTCTCCACCCACAAGGAGTTTGATTTAGCCGGTTTTCCGGGGACTCATCTACCGACGGATTGATAGGCTTCGTCCACCTTACGGACACGCCGAGGAGTAGGAGTTTCATCTCCGAACCTCGTACATCGCTGTGTTAAGGTTTGATATTCTTCCTTTCGTTTCTAGTTTATTTTTCCGCTGCGCTAACGAATTGTAGGAAGAAACGAGCGATTTGGGGCGGCTATTCACACCCCCCTCTCTAGCCGAGTACGAACGATCCTAACAAGCATATCATACCTCCTTTTTTATTTTCATGTAAGGATTTTATATCATGTGAACATGTAGATGCAAGATGTAGAATGATTTTCAAAACATGCATCATGGAATGAACGTTTGCATCATGCTTCTTGTAAAACATATCGTATACATATACTTGAACATAATATCATCAACATGAGAAGGGCCCCGGCTTGTACCACATGTAAACATAAATGCGCGCAATCCCTAGGACAGGGTAGCTAGCCCCGAACCTACTAGGGATCTAGGTCCGTTCATAGTCCGTCGACCTAGGGGCGTACTAAGGAGCCCATCCCTTAACGAGATCCGTTCATAGTCCGTCGACCCTGGGGTGCTTATGGAGCTCACCCTTGGTACAAGCCTTACAAAGTAAAATATCATGCATGTCATATCATATCATACTTGTCATAATTCTTGTCATATCATGAAGAGAGCTCTTGATCCCAACTTAAGGGAAGCATCTCTTTACCATAGCATGTAGAGTGCTCTTGATCCCAACTTAAGCAACTCTTTTTCATAACATGAAGAGTGCTCTTGGTCCCAACTTAAGGGAAGCAACTCTTTCTCATAACATGAAGAGTGCTCTTGGTCCCAACTTAAGGGAAGCAACTCTTTAGGCTTTTCCTCTTACATAAGCCATTCATACATGCATTATGAAACATAACATGGTCCTATCATAACATAAAGTATAACATGTTATTTTCAAATCATCAAACATGGCATATCATCTCATGAACTTAGCATGCATATCATGAACATGGCATATCATATCATGAGTCTAGCATATCATATCATTAACATGGCACATCATGTCATAAGTCTATCATATCATAAGACATAGCAATGCAACATATCATAAGGCATATTTTCATCATATCATGAAGCATGAAAGCTTAATCTACTCATATATCAAAGGCTACATATCATGAGAATACATAAGCATGTTTAGTTAGGTTTAAACTCTTTCCTAACCCAATTAATCCATCTTGGCCGAACCACATCAGTAGGTTTCCACATTATTTTATTCCATATGAAGCATAAAAACTCAAACACATAACATGCAAATTTGTTCCAAACACATACAAGACATTATTTTTCATGAATACGCATGTTTGAGTTCAAAAACTCTAACTCTAACTCATTTATCTTAATTTGACTGAAACCTATCAGTAGGGTTCTCATATCATTTTGTTCCATATGAATCATAAAACTTAACCACATAACATGCAAACTTGATCTAAGCATATACAAGGCATTATACTTTATGAATAAGCCTATTTGGGTTCAAAACTCTAACCCTAACCCATTTTCCTCAATTTGGCCGAAACATATCAGTAGGGCTTCATATCATTTTATTCCATATGAAGCATAAAACTTAAACATATAACATGCAAATTTAATCTAAGTACATACAAGGCATTGTACAAGCACATACAAGTCACCATACTTCATGAATAAGACTATTTGAATTCAAAATTCTAACCCTAACTTATTTATCTCAATTTGGCCGAAATATATCAGTAGGGTTTCATATCATTTTATTCCATATGAAGCATAAAACTTAACCATATAACATGCAAACTTAATCTAAGCACATACAAGGCATTATACTTCATGAATAAGCATGATTGAGTTCAAAACTCTAACCCTAAACCATTTATTTTGTTTAGGCCAAAACATATCAGTAGGGTCTTCATGGTTTTCATTTCATATAAAACATAAAAGCTTAGGTTATCAACATGTAAAAATTTTATACATCATGAAGGAGTACAACTACCATGATTTCTATCCAAAATTCTTAACTTAAGGCCTAAAAATCATTTTGGCCGAATCATATGGTAAGTATGTCTCTTTTTTTTTTCACAACACGAATTATGAAACTAAGCCATCAACATATAAAATTCGCACCTCATGGAAGCCTAAAATCAAGTATGTTCTCACAAGAAAATTTAATCTCACCCTTCTTGTGTCCTAGGCCGAAACATGGTAAGTAGGGCCTTAGTTTTCTCCTTTTTTTTTCTATCATGCCCTAAGTGACTACTCATATTTACCTTGACTGAAATTTACAAGAGAGACATCTTTAAAATTTCAAAAGAAAACGTTTACGATTGAAACCGATCGAAGCTACTTGTACTGCAGTGAGGGGATACTCACATCCTTCACTAAATTCTCTAAGGAGGGAACCTTGCTTGTGAATCCTTCCTAGAGGAGAGCTTCCTTGCTCCTTGGTCTCGGCAAGAAGAGGAGAGGGAGGGAGAGTCACGGTGAAAGAGAGAGTAGGAGAGAATGAGAGCAAAATGTCAACTCATTTTTTCATTTCTCCCTTTTATTCATCATGAGAGGAGGAGGAAAAACTATATTTTTCTTCCTCCTTTCCTTTACTCTCTTCTTAATGAAAACATTGTCTAGATGCATCCCTTCTTAGAGAGCAAGAAAAGATTATTCTAGAGCATCTCTTCATTAGAGAGGAAGAAGACAATTCTAACTTCTCTTCCCAAGAGAAGAGCTTTTACCTCTTTACCTTTAACTATAGTTTCCCTCTCTTTTCAACCACAATTACTCTTGGTCTAATGGTTATCTTATTCATGCATCTAGTGGGAGGTCTAGAGTTCAAATCCTAGACCTTATATATATTTTTATTTCTATTTTGTTTGTTTAAGTGTTCGGCTAGGAGCAAAAAATTTAACTAAGGCATATTTTTATTCATGATAAAAATTATTCTAAAATTTTTTTGCTAAGAACCCTATGGGTGTTACAGTCTCCCATACCTCATAAAAGTTCGTCCTCGAACTTAAAATAGCTCGGGGTATTTCTGTCTCATATCGTCTTCACGTTCCCAAGTGGCTTCTTCAAACCGTTGATTTTGCCATAAAACCTTTACTAAAGGTATTTCGTTGTTCCTTAGCCTTTTAATATCTCGGTCTAATATCTGAATTGGTCGACTCGCATAGCTCAGGTCCTCTTGAACTTGAACTGTCTGTGGCTCGATCACTTGATCTGTGCTACCCATGTACTTCTTGAGCATTGAGACATGGAACACGTTGTGAATAGCCGACATCTCTGGTGGTAGCTCTAGTTCATAAGCCACCTTGCCAACTCTTTTCAAAATTTGATATGGTCCTACATATCGAGGACTTAGTTTTCCCTTCTTTCCGAATCTCATCACTCCTTTCATAGGAGCTACTTTGAGGAATACTGAATCCCTGACGCTGAATTCCAGCGGCCTACGTCGCTTATATGCATAATTCTTCTGCCGACTCTGAGCAGTCTCTATTCTTTGGCGGATGTTCTGTATTGCACGGGTGGTGCTGTCGATAAGATCGGTTCGGAATCCCATCTCCTTCTTTTCACTGCCTTCATACCAGCATATAGGGGATCTACATTTTCTCCCGTACAATGCTTCGTACGGTGCCATACCAATGGTAGCTTGATAGCTATTGTTATAGGCGAATTCCGCTAAGCATAGATATCGACACCAGATCCCTTTGAAGTCCAGAGCGTAAGCTCGTAACATATCTTCCAATACTTGATTCACCCTTTCTGTTTGCCCGTCAGTCTGAGGGTGAAAGGCAGTGCTGAACAATAATTTCGTACCCAGAGCCTTCTGAACACATTCCCAAAAATGTGAAACAAAACGGCCATCTCTATCAGAGATGATGGTCTTAGGGATCCCATGCAGTCTGATAATCTCCTTGACATATAATTGGGCTAGCTGTTCGATCGAGTAGGTCATCTTGATTGCCAGAAAATGGGCTGATTTTGTCAACCTGTCCACGATCACCCATATTTCATCATAACCATTCGTCGTTTTGGGGAGTCCCGAAATGAAGTCCATGGAAATATCCTCCCATTTCCATTCTGGAATCTGAATTGGCTGTAGTACACCTCCAGGTCTCTGGTGTTCTGCTTTAACTCTTTGGCAGGTCAGGCAAGTACTGATGTGCTGAGCCACATCCCTCTTCATACCAAACCACCAGAATTTCTTCTTCAGGTCTTGGTACATTTTGGTGGTTCCAGGATGCATTGCGTATGGTGTCGCATGTGTCTCCTCTAATATCTTTTTCCGCATCTCTGAATCGTCGGGAATACATAGGCGATCCTTGAAGTACAGGATACGAAATCCGTTATCCTTCCCTTCTAAGACTTCTTGCTTGATCCTTTGGATACTGGGGTCACGGGTTTGTTTCTCCAATATATTGTCGAATAATGTTGTTGCTAGGGTCAGGGTAGAGAGTTGCCCGGTCACATTCTCGATCCCCTGACCAGTAATGTTTCTCGGCTTCCCAATAAATTCATACTTCGGTTCGCATTTAGGATTTGATAACATATTTGCATAATGACCAATAATAGGTATCTGACCTGTGATGACCGTCGAAGCACTCGTCCCATCTTCTCTGGTGAGGGAGTGGATCTTGGCATTCGTTGTCATTGGCGGAGCTTCCAATCTTCCTTGGCTTATCTGAGGGCCTTCTAATGCAGCTTGCATCAGGTGTAACTGTGGAGGAATACCTCTATTCAGAACATTCTGTGGTTGAGGTGTCTGGATCTGAGTAGGACAGTTTCTGACCATATGTCTTTCTAATCCACAGCTATAGCATACATTTGTGCCCATACGACATTTTCCGGGATGCTTCTTTCCGCACGTGTTGCACTGAGGAAACATGATCTGCTTGCTCGCTGGACCTCCCTGAGAGTTGTCCCATTGCTTCCTCTTGCCACTGTGGTTCCCCTTCCAATCAGTTCTGGTATTCTGCGATTTTTGTCCTCCGGGTTGGGCTTGATTCTTGCCACCGTTCACTGCCTTCAGATAGTGTTCTGTAATCAGGGCACTGCTGATTAACTCTTCAGCGATCTGCGGTCTATTAACTCCGCTGGCCACATTCAGAGCTATCTCGGGTCGGAGCATTTTCATCATAAGTCTGACCCTTTCTCTTTCAGTGCTGACCAATTCTAGGCATAAGCGTGCTAGGCGGTTGAATTTCTTGACAGCTTCGTTAACCGATAGATCACCTTGTCGGAACTCGGTGAACTCGTCATAGTGCTTGTTGGTCACCCGCATATGGAAAAATTCTTCGAAGAATTCAGTCTCGAAGTCCATCCATCTCATCTGATTTATTTGTCTCCTTGCTTTCACTCTGTCCCACCACATCCTGGCATCTCCGGTAAGGCAGAATGATGCGCATTTGACCTTTTCATGTTCAGGCCAATCTAGTAACTCCACTATGCTCTCCACAGTTTTGAACCATGCTTGAGCGTCCCATGGCTCACAATGTCCAGAGAAAGCTTCTGGCTTAAGTCTCTGCCACTGAATCAGATATGCCTCCTGTCGAACCACTGGAACTGGAACTACCGGTGGTACCGGTGCCGGAGGTACTGGTACAGCTGTAGGTATAATGGGTATCGCATTCAGGTTCCCTGGTGGGGTAGCAGGATTCCCTTGCTGATTCATCAATGCAGCGATCGTTTGTTGCTGTTCCGTAACTTGACGCTGGAGCTCGGTAACCACATGCATCAGATCAGGTGGAGGTACCGTCTCATCTGCTCTGGTATTTCGTGTTCTAACCATGCTTTATCTTCATAAATCACAACAAGCTAGTATAAGTTATCGTTATTCAAAACCAGGCTACCTTAAGATTATTGTTGTTCCTAGTCTACCATCATGTATACCTAAACTAAAAATGGGATAACTAAATAAATAAAGATAACAAGCATGCATATTATCAAACATCATAAAAAAAAAATGGATTAAGCATAAATATCATATCAAAATAAAATTTAAGCATAAAATTCTTACTTGGAGCGACAGGATGAAGGCTTGATGTGTGTGTAGTGGAAAGGCAGACCTGCTCTGATACCAAACTGTAACGCCCGCCCTTCCAGGTACCCCTAAGGCTACCCTAGAGGGACGGACGTCACTTAACATAGACATCATTTACTAATGCATATGGATTCATGGCAGCGGAAGACTTATATTTTTATTTTTTTTTTGACATCTACCATATGCATCTAGTTCACTTAACATGGCATGTGAAATCAAGCGTACCAACATAACATGAGTAGGATATCATACTAGCTGAACATTATCATAAGCATAGGTCCAACATTGTTCACATGCATAACTTAGATAACCCAAAAGCATAAATAGATCTATCCACCAGCACTTCCACACACATCTTCATCGCCTTTCCTGCTGCTCCCCTTAACTGATCCATTCCTTGCATTTATCTGCAGTACAAGGAAAATGTGTAGCTATAAGCCAAAGGGCTTAGTGAGCTCCTTTCCTACTCATAAATCCGAATCACAATAATACATAAAGTGACACATGAAATCAAACATATCATATCATCAAATGGTATGGAAGAACATAACATAATCGTCTCCTATCATATAAGGAACATAACATAGCATGGCATAAAATGTGTCATAGCTTGTAAGTACACATCATAACATATCATATCATATAAGTATGTCTCATGAAAATCTATCATGTCATGTGAATTCATATCATGAAACGTATCATAGAAACACCTATCAAAACATGTATCATGTCAGGTGAGCATATCATACCTCCTTTTTTATTTTCATGTAAGGATTTTATATCATGTGAACATGTAGATGCAAGATGTAGAATGATTTTCAAAACATGCATCATGGAATGAACGTTTGCATCATGCTTCTTGTAAAACATATCGTATACATATACTTGAACATAATATCATCAACATGAGAAGGGCCCCGGCTTGTACCACATGTAAACATAAATGCACGCAATCCCTAGGACAGGGTAGCTAGCCCCGAACCTACTAGGGATCTAGGTCCGTTCATAGTCCGTCGACCTATGTAACGCCCGCCCTCCCTGCTACCCTAAGGGACGGGGCTACGATACTCTACGTATAAATTTTTCTTTTTAAAACAGCGGAAGACTTAAAATAATTTTCATAGTTTTAATAAAAACTTTTCTTTTAAATTTCTTTTGAACTATACTATCACATGGCATCAAAATCATAACATCAAATCCAGTGGAACCATAATGTCAAGCCACACATGTTTAGGTATCACAAGTCATAAAATACCAATGCATAGTTCTTTAAAGAAACTTTAAGCAGGTTCTTAATTAGTTGCCTAGCCACCGCCACACACATCTTCGTTGCCCCTCCTGCTGCTCCTTTAGCTCATCCAGCTTTTCCCTTTATCTGTGGTACAATGAAAGTAAGTTGTGAGCACTCATGGCTCAGTAAGTTCCTTTCCTACTCACTAAAGCCAAAAATCAGCACATAATCAAGAATGCATCAACAAGTCATAATCTCAACTAATCATGGCATAACATAGCATTCTATTCAAGCATATCATGCATCATAATATAATCACAACTAGTCATAGTATATCAAGCATCACCATGGCCGAAACATATACATAGTGCATTGCATAAAACATAGCTAGACATGGCATGACAAACAAGTATCATGGTATATCAAAGCATGGCCGAAACATGTATATCAAAGCATCATACTATGGCCGAAACATGTACATCAAGGCATCATCATATCTATGGCCAAAATCTATATATCAGGCATCAACAAATCCATGGCCGAAACATGTCTATAAGGTATAACATGAACATAACATAATCATACCTTATCATGGCATATCATAATCAAGAGCATAACATGAAACATAGCATAATCATAAGGTGTATGCAATATGATTTTGGAAAACATGTATCCGAAAAACATGTGTATGTCTCATGATCTTTAAAACCATTTTCTTTTACATATATACTTGAAAGTAATCTCAACATAAGGGGGATCCCGGCTATGTACCACTTACATATTGCGCGTAGGTCCAAGGTAGCAAGTCTTGAACCCTACGAGGCAAACATACTAGGCCCTTAGTCCTAGGGGCACTTAGGAGCCCATCCCTAACGAGGTCCTTAGTCCCCGGGGCGCTTATGGAGCCCACCCTTGGTACAAGCCACTCACACATAAAGTAAAGTACATGTCATATATATCATGTATCATAAAAGCATGCATCACTTAGGCACACATTATATCATAAAAGTATGCATCACTTAGGCATACATCACTTCATAAAAGTATGCATCACTTAGGCATACATCACTTCATAAAAGTATGCATCACTTAGGCATACATTACAGCATCAAATCATGCATTTTTAACCACATATCATAACATAAAGCATGCATTCTTTTAAACACTTAGCATATCATCAAAGCATGCATATATTAACCACATATCACATTTTAAAGCATGCACATTTTTAAGCACTTAACATATCATCAAGCATGCATATATTAATCACATATCACATTTTAAAGCATGCACATTTTTAAGCACTTAACATATCATCAAGGCATGCATATATTAACCACATATCACATTTTAAAGCATGCACATTTTTAAGCACTTAACATATCATCAAGGCATGCATTTTTAACCACATATCATATCATAAAACATGCATGTCTCTAAGCACGTATCATATCATAAAAGCATGCATATTTTTTAAGCACATATCATATCATGAAAGCATGCATATCCCATATCATAAGTCATAAATCACAAGCATACATATTAAGCATAAAGGTGTATCTTGTGAATATCCTATCATAGGAAACATGGTATCATATTTATTTTGGTTTTAAGCTTCCTAAACCCTTGTGGCCGAAACCCTTTAGAGCTCAATTTAGGTTAAGCACAACATCCAAGCATGTGGCACCAAAATTATCATCATAACATTTTCATAGGAAGCATTATAAACATGATTAACTTAGTTTCTAAGTTCCTCAAGTCCCTAATTTCATATGGCCGAAACCTTAAGGTGTGAAACAAGGTTCCATATAACATAAAAGCATGGACAACTTTAAATCATATTTATAACATTTTTACCAAGGAACAAGGTAAACACATTTGACACATTTGAATTAGTTCCTAAGTTCTTTAAGCCCTTAACATATGTCATAGCCGAAATTTAACAAGTTCTCATTAGGGCTACAAACAAGCATACAAGCATGTGAACTTGGACTAACATTATGTATAAATTCATACAAGGCATCATACAATAGTTATGGCCGAAACATACCCTAGCATCATTTTAGGTCACAAAACAACATATAGCAATTGAACCTTGACTTTCTACCTATCATATTTCATGTAGAGTGACATGAGCATATTTAATTTAAGTCCTAGGGTTTCTAGGGCATCTAAACCTTCATGACCGAAACATTCAAGGGTTCATTTAGGTCATGGAAAAACCATACAAGCATGTGAAACAATCAACACATTATCCTATTTTCATAAGAAGTACTTTTAACACATTTGGTTTCATTTCTAAGGCCTCTAGGTCTTTTTAACCCTACTTGGCCGAAACTCACAGAATATAAACTTGCTTCAAATAGCCTAAAAGCATGAGAATTTATACAAGTTTCATAGCATGTATAAGGACAAGCATAATGAGTATACATATGAATTGTGTCTTAGGCTTTCTAGGTTTCTTTTTCTCTTTTTCTTTTATTTTTTTTTCTCATGGCCGAAACCTACCATTATTTAGCTAGGTTCTTAAGTGGCCTAAAGCATGAAAAACCTAAGTAAGTTTCATGGCAAAAGTTACTAAGAAACATATATACAAATTGGTTCATGAATAAGCTAGGACCCCTTGTGGTCATACATGTTATATGTCATGCAACTAATTTTTCTACACCCTAATTAAGCATGAGGGCCTTGAAAAACTTCCATATCTAAATAGCACAGAGGTCTTGAGCATATTAAAAAAAATTTTAAGCATTTCTAAGCTATCCATCTCATCATGGCCGAAAAACCCTAAGAAGGAGTTCATGAAATTCTAGCACTATTCAAGCATACAAATCCTTTAAGATCTTTGTATTCTATCACATGAGCATGGTTATTTAAATTTAAAGGTCTTCCTAACCCTAAACCATTTCTTGGCCGAAACATATAAGAGTTTTCTTTTAGTTTCAAATATCTTTTAAGCAAGAAAACTAATACAAGATCCTTAATATTTCATAGGGAGAATCTTGTACTAATTTGGTAAAACAATAATTTCCCTAGCCTCCTTAAAATATTTTTGGCCGAAATTCTAGGGTTAAGTACCCCACTGATCAAGTATCATATAGGTATAAAAACATGAAGAAAAACCCTTCTACATAGCATAGAAAATCTATCATGAAATGAAGACTAGTTTTAAACATCACTAGATTTTGAAAGCTCTTCTTGGCCGAATTTTCTTAAACTTGTTTCTAGGTTTTAAAATCCTCATAAAATCCAAAAAGCACATAAAAGCCTTGTACCACAGGTGAGGGGAAGCTTACATCCTTTTTCGCTTGTGGATCTAAGGTATGAAGAAGAAGAAGTAGTCTCTTCTTCTAGTTCCTTTCCCTTGATTCCTTTGCTAAGTCCTCCTTGTATCTTAGGCTTTCTTAGGGAAAACCTTGGCTTGGGGCCGAAGATGGAGGAGAGGGGGAACTGAGGTTTCGGTGAGGGAGAGGAGAGAATGAGAAAAATGAGAGAAAATAGAATTTTCCCTTTACATATTCTCTTTTATGTTTAGGGGGAAGAGGTAGCAAACTTAGTTTTTGCTTTCCTTCTCCCTTAGCCTTTTTTTTCTATTTTATTTTTATTTTTATTTGTTTATTTATCCTCATCATTCATGGTGAAATAAGGGGGAATGAATCCCCTTAATTCCTCTTTAAACATTTCGGCAAAACCAAAGAGGAAGAAGGAGAGGAAGGGAGGAAGGCAAGTTGCCTTTCTTTTGTTCTTTTCTTATTTTCTTTTGGCTAGCTTTTACTCTTACCTTTATCATAAGTTTCCCTCCTTTGCTATCAATATCTTCTCTCTATCCCAATTGGTTTCTACTAATTAATTCTATGAATTATCATATAAGAGGTTCAAGGTTCAATCCTTGACCTCTCCCTATTTTTATTTCTTTTTATTTCCTTTTTGGTTCAACTCACTTCCTATTATTTTCTAAGGCAAAATCTCACATTCATATATTTATCCTACAAGCTTAGTGGGTATTACAACCTAGGGGCGTCAAAGGAGCCCATCCCTTAACGAGATCCGTTCATAGTCCGTCGACCCCGGGGCGTTTATGGAGCCCACCCTTGGTACAAGCCTTACAAAGTAAAATATCATGCATGTCATATCATATCATACTTGTCATAATTCTTGTCATATCATGAAGAGAGCTCTTGATCCCAACTTAAGGGAAGCATCTCTTTACCATAGCATGTAGAGTGCTCTTGATCCCAACTTAAGAGAAGCAGCTCTTTTTCATAACATGAAGAGTGCTCTTGGTCCCAACTTAAGGGAAGCAACTCTTTCTCATAACATGAAGAGTGCTCTTGGTCCCAACTTAAGGGAAGCAACTCTTTAGGCTTTTCCTCTTACATAAGCCATTCATACATGCATTATGAAACATAACATGGTCCTATCATAACATAAAGTATAACATGTTATTTTCAAATCATCAAACATGGCATATCATCTCATGAACTTAGCATACATATCATGAACATGGCATATCATATCATAAGTCTAGCATATCATATCATTAACATGGCACATCATGTCATAAGTCTATCATATCATAAGACATAGCAATGCAACATATCATAAGGCATATTTTCATCATATCATGAAGCATGAAAGCTTAATCTACTCATATATCAAAGGCTACATATCATGAGAATACATAAGCATGTTTAGTTAGGTTTAAACTCTTTCCTAACCCAATTAATCCATCTTGGTCGAACCACATCAGTAGGTTTCCACATTATTTTATTCCATATGAAGCATAAAAACTCAAACACATAACATGCAAATTTGTTCCAAGCACATACAAGACATTATTTTTCATGAATACGCATGTTTGAGTTCAAAAACTCTAACCCTAACCCATTTATCTTAATTTGACCGAAACCTATCAGTAGGGTTCTCATATCATTTTGTTCCATATGAATCATAAAACTTAACCACATAACATGCAAACTTGATCTAAGCATATACAAGGCATTATACTTCATGAATAAGCCTATTTGGGTTCAAAACTCTAACCCTAACCTATTTTCCTCAATTTGGCCGAAACATATCAGTAGGGCTTCATATCATTTTATTCCATATGAAGCATAAAACTTAAACATATAACATGCAAATTTAATCTAAGTACATACAAGGCATTGTACAAGCACATACAAGTCACCATACTTCATGAATAAGACTATTTGAATTCAAAATTCTAACCCTAACTTATTTATCTCAATTTGGCCGAAATATATCAGTAGGGTTTCATATCATTTTATTCCATATGAAGCATAAAACTTAACCATATAACATGCAAACTTGATCTAAGCACATACAAGGCATTATACTTCATGAATAAGCATGATTGAGTTCAAAACTCTAACCCTAAACCATTTATTTTGTTTAGGCCGAAACATATCAGTAGGGTCTTCATGGTTTTCATTTCATATAAAACATAAAAGCTTAGGTTATCAACATGTAAAAATTTTATACATCATGAAGGAGTACAACTACCATGATTTCTATCCAAAATTCTTAACTTAAGGCCTAAAAATCATTTTGGCCGAATCATATGGTAAGTATGTCTCTTTTTTTTTTCACAACACGAATTATGAAACTAAGCCATCAACATATAAAATCCACACCTCATGGAAGCCTAAAATCAAGTATGTTCTCACAAGAAAATTTAATCTCACCCTTCTTGTGTCCTAGGCCGAAACATGGTAAGTAGGGCCTTAGTTTTCTCCTTTTTTTTTTTCTATCATGCCCTAAGTGACTACCCATATTTACCTTGACTGAAATTTACAAGAGAGACATCTTTAAAATTTCAAAAGAAAACGTTTACGATTGAAACCGATCGAAGCTACTTGTACTGCAGTGAGGGGATACTCACATCCTTCACTAAATTCTCTAAGGAGGGAACCTTGCTTGTGAATCCTTCCTAGAGGAGAGATTCCTTGCTCCTTGGTCTCGGCAAGAAGAGGAGAGGGAGGGAGAGTCACGATGAAAGATAGAGTAGGAGAGAATGAGAGCAAAATGCCAACTCATTTTTTCATTTCTCCCTTTTATTCATCATGAGAGGAGGAGGAAAAACTATATTTTTCTTCCTCCTTTCCTTTACTCTCTTCTTAATGAAAACATTGTCTAGATGCATCCCTTCTTAGAGAGCAAGAAAAGATTATTCTAGAGCATCTCTTCATTAGAGAGGAAGAAGACAATTCTAACTTCTCTTCCCAAGAGAAGAGCTTTTACCTCTTTACCTTTAACTATAGTTTCCCTCTCTTTTCAACCACAATTACTCTTGGTCTAATGGTTATCTTATTCATGCATCTAGTGGGAGGTCTAGAGTTCAAATCCTAGACCTTATATATATTTTTATTTCTATTTTGTTTATTTAAGTGTTCGGCTAGGAGCAAAATATTTAACTAAGGCATATTTTTATTCATGATAAAAATTATTCTAAAATTTTTTTGCTAAGAACCCTATGGGTGTTACAGTCTCCCATACCTCATAAAAGTTCGTCCTCGAACTTAAAATAGCTCAGGGTATTTCTGTCTCATATCGTCTTCACGTTCCCAAGTGGCTTCTTCAAACCGTTGATTTTGCCATAAAACCTTTACTAAAGGTATTTCCTTGTTCCTTAGCCTTTTAATATCTCGGTCTAATATCCGAATTGGTCGACTCTCATAGCTCAAGTCCTCTTGAACTTGAACTTTCTGTGGCTCGATCACTTGATCTGTGCTACCCATGTACTTCTTGAGCATTGAGACATGGAACACGTTGTGAATAGCCGATATCTCTGGTTGTAGCTCTAGTTCATAAGCCACCTTGCCAACTCTTTTCAAAATTTGATATGGTCCTACATATCGAGGACTTAGTTTTCCCTTCTTTCCAAATCTCATCACTCCTTTCATAGGAGCTACTTTGAGGAATACTGAATCCCTGACGCTGAATTCCAGCGGCCTACGTCGCTTATCTGCATAATTCTTCTGCCGACTCTGAGCAGTCTCTATTCTTTGGCAGATGTTCTGTATTGCACGGGTGGTGCTGTCGATAAGATCGGTTCGAAATCCCATCTCCTTCTTTTCACCGCCTTCATACCAGCATATAGGGGATCTACATTTTCTCCCGTACAATGCTTCGTACGGTGCCATACCAATGGTAGCTTGATAGCTATTGTCATAGGCGAATTCCGCTAAGCATAGATATCGGCACCAGCTCCCTTTGAAGTCCAGAGCGCAAGCTCGTAACATATCTTCCAATACTTGATTCACCCTTTCTGTTTGCCCATCAGTCTGAGGGTGAAAGGCAGTGCTGAACAATAATTTCGTACCCAGGGCCTTCTGAACACATTCCCAAAAATGTGAAACAAAACGGCCATCTCTATCAGAGATGATGGTCTTAGGGATCCCATGCAGTCTGATAATCTCCTTGACATATAATTGGGCTAGCTGTTCGATCGAGTAGGTCATCTTAATTGCCATAAAATGGGCCGATTTTGTCAACCTGTCCACGATCACCCATATTGCATCGTAACCATTCGTCGTTTTGGGGAGTCCCGAAATGAAGTCCATGGAAATATCCTCCCATTTCCATTCTGGAATCAAATTGGCTGTAGTACACCTCCAGGTCTCTGGTGTTCTGCTTTAACTCTTTGGCAGGTCAGGCAAGTACTGATGTGCTGAGCCACATCCCTCTTCATACCAAACCACTAGAATTTCTTCTTCAGGTCTTGGTACATTTTGGTGGTTCCAGGATGCATTGTGTATGGTGTCGCATGTGTCTCCTCTAATATCTTTTTCCGCATCTCTGAATCGTCGGGAATACATAGGAGATCCTTGAAGTACAGTATTCCATTGTCAGCGATACGAAATCCGTTATCCTTCCCTTCTAAGACTTCTTGCTTGATCCTTTGGATACTGGGGTCACGGGTTTGTTTCTCCAATATATTGTCGAATAATGTTATTGCTAGGGTCAGGGTAGAGAGTTGCCCGGTCACATTCTCGATCCCCTGACCGGTAATGTTTCTCGGCTTCCCGATAAATTCATACTTCGGTTCACATTTAGGATTTGATAACATATTTGCATAATGACCAATAATAGGTATCTGACCTGTGATGACCATCGAAGCACTCGTCCCATCTTCTCTGGTGAGGGAGTGGATCCTGGCATTCGTTGTCATTGGCGGAGCTTCCAATCTTCCTTGGCTTATCTGAGGGCCTTCTAATGCAGCTTGCATCAGGTGTAACTGTGGAGGAATACCTCTGTTCGGAACATTCTGTGGTTGAGGTGTCTGGATCTGAGTAGGACAGTTTCTGACCATATGTCCTTCTAATCCACAGCTATAGCATACATTTGTGCCCATACGACATTTTCCAGGATGCTTCTTTCCGCACGTGTTGCACTGAGGAAACATGATCTGCTTGCTCGCTGGACCTCCCTGAGAGTTGTCCCATTGCTTCCTCTTGCCACTGTGGTTCCCCTTCCAACCAGTTCTGGTATTCTGCGATTTTTGTCCTTCGGGTTGGGCTTGATTCTTGCCACCGTTCACTGCCTTCAGATAGTGTTCTGTAATCAGGGCACTGCTGATTAACTCTTCAGCGATCTGCGGTCTATTAACTCCGCTGGCCACATTCAGAGCTATCTCGGGTCGGAGCATTTTCAGCATAAGTCTGACCCTTTCTCTTTCAGTGCTGACCAATTCTGGGCATAAGCGTGCTAGGCGGTTGAATTTCTTGACAGCTTCGTTAACCGATAGATCACCTTGTCGGAACTCGGTGAACTCGTCATCGTGCTTGTTGGTCACCCGCATATGGAAAAATTCTTCGAAGAATTCTGTCTCGAAGTCCATCCATCTCATCTGATTTATTTGTCTCCTTGCTTTCACTCTGTCCCACCACATCCTGGCATCTCCGGTAAGGCAGAATGATGCGCATTTGACCTTTTCATGTTTAGGCCAATCTAGTAACTCCACTATGCTCTCCACAGTTTTGAACCATGCTTGAGCGTCCCATGGCTCACAATGTCCCGAGAAAGCTTCTGGCTTAAGTCTCTGCCACTGAATCAGATATGCCTCCTGTCGAACCACTAGAACTGGAACTACCGGTGGTACCGGTGCCGGAGGTACTGGTACAGCTATAGGTATAATGGGTATCGCATTCAGGTTCCCTGGTGGGGTAGCAGGATCATGTTATATTGTAGATAACATGTGTAGATAACATGGTGTGTGGTGTCACACACAGAGGATCATGTTATCAGTACCTTATAAATTATAAACAGTAGCTCACGACTAAAATGGAAAGGAACAAACCATTGGAAGGTCATAGTGTAATTAGGTATTAGTTTATCTTAACTTTATAATTACACTAGTACACTTAGAGTGTATTGAGTAGGACCATTAGAGGTTGTTTCTTTTATACTGACTTTATAAAGGAACAAAGACTCAGTTATTATGGAAGTGTGTGCTCTTAATCCTAATATAATAACAAACACATATATTTGATATTTTTTTCTTTAATTTATCAATGGGTGAGATTTAGTTCGATAAATCAATAAGCACGATAAGTTGGGAAATGATATCACTTATAGTGTGTGTTGTTGATTATAGAAGGAAACTGTGTCCTAGTAATCTAGGTTGAGAATGTCCCCAAGAGGAGCTCATAAGGATTGTCATGTTAAACCCTGCTGGTGGACTTAGTCCGACATGACGATGAAGTTGAGTGGTACTACTCTTGGAGCTAGATATTAATTAAGTTAGTTGTCAGTAACTTACTTAATTAGTGGACATTTGTTATCTTAAACACAGGGAGACTAACACACTCATAATAAGAAGGAGCCCAAAATGTAATTTGGGATTAGTGTGGTAGTTCAATAATAGTTCTCTAGTGGAATGAATTATTATTGATAAAATTAAGTTGTGTGTTCGGGGCGAACACGGGATGTTTAATTTTATCAGGAGACCAAAACCAATTCCTCCTCTCGGTCCCTATCGTAGCCTCTTAATTATAGAGTACTATACCCACCTATACCCACCTTCTTACCCATCCCATAGGGGCCGGCCAAGCTAGCTTGGAGACCAAGCAAGGGTCGGCCAAACTTTGGTTCATGGGTGCTTCAAGGTGGCCGGCCCTAGCTTGGGTTCAAGCTTGGTGTGGCCGGCCCAAATTAAAATAAAAGGATTTTTATTTTTTAAATTTTTCTTATGTGGATAACATGATTTAAAAGAGAGTTTAAAAATTTAAATCTTTCCTTTTATAAGATTCTACAAAAGATTAAGAGAAGAGCTAAATCTCTTTCCTTATTTGTAGATTAAAAGGTTGATTTTAATTTTGGTAAAAACTTTCCTATTAATCATGTTTATTATTTAAAAAAAAGTTTAAAAATTAAAAAATTCTCTTTTATTAGTTTCTACAAAAGATTAGGAAAAGATTTAATATCTTTCCTTATTTGTAGATTAAAAGAGATTTTAATTTTTAGAGATAACTTTCTTTTTATCCACATGTTAAAAGAAAGATTTTAATTTATAAAATTCCCTTTTATTAACCAATCATGAAGGGAAAAATTATTGGAGAAATTTTTTATAAATTTCCTGAAGCAAATAAGGAAGTTTTAATTTGTGTTTAAAATTTTATTTGCTTGGAAATTTTATGGTGTGGCCGGCCATTGGAAATTGAAAAGAAAAATTGTTTTTAATTAAATAAATTTTCCTTTTCAATGGCAAAAGAATTAAGGAAGTTTTTATTAAATTTTCCTTATTTGCCAAAACCAAGGATTATAAAAGAGGGGGTAGAGAAGGCTTCAGGGCGAATAACTCTATTCTATTTTCTCCCTCTTTTTCTTCCTTGGTGTGGCCGGCCATCCTCTCCTCCTCTCTTCTCTTTGATGGCCGAACCTTGTGGAGATTCATATGGTGGTCGGATCAAGTTTAGAGAAGAAGAAGAAGAAGGAGAGAAAGAAAGTTTTGTTTCTAGCATCCCTTGGAGCATGGTGGTGGTGGCCGAACCTCTTCATCCTAGGAGAAGTTTTGATGGCCGAAACTCGTAAGGAAGAAGAAGGTGCTTGGTGGTTCTCATCTCGGAAGATCGTTGCCCACACAACGTCCGAGGTTAGAAGAGGAATACGGTAGAAGATCAAGAGGTCTTTCTAAAAGGTATAACTAGTATTTTTCCTTTCCGCATCATACTAGTTATTTTTGGAAATAATACCAAATACAAGAGGCATGCGATTCTAGTATTTCGAATTTGTTTTCGATGTTGTGTTCTTTTATTTTTTTCTTTTCCCTGTGATGATTGTTCTTTTCGGTTGACCTAAAGTTATTTAAGGAAATTAAATATTAACTTTCCTTAAAAGGCTTTGTCTAGTCGGTGGTGATTGTTCTCATATCCAAGAAGGCCATGTGTCTCGCCACGTCAGTACTGGAAGCCAATTTTGGAAATTAATATTTAATGAAATTAATAACCTAGGTGATTTGGATCGAACGTGTTAAGTTCCGCAGGAGATCCGAATCTAAACCTAAAAGAACAAATAGATTAAACTTTGGATCAAACGTGTTAAGTTCTGCAGGCGATCCAAGTTTAATTTAAAAGAACACATGGTAGCTAGGAAAAGGTTCAGACCTTTGTACAAAATTTTTGTACAGTGGAACCATTAGGTTTTTCGAGTAGCAACTAACATTGTTGAACTTACCCAGATGGTCTGTAACGCCCGAAAATTCTCAAAATAATTATTAGAAATATCCTAGTATTTTTCTGGAATTTTAGGACATTTTTATGGAATTTTTAGAGTAGCGGAAGTAGCAAAAATAAAGGGAGTCGTAAAATAGCCTACGCGGGAATTGAACCCGAGACCTATTGGGTCCTACGACTTATGGTGGACTCTAGTAACCAAGTGAACCCAGCAGGGCCGTGCTAAAAGAAAAGGGAGGCAATTAAATTTATATTAGAGTTGGGCAAAATTATCCACTTAATATAAATAGGGAATTAATAAGCGAAGAGTTATTTTTAACGTAACTTTTCCTCACCCTCACCCTAGCCACGCCGCCCCCTTCTCTTCTTCTTCTCTCGGCGCCAACCACAAGCAAACTGAGGGTTCCGCCCCTAGGCTCTAGGAGCACCTTCCGGCGATGACCCTGACACGAGGACGTTTCCCTTCGCGAGAGGAACACGTGGACGCGGGAAAATCGTCGAGAAGATCGTCTCCACTGGGAATTTAGGGATTAGAATCGTAAGAAACCTAGCACAGGAGGTAAGAAACCCCTCACCTGCAGTATAAGTAGCTTTCGTATGAATTTGTGCTTCAGTTTAGTAGTATGTAGATTTCCGGAACAAAGGATGCAAATAAGCGCATACCAGGTGTCCGATTAAATTGTTAGCACAGTTAAAATGTAACTTAGGCATTTTAGTAGCTTAGATAAATGCAATAGAAGCATTTTTATAGCTCATTCAGTCTTGCTATAGCTATTACAGGACTAGATGTCCAATGGGTGGGCTCCCATAGTCGTCTCTGGGTCTAGATAACCTAGTTCTGGGTTTAGACAACCTAGTAAAAGCAAGACAAGAATTATTAGCTTATGTTCAGTATTTTATTTTCTCAGTGGCACTGTACTGGATTAGATATCCATTGGGTTGGGCTCCCATAGTCGTCCCTAGGTTCAGATAACCTAGTAACCCTACTAAATTCGGGACTTGCAAACCCGGGTCTAGTTAGGGATGCGCGCACAGCAAGTACAGTTGCCGGGCCCAAACAGCAGCATGATTATTATTTTAATCTATTATGAATATAGTTTTCAAACATCACAAAATAGTTATGTGAATTCAGTATAGCTTTAGCATCATATTAGTATTAGCTTAGCTCAACCATGGTATCAGTTTAGTTTTCTGTTGATACAACATGATAGTTTATAATTAGCTTTATTGCCATGATCAGTTTTGCTTCTATGTGTTGTATGTCATGCCATGCTTAGCATATTCAGAATGTATTTCAAATAGCATGTCTTAAAAACATAATTCGCATCGTATGCATGTTTTTGTGAGGTAGATGGTTTCTTACTAAGCGAAAGCTTATAGATACTTTTTCCTTATACTGCAGATAAAGGTAAAGGAAAGATGGACTAGCGGAGGCTGGAGGTCAATGCAACGATGAGGATGTGTGTGGATGGAACTTGGAATAAAGATCTTAGGAAATTTCAGCGAGTTTTGTTTTGAACATTAGAACTGTGAAGAAATAGAACATTTATGAACTTAGCATTTCTTATTGCACTACTTTTGCTTATTTAAGTATTTACATGCATGGAGTAATAGAAACTCTGCTTAGATTATTAGTAACCATGTTTAGAATGCTAGTTGTTTGTTATCAGAATGTTTCCCAGTCATTTTAGAACTTGTATGTGTGATTGAGGCACGAAACCGTGCTGAAATCAGACTTCTGGTACTAAATCAGAAACCCCAATCGATCGGCCGATCGATTGGAGGCTTCTCAATCGATCGGCCGATCGATTGAGAAGTTCGTACCGCGAACAGTAAGCTCCTGGATCGATCAGCCGATCAATCTGGATGCTTTCTGTCACGAACAGAAAGCCCTGGGATCAATCACTGGATCGATTGGCCAGTCTGGATCGATCAGCCGATCAACCCAGAATATTGCCCCGAGCACAGTAGCGTGCTGAATTGATCACTGGATCGATCCAACCTAAGTTCCGCATACAATAGCATGCTGAGTCGATCACTGGATCGATCAAACCATTCCAATCGATCCACCGATCGATTGGGAGGCCTGATAACAGCTGCAAACCCCTTAGTTCAGTTCCTTGACCACGGGGAATGTAATATATGACATGAATAGTTTAGATTACACCCCTTAGCCCATATAGAATCAAGAAATGATAATAGTTAGCAAAGTTTTAATTAGTACAGCTTCCGCATCTAGACTTAGTGATAGTCATGGATATAGTTTAGCACAGCATAATGTGACGGTCCGGCCTTACAGCCTAGCCAGTAGAAGGCGGGTCGTTACATGGTCATCCGGGTCGGTGGTCCCGTTATATTCTCCGATCGCCGGAGGCGCATAATGCTTTGGTAGTGGGTCTCTCAGGATGGCATCGGAGAATTGCCGATTGATCCACTCGGGGGATGAATCCGTCCAGGGCGCCTTGCCCCTCCTAGCGTCACGGATAGGCGCCTCGTCGGACGATCCCTGGTTGGCTAGGGCCAATTCTGACGGTGTCTGGAATAGGCTCGATGGAATGGAATAGGGGCGGCCGGCGCGTCTCCTGGTGTGTCGGTCTGCCCCTTGTTCTGAGCCCACGTAGAATATTATTCCGGTCGGTCCTCCATTGCCGCTCAGCCTCCAGAGACGGATGCGGCCTGCTGCGTTATCCTTTCTGCTTGAGCCTTCTGCTGTTGCTCAAGCATCTTTGCGGCTCGCGCTTGAATGAGTGCTTCGAGCTCCTCAGGAGACAGTGTTACCAGTAGTTGACATCCAGCTTCTTCCATCTTCTAGGCTCGGATTCAGGTGCGTTCCCACAGACGGCGCCAATTTGATCATGTCCGAGCGCTGAGTTGACGGACGCTGGGGACGTGGCACTCTCCGCTGTCTCCGACTGGTGGTGTAGATCTCCGGCGAACCTGCAAAGAAACTGAGCCGGGAGGGGTTTCCCGGCGACGACCCTCCGACGCTCAAGTCAGGCAACGAAGAAGCAGTGTAACGTTACTGTAGCTACAGTGATCAAGATTGCATACCTTCGTCGAAGTCTGGGGGTCCTTATATAGGACCCCGGGGAGGCGCGGGCACACTTTCCGATGCGTGCACACTTCCCCAAACATACCTCAGTGGGGTTGTGTCAGAAAAACATGTCTAACGTCATTCCGCAATCGTCCGAGCATATCCCGGATGTGACGGTGGAAGCTTCCACCGTACGATACTCTGTCCGCTCCGACCGCCGACCATGTTGTTTGTCGGTGGCAGGTGTCTCGAGGATGAAGCTACCAGTTGTCCTTTTTGTCTTCTAGCGTTTTCACCTGCTTCTGGGCCGAGCGGACATGCCGCTCGGCGCTCTTGGTTTCCGGAAATGCGCCTACCTTGGCCTGGGCGGTGAAGCCCTGCTTCTGTGCTCGGATGGAATTACGCCTTATTGTCATGCGGCTCGGCCGAGCGTTCCGCTCGGCCCATAGACTCTACTTGAGCGTCGAAAACCCGACCCCTAGTCGGGCTGTATTTCGTTCGGTCCGGGAGACCCTTGGTCGGATGTCTGCTCGGCATGACCTCTGTTCGTTCGGCACGACCTTGGGGTTGACTTTCTTGACCGTTGACCTCCACGTGTCATTAACCTCCCGTCAATGAGGGTCCCCCGTCTTTACCACCGGATCAATATCGATAAGTCTTTCCCTGACTCTGAGAATATTTGGGAAGTCATAGACTGAGCGCGATGCTATCTATGCCAGACTATCCTTATGACAGGCTCGGTGATTCCATCCCCAACTCCTTAGTTAGAAGCGATCCAGTCTTACTGAAGGTCTCGATTGGCCGGCTAGAAGGGTAAATAGCCTGTACGAATAGTTAGAATTTCTCTTGCTATCGATCTTAGTAAGGGCACACTTAATTAATTAAAAATAAAAAAATATATTAATTAAAGAATAAGCCAAGATATACTTGATTTACAACTGGGGAGTTTGTTAATCCAAGCCAGTGATAGCTCCAATAAAAGATCTCATTCAAAGTAGGCAGAGTAACCTCTTTATAAATGTTGAAAGGACAAAATGACAAAAACAAAATTTAAAACTGAAAGTACAAGTGTGTTCTATAAACTTCAAGCACTAAGACTCTATTTATAGCTTAATGATTGCAACTAGTCATTTGCTGACATGGCGCTTCCTGGGCGCCTAGACTCGATCGACTCGATCCACTCTACAATGACTTCTTTCCAACGGATCAAGGCTTCTCAGATGTCTGGACCCGATTTGGGCACTTAGAGTTGGATGACATGGACTTTATGCTGATCCTCTTCAATTAACATCTTGATGATGTGGCAGAAGGCGCCTAGACCATGTTTAGGCACCTGGAATCCGGGCGCCTAGACCTAGTCTGAGAGCTTGGACCTGGTCCTAGCGCCTGGACCCAGTCAACTCAAAATTTGACTCATCTAGTCACTTGGGTGATTCTTTGGTCGTCCAAAGTTGTGCTTACACAAACCCAACTCTAGCCTTCTCCTTAAGCAGCCTTCCTCCCTGGCTTCTCATCCCTCAAAAGCATCGCGTGCATCTTTCTCATCCACTGATGTACTCTTTCATAACTCTCCATCCCTTGGATACAATAAGCCCATCAACTCACTTCTCGTATCATCCTTCTAGCTCACTGCATCTTTCGCACAACTTCTTGTGTTCCTAAGTCTCTGCCCACTTAGACACAAGGCATCAAAATGACAGAGGACCTAATTTAACTTGGTTGATCACATCAAAATCAACTTGAGGTACTTACACTTATAATAGGCTCGGCGATTTCTTCCGTGACTCCTTAGTCGGAAATAATTCAACCTTACAACAGGCTCGATAATTCCTTCCATAACTCCGTAGTGAAAGTGATTAAGTTTTATGACAGGATCGGTGATTCCTTCACGACTCCTTCACTGAAAGTGATTTAGCTTTACAATAGGCTTGACGATTCTTTCCCTGACTCCTTAATTGAAAGCGCTTTAGATTTACAATAAGCTTGATGATTCCTTCCTTGACTCCTTAGTCGGGTGTAATATAGCCTTATTATAGCCCTGGATTTTCATTTATAACCTATCTCTCCTTATCGGCTATTCAATTAGGCTCTCTTTATAGGTTGTTCAATCATGACCTCTTTGTCAATCACCCAATTAGGATCTCCTAAGTTAAAACTAAAATTTGGAAAGAAGATGTTGTATTCCCAAAAAGTTCAATTACATCGGGTTGGATTACAACTAAAGGAGAAGGAAAGCACAACTACTCTAGATCGACAAGATCCTCCTCAAGGACATCTTGGAGAATTTTCTTCACTAGAATAGTGGGTGGGGGAGGGTTGGCCAGTACACTCCCAACCTCCAGTAATTGCTTCACGACTTCGTACATCCCATGCTAGAGTTTCTTTATAATGTGACCGCCGAGTAGAGTATTCAATTTTTTAGAATGTAAGAATTCCTTCCTCTTGGTTGTCCAACGCTTCTCTTCCAAGGCCAAATATGCTTGGAACTCTACCTCCTTATTCTCCATTTGACATGTCTAGGTTTTTAGGGTGACTTGCAGTGCCACCTTTGAAACTTCCCAGGATTCTGATTTAGCCTTTGCTGCTTTCACTTCAACTTTGAAGGTTTCCAGGTCCACTTACAGAGACTCAGATTTGGCCCTAGCCACCTCCACTTTAGCCTTGGCGGCCCCAGTTCCTCTTTTAAAGTCTTAGATTCAGCTTTCCTCATCTTCGAGTCAACTTTCACTGCCTCCAGCTCTGCCTTTTGTTTCCACTTCTTCTCTGACTTCAGTTGTTTATCAGACTCTACCAGCTAAACCTGGAAAGACATCACCTTGCCTTCTACCTTGTCTAGGTTAAATCACATCAAATGTAGTTTTACCCTTTGGGTACCAATTGTTAGTTAGAGCTCTAGAGCCAATCATTTGATGATTGTATGGACTCATGTATATCATATTCTTGTATATTAATAAAGGCATTTGTTTGGTTATTATACTTATTTATATTAGTGCCAAATAGACTAAGTATAATAGCGTCCTTGAGTAGAAGGTTCATACCTATATCAATCGATTAGTTGAATCGATAGTGAGATGATATAGGGAACACTACTCTAAATCATTCCTAGTCGAGTATTAGCATTCAGGGACAATGTTAATACAATAAGACTAGCATGTAGGTCAGCTCGATGACTTGATCTCACAAGTCATGGATATAGAGATATCAAGCTGACACATGGGTATGCATTAGAGAATGTATACTGAATGACCCGCCATGAGAAAGTGTCATGGATCGTTATATGAGTGTCATATACTTTCTCATGTGGCTATTAGTATGACTATTAGTCCTTAGACCTGAAGTCACCATGGATCCCTACATAAGGAGTTATGTACTTTAGTTTCGTCAAACGTCACTCGTAACTGGGTGGACTATAAAGGCGATTACTGGGTATATAACGAATTATGTAGAGGGATGTGAGTGATGTAGATGGGATCTATCCCTCCCATATGACGGGAGCGACATCGGTATTCTTGATAGAGTGAGACCACTAAGTGCATGGCCATGCCCAAATGAGTCAACATTAGATGTTGAGCTCATTTGATCGAGTGAGTCTACTTGGAGTTCAAGATTTAGATTGATTAGAGGATGACACGGTCTATGCCTCATATTGATCAATCTAGATGTCTAGGATAGAAGGACACTTGTCATTATTTTGTGAGTAGTCACAATTGGTAGTCACAAGGTGATGTCGGATCTCGACATTCTTGTAACTTGGGTAGTAATGATGTGTTGCTAGATACCGCTCATTACTTATGCTCCTAAATGGGTTTAGGGCATTGCCAACGTTACAAGAACCTATAGGGTCACACACTTAGGACAAATAGATGGAGATTAGGTTCATATGATGAACCAAGAGGATTAGATTTATTTGATAAATCAAATTGGATTAAGAGTAATCCTAATTGGGCTAACTTGGGTTTGACTCAAGTTGATTCATGTATTTAATGAGTCTAATTTAGATTATGACTTATTAAATCAATTTAATTTAATGAATTAGATTCATTATATTAAGTTGGCTTGAATCAAATTGTTGGATTAGATCAACCATGGTAGAGATTGGGTCAAGTTTGACTTGACTAGAGATGGAAGACCAAAGGTCAATTTTGACTTGACCTTTTGCCACCTCATTGGTGAGTTGGCATTAGGTGGACCAATAATGATGTTCCACATCATCATGGTGTGCCACCTCATGGAAGTTACAAAGTCATTTTCTTATTAACTCCACATTAATTGCATTTAATGGGGAGTTATTCTTGTGAAGAATGTGGCCGGCCACTTTGTGATGGTGAGTGATTTCATTTTCATTCAAGTGTGGTTTTTCTTCCTCCTTCTTCCTCTCAAGCTCTCCCTCTCCCTCTCCTCCTTGCTTGGCCGAATCTCACCAAGGTGCTAGCACACCTTTGTGTGAGGTTTTCTCCACCTACATGTCCGTGTGGATACTTCTAGAGGACCGGCGCTTGACGGTCTTGAGATCCGGCATCATTTGGACGAGCGGGAACGCGAAGGGCATCGCATCAAAGGTATAAAATGTTTTCTTTTGTAGATCTACTGTAGATCGTAAAGTTTTTCAAACTCGTACTCGTATTTTCATTCGGTTTTACCTTGCACGAGATCCGTGGCTTGGGCGATTCGGGGTTTCCGCGACGCGAAAAGCGGTTTTCGCGGCCCGAAGAACCCAACACCAATCTCACTCCTCAGACGGTTTATCTCAATCTTCATTGATTCTGGTATTCGATGCTGAAGGGCTAGGACCTGATTGGGAGGGGTTTGTTGGGCCACCAGAACTTGATTGAGAGGGGCCTACTGAGCTTCCAACTCAGCTAACCGGACCTGCATGGTTCGATGGGATCAATAGAAGTCGGTAAATTATCTAGCAAACAACATCATCTAGGACCATACCTACAACATAGGTCATATATTAATACAAAAGATGAAAGGGGTAAACTTGCATGTATAGTGAAGTCCTTATCCTAGTGAAATCCACCACCATTAAATCAACCATGGACCTAAAGGATTTTCATTCTGCCTCCTTCTTTGTCTTTGACCATATTTTAATCAAATCATTGAGTAGAGTGATCTCAACACAGAAAGATTCAGGGGCCCTTAATTCTTAAGGCACACCCAGATCATCATGCGGTGAGCTCCCATCTACCCTTGGTTGAGGAGACTCGAGATGATACCCACCTTAAGGAGACGCGGGGAAGCCTATGCCAGGAAATGGATGTGAAGCTGCTTCTTTCGCTCGAAGACCCTCCGACTTGGCAGAGAGGACCGGAGTTGGGAGCGTAGCTAGCAAAACTTGTCCAATTGGGATCCTCGGGGAGTGGCACCTTTTTCTACTTATTCTCAAAAGAGCTCTCGACTCTGTTGTGGGGGTAGACTAGGTTGGTGGCGTCGAAAGGACGGACTCTATCAATATTACCATGGCTCTAGTAGTACCCTCCCCCCCCCCCCCAGGGGAAAATCACATTTGCAATTATGTAAATGATCTCTTCGCCACGCGCATTCACCTCCAGCTCAGACAACTTCAGAAAGTTGTTGAGAGTAGTCTTTAGTACGATCCAAGCTATGCAAGTAAGAAAGTTTTTAGTTAGAAATCACAGAGCAAGGAATAATGAAATTCTCACCAAAGAAAGTTTCAAGCTAAGCTGCAATCGAGCTCAGCCTACAGCTGAAGAGCAGTCCCTCCTTGATTAGTTTATTGCTACTGAACTCGAGGCTCGTTACTTTTTGGAAGGACTCTAAATAAGTAGGCTCCAGCTTATAGTTATTGATAGGAGGAGGTCAAGATAACTTCACTTGCCACTCGATATGCCAAGGCATAGGAATAGGAGGCTTAACAAAAAAAAAAGAATTGGAACTTCCACCCCTTGTGAGAAGATGATAATTTTTTTCAAAAAATTGTACCCCTCTTGAGAAGAGAAGTAGAATACACCATCTTCCATTTCCTTCAAAAAAAAAATAATTGAAGACTCAGGAAGGGGGGTCAAGGGGATTCGACATAAGCAAAATACCATAACCACCCTGTATAATTATCGGAAAGAGTGCGAGGCTAACTGGGATAGGGGATGCAGAAGGAACAAGAGACGTCAGAGAAAAAGTTCAGGATTGGGAATCAAAATCCATTTATCATGTGACCTGAAAAAAGGTAATAAAACTCAAGGGGGATGATGGGGCGGTCTTCTACACTCGAAATCACAATGTGGTGGTCAACGGGAACCTTGTACAATATTCGTACTTGGTCTAAGTCCCCTCCATTAAAGTGTTATTCAAGGGAAGTATGCCAGAGGATAGAAGGGGACTCTTTGGCCATTGGAAACAATGGGTGGGGAAAGGTATATCTAGATCCTAAGTCTAAGAAGGTCAACGACTGACCAAAAGAAACTAGAAAGAAGAACTCCGCTAAGAAAAAGTAAACTTATTGGGGGTTGAATGCAAAAATCTTAGAAGAGAAGCAGAAGAGAAACACGAAGGTAGGAGCAAATGAAAACTGTTGGGTTTTTCGGGTCGCGAAACCCCGAATCACCCATGCCACTGGATCTAGTGCGAAAGATAGATTTCAAAATTTTACATGTATGAGTTTCTACTTAGATCTACTCCTAGATCTACATGAAAAAAGGGTTATACCTTTGAAGCGAAGCCCTTCGCGTTCCAGCTCATCCAAACGGTGTCAGATCTCAAGAGTATCAAAATAGATACTCCTCTAGAAGTATCCACACGAACTAATTAGGTGGAGAAGACCTAAACGAAGGTGTGCTAGCACCTTGATAGGTCACGGCAAGAGAGGAGAAGAGGGAGAGGGAGAGCTTGAGAGGAAGAAGAGAGAGTGAATGCACACATGAATGAAAAATTCATTCCACACCACACCATAGTGGTCGGCCACATTCAAAAGAATGTAACTCCCATTTTGCATTAAGTGCAATTAATGTGTAGCCATTAAAGTGAAGAATTGTAACCTCCATGAGGTGGCATCTCACTTAATTAATCATGATGATGTGGAGCATCATCATTGGTTCACATCTTGCCAACTCACTAATGATGTGAAAAAAAGTCAAGTCAAACTTGACTCTTTCTCTTCCTCTCAAGTCAAGTCAAATTTGACTTAATCTCTCTCATGGTTGATCTAATCCAACCATTTAATTCAAGCCAATTTAATATAATGAATCTAATTCATTTAATTAAATTGATTCAATGAGTCATAATCTAAATTAGACTTATTGAACACATGAATCAACTTGAGTCCAACTCAAGTTAGCCCAATTAGGATTACTCTTAATCCAATTTGATTCATCAAATGAATCTAATCCTCTTGGTTCATCATATGAACCTAATCTCCATCTAATTATCCTTAGTGTGTGACCCTATAGGTTCTTGTAACGTTGGCAATGCCCCTAAACCTATTTAGGAGCATAAGTAATGAGCGGTATCTAACAACACATCATTACTACCCAAGTTACAAGAATGTTGAGATCCAACATCACCTTGTGACTACTAATTGTGACTCCTCACAAAATATGACAAGTGTCCTTCTATCCTAGACATCTAGATTAATCAATATGAGGCATAGACCGTGTCATCCTCTAATCAATCTAAATCTTGAACTCCAAGCAGACTCACTAAATCAAATGAGCTCAATATCCTATATTGACTCATTTGGGCATGGCCATGCACTTCGTGGTCTCACTCTATCAAGAATATCGATGTCACTCCCGTCATATAGGAGGGATAGATCCCATCTACATCACTCACATCCCTCTGCATAATTCGTTACATACCTAGTAATCGCCTTTATAGTCCACCCAGTTACGGGTGACGTTTGACGAAACCAAAGTACATAACTCCTTATGTAGGGATCCATGGTGACTTCAGGTCTAAGGACTAGTAGTCATACTAATAGCCACATGAGAAAGTATATGACACTCATATAACGATCCATGATACTTTCTCATGGCGGGTCATTCAGTATACATTCTCTAATGTATACCCATGTGTCAACTTGATATCTCTATATCCATGACTTGTGAGATCAAGTCATCGAGTTGACCTACATGCTAGTCTTATTGCATTAATATTGTCCCTGAATGTTAATACTCGACTAGGAATGATTAAGAGTAGTGTTCCCTATATCATCTCACTATCGGTTTAGCTAACCGATTGATATAGGTAAGAACCTTCTACTCAAAGATGTTATTATACTTAGTTTATTTGGTACCAATACAAGTAAGTATAATAACCAAAAATCAAATGCCTTTATTTATATATAAAATGATACAACAAGTCCTTAATACAATTATCAAATGATTGGCTCTAGGGCTCTAACTAACAATCTCCCACTAGCACTAGTGTCAATCAGTGTAGGCTCTAAGCCCCAATGACCTAGTGTGACCATCATGCTTCCTCTGTGCCAAAGCCTTGGTCAAGGGATCTGCGATGTTAGCTTCTGTAGGTACTCTGCATATCTTCACATCTCCTCTCTCGATAATCTCTCGAATGAGATGGAAGCGCCGTAGTATGTGTTTGGTCCGCTAGTGTGAGCGAGGTTCCTTTGCCTGTGCTATAGCTCCATTGTTGTCACAATAGAGCTCAATGGGGTCAGCAATGCTAGGAACCACCCCAACTTCAGTGATGAACTTGCGGATCCAAACTGCCTCCTTTGCTGCCTCTGATGCAGCAATGTACTCGGCCTCTGTTGTAGAATCGACACATGTCCTGCTTACTCTTCCATCTCACAAGACCACCATTAATGCAAAACATGAACCACGACTGTGATCTATAGTCATCCTGGTTTGAAGCTAGCATCACTGTAACGCTTTACGGCTAGCTCATCATTGCCTCCATATATCAAGAAATATTCTTTAGTCCTTCTTAAGTATTTAAGAATATTCTTGACCGCTATCCAGTGACTTTCACAGATCGATGGTATCCGCTCGTCATGCTCAAAGCATACGAGACATCGGTCGAGTACATAGCATGGCGTATGATCCATCCTATGGGTGAGGCATAAGGGATCTGATCCATGCGGTCTCTCTCTCTCTAGAAGAGGGACCTTGAGTCTTGAAAGACTCACGCCATGTGACATCGGCAATCCCTTTGTATGGCAAACCGAAGAAGTACCTTGTCAATGTATGTACTCTGACTTAGGCCAAGCAATCTCTTAGATCTATCTCTATAGATCTGTATCCCTAGAATGTGGGATGCCTCACCTAAGTCCTTCATTGAGAAGCAACTCCCTAGCCAGGTCTTGACAGACTAAAGTAAAGGGATGTCCTTCCCAATGAGTAGTATGTCATCCACATACAATATGAGGAAGACAACTATGTCTCCTACAACCTTCTTGTAGACACAAGGCTCATCTTCGTTCTTGATGAAACCAAACTGTTGATTGCATCATCGAATCAAAGATTCCAGCTCCGAGAAGCTTGCTTTAGTCCATAAATGGACCTATGCAGCTTGCATACTCTGCTAGTATGATGTGGATCTACAAAACCCTCAGGTTGTGTCATGTACACATCCTCGAGTAGGTTTCCATTCAGAAACGCGGTTTTGACATCCATCTGTCATATCTCATAGTCATGGTAGGCTGCAATAGCAAGCATGATCCGAATGGACTTAAACATCGCTACTGGAGAAAAGGTTTCATCATAGTCAATACCATGAATCTGCTTGAAACCTTTAGCTACCAAGCGACCCTTATAGATAAGTCCATCCATGTCAGTCTTTCTCTTAAAGACCCACTTACACCCAATGGGTTTTACCCCTTCAGGTGGATCAACCAAAGTCCATACTTGGTTGGTGTACATGGATTCCATTTCGGATCTCATGGCCTCTAGCCATTTCTCAGAATCTGGTCTCATCACAGCTTCCTGATAGGTGGTAGGCTCATCCTCTATGAGCATAACGTCATCATGGTCAGACAAGAGAAATGAGTATTTCTCAGGCTGACGACGTACCCTATTAGACCTGCGAAGAGGTATGTCTACTTGAACTGGTTGTTGTTCCTCAACTCTTTGTGGAACAACATCATCTACAACACTTTGTGGTTCCAGTTCAACTTCCATCGAGGCTTCAGTGCTATTGTTCGCATCTTGAACTTCTTCAAGATCGAACGTGCTCCCACTAGTCTTTCTAGAAACAAAGTTCCTTTCTAGAAAGACCCCAGTCTTTGACACAACTACCTTGTGCTGACTGGGAATGTAGAAGCAATATCCCTTAGTTTCCTTGGGATATCCAATAAAGTAGCACTTGTCGGATTTGGGTCCTAACTTGTCTGAGACTTGATGTCGAACGTAAGCCTCACAACCCCAAATCCTCATGAAAGACACCTGGGCATCTCTCCCAGTCCATATCCTATATGGTGTCTTTATCACGGCCTTGGATGGAACTCGGTTGAGTATAAAAGCTGTCGTGTCTAGAGCATAGCCCCAAAGGTATGTCGGAAGATATGTGTGACTCATCATCGATCGTACCATATCTAATAGGGTACGATTCCTCCTTTCGGATACACCATTCCACTGTGGTGTTCCAGGAGGAGTGAGTTGGGATAGAATCCCACACTCAGCTAGATAGTCATGGAACTCATGGCTAAGGTATTTTCCACCTCGATCAGATCGAAGTATCTTAATACTCTTGTCAAGCTGGTTCTGTACTTCATTCTTGAATTCTTTGAACTTTTCAAAGGATTCAGACTTATGTGTCATCAAGTACACATAACCATATCTACTGAAGTCATCAGTCAATGTGATGAAGTACCTATAACCGCCTTTAGCAGCGACATTGAAAGGGCCACATACATCACTATGTATGAGTCCTAACAAATCAGTCGCTCTCTCGCTGTGCCCACTAAAGGGAGTCTTGGTCATCTTGCCTCATAGGCATGACTCGCATACCTCATATGATTCAAAATCAAATGAGTCCAGCATACCATCCTTATGGAGCTGGGATAAGCACTTGTCAATTATATGACCTAAGCGACAATGCCAGAGGTAGGTTTGGTTCATGTCGTTTGACTTGAACCTCTTGGTATTTATGTTATAGATAGGGCTCTCAAGGTCTAGAATATAGAGTCCGTTTATCATAGGTGCACTACAATAGAACATATCGTTTAAAAAGACAGAACAACATTTGTTCTTTATTGTAAATGAAAAACTTTTCTTGTCCAAACAAGAAACTGATATAATGTTCTTAGTTAATGCAGACACATAACAACAATCGACTAACTCTAGTACAAGCCCAGAGGGCAGAGATAGAAAGTAAGTCCCTACAGCAACAGCAGCAACCCGTGCTCCATTGCCTACTCGTAGGTCCACCTCGCCCTTTGTCAATGCCCTGCTATTTCTCAGCACCTGCACATCAGTATAAATGTGAGAAGCACATCCAGTATCTAATACCCATGATGTAGAAATAGATAGATTGACTTCTATAATATATATACTTGAAGTGGAAGTCTCACTTCACTTCTTCTTAAGATCCTCCAAGTATACCTTGCAGTTCCTCTTCCAGTGCCTGGTCTGACCGCAGTGGTAGATGTCATGAAGCCTTTTGTTGTAGTGGTGCCTTGCCTTTGCCCTTGGCTTGGGACTTTCCCTTGCCTTTGGGCTTGCCCTTGCCCTTATGTTTCTGAACCATCAGAACAGTGTTGGGCTTAGCCTTCTTAAGGTTCAGCTCAGCAGTTCTTAACATGCTAAGCAGCTCAGGCAATGGCTTGTCAATCTCGTTCATATTGTAGTTTAGAACGAATTGACTGTAACTATCCGGCAAGGATTGCAAGATCAGGTCAGTGGCCAGCTCTTGGCCAAGTGGGAACCCCAACCTTTGTAGGTTCTCTATGTACCCAATCATTTTGAGTACATATGAGCCTACAGGAGCCCCGTCTGACATCTTGCACTGAAACAGTGCCCTTGAGATCTCAAATCTCTCATGCCTCGCTTGACCTTGATACAGTTGACGAAGATGTTCAACCATATCGTAAGCGCCCATTAACTCGTGTTGCTTCTGAAGCTCAGAGTTCATGATCGCGAGCATTAGACAAGACACATCTAATGCGTCATCTTGATGCTTCTTGAAAGCATCTCGGTCAGCTCGCGGGGCAGTGGCAGGAGGAGCCTCTGGAATGGGCTGCTCCAGAACGTACAGTTTACGTTCTTGGGTGAGAATAATTCTCAGGTTCCTGTACCAGTCCAGGAAGTTTGCTCCGTTGAGCTTGTCCTTCTCGAGGACAGATCGCAGGGAGAAGGTGTTCGTATTCGACGTCATGGTAATCTACAACAGAATAAAAGCATAAATAAATATCATATTCTTAATCATTTAATTAGGCCTTTAACTAAATGATGCTCCCACTGAATTCTATAATTCATGTGGGACAAGATCCACATCATACTAACCCTTGAGTTAGCTTTGGCTAATACGCCCAAGACTTAGTATGATCGGTAGGTAACGATTACCAATTACATCTCTATGCAACTCTTGTTTATATGATCAAAATCCGTATTTATATTAAAACTCGAGTTAGCTTTGGCTAATACGCCCAAGAGTTAATATAAACGTGATTTTGACCTATCTACCAACCATTGGATAATGCCTATAGTTAAACTCGATCCAATTGAGTTAACTAGTTACTCAATCTAATTGAGTTGTACTCACCCATGCGTTGATAGGAGGGACCAAAATTGTCCCTCCGTACCCTACCAAGATAGTATGTGTTGCTCTGCTTTGGCAGATTCAACAACAACATGCGATCGAGGTAGTGGTAGGTATCACGGCAAGGTAGGCATTACGAGTTGACGTGATTTAGATCTAATCTAAATGATGATGAGTATCAAATACTTGATTTAGATCTAATCTAATCGTGGGGTGCATCATGTGCACGATTTAGATCTAAACTAATCGCTAGGCACTAATTAACTACTTAATTAAACATGCATCACATACATATAAGCAATTAATTAAATTATTTTGTGATTGTGTCATGGCCCTACTACGATCTTCTCAAGCCAATGAGAAGATCGAATGGTCAACCCAAGGTCAACAGCTTCTCAAGCTTCTTCCTTTGACCACCTTGTGTTGCTCGCGCCCTCCTCGTAACTACGTCTCGTGTGGACCTTCCATCGCTTCAAAATTACATTACAATTTTGAAACTAGAGTTACATTCGAGTCTAAATCTAATTTACAACCAGAATATAAGAGAAAGGCACGACGCGCAGGTCGTGAAAATAAAATAAATAAAAGAATAAATACAGCACGCACATCACATAATGGCACGCAGGCCGTATTATGAATTACAACACATTTCTAAATCCAATTTGGGTCGTTTGGGCCATGACTATCACAAAATTAATATATAATTCAAAATTATATATTTCTATAATTTTTTGTAATTTATTTTATAATTTTACAATTTTTACGGGTACAATTTCCCGGCGGTTCCGTTTAGCGGTTTTCGGACGCAATCGCGGAACGAATCCCCTTGCGGGGCCAGGGGGAGCGCCCCTACCCGCGATCTAACCATCGCGAGGGTTCCTTTGCGATCTAACAGCGCCTTAGCCCACTGTCCCAAAAAGATTTGGGGCAAAACCAAGACATTTTGGAAAAATCTTCCCGGTAGCGGAAGTCTACAAGTGCCGAAACACTTGTGCTTTGCTTCTACGAGAAAATTACCCATAAAAACTATCAAAAACCTAAATTTACAGAAAATCACAAAAGCTATTTTTTTCATAAAATCAAAAACAAACTCGTACATGCCTTCGCACGTGGCTCTGATACCACTGTTGAGTTTTTCGGGCCGCGAAAACCTCATTTTCGCGTCGTGGAAACCCCGAATCACCCATGCCACTAGATCTCGTGTGAAGGATAGATTTCAAAATTTTACATGTACGAGTTTCTACTTAGATCTACTCCTAGATCTACATGAAAAAAGGGCTATACCTTTGAAGCGAAGCCCTTCGCGTTCCCGTTTGTCCAAACGGTGTCGGATCTCAAGAGTATCAAAATAGATACTCCTCTAGAAGTATCCACACGAACTAATTAGGTGGAGAAGACCTAAACGAATGTGTGCTAGCACCTTGATAGGTCACGGCAAGAGAGGAGAAGAGGGAGAGGGAGAGCTTGAGAGGAAGAAGAGAGAGTGAATGCACACATGAATGAAAAATTCATTCCACACCACACCATAGTGGTCGGCCACATTCAAAAGAATGTAACTCCCAATTTGCATTAAGTGCAATTAATGTGTAGCCATTAAAGTGAAGAATTGTAACCTCCATGAGGTGGCATCTCACTTAATTAATCATGATGATGTGGAGCATCATCATTGGTTCACATCTTGCCAACTCATTAATGATGTGGCAAAAAGTCAAGTCAAACTTGACTCTTTCTCTTCCTCTCAAGTCAAGTCAAACTTGACTTAATCTCTCTCATGGTTGATCTAATCCAACCATTTAATTCAAGCCAATTTAATATAATGAATCTAATTCATTTAATTAAATTGATTCAATGAGTCATAATCTAAATTAAACTCATTGAACACATGAATCAACTTGAGTCCAACTCAAGTTAGCCCAATTAGGATTACTCTTAATCCAATTTGATTCATCAAATGAATCTAATCCTCTTGGTTCATCATATGAACCTAATCTCCATCTAATTGTCCTTAGTGTGTGACCCTATAGGTTCTTGTAACGTTGGCAATGCCCCTAAACCTATTTAGGAGCATAAGTAATGAGCGGTATCTAACAACACATCATTACTACCCAAGTTACAAGAATGTTGAGATCCAACATCACCTTGTGACTACTAATTGTGACTCCTCACAAAATATGACAAGTGTCCTTCTATCCTAGACATCTAGATTAATCAATATGAGGCATAGACCGTGTCATCCTCTAATCAATCTAAATCTTGAACTCCAAGCAGACTCACTAAATCAAATGAGCTCAATATCCTATATTGACTCATTTGGGCATGGCCATGCACTTCGTGGTCTCACTCTATCAAAAATATCGATGTCACTCCCGTCATATAGGAGGGATAGATCTCATCTACATCACTCATATCCCTCTGCATAATTCGTTACATACCCAGTAATCGCCTTTATAGTCCACCCAGTTACGGGTGACGTTTGACGAAACCAAAGTACATAACTCCTTATGTAGGGATCCATGGTGACTTCAGGTCTAAGGACTAGTAGTCATACTAATAGCCACATGAGAAAGTATATGACACTCATATAACGATCCATGATACTTTCTCATGGCGGGTCATTCAGTATACATTCTCTAATGTATACCCATGTGTCAACTTGATATCTCTATATCCATGACTTGTGAGATCAAGTCATCGAGTTGACCTACATGCTAGTCTTATTGCATTAACATTGTCCCTAAATGTTAATACTCGACTAGGAATGATTAAGAGTAGTGTTCCCTATATCATCTCACTATCGGTTCAGCTAACCGATTGATATAGGTAAGAACCTTCTACTCATGGACGTTATTATACTTAGTTTATTTGGCACCAATACAAGTAAGTATAATAACCAAAAACTAAATGCCTTTATTTATATAGAATATGATACAACAAGTCCTTAATACAATCATCAAATGATTGGTTGTAGGGCTCTAACTAACAAAAACGATAACAGCAGCACCTCTTCTTTCAGCCTAATATACCTTCAAAAATTTGACAATAGTCATTGGCTCTAAGAATCAAAAAGGCGAGATTAACCCTTGATCATCAGATCAAGCATGCTCAATAACACAATCCTAGTAATCATTACAGATCCGACCGATGCTTCGATTTCCTTAGCTAATCACATCACATCAATGGGCGTGACCTCAAAAAAGTACCATCAAGGTACACTCAACTCGAAAACCAAAGTTGATCATGTATGACCCACATTTAATACTCATGGCGATATTTAATGTGAGGCAGCGTCCAAATCCCTTTTTTGGATCCATCACTTGGCTTCTTTAACCAACCTTGATAACTCGGATACAACCATTACTAACTCAATGACTTCATTTTTCCACAACATAACAGTTAATTAGCTAAACTCATAGATCCTTCAGTTAGACTCGAGAGAAGGCTTATAATCTGGAAAAAATAATAAGGGATGTCCATGTGTACCAAGGGAGTCAAAGAGAAGGTTAGCAATCTCACTAAGTAAATATCCAAGATGAGAGGATCGTTGTTGACTCAACTGTTATATTTTAGAGTGTCCTAAGATAATCACCATAGATATTGTATTATTTATTTGATAAATAAAATTTTTTATTTGAGTGTACATTCTATATGTATATGATATTGATCTTAAACTCAATTAATGGAGTTCACAATACAATGTATAGCATAAGAGATATTGTGATTGGATCACAATTAGTGGTATCTCTCTATATGTGATTATGTACGTATTGAAATATTTTCTAGTCGATAAATTGATGAGATTAGACATTATCAATTCTTTAAGACTATCATATGTTATGCTCCTTGGTTTATCTAAGCAGTCGGTCCTCACTAGCTAGAAACATTGGGATGTTGAGAATTAATATATAGATATTGGTTAAGGGTAACAAGTTCATTGGATATAACCTGTTATGAGATTTCATGTGGTTCTATACATGTTAATGAATATCTTATTGTAGTTCAAGTGTAAGTTTCCTTAAACTTGAAGTATTTAAGTCATCTTGGTTATGGAGACTTATACTTTGACATTTTAGCAAACATTACCTAGGAGGTATAAGTCAATATACTATAAGGTATTTGAATAGCCCACAGAGGTTTCACTAGTCCTTTGATAAAGTAGATGTATACCCTAAGGAATATTGTCATGATATTCATAAGTCTTTGGCTAAACCATTACACATCAAAAGAATGATTTTCTTAAACATGTATTTGAGTAATTTGAATCCATGGGAGAAGGAACTATTATTTGACCTAGGTGTGACGTAATCAACCTAGTGAGGATTGACACATAGAACATGTCATGAACTAAGTGTGTATAAGATGAGTGAAAGAACAAGCACACTGATAATTATAGCTGTTGAAGGGTTCAAAATTATTCTGAGATCAATTATAATTTTTTTGTCAATTAGGGATCATGATGTACTAATAGGTGTCACTCATAATCAATTCATAATTAATGGTCAATTATAAATGACCAACATAACCAAAAACATGTTTGCCTCTTTTCATTTGCACTATGAATATATTCAAAAGACATAAAACAAGTTTGGAAATTAGATTTTTAGATTAAGAGAGATTAAGTCTAGTAGGATCAGACAAAAGAGGCAAATATGAAAAGTATTTGAGGGTCGGAAGAGATGGTGGACCACGCCTATTGTAAGCAACTTGAATTCATTAAGGTTTAATAATAAACCAAATTAGTTTGATTTAATTATGAGCTAAAATTGGTTTGGTTGTAGCCAAGTTGGCTTCATGTTTGAACCAAACTTAATACTAATAGATTTGGTTGACTTAATGGGTACGAGTTTGATCTTGCTTATCAAACCCTATGGAGGCGTATAAATACCCATCCATGAGAGAAAAAAAGTGTCAAGAAAAATCTAAAATTGTTTTAGGGTTTCTCTTCCTCTCCCTCTCCCTCTCTTGCATTGCTGAACAAAAGAGGGTCACTACCCCCTATGTGCCACCGCAAACCACCCACCATCGGTCACTTTTACTGTTGTCGGACTCCTTTGCTATCGTTTGTTTCCTTTAGTCACCGACCCTTGTCATCGTTATCCGAACAACATCCCAAAAGGTTGTTGTCCTGATTGGTCTCGTTGCCTCCCAACCTGCCATCCCCACCTGTTACCGATTTTCCCCCAGGTAGTTACCCTCTGCCTTAGGCCCAAAAGCCATCAGAAGTTTCTACTTAGGTCGTCAGACAATAGTAAAAGGTTGTTGGCTTCTTCTCTATTTGTGCCGCCAAGTTTCCCTTACCATCGGGCACAAAATCGAGCCAGGGTTCTCTCTCGGATCATGTCGTCTCCTCGCTTTGGCTAATACCAAAGCGAAGACATAAGTTGTAACTTAGAGAAGTCATCTTGAAGGTATCGGCAAGGATATGAATAGAGACAATCCTTGTGAGGGTTTCTCATTGATGTTGTTTTCGTTAAACACCATCCGTCAAGTATAACCTCTAAATGAAGTTTTATTCTACGATTATGTTTACACAAGTTTGTTCTTATGGTGTCTGTGATATGTGTTGTAATAATTTAGAAAATTATTATGCTACCACTACATATTTTATGAAAATAAAATTTAAAAAGCACATAGAAACACCCAACATCAATGACCCTTGACTCGACCATCTAGATAGCTCAAGGAATACTCCACTCAGTTCAACACCCTGGCCCAATAGTCAGATTTGCCCACTGCTCATCCGACATTCTGTACCATCTCCTTCAACTTGATCATCCATTATTCTTCAATTTAATGTTATCATTCCACTTAGTCAGCTCAATTTTCTAATTCTCCCAGTCAGTTCGCCCAACTCCAGGGGTTCAGCTCCCTGACCCAGTGCTATACTCACTCTTAGTTAGTTTGCTTCACTTCGGGGGCTCAGCTCCCTGACCTAGTGCTTTTCTCACTCCCAGTCGGTTTGTCCGACTTCAGGGGCTCAGCTCCCGACCTAGTGCTCTACTCATTCCAAGTCAATCCGCCCAACTCTAGGAGTTCAGCTCCCCGACCCAGTGATTTGTTCACTCCCAGCTGATTTGCCTGACTCTAAGGGGTTCAGCTTCCCTAACAACCTGCAATGACTTGCTCAAGCTTTCGTTACTTAATGGGCCTAACCCTTAGGCCCAATGAACCCCAATCTTGTGGGTTGGCACCATAAATGCTATGACATGTAGGTTGTTAGAGCACATGGAGTGGTATGATTATATCAGATATAGATATCATACAGCAAAGATATTGTGATGGGGCATTTTCTTTACTATGACGCAATATCTAATTAAGGAGGAGAGAATATCATTTTAGTGATGTTATAAAAGGAGCCCACAACCATGGGCCAAGGTACGCTCATTCACGCACGCATACAAGACTTCTACTATTACTATTCTTCTTCATTCCTATTGCCATAATTTGACTTGAGCGTCGAAGTAGATGAGTCAAGGTACCTCTTTGCCTCCATTCTAACTCTCCCTCTTTCTTTTATTTCCTCTCCTTTTTAAGATCGGCGGACATCTTTGACGATCCCTTCTTCCCTCGATATTCGAAGACTTAATCAGCAAAGAATACAGCTCATCGGTGGTTGTCCATCGACGATCTCAAATAGAATCAAATATCAATCATGAAATACGAAAACATTATTTAAGATGATGAACCATTATAATAAACCAAATCATATAAATATTCAATTCAAGTAACTAAAGACGACGACAACAACAATCAAATCTTCATCCCCCTAGGCTTAACCCCTATTGTCTGTATGAATTTTTTGGTGTCATTAGGCTTGACCCCTTATTGTCTCATTATCTAAATAATTTTATTATATTTTATTATCGCAAACTAAGTCTTTTTGGTCTCCCTCTTTCCCTATTAATGTATGTATTTGTCATAGTCTCATATCGCCTAACTGGAATATTTGTTGGATGCTTAAGTATATACTCATATCATCTTAAATATGTCTCTCGGAGTTTTCAATCAATAGGGGCAACCCTAACTTTCTTATTAATATTTTTGTTTCTTATTTTATCCATTCATATATATCCATACATACATCTTATCATCCTCATCTATGTGACTTTCATCTTTTACTCGTGTGTTTACTTCCTAGTTTAACATTCAACTGTATATAATGTATCAAATCTAATTATTATTTTATAAAACTTCTATTTAAATATTAAAAATATTTTACAATCATAAAGACATCTATGTCATCCTCCATTTCAACCTCTCGGTCACACCAACTCACAAGGAATTAACAATCTCTCTCATTAATTAGTGCACTCGAACCCATCTAGAAAACTCAAACAATAGATTTTGGTATACAAAATAAGTTGAAACCGATTGAGTAATTAGGCGTTTCTTGGGTATTAATTCCTTGGTGGCATCCTTATGTATGAAAACTCTAACTTATTCTCACAAAGTTGATAAGTGTAGACCAATACAAGAGAAGCTAAGTGAGATTGAAAATGCTCGAGAGATTAGTAAATAAAGAGTGTTTACTACTTTTGAGATTGAATATAGATCATTGATTTTTCATTTATAGAAAAAATATTTTCTTATTTATCACTCTTTACTAATTATTATTAAAATCGGATCTTCTATATTTCTACACAAGAGATTGAATGGGTTTAAGAGATCAGCAAATGAAGATTTTTACTAATATTAGTAAAGTAGGATTTTTCAGTATTTGTACATTAAATATTATTATATTCTGTTGAAATAGTTGTTAGAGAAGATGATAACTACTATCAAAATTCAAGTGGAGCAAGATTTTTAGTAAAGGAGTAATGACACTATTTATCCAACAATTCTACAAATTATTTTAAAGCTAAATTCTAAATTTCTTTCTTAATTTAATTTGGCCATCCAATCGTTTGCATCTTCTATCTGTTGCCTAAAGAAGTATCTTAAATAGCTCCTATAAATCAACACAATTTAGTACATTTAAAGAAGAATATTATCCTAACATTTTAAGACATTATCAATTATCGAAGCAATGAAAAAGAAACACATTCGAAACTAAAAGCTCGCACACCGACTTAATTCGATATTAGAATCAGCATAGCAAGTTATTTTACTAAGATTTTAGAATACGATCTTAGCACTTAGTTCATACTAGTCATGTGAAATTAGCTATGTTAGAGTGTGTGAGTTGCAAAGGATTAAAGAGAGTTTAATCCATCCAATTCTTAATCAATTTTTAAAATTTTGAGTTCCATGTGTTTCTTTCACAAGCTACTATCATCCTAAATCATGATCTTTCATAAAAGTCTTATGAATTTCGAACGAGAATTCCAAATCTTCGACTAACTCACACAAAAACATACATCGGACCACTAAATCTTCAAAATCAAATTTCTCCTCGACCCCTAAACCAATTGAGTCGAGATTATACTCGTTGGAAAGCTAAGGTTCAAAGCTACAATCTCCTCTAGACCTTGGTCAAAACCAACCATCGCAACAGGATTCATTCCCATCCAAAGTGAGGAGAGAAGCACACCAAAACCCTCATCAATTAGCATAGCCATCTCAAGGCTCCAAGCATCATCCTGACCTGAACATCTTGCCCAATCTGATCCGTCCGAGCTGCGCGATCCGACGATCCAAATTTGAAGCGGGGGGAGCAGTCGATCCGTGTGTTGCCTCTGGGGACCAATCGGCGCTCGTCGACCTGACTTCCTATCTGTATTTAAACTCCACCCTCTCTCCTGCAGCCTCTCATCCCACGCTCTCGCTTTGCGTCGACTGTTCGATTCGGTTACTTTGAGCTCGTGAAATCGGAGCCATGGCGTCCAAGGGATCGAAGGCGAAGAAGGCGGCGGTGCATCCTCCCTATGCAGAGGTTAGTGTTCTTGGGATTAGGGTTTGATTGGATTTGGTTTTGTGGATTTTGGGGGTTCTGATGGCGGAGTGGCTTTGGATCTTTAGATGATCAAGGAGGCGATCGTGACGCTGAAGGAGAAGGGCGGGTCGAGCACGTATGCGATCGGGAAATTCGTCGAGGACAAGCATAAGGCGCACTTGCCGCCCAATTTCCGCAAGTTTCTCCTCGTTCAGGTTAAGAAGCTCACCGCCGAGGGGAAGCTGACCAGAGTTAAGAGCTCCTTCAAGCTTTCCAGCCCCGCCGCTCGCCTGGCTCCTGCGAAGCCCAAGCCGAAGGCTAAATCTGCTCCTTCTGCCGCCAAATCTAAACCCAAAGCCGCTGTTGCTGCGGCCCCCAAACCGAAGGCGAAGGCCAAGCCGTCCGTCAAGCCGAAGCCCAAGGCCACTCCAGCGAAGCCCAAAGTGGCGTTAAAGCCAAAGCCTAAGACGGCGGCAAAGGTTCCGGCGAAGCCCAAGGTGGCACTAAAGCCAAAGCCCAAGGCGGCGGAGAAGGTGGTGAAGAAGGCCGCTCCGGCTAAAAAATCGGGCGAGAAGAGGAAGCCTGCCTCGAAACCAAAACCGAAGGCAGCTGCTCGGCCGTCAAAGGCTGCGAAGACAGGAAAGAAAGACACGCCGACGAAGAGACCTGCTGCTCCAGCAAAGGGCACAGCGACGGGGAAAAAGGCGACGCCGAAGAAGGCAAAGAAGTAGATGATTCGACTCGATAATTATGTTTGTTTGTTTTTAGTTTTGTGTTCCATAAATTTAGGGCATCTTCTGAAGACAATTGTTGTGTTTACTTTCAATGGGTCTAACAACGCTTTGTATAATTGGAAGGGGTTGATTATGGCAGTGTGATTACTCCACCTGACTTGTCCTGGGTTTCATGGAACGAGACGAAGGGTGAGGTTATCGTTTCGGCAGCGTTTGCCATCGCCAGTTGTGATTGTTCACCGTTTGTTGGCGCATGTGACTGCGTCGCCAATTGTTTGCACGTTGCTGCTGCATGTGACTCTCGCTGCTCGCGTGTGTGTGCAGCAAGAGCAAGAGATTTTTGTTTTTTGTTTTTTTTGGTTATCACTAACCAATTGATTTTATGCAAGTTTTTTTTTATGGATCATCAAAGTAAATTTAAAAGTATTTGTATGGTGTTGAAGAGATTACATGAAAACCCTACTGTTGCATCATACTCTGGGGTTTGGTTAGTCGACGATTAGTGACCGCTGCATCATTATTACCCCGAAGGTTGATTAGTCAATGATTAGTACAAATAATACAGCAGTTTGTTGAGTTAAATTTTCCCGGGGATCGAGTTTAACTTGTTTGGGTTGGGTCGCATGTTTAGGTAAGAAGTGATTTGTGTTCGAGGGTTTTGAATCTTCATTTGTTTTTAAGGACATTTCTAATCGTTAAAATTCTAAATGATTTTTTTTTTAATGATTCGAATGTCATATCAACCTTATAAAAACTTATTAAAACATTTCAATGTAAGTTAACCAATGGTTAAAGCTTGCAGTGGGTTTTTTTATAATCTAATTTATAATATATAGTTGTATGATTCGTATTACATCTATTTCAATAGGTAAGAAAAGATAAATTTCAAATCTCATTTCTATAATGATTTAAGATTTTTTATTTAACTTTTTTATTTTAAAATTTGTTTATAAATCTTACATAGAAGATGCCCCATTTTTTTTAATGTTGCCCGCTCACGACTTTCACAAAATCCTTATCCACTCTATTGAAATATCTTATTGCCACTGACGACCTCCAATTCATATAAACCGTTGAATTTGATTATTTTAAAATGTTCGATACCATAATTATAATAATTAATTTTTATTCTCAATTATATTAATTCATTTTGTCATTGGATATCTTAACATCTTTCAATATTATGACTTCTAAGTTATAATTCAATATTCAATTTCATATAAAATAGTAAATTCAACCGTGTAATTATTACAAAACACATACCATGCATCAAAGTCCGAGTAAAGTCAAAATACTTGGCAAATCATCATTGAGTAGAAGTAGATATTAGCAGATGAAAAATAAATTTAAGTGGATAATAAAAAAATTAACAGCTATTATTATTATTATTAGTAGTAGTAGTAATAGTAGTATGCCAATGAAACGAGCTACGTACTAATTAAGTCTTTTGGTTTAAAGTATTGAAATACATTATCTAGATTGCTAATTAATAAAATGCTATATTCCAGATACTAGTAATCTTTTTGCCCAAAATGCAATTTTGAAGGTTTCTAATATAAAAATACGCTAAAGTAGAAGTGATTTTAACCTAGAAAAAGATTCAAAAGCACCAAACACCATGCTAAATTTCAGATGAACACGCAGGATCAAACCATACACTACTGTGCAATCATCTCCACAAAATGGAGCCAAAAACCGGAGTCTGATTTTTCTTTTTTCTGTTCTTGTTACGCTGCTTTCTTTGGGGACTTGGTGGCCTTCGACGGCGACTTGGGTTCCTTGGCGGCGTCCTTCTTCGGCAGCAGAACCGGGTTGATGTTGGGAAGCACGCCGCCGTGAGCAATGGTGACGCCGCCGAGGAGCTTGCCCAGTTCCTCGTCGTTGCGGATGGCGAGCAGGACATGGCGGGGGATGATGCGGTTCCTCTTGTTGTCGCGCGCCGCGTTCCCGGCCAGCTCCAACACCTCCGCCGCCAGGTACTCCAGCACGGCCGCCAGGTACACCGGCGCGCCGCTGCCGACGCGCTGCGCGTAGCGGCCCTTCTTCAGGAAGCGGCCGATGCGGCCGACGGGGAACTGGAGGCCGGCCTTGATGGAACGCGACACGGACTTCTTCTTCGGACCACCAACCTTCCTCCCGGCGGCGCCCTTCTTCACCTTGCCGGCGACTGCTCCGCCCGCCTCCATCTCGATCGATCGAACGTGGTACTTGGGCGGGATCTCGTTTAGGTTTTGAAAACGATCGCGGTTGTTTTCGATGCGATTTAAAATTCCAAGGGAATCATCAATTTATAGCCCACGCCTCTTTGCTTGTTCGCCGTAGGCCCTCGAATCGCTTCCCTCAGCCGTTGGATAGCTTCAAAATTAACGGTTGAAGATTATTCAAGTCACGATCCGTGGGACTCCGCGTGCGCCAATGAAACAGCCCTCACGCTTTAAGGCTTTTCTCATTGATGTTGCACTAACCTCGAATCATGTAAAATTATTTTATACAATACATAATTAATAACCTAACATCACTTTATATAAATTTATATCGATATAAGAGACAAGAAATTTAAAAATATGAGCACAATATTTAAATTTCTGTAAGAAGTTATGGTTCAAATCTTATAGATTGTTAGGGAGGACAAAGGATCAGATTTGAATCGATTTCTTATCCTTCTATTCTATCTTATGTATCATCCTTCTCTCTATCCAATTTTCAAATTCCCTTCCCATCTCCATTCCCATGGCCACATGGGAATGGGGGCAATCGCCCTTAACATTTTTAAAAAAAAAGAATAATACTATAAACTTTTGACTTGTTGATTCATCATCATTCGTCATTAGAAAATTAAAATTAATCATATATTTAGAAAATGATCGACCCAAGCTATCCATTGATATTACTTTTATAAGGAAATATCGTGACTTAAAACATTAAGTATTGAATTTTAAAAATAATAAATTAAATCATAAAATATAAAATGAGAGCATTAAATTAAAATTAGATCGGATTTAAACTAAATTTTATAGGATCGAAACAAATGAGAAAAGAGGGGGCTGAATCTCATTTTTAAAACTTTTCTTTTTATCTTTTAAAACCTTTTCAAGAACTCGAGTACACAATAGAAAAAATAAAACACAGCGAAAAGTAAGAACAATTTTATTTTTTACTTGGTTTGTAGCCCCGCGACTACTACTCCAAAGTTTACAATCCCTTGAATTATTTTGATTGATCAATCCACTAAAATCTCCTCCAAAAACCTTCGGACAAAGAGATTGAATACAAAGAGAATGAAAGTGTAACACACTACACTTTCATATACAAGTTCAAAAATTGAAATAAAAAAACTAGTTTATCGATAATGATTGCAGCTGAAGTTTTGAAGCTTGATGTCAGTGTCATTTTTCTACAGTAGTTAGCCATAGTAGAGTCGCAACATGATGGTTACAGAGAGACGGTGCAACAGAACGATTTAGGAAGCGTGAAAGAAGTTGATAAGAAAAGCACTGGTCGAGCATTTCTCTACATTAAGGGCACTTCGGTTCATCCGAGGTGCCTCCATCAACTTTGGTATATGATCCGATTTGAGAATGTCGTTGTTTAACCTCTTGAGGTCACCTCTAACTGGCTGAGGGTACCTCCAATGCCTCAACCTGAGGCGCCTCCATTAATCTGAGACACCTCCAACGCTAAAGATTTATTTTCGCATCTTATCTGCTCTGGGACATCTCTAGCCATCCAGGGCACCTCCAAGCTTGCCTCGGGGCGCCTCTAATCAACTGAGGCGCACTGAACATTGTTCATTCTAACTTGATTTTTTACTTTGAACACTTGCAAAATAAAGTTAATCCTAATAAAAATACCTATAAACAGAGCTAGCACAGATAATAAAAATTATGAATTAGATCATGTCTAACATGACTCGGATCTAGTCCTGATCTCAACTTACATTTCCAAAATAAAGCTAAGTTGGATCAGTGCCTATAATTCCATTGAACTCGTCCTCACTAGATCTCTCCTACAGTGCTTACCTTACCATTTAGAGAATCACTTGACTCGACGTCTAACCCACCGCGTCTTCCTGCCAGATGCTCGATCTATATTCAGCCAGCTATCAAGTCCTGCTGACATAATTAGACTTTTTACTAGATATCCAGGTCCTCTCTGACCTATCTATGCTTTCTTCTAGTTATCTGGTCCTCCTGACCTAACTATGTTGGTGCAGCGGGACCGGCAAGCGGAGGGTGAATTGCCTGCAACAATTATAAAATTAAATAGAGATAAAATAAAAACAGAGAAAAACAGACTCAGCGTTTAACTTGGTTACAACCAAGACGATTGTTAATCCAAGGCAGTAGGAAAGTGCACTAGGAACGTCTCCTTCTCTGAAGGCGGAGAAGTCTTTTACACTAAGAGCTCTTACAAGTTGCTTGGAAATGAAAATCACAGTTGTTCCTTGAATAGCTGTTCGAGGCCCCTTTATATAGGGGTTCCAGAACTTATCAAATCACCTGATGTTCGGGATTAGGATTTGACTCGAGAGGAATCGGTCGACCGATCCTTAGGTTCGGTCGATCGAACCTGCTGAACCTGCCCAGCCTTCCATCCAAATGCAGCCTCTCTGGATAGAGCCTGCGTTCGGTCGACCGATCAGCCAATGGTCTCCACCTGATTTGGCCCGATCAAATCGCTCGACCAGGTCTCTGATTTATCTTCGGTTCGGCCGACCGATCAGAAGGTTTGGTCGATCGTACGTTTCACCAACTGCTGGTTGCTGACGTGTCACCAACAGCTGGTCTCTGATGATTGGGGTTCGGTCGACTGATAAAGACGTTCGGTTGACCGAACACTTGTCAAGTCTGTCACGCCCCAGAGGAGTCTCTGTCCGAAGAAATTTCGGCAGCATCTCCCCTGTACGGCGGACAATATGAAACTTTCTACATATCACATATACATCAGCCACAAGCGGCTGGAATGATAACAAAAATAAAAACAAACACCACGCAGTTAATATAGTAATCAATAACCATAGGACTCGGACTCAAAATCCACCCTACTCCACTACACTCGTAAAGCTCAAATCCAACGAACTCACCTCTTCTGCCGTCCAGGCAGGCATATAGTAGAATAAAAAAAAACAAACCATCCAAAAGTCCATCAAACGGTAACCATCCGTACAATATCCATAAATAAAATCCCAAAGCCAAACTAAAACATAGTCTGATGGAAGAAAAACCAAAATAAAGCAAATAACAACCTAGTAGGGAACTAGCTCTACTTGCAGATGGGGGGCCAGCTCCGGACAACCTCAACCTGAAAATATATCAACAATGGAGGCGGGTGAGTCCAACACTCGGCAGTACAACCGATATGCATAATAAAACAAATAATAGACAACACTAATCATGCGTATAGTCCTCGAATATGAGGAGGGTAAATGCAACTGAAATGAAATCAAGATAATGTATTGACCGAATCAAAGTATAAAGGTAGCAGTCGTCAGACTGAGTAATCCTGTATGCATGTCAACCAATGCATCCAAACAAATGCAGCATATGTAGCAATCACAAGCAAATAAAAATGCAATAAATGCATATATCAACCCCATACTCGAAATCAATGCTCCTGCAATGACAGTAAACGGGATCTTCGGAGTACTCAGTCCCGTGACCCCAAATCATAAATGGGGAGCTCAATGCTCTCATCTCCGGTACACGATGGCGGGAGGATATCTCTGCCGGCTACGCTGAGTCTCCCGACCAACGGAGCCAAACAAAGTCCACCATCTGCCGGCTACCACTGCTACCCTAAATGCCAACGGAGCCAAACAGGCGGGCCACCACGCCGAGTCACCGACCAACGGAGCCAAGCAAGAACCGCCACACACCACCGGATATACAAATCCATGGGTGATGTGTGCAGTACATGTAACTGGCGATGAGCTCAACCAAAGTAGAGCCGACAATCGCACAGCATGAAATCATGATGCATGATACTGAACATGGCAATCTCATGAATAACATGGCATGATCCATATAAATAGATACAAAGTGTGTACCACAAGAAGACGTATCAAATAGAAGGCACACAAATCGAAGAGGGTATCAAATAAACCCTAGATCCAGAATATAACAGAGCATGTGGTTAGGTCACTACCTAAGGCATATGTGATCAGGTAGATAATATGTAGTGCAGAATAAATAAACAAACAACATGTACTAATCATGTAGTGACCAACCGAAATAAACAGGTAACACAATTACTGTTATATGTTAAACATATTATCATGCATATCAAAAGGCATAAGTCAAAGTACCCGCCTCCGAAAATAGAAAGGATCGTATCCGGTCCAAATCTGACGTCGAGATATCGTCTCGCGTCAAGGTCCTGTGACAAACAAATAAATCTTTTTATTTAGCTACACTCCTATAAATAGCTAAATAAAAACCTCCTACACTAGATTAGGGCAATAACCCAAATCAACAATCACAAAAACCAATCCTTAAACCCTTACCTCCAATTCACAGTCGTTACAAGAACCAATAGCCACTGATTCCAACCACAGCACAACCCCACAGCAAGTTCCTACTGCTGGAATCACAAAATTGCTGCCCAAATTAGAGTTGTTACTGCCGGAATCAGAAACACCCCACAAAACGTAAAAACCTCACCAATCTGTGACCTCCAAGATCAATAAGGCACGCGGCTGGAGGCTAGGGCAGAAGCAAGGAATCGGCTGGGGAAATTCGGGATGAAGGCAGTGGAGAGAAGGTCGACACTGCTCGGCGTCGGCGGAGATGCTAGGGCACAGAGGGAAGGCTCGGCCAAATTTAAACCAGACACGGCACAATAAAGGAAGAAATGGTGCTCTGCCGTGGGGAGGAAGGGAGGCTCGGTCGCCGGCACAGAGAATCGGAGAGGGCGATGGCGCTAGGTTAAACCTAGTGGCCGGCGAGGTATCGGGAAGAAGAAAAGAGGGAGTCGCGGGAGCCGGCGTTGCTTCGATCCAGAGAGGGCAGCGGCGCAAGAGGGCACAGCGGCTTCCGCAGGGCTCAACGGCGGCCGGCGGATCGTGTGCGGCGGCGAAACCGTGCGGCGTCGGTTAGGGCTCGAGAGGGTGCGGCGGCGTCGGGGAAATAGGGAAGAGATGCGGGAAATGGCTCGGGTTCGGCGACAAAAGAAAATGAAAGAAATAAAGAAAATGAAAAAAAATGCGGGAAGGATATATATAAATATAATCTTTTCCTCGCTTAAATCGGGTAGCCTAAACAGGCTTTTCCGGACCCCATTTTTATCCCCGTCAACTCGTCCGTACGAGCTCCGAAAAATTCCCGAAAAATCTCCAAAAATTCTGAAAAATTCCTTTATTAAGATTCGCCTATTTTCCGGTATTTTACATTCTCCCCCACTAATAAAAATTTGGTCCCCAAATTTCGTTATCTACCATCAGCAAGCACTAACAACAGATATAAAGTATAAATGCTGAATGGTAAATTAAATCACATACCTCAAGTGAAAAGATGGGGTATCGAGCTCGGATAGTATCCTCGAGCTCCCAAGTAGCCTCCTCGTCCGAGTGATGCTGCCATCCGACTTTAACCAGCCGGATAGTCTTATTCCGCAACTGACGCTCTTTCCGGTCGAGAATCCGTACCGGAACCTCCTCATAGGTAATGTCAGGCTGAAGGGGAACTGGAATATCTGTCAGCACATGCGTCGGATCGGGTACGTATCTCCTCAGCATGGATACGCAGAATACATCGTGGACGCCTGCCAGGGACGGCGATAGTGCCAACTAGTAAGCTACTGCTCCAATCCTTTCTAAGATCTAGAAAGGTCCAATGTATCACAGAGCTAGCTTACCTCTGAGGTCAATCTCTTCACCCCTTTCTTGGGTGAAACTCGCAAAAATACCTGGTCACAAATGGAGAACTCTAAGAGTCTCCCACTCCGGTCAGCGTAACTCTTCTAGCAGTCATATGCCTCTGACATCTTCTGTCCGATAGTATGGACCACTTTGCCTCACGTTGAGCTCTATGAGGTCCCAACAACTGGGCCTCTCGGATTCTCGTCCTGATTAACGACTGAGCAACTATGGTAACAAGACTACCCTACTCGGTCTATCCCTGCTCCTCAAGGTCTAACTCGGAGAAACCCCGAATCAAGTTTGTTACCACTACTCGGTGGCAAACTAAAGTCCCTCTAGACTTCTGGCTAAGTGCATCGACAACCACATTAGCTTTTCCCCGGTGATAGCTAATGGTACAAATCATAATCTTTCAGAAACTCCAACCATCTCTTCTGTCGGAGATTAAGTTCCTTCTAAGTGAACAGATATTTGAGTCTCCGATGGTCAGTGAAAATCTCAATGTAATATTATACAGGTACTGCCGCCAAATCTTCGGGGCAAAAATAATAGTGGCTAACTTCAGATCATGTACAGGGTAGATCTTCTTATGCTCCTTCAACCGACGAGAAGCATAAAGAGACTACCATATCGTGCTGCATCAGAACAGCGCTTAAATCCTGAATAGATGCGTTGGTGTAGAGGACATATCCGTCCTCTCCAGAAGGTAAAACCAAAATCGGAGCCGACACTAGTCTCCGCTTCAGCTCCTAAAAGCTGGTCTTGTCATCCTCAGTCCAAGTGAACTTCACGCCTTTCCAGGTCAGGCGTGTCAGTGACATAGCTATCCAAGGAAACCCTCAACATATCTCCGGAAATATCGAGCCAAACTAAGGAAGTTGCGAGCCTCTTCTATAGACTCCGTCTACTTCCAATGGCAACAACCTCGATCTCCTGTGGAACCACGGTATACTCCTACTGGTGACCGTGTCTCAAACATCTCACAGAAGACAATCAAAATATGCATACTGATCTTCACATCTAGACGTTTCCATTGTAACATCTCTAGAACTATGCAAAGATGAAATGCGTGACATACCGCTGATTCGTAATATATCACATCATCGTCTACAAAGACAATGGAATCCGATCCAAACATCCTCGACATACCAGGATCATCAAGTTACTAAATACATCTAAGGCACTGTAAGCCTATATGGCAAAACCTAAGACACAAAATATCCGTATCACAGACATTCCTATCCATAAGATCTCTGATAATAAGTCAAAAATCTGATCATCCATAACATATATCACCAAAGAATAAATCCTCCAGAGTGAGAGCAACGCTCCATCACAAGAAATCCTCAACATGTGGGAGCAACGCTCCACCACAAATAATCTGAAATATGTATCTGCAATAAATATAGGAGTAATGCTCCACTACTAGCAATCCGTAATATGTGGGAGCAAAGCTCCACCACAAAACAATACATAAGTGTCCCAAGGCACCTAACTATCCAGCTAGAGATTGTACAAGATCTCTCTACCACAACCCACTGTGGTTAACCTAGGCTATAACAACCTAGTAAACTAATCAAATCCATCATCAACTCTATCAGCATCCTAGTGGGTCATCCACTGATAGGAAAATTAGTTGATGGGTAAATCCAACAAATGACATAATGCAGTCACTCCACATTCTGCATTCAGCATAAGTAAAATCATCATGCTGCTACCAATATATACCTGGCACACGTACTCACACAATATATGTATGATCGACATATTCCTCCAATTAATATACACCAAACATACTCACAACATAGGTATAAATCATCTTGATACCTCCAACAATGCATACCAAACCCATGTACAAAATCAACATAGGTAAAATCAACAATACACCTCGAACAACACTCATATGACATATATACACATATACTTCCAATAAAGCATACTAAATCCAGGTGTGCTCACAAATCAAACATAATCAAAAAGATACCTCAAATACCACACCAATACATATGTACATTTCATAACTCAGATTAAATCGATAAAATACCTCCATCAAAACACCACCGATGTACTTATACTACAACTCAGATTTAATCGACAAGATATCTTCAATAATACATTCAGATAGATACATCGAACTACATATCTATGATCCACAAGAAACCTTCAATCATATCAGAACATGGATACATACTACTTGCAAATGGGCAATCTACCACATGACTCCTACAACACATAACAATCATAATTACATGTAACATAGACATGCAAAATCAGCACACTAGCTCAATCAAAGAGACCAACCTTATGCTACCAACACTCATGGGTTACCGGTATATCTAAACAAAATTCATGCATATGTATCAAGCATGAATACATCAATCAAAAGCAACCCAAAATAAAGCAGCCTAATCATAAAGTAACAACCCTGCTCTAGGTTCAAAGGAACTGGTACCGGACAAGAAAAATATACACACCGTGGTATAACATTGTCAGTCAATGTCATACACCACCAAGACTATATCTAATAGGGAAAATTTTATCATCATAAATTCAAATGTACTCTCCCAGTATACACTAGTAACTATTGTATCCCATAAATGTTAAGCAATTAGCTCTACACTTTCTTACATCAGCGGGGTCACATATCCCAAAGCACCCTCTAAGTTATCCCACCAGGTATATACAATCCATGGTCAAAGTTTTCATGGAATAGAATACATCGATCCTCTATAACCTATCCAAGCCGACAATGATATACGGCTGAATCCGTCCTTTCCACGTTAGTACAAAGCATGTACTCAAATGTGCTCTAGATACATAACTAAGCACAAACAACCTAAAGGTTCAAACCTCTAAAAATAGAGTATGACAATCCTCTACTAATCAACCAACAAAACTAAATCATTCATCTACTAACTAATCAAGAATACCTTAATCCTCCACAAGCAACTAAGGTATATCAAACCACGATCAAATGGTATACTACATTATCAAATAACTATATCAGTTCATGGGTCAATTCAACACTAATACATCATCTCAAACTAGAGAATGTCAATCCACATAATATCATATGAATAAATGTGTACGACCCAAAAGAAAAAGCTAGAATTCAATATCATCAAGACACCCTCATTTTTTTTTTTATCCTCAAAAATATCAGTCCACTAATATCAGATGAATAAGTCTCTACTTTCCATGAGGGTAAGTTAGCATTCAAAACATCAAATCATTATTTATCCACATAGTTTAATATCAGATGAAACAAATATCAATTTTATCATCCTGTTAACTAACCACAATTAACCAGATTTATTAAAATCAAAAATCTCATAGGCACATAAACTCTCTAGCTTCCAATTTATAATCTGATCACCAACTATAAACATCAACCTGTGAACACCATACATGATACTCACTATATCACCATCAATGACAACCCAAATAAAAGATCATCAAAATAGTTATCCACTAAAAGATCATCAACAACCACATAACATTTACTCTCTTAAATCATTAGAAATCAACACATCAAAATATCTGATCTCACAATATCCCTCAACCTCAAACCATTCTCAACAATGATCAAACATGGTAACTCCCCAATAAACAATTTTCATCGTATCGGGTACCCTAATATCCAAAAGATATGAGTATAAAAACTCAACTGACTAAGTCAACAGGAATAGGTAAGTGTCATCCACTACCCAACTAACAATAGCAGAGACTGGTATGTGCCTCCATCTCCTACTAGTAGTAACAGAAGATAAAACTACTGATGCTATGATAAGAAAATCACTAGAGATAATAATCCTTGATATCTATTAAGGTCAATCATGCTCAATGGATAACCCATCACATATAATATTTGCTACAACATCCAGACAAGTACTAAAGATAAAGTGCTAATACATGTCATAACTATCAAATTAAACATCATACCTATATGCCGTCTGGAGATGTTCCATCGCTGCCCAGCCCCCAAAATTGACCTCGGAATTCCGTACGAGAAAAACAAACACCGGAAATCCATATAAATCCAAAACGGAAGTCCATAACATAATCGAAACGGACAAATCCGTGCAACCGAAAATAACTGCCCAGACTAATCTGTCTCACAACTAGGGCTAGTATAAAAATGTCCAAAATACCAAACGCAGGTATCACACCCTGCTCTGATACCAATGAATTGGTATCAGATAAATCCCGAAAATCCAACACACGGAAATCAAATAAATATCGCCAAACTTTGGCGCGCTGATACCCAATAAACTGATATCAGATTATTCAAAGTATCCATAATACGAAAACAAAGATCGTAAAAATCCAGAACACACAGCAAGTATCGTATACCTGCTCTGATACCACTAAATTGTCACGCCCCAGAGGAGTCTCTGTCCGAAGAAATTTCGGCAGCATCTCCCCTGTACGGCGGACAATATGAAACTTTCTACATATCACATATACATCAGCCACAGGCGGCTGGAATGATAACAAAAATAAAAACAAACACCACGCAGTTAATATAGTAATCAATAACCATAGGACTCGGACTCAAAATCCACCCTACTCCACTACACTCGTAAAACTCAAATCCAACGAACTCACCTCTTCTGCCGTCCAGGCAGGCATATAGTAGAATAAAAAAAACCAAACCATCCAAAAGTCCATCAAACGGTAACCATCCGTACAATATCCATAAATAAAATCCCAAAACCAAACTAAAACATAGTCTGATGGAAGAAAAACCAAAATAAAGCAAATAACAACCTAGTAGGGAACTAGCTCTACTTGCAGATGGGGGGCCAGCGACTGGAACTGCTCCGGACAGCCTCAACCTGAAAATATATCAACAATGGAGGCGGGGTGAGTCCAACACTCAGCAGGTACAACTGATATGCATAATAAAACAAATAACAGACAACACTAATCATGCGTACAGTCTCCTGAATATGAGGAGGGTAAATGCAACTGAAATGAAATCAGAAGATAACTGTACTGACCGGATCAAAGTATAAAGGTAACAGGTCGTCAGACCGAGTGAGTCATAATCCTGTATGCATGTCAACCAATGCATCCAAACAAATGCAGCATATAAGTGCAGCAATCACAAGCAAATAAAAAAATGCAATAAATGCATATGTCAACCCCATACTCTGAAATCAATGCTCCTGTGCAATGACAGAGTAAACGGGATGCTGTCGGAGTACTCCTGTCCTGTGACCCCAAATCATAAATGGGGGAGCTCAATGCTCTCATCTCCCGGTACACGATGACGGGGAGGATATCTCTGCCGGCTACCACGCTGAGTCTCCTGACCAACGGAGCCAAACAAAGTCCACCATCTGCCGGCTACCACGCTGCTACCCTAAATGCCAACGGAGCCAAACAGAGCGGAACTGACTGCCGGCTACCACGCTGAGTCACCTGACCAACGGAGCCAAACAGCAGAACCGCCACACACCAGCCAGATATACAAATCCATGGGTGATGTGTGCAGTACATGTAACTGGCGATGAGCTCAACCAAAGTAGAGCCGACAATCGCACAGCATGCAATCATGATGCATGATACTGAACATGGCAATCTCATGAATAACATGGCATGATCCATATAAATAGATACAAAGTGTGTACCACAAGAAGACGTATCAAATAGAAGGCACACAAATCGAAGAGGGTATCAAATAAACCCTAGATCCAGAATATAACAGAGCATGTGGTTAGGTCACTACCTAAGGCATATGTGATCAGGTAGATAATATGTAGTGCAGAATAAATAAACAAACAACATGTACTAATCATGTAGTGACCAACCGAAATAAACAGGTGACACAATTACTGTTATATGTTAAACATATTATCATGCATATCAAAAGGCATAAGTCAAAGTACCCGCCTCCGAAAATAGAAAGGATCGTATCCGGTCCAAATCTGACGTCGAGATATCGTCTCGCGTCAAGGTCCTGTGACAAACAAATAAATCTTTTTATTTAGCTACACTCCTATAAATAGCTAAATAAAAACCTCCTACACTAGATTAGGGCAATAACCCAAATCAACAATCACAAAAACCAATCCTTAAACCCTTACCTCCAATTCACAGTCGTTACAAGAACCAATAGCCACTGATTCCAACCACAGCACAACCCCACAGCAAGTTCCTACTGCTGGAATCACAAAATTGCTGCCCAAATTAGAGTTGTTACTGTCGGAATCAGAAACACCCCACAAAACGTAAAAACCTCACCAATCTGTGACCTCCAAGATCAATAAGGCACGCGGCTGGAGGCTAGGGCAGAAGCAAGGAATCGGCTGGGGAAATTCGGGATGAAGGCAGTGGAGAGAAGGTCGGCACTGCTCGGCGTCGGCGGAGATGCTAGGGCACAGAGGGAAGGCTCGGCCAAATTTAAACCAGACACGGCACAATAAAGGAAGAAATGGTGCTCTGCCGTGGGGAGGAAGGGAGGCTCGGTCGCCGGCACAGAGAATCGGAGAGGGGCGATGGCGCTAGGTTAAACCTAGTGGCCGGCGAGGTATCGGGAAGAAGAAAAGAGGGAGTCGCGGGGCCGGCGTTGCTTCGATCCAGAGAGGGCAGCGGCGCAAGAGGGCACAGCGGCTTCGGCAGGGCTCAACGGCGGCCGGCGGATCGTGTGCGGCGGCGAAACCGTGCGGCGTCGGTTAGGGCTCGAGAGGGTGCGGCGGCGTCGGGGAAATAGGGAAGAGATGCGGGAAATGGCTCGGGTTCGGCGACAAAAGAAAATGAAAGAAATAAAGAAAATGAAAAAAAATGCGGGAAGGATATATATAAATATAATCTTTTCCTCGCTTAAATCGGGTAGCCTAAACAGGCTTTTCCGGACCCCATTTTTATCCCCGTCAACTCGTCCGTACGAGCTCCGAAAAATTCCCGAAAAATCTCCAAAAATTCTGAAAAATTCCTTTATTAAGATTCGCCTATTTTCCGGTATTTTACAAAGTCAACTTCCCGGTTGACTTGTTCTGGTTTTGCTCGCTTGGGTGATTGCGGCCAACCAGAATAAGGCTCACCCAAACCCAATTCCCGGCCTTCTCCTCGAGCAATCTTCCTTCCCGGCTTTACGTCCCTCGAACGTCGCACACGTTCTTCTCGCCCATCGATGTACTCTTCCGCAGCTCTCTCATCATTCGGACGCACCGAGCTCGTCGGCTCCCTTCCCGTGTCGTCCTTCTCGATAGCTGCATCTTCTGCTCGACTTCCTGCGCTCCTAAACTCCTGCACACTTGGACACAGGGATCAAAAACAAACATGACCTAACTAACTTGGTTGATCACATCAAAACAACCACGGGGTCCAACAAACTAGATTTTAGCCTAGTGTTTGACCCTCTAGACCTATCAAGTCTTTTAGCTTGCACACTTGGTAAACAAATTAGATTACATAAAATCTAACTTTAACCTTTTGTCGTATATTAAAACTTGGGTTTGATTATTAATGTTGAGTGCACTAACAATTCCAACGGTTAGACACGAAGATAATGATTATGTTGGTTCAAATCAAGATTGATTTGGGTTTAAGGTTTAAACAAGTTTGATCAGTTTAAAATGAATTAGTGTTTTTAAAGAAACTTTCTCTTTCATTTTTTTCCTCCCTATACATATTGCAACCGCTGTTATGCCATAAGCCGCCACTATGCCTTCACTCATCCCTCTTTTTTATTTTTCTCTTCCTCTTCTTCCCCATTTCTTCTTCTCTTTCTCTTTTCTAACGACAGTAAACCTACATTTTTTTCCTTCTCTTCTCAAGCACAAGAGCTTTTTTTTTCTTCTCCTTTCTCTTCTCCAACAAGCAAGAAACGCAGCATCAGTTGTTACCCTCTTTCAATAACAAGAGCAGCTCTCAGCCCTCATATCTTTTTTCTCTTCTCGTATTTTCTAGGGTTTTGTTGGCATTGTAAGAATAGCCTTGTTTTATCTTGTTTTGCTCTCTTTGTGTTGTTGCCGAGCTCACCAAAGCTAGTCGAAGTTGCTAACGAAAAAGGTAAAGCTCGTCTTTTTTTTTATTTCTTCCTCCCTGTCTTCTCTTTTATTTTTTTTTCTCAAAAGCAATGATCTTCTTTTTATTTTTTCCAATGAACAATCCTTTACAATAAAAGGAGTAAGTTGTTCCTTTCTTCTTTCATATTTTATTAATTGAAAGAAAATTGTAAAATATAAATTTTATTTTATTAGATTAATAGTTAGGATGATTATTTAAATCGAAATGGAGCTCTTATATGTAGGAATGTTAAATATTATGAAGAAATAAGATCACAAATGATTCGACTTTAAGTGATAGATACGCTTTAAGGATTGATGAATCGTTGTTTCAACTAGAATCAAGGGCTAAGGTTAAAATTTTTGAATTTAAGTTCATTTTCAACTCCTGGCTACACACTCATACCCATCAGGATCAAATTTCTATCCCCATACTCATACCCATAAGAGGATTGGATATCATCTTTACTAATAATTTTTTTTATTCTATCCATGTACCATCATTAAAAAAAAATATTAGAATTAACATCCTATCTAAAAAATTTATAATTAAAAAAATATCTACTCTTAATTTAATCATATTCAATAAAAACAGATTAACCATCAACAAAAAAATAGTGAGTGCTTTTTGGAAAAAAAAAAATCTTTAATATATAGTTGATGTTATCCTCCGCATCGTGCAGCAGTGCAACATTTTTTCAAACTTAGGTTTAGACAATTAGGATTTAAACTTTAGGTAGGGGTTAACGTATAGTATGAAATCTTTAAAATAATTATATTAGGTACTCACGGAATGTGAGACGTAACTGTTGGATCGTGAAGAATCGATAGAGGGGAGGGGTGAATATCGAATTAAAACTTTTTCAAAAGAGTATGCAGCGGAAAGTATGAAAATGAAACAATGCTAACGCGAGAACCTTTTACTTGGTTCGGAGCCAGTGTCGACTCCTACTCCAAGGCCCGCACACGAGAGTGCTTTCGATGGGCAATTCACTAGCAATTCGAAGTATTTGTTTACAATTTAAAGTATAAGAAAGCTAATGAAAATAAGCAATACTGACAAGAAAAGTATGACTAAAAAGTAGAGCGTTATCAGTAGCGTCGCAGGAGCACCAGAGATCGAATCTTTTGTTGTTGTTGGAGCTCCGCCTTTGACCCTCCTTATATAGGAGGCTCGGGGCGCCTGAAACCTTCAGGGCGCCTCGATCACGACGTAGCCGACCCAACCAGGAGGCTCCATGTGGCGACGACACGAAGACGATAAAATTTACCTCCGGGCGCCCGGACCCAAGTTTTCCAGCAGACTCCTTCCTGCAAGAAAAACTTTAGTCCGAGACAATTATACCCTGCAACACAGATTGTTAGCATAGTTTTATAGATAAGAAAAATAGTAATTAGATTCCATCTCTCCGAGACCGGAATCTAGTCAAGATCTCGACTTAGAGTTCCGAGATGGTTCTAAGTCGGATCGGCGCCTAAGTTCCCTTCCCGGAAATGCGTCCTCATAGTCACTCCCCTCCAGTGACTTACCTCCACTTACCTGCCAAACGTCCGGTCAGCCCTTCGACTCGTCTGAACTTCGTGTCAGCTATTCGGTCAGCCCGTCGACCTAGCTGGACTTCATGCCAAACGTCCGGTCAGCCCATCGACCCGTTTGGACTTCGTGCCAGCTATCCGGTGGGCCCGTCGACCTAGCTGGGCTTCATGTCAGACATCCGTCAGCCCGTCGACCTGTCTGGACTTCTCCTGCACACTCGGTCAGAGTGTTAGATCAACAGCAAAACTAACTTAACCTATTTTGTCATTCATCAAAACCTAGGTTCGACCGTTAGTGCTAACTGCACCAACAATCTCCCCCTTTTTGATGGAATGACAACTTGGTTAAGTTAGTGTAAAATGCAAGTAAAACAAGCATTAACTGGTTTTTAAGTTAGTTTTTATTTTCAATTTTGTTTTAGCTAACTTAACCACCTAACCCTCCCCCTTTGGCATTCATCAAACACAAACATATTATAAATATCGAAAAATTGCAATAAAGAATATGGACAATTATAAAAAACAAGTCAGATTGACTTGGGGGAGTTAAAATAATTAAAGATTTTGCTATTAAAGAGTATCTGTTAAAATTTTCAAAATAGCTAAGTTATCAAAAATAACTAATTTTAGAAAAATAATTTAGTAATAGGTTTGTAGATTTTCAACAGATAATTTAAACAACCATAAATTTATAAAAGCTAATTTTTCAAGTATAAGTTTAAAGTTAACCAAAAAAAAAAATCCAAACTTCCAAACATAAGTTTATATGTTCCAAAATTTTCAAAATAAACTTGAACTTGAAACATTTTTCAATCATGAGTTTTATAAAAGTAATTTTATAAAAGTAAGATTTTAAAAAAATAGGTCAGATTTAATGTTCAAAATCTAATTCTTCAAAGTTAAGTTTGTGAAATCTAATTTACAAAATTAAGTTTTTATTTTCTTAAGTTAATTTTCAACATTAAGTTTGAAAAATTGTAATTTCAAACTGGGTTTGTAACATTCGATTTTCAAAACCAGTTTTCAAACCAAGTTTATAACATATAATTTTCAAATCCAAGTTTTCAAACCAAGTTTATAACATATAATTTTCAAATCCAAGTTAAAAAAAAAATTAACATAAAACTTAGTTTTTCAAAGGTTATGTTTCATAGACACATTTCCAAAACATTTTTAAAAGAATATTTTCCAAAACCAAATTTCAAAAATACTTTTAATAAAAAATAGATGTGAAAATATTTGCTAAGAATATTTAATATAATATTTTCAAAGTAATTTTTTTTTAATAAATTGAGGTAGAATTTTTAAAGAGATTTTAAAGAGAAAATTTAAAAAAATAATACTTAAGGAGATAATTAAAAAATACACCTCCCCTGAATTTGATACTCTTTTAATTTAATACTCTCCCTTAATTTATTAATCCTCCTTATTTTATTACTCCCCCTTAATATAATGCTAAGGTTTGGGTGTGTTTAATTTCAAAGCTCTAACATATTTTTCTACCTAAGTGTTCTAGGGGATTTTGTAACATTTACATAATTATCTCTGTATCCTTGGTATAATTGTTTATTTGAGTTTAATTAATCAATAATTAATTTTAGATTCAGGTGCTTAACTTCAGTTTAAAGTTAAATAAGATAGGATTTTATTAATTCAATAACAATTAATCATTATCAATAATTTATCGATTAAATTTTACTTGATTCAAATAATTTAAATTTCATATTAATTGATTGAATTGATTTAATGAAAGTGCTACTTATAATTTTAACTATTCATTTACTTCCTTTTAAGTAGGATTAATTTAGTTTAAAGTTAGCATTAATTCGAAGTTAAATTTATTAAAGTTCTTAAACATAGTTAAGGTTCAATTTGAATCAATCATTAATAATGATAAATTATGATTTAATTATAGTGAAATTAAGATTTTGATTAATGTTAAAATCAAGATTTATTAAGTTAAATTAAGGTTTAGTTAACATATTTTAATGTAATTTGAATTTAATTATTTAATTTTATTTTATTTAACTTTAAGTTTACTTGAAATGTTTTTTTTTTAAAATTAATTTTTTTAAAAAAATAATTTAAGTTAAAAATATTTTTTTTTTTAAGTTAAAAAGGATTTTTCATATAATTTTTGAAGACGATTTAAGTTTAATTTTAATTGTAAATTTTAACTTGAGTTTAAATTTTAAGTCTTAAACTTAAACTAACTTTAAAATTTTAATGTTAAGTTTTAACTTATATTTTAAATTTAATTTTAAACTTTTTTTTTACTTAACTTAAATGTCATAGTTTTTTTTTAAAATAACAAGATTTCTGAAGTTTTTTTTTATAAATGATTTTTTAAAAGAAAAATTTTTTAAAGTAGTTTTTAAACTTTTAAAATTATTTTCAAAAGAATATTTAAAAATAATTTTAAAAAAATTTTAAATTAATTTTTAAAAGAAATTTTAAAATGATTTTAAAAAGTTTAAAATAATTTTTAAAAGAATTTTGAAAATGATTTTTAAAACTTTTTAAAAGAATTTTTAAAATTATTTTAATTTTTTTTTTAAAATAATCTTTTCAAAGAATTTTCTAAATTATTTTTAAAAGTTTCTTTTTTAAAAAAAAATAATTTTTTTAAAATGATTTTGAAAAGTTTTAAAAGAATTTTTTTAAATGATATTTAAAAGAATTTCTAAGAGGATTTTTAAAATTATTTTTAAAAGAAATTTTAAAATGATTTTGAAAAGTTTTAAAAGAATTTTTAAAATGATTATTTTAAAATTTTAAAAATAATTTTTAAAAGGATTTTTTTAAATGATTTTTAAAATAATTTTTAAAATAATTTTTCAATGATTTTTAAAAGAATATTTAAAATGATTTTGAAAAGTTTTTAAAAGAATTTTTAAAATGATTTTTTAAAAGATTTTCAAATAATTTTTAAAATGATTTTTAAAAGTTTTCAAAAAGAATTTTAAAATGATTTTTAAATAATTTTTAACAGATTTTATAAAATATTTTTGAAAATGATTTCTAAAATTTTTTTAAAAGAAGTATTAAAAGATTTTTTAAAATGATTTTTTAAATAATTTTTAAAAGAAGTTTTAAAGGATTTTTAAAATGATTTTTAAATTGATTTTTAAAAGATTTTTAAAATGTTTTTTAAAATATTTTTAAAATGATTTTTAAATAAATTTTAAAAGATTTTTAAAATGATTTTTAAACAATTTTTAAAAGAAGTTTTAAAAGATTTTTAAAATGATTTTAAATAATTTTTAAAAGAAGTTTTAAAATATTTTTTAAAGTGATTTTTAAATAATTTTAAAAAAAAATTAAAATATTTTTAAAATGATTTTTGAATAATTTTTAAAAGAATTTTTAAAATTATTTTTTAAATAATTTTTAAAATAAGTTTTAAGGGATTTTTAAATTTATTTTAAAATAATTTTTAAAAGAAGTTTTAAAAGATTTTTTAAAATGATTTTTAAAATCTTTTAAAATATATTTTAAAAGGATTTTTTAAAAGATTTTTAAAATGATATTTAAAAAAAAATAAAAGAATATTTTAAAATATTTTTAAAATGATTTTTAAATAGTTTTTAAAATAATTTTTAAAATAATTTTTAAAACAATTTTTAAAACAATTTTTTAAAGTTTTTAAAATAATTTTTAAAAGGATTTTTTAAAAGATTTTTAAAATAATTTTTAACATATTTTATAAAAGAGTTTTTTAAATGATTTTTAACAGATTTTATAAAAAAAAATTAAAATGATTTTTAAAATATTTTTAAAATAAGTTTTAAAATATTTTTTAAAATGATTTTTGAATAATTTTTAAAATAATTTTTAAAAAAATTTTAAAATAATTTTTTAAATAATTTTTAACCGATTTTATAAATGATTTTTAAAAAAATTTTAAAAGAAGTTTTAAAAGATTTTTTTAAAATGATTTTTTAAATAATTTTTAAAAGAAGTTTTAAAGGATTTTTAAAATGATTTTTAAATAATTTTTAATAGTTTTGAAAAGATTTTTAAAATGATTATTAAAGGTTTTTAAAATAATTTTTAAAAGGATTTTTTAATAGATTTTTTTTACATTAATTTTTAAAGTTAATATTTTATGATAAAAAAAGATATAAGTTTAATTAAAAAATAAATTTAATTTTAATTCAAAATTTAATTTAATTTGATTTGATTTTTAATTTGATCCTTTAATTATCGCAACCGATCTAAATTATCAATCAGGGAATCCTATGATTTTGTGAGATGAATTTGATTCAATTATTAGTTTTGGTTTAACTTTTTGTTAGATTCAGGTTTAACTTTGAGCTCAACAAATAGGCATTTTCGGATAAACTTCTGGGCTATGGTGAGTCACTTGGACATTATTAGAGTAATCATGTCTTCGAGGTTTTCCAAATAGTCCTATCCATGGAACTTAGTACAAACCTTGGTCTAACTAGTTAAGATCTGTAAGGGATAACTTCGGCTAGTTCCACTTAGCCAAATGTACCAGGTCGAAGTCATATCTTCTTAGACATGCATAGACTAAGCTTCCGTAACGTACTATCATCCAAAACTTCACCAGTACCGTGGGTCAAGTTAAACTCGGTTACTTTTTAACTAGTCCTAATTACCCTGCCGGGTAGGTTTATTTGGATTACCCTGTCGGGTAGGTTAGTTTTGGAGGTGTCAGCTATTCTGGAGCCTCCCCCTGAATTATTGGCTTTCCTTTTAAGATTTTCGTATGATTGAAGTTAGTTTCAGTTAAGATTTGATGTTTAATTTGTAATTTAAATTTAAGTTTTTAATTTTGAATTAATTAAATTAGTCAAATTATCTTTCTTTAAACGAGTATATTTAATATTTAAATTTTCTTTCAATTTTAATTTTATTAAGTTAATTGAATTATCTTTGTTTAATAGATTATTGTTAATGTTTAAATTTTTATTAATTTTTTAATTTGAATTAATTAAATTATTTGATTTATATTTCCTTAAAGGTTTATCTTTTATCCATTTATTAATTGTTAATTTTGAAATTTCTAGATTATCTTTGTTTAATATGTTATCTTTAACATTTAGTTTTAAGTCGGTTAAATTTAGCTTTGATTTTATCCTTATATTTTCTTTGTCTTTTAAGTTGATATGATTAGTTGAATTCATTAGATAAGTCTTATCTTTAAAACTTAATTTTTTGTTAATTAAATTATCTTGGATTTAGATAGGATTTTTCAGATTGATATTGTCTAGATTATTAAATAATTTATTAATTTTATCCAGATCAATATTGACCTTATCATCATTGTTATTTGAATTTTCAGATTTGTTTAGGTTTAAATTTAGATTTTTAGGGTTATTAATTATTTTCAGATTTTCTGAATTTTCTAAATTAATTAGATTTGTTTTATCAGAAAATATCATAGGGGTATTTTTACAAGTATTGTCAGCTACACTATTTGCACAGATATTTTCAGAAATATCCAAATTAACATACATATTCTTTAAACTACTATTAGCAGGGGTATTTTGGTAATTACAAACCTTGAGCACAACCCCTAATTCAGTAGGCTTTTTTGTTGGATCTGACTCAAGTTTGGATTCGATTTCGACTTGATCGTCTAACTCCAACGGCTCCTCGTGAAGTTTGATCAACTGAGTCCAAAGCTTATATGCATTCTTGTACTTTTTTAGTCTACATAAAACATTATTAGGTAAAACATTACAAATAATTTTACTTACATTTTTGTTCAGTTCCGAGTCCTGAGAAGGTTTTCTCAATATTAGCACATTATCGAAATCTAAGTTTTCTAAGAAGCATTCCATTAACCGCCTCCAGTAGTTGAAATCTTGATCGTATGGTGGTGGTTCGTGGGGATTCCGTCCTTCTTGAAGAGACATTGGTCTTGCACACAAGGAAACAACGAAAAAAGTCCCAAGACTTGGTCTTGGATTAACAGTGTTGGAGAAAAAAATATAGTATTTCACTATTTTTGAAAAAAAAAAAATATTATTAAAATATTAAAAAAATATATTATTTCAAATTTTTGAAAATATAATATTTTGTCAATACTAAACAATGGTGAAAAGATGACGATGTATTTTTCAAAAACAGTTTTGGAGGGAAAAAACGAAAGGCGTAAGATTTTATTTTAAAGACAAACGATGTCTAATTTCCTAAAAAAATACCCCCTTTGTCTGATTGGTGGTTGCACCAATTCAGAGCGGTACCTATTCTGATACCACTTGTTGGATCGTGAAAAATCGATAGAAGGGGGGGGTGAATATCGAATTAAAACTTTTTCAAAAGAGTACGCAGTGGAAAGTATGAAAATGAAACAATGCTAACACGAGAACCTTTTACTTGGTTCGGAGCCTGTGTCGACTCCTACTCCAAGGTCCACACACGAGGGTGCTTTCGATGGGCAATTCACTAGCAATTCGAAGTATTTGTTTACAATTTAAAGTACAAGAAAGCTAATGAAAATAAGCAATACTGACAAGAAAAGTACGACTAAAAAGTAGAGTGTTGTCAGCAGCGTCACAGGAGCACCAGAGATCGAATCTTTTGTTGTTGTTGGAGCTCCGCCTTTGACCCTCCTTATATAAGAGGCTCGGGGCGCCTGGAACCTTCAGGGCGCCTCGACCATGACGTAGCCGACCCAACCAAGAGGCTCCATGTGACGAGGACGCGAAGATGATAAAATTTGCCTCCAGGCGCCCGAGTACCTCCCGGGCGCCCGGACCTCCGGGCACCTGGGTACCTCCCGGGCGCTCGGACCCAAGTTTTCCAGCAGACTCCTTCTTGCAAGAAAAACTTTAGTCCGAGGTAATTATACCCTGCAACACAGATTGTTAGCATAGTTTTATAGATAAGAAAAATAGTAATTAGATTCCGTCTCTCCGAGACCGGAATCTAGTCAAGATCTCGACTTAGAGTTCCGAGATGGTTCTAAGTCAGATCGGCGCCTAAGTTCCCTTCCCGGGAACGCGTCCTCACAGTCACTCCCCTCTAGTGACTTACCTCCACTTACCTGTCAGACGTCCGGTCATCCCTTCAACCCGTCTGGACTTTGTGTCAGCTATCCGGTCAGCCCGTCGACCTAGCTGGACTTCGTGCCAAACATCCAGTCAGCCCGTCGACATGTTTGGACTTCGTGGTAGCAATCCGGTCGGCCCGTCGACCTAGCTAGGCTTCGTGCCAGACATCCGGTCAGTCCGTCGACCTGTCTGGACTTCTCCTGCACACTCAGTCAGAGTGTTAGATCAATAACAAAATTAACTTAACCTATTTTGTCATTCATCAAAACCTGGGTTAGACCGTTAGTGCTAACCGCACCAACAGTAACATCCTTATATATATATACAGAGAGAGCCTCACGGATTGACATGGTAATCATATGGATAGTTACTCCAATAAATTTTGGGATCAATTTCTAAGATATGTAAAATAACATATTAGATGTCTAACTATATGTAACAACCCAAATTTCCTCATTTCGAGTCTTAATAGTATTTAAAAATATTTAGAAATACTATAGAAATATTCTAGAGATTTTTAAAAAAATTTTGAGTATTTTTATGTAATTTTTGGAGGTCGTTTGGTATTTTTACTAAACGAAAGAAGTTTCGACAAAAATAAAGTCCAAGCCGAGATTCGAACCCGCAACCTTCGGCTGAACCAAGTCTTAAGCGAATCCAGCTGACCAAGTGTCCAAGCGGACGATGCTGATCAGATAGGTAACGAAATATATTTAAGTGGTAGATAGTTAATAGAATACCTAGTTATAAAGAGAGGAACTTAGGAAATTTGACCATGACCTAAACTTTTTTCCCCTTCTTCCTCTCGCGTGCGCGACGCCGTTCTTTGCTCGGGCGGAAACACAAAGGAGGCTAGGGCTTCACTCCGGCGGTCGGTCGAGGGGGTTTTCCGAGAGATTTCTTCATCCTCACAATCCTCTCGGCAAGGAGAACACGTAGGCGCAAGAAGAGGTCGGAAAACTCGAGTTATCCGAACCCTAGAAGCCCTCCTAGTTCAGCTGTGAGTCCAAGAAGCAAGGTAAGTTGCTACTCACCTGCGGTAAGAGTAGTTCCGAACTTGATTTGGTGTTTCCTTGTATTTTTTTTTAGTATGCCGTGTAGATGAATGGTTTTTAAAAGTCTCTGTTGTGAGTTTCATTAAGGATACAAGAGGGGAATTGTTTAGGTTTGATATTAGGTTTGATATGTAGTTGTCTTCCGCTAATAGTTCCTTATACATGTGGTTTGATCTTACCGTATGGATTATAGCATTTCTGCTATAGGTTTTCTGTTAAACCTAAAAAGAACAGCCCTTGAAGTTAACATATCAAACTTAGATTTCCTTGTGTTTGCAGCAAGCACGAACAGCTCTATTGGAGCTTAGAACAACCCCTCTTGGAGCTTGTTCCAGTCCGGATTTCTTTTGTTATATACGTGCATGAAAGGGAGTGAATAGATTTTGTAGTAGTGCAGATTTTTCGCTTGTGTAGCAGCAGGTTTTAGCTTGATTTGTGCCAAAAAAGGGGCATGAATAGAGGAGCTTACTGTTAGTTTTGTTGTACAGTTTTCATATTTTTATAGCAGTGCACGAGTAGTTCTTTTTCTCTGCTGTTTAGACCTTCATATGCTATGAATCTGCACGAGCAAATTTTTCCTTATTTCCTTTGATGTTTAATTCCCCTTTCTGCTGTTTGCGAGCATGAGCAGTTCCTCTTTGCTTTGCTGTTTGTGAACATGAGTAGTTTCTCATGTGCTATCAGTTAAGCATGTGTATTTCCTTTGTTGTTAACAAACATCGTTAAGCTTATAGTGCAGTTTTGTTAGCACAGTATGCATATTTCTGTTAGCTAAATATGCAGAATTTTGATTAGCATAGTATGTAGTTTTATTGAGCATTTCAGTACAGTTTTATTAAGTATTTTCATGTAATTCTGTTAAGCATTTCAATACAGTTTTATTAAGTATTTTCATGCAATTCTGTTAAGCATTTCAGTGCAATGTTAATAAGCATTTTAGTGCAGTTTTGGTATGAGACATCCTTTTATTAGAGGTATTAACAAGTATAAGAAAGATAAAGAAAAGAAAGAAAAAGGCCAAGGCCTTAAGTAGATCCCAAAGTCAAGACTTTAGGGATTTTAGCATACAAGGTACTTGTTAAAATGTCAAGACATTTAAAGAAGTAATTAAGATATTTTACTTTGAAGAGGCTAGTACCCGACTTCCAAGGTTGTCGTTAAACAAATCCAGGTGACCAATTCCAAGGTCTTAGCCCTAGTAAGACCAAGGTCTTTACCCTCGTAGGACTTGTGACTAGCTACCACAGTCTCTATTAGGGAGCGCGCTTTGGTACTACGCCTGGGCCCAAGAGAAGTTGATTATTATTTTAAAGTATTAAAGTATAAGTTTTTAAACAAGTGAAATAAGATTCAGAAAGTGTTTAAAATTCAGCAAGTGTAGTTCTTTATGCTAGCATGATTGTTTAGATTTACCTTACATGTTTAGCATTTCAGTATGTTTCTTTTGCTATTAGATGAGCATGAGTAGTATCTTCTTTTGAGCCTTCAGTTTCCAGATTTCTTTCAGCTTACATGCATACTCAAGTTTTTGTGAGTTAGATAGCACTTACTAAGAAATTTTGCTTATAGTTTGCATTTCCTCTTACTGCAGATAAAGGAAAGGAAAAGCTATAGCAAAGGAAGGCGACAAGGAGGTGTTTGATGATATGTGTGATGCTTGGACTATGGAAGAGACTTGGGCGTTATTATGTTTCCGTGTTTTAGTGATTAAGAAACTTTTGGAGATTGTACTTTAAGTTCCATGTTATTTGAGATTATGTTTGTTTTAGATTGCATGCTAAGATGAACTTAGTTTAGTAAGTATGTACCTTTGGTGTTTGCATGGAGATATATTTTTATATGTTTCTGTTATTATGAAATATATGTGCATGTTCATTTTTAGAGTATTGTATTGTATTTTAGTCATGTTGAGCTGCATATACTCTGCCAAAATTTTAAATTTTCTGGAAAAAAAATAAGTACAGATTATTATATTAGTTAAGTAAAAATCTATAATAGTTACGTAACGAACACCTTTAGAGAATAGTAAGAAGGATGGTCATTACACTATATATATATATATATATATATATATGAGAATGCTAGCCTATATATATACGAGAATGCTAGCCTGCGGTGCATTTCGTGCGGTTTTGGTGCGGTTGTCTTCCTGATCGGTCTCTGGACCGATCAGGGAACCTCCTGATCGGTCAGGGAACCTCCTGATCGATCTACAGACCGATCAGGAGGTTCCCTGATCGGTCACCAGACCGATCAGGAAGGTAACCGCACCAAAATCGTAAGAAATGCACCGAGGAGAACATTTCTCTCTCTCTCTATATATATATATATATATATATATATATAATCAGTTATGAATAGAATTTTATTAAACCCTCCTCCATACCCAATTACCTTTATCTTATTCAAATATTTAATCGGACCTAAAAAAAAATCCCTCCATACTCTCCTCCATTCAAGTCTAATATCAGATCCCGAATTAAACTTGGATGAAATTATCATCCCTTTAGCTAGATGGAAGCCTTTAAGAAGTGGCATGAATACACTTAAAACAGAATCGGCGAAAACAAAAATAATTGTATTTCACAACAAAATCATCTGATGATAACAAGACTATAAACAAAATTGCATTACATGGATGATATATACAAATTGGGCTCAAGAATGGAAGTTGACTGATGGAGTTTGGATACTGACGACCATAAGTTCGAAGTTCCGATATGAAACAAAAAAGAAACACCTGGTTATTAGACAGCTTCAGAGCAATAATTACTAACCGAGGATGCCTCTAAAAAACTGCATAAACCTCGGTACTTGAAATTTCAAAGAGATTGTCTGCAATCAAAACAATTACGCTTCTAAGTATATCAACAGCAATGCTTCTGCGAGAATCAGCATAGAATGTGCTTCGAGAGTGATTCACACGGAGTTGAACACCTAAACTTTGAAAAGGTTGTCTTTTATCTGGCTTGATGGCATAAATAATCGAAGATCAATTGGAGGATGAGCTAAATTTCTGTACACATCATTTATCTTGAAGTGCTACTATACATTGTCACGAAAGACCTGCGAGGTAACCAAATCTTTAATAATAAGGCGAAGAGGAAGAATAAGCATCATGCACTGACAAAACTAAGAGGATATGCAGCCAAGAAATTCCCTGCCTGTCATTAAGAAACAGTCACCTTTACTAGACAGAAGAAACTTTGATTCAGATTGTCTGTCAGTTGCATCTTCTAGCAACATGAAAAATGAACTTGGTATGGATTCCACTTGACAGTGGAACATACCGTTAGATGTCACAAGAGGGTGCCAAGGTCATTTGACAGCAGCTGGATACCACGTATTTGCAGGTAAGGGTTCTCTAGAAGTTTTTCATTGTTACTCTACCAAGTACAAAAGCAGAAACTGATTAATCAACACGTTGATATTACTCGAACTATACGGAAACGATTCATGTCAAGGCTGCAACCCATCAACTCAGAAGGTGTACCTGTTGTGCTTTGAAAATAAGACTGTGAAGCATGCGCTGATAGGTTTCTGGTTCTTCTGTCATCATTCTCTGATTGGATTGTGAATTTGTTAATAGCATGAAATAGAATAGGTGGTGAGTTGTAAATGACAAATGTATGCTATACCTTCAAGAGAAAAGCAGCAGAATAATATGCTACTCGTGAATCCATGTCATCTAACAGGCCTCTGTAAAAGTTTGAACTTGTATCATCAAACAAAAAACAACACAATTATGTAGCATCCATGATGAATTTGAGGTGATGGCGTACCTGAAAAATTCTTTTCCTTCTATCTCCAAAAGTGCTCCCTGATCAGCAGTACATTTACCAATTAAAAGTAAGAGGAGGGTAGCTCTTATGTCTGATGTAGCACCTTGTATGTTCCCTCCTCCATTACTGCCCACGGCGACACCTAATGCAACATCATCAGCTGCTGCCCCAGCAAGCTGTATCAGCGGCCAATAGAACAAGGAAGCAGGAACACGGGCTACTAGCTGCATAGGAGCAATTGCATGCCCTCGAAGAAGCAATGCTGCCATAGAAGTTGTCTCACAAATTAAGCTATCTTGATCAAGATCATTAAGAGAGACAGCTGTCTGTGGAAGCTTATCTTGTGATTGCTTAGGCCTTGGTCCTTCAAAAGAAACATGAGTTTCTGAGCCACTTTCACGAGTATGAGTTGTGCAACCAAACAGATGATTCAGACCATTGAAATCAACAAAAGGAGCACGTGTGGCAGAGTGAAGCCTAAGGCATAATTGAGCAAATAACATATCACACATCTGCAGAAACCACAACTAAGTCAGAATAAGTTTTAAGTCAAGACATGCATGGTCAAATAGAGATAGAACTTGAAAAGGCTTTAGAAAAAGAAAACAATTTGGACACAAAGACCATGTGTGGTGCTTAAAGCATTCTTGCTTGATGACCTGGCTGAAGTGCTACAATAAATAATGAACCTCTTCACGCAAAAGGTCAAGATTACATGATTGTAGATGTCTATCCTTACAAGTCTCTATGAGATACAATAGAGCAAAAATGAAAAATTACTTAAAAAAAAATTCTGGGCAGACTCATGTACCAAATCAATCTCTCATTGAAAGAACAGTAAAAGAAATTTGTAAACATTTCGTACTACCTTTAAAATGCTGATGTGATCAGTCTCGTTTATCTGAACCACCAGTGATAAGGCACTACTCATTATATCTATGACTGCATTTGCTTTGTTTAGACAAGTTTCAGTATGATTGGAAGCACTACTTTCAGCACTAGTATCTTGCAGCTCAGTTTCACCAAGTAATAATTTGCAACGTGTGAGAAGTTCTTCCAGAACAAAAAGAAAGCCCCATCTGACAAAATTGTGCTTTGATTTCAAAAGCCCACAGAAGATACTAATTGCTAACGGAACTTCTGAATAAGCTGAATCTTGACCAAAAGCAACAGCAATTTGCTGTTGAAGGTTCTTAACATTTGAAAAGATATTTCCGCTTCTACTCTCACTGATTTCTATAAGCAGCAATTCAACAAGCCAGATGTACCCCATGGTGTCGGTAAGCAGACCTGTCTGAGTGAAGAAGAGAATGCAACGTAGCCCATGAAACTTTAGCTTTCTCACCAATATCAGTTTTGGAAAGGACATCTTTTATGCTCATAAAAGACTTGCATGTCTTTGTAAGACGGATCATGTATGAAAACTCACTATCCAACCTTGTGAAGGTACTCAAGGTTGTATCAAGTTTTCTTATTATCTTGTCCAAAAGCTACAAAATTGAAAAAAAAAAAAAAAAAAAAAAAAAAAAAGCCTGATCAGATTGGATAAATAATGCAACCAGTTTGTTATAAAATTGTTTAGAATCATCAAGGCACAACCAGAAGCCAAATGAACAATTAAGAAGCAAAAGCAGCCAACGTAGAGATAAATAATAACACAGTAATAGAGAAACTACTAAATTTTCAAACATGAAAAAAATTTGACTCGATAATTGATTGCAAAATAATCATGGACTTATCTGAAATTTAATTTTCACCTAAATTTGATTTAATTGATTCCTCTGTCCAGGTATGACTGACTATATTGAGAGAGAAGAAGGTTCCATGTTTGTGGTTACACTGCTCCTTTGCCTTCTTCCTCTACGCAATGTAAGGACGAGTAAATCCAAAGATTTAAGGGACATTTTCAGTGACCAAACAGGAGCAATAAACCGTGGAATTGAGCTTTGTTCTTCCAACTATCATGATCAGCAATAATGATAGTCAAGTGAGCAAAAGTTTCCTTTTCCATACAATTGACCGATGATTCAATTGTGTTGTAGATTAACTAGTTACGGAATCCGATTAAGTTGAAGTGGACTTAAGGGCTAGTGGGTGGTGGTGGGATGGGCCAACAACTTGCATCAAGTTTTGACTAGTATAACTCCACAATGGGAGAATTGTTATTCAATATAGGATCTACGACCCCTCTGGATTCCATGGTTGATTGTCAATTTGGACCAGATGGCCTCTTTGTTAAAGAACTTCAGATCAGTCATTTCAAACAATGATCAGAGGGCTCCAAGATCCAAATCTTGTGTGAGACCTAATGTTAATAGGTAAGCAACTATTCAAATTAATTCATTGTGTTGTAGGATTCTCATCTCTCTTATGATGGAGCTGATTTCTACAATCATTGTTGAGTTTTATAGTTGGCTACCTTGTCCAATTTGTATGTATTACATTCCAGGCGATGATGAATAAATCCTCAGTTTTTTATGTCATCAGACCAGATTTTGGCTTCGACTCTGGATGCAAATTGATGATCAGTGGTTATTCGTTAGATTTACTGATGGCTTATTTGATTTAGTCACAGTGCAGTTGGATGAGTTAGCAATTGAGTATGTTTCTGTTGTTAGTGTTTGAATCAAGGTTTCAAGTTTTCAAATCTCAAGTCATCCCAGTTTGGTCTTTGATCAAAATGTTATGATTTATCATGTTGTGTTGGCATGGTTTCAACACTTATTTAATTGAATTATGAATGATAACACAATTAATTTTACTTATCAAAAGTTATAACTTTTAATTAACTATTTTATTGTAATTAATTATACAATTAATAATTAATTTTTAGTGTTGTAAATGGCAGTAGTCGGTAGTCGGGCGGATCAATCGCCTACCGCCTCAGCTACCTAGGAAGTGCTTGTATATATATAATCGGATAATTTTCTTAGGCTTTAATTAACTTATTTAAATTATCCCAATCATACATAGGTAGTTGATTAAAATTATTAACATAAAATTATTTAATCAAATCCTAACTTAACTCCTCTTACCACTGTTCCAACTCGCACGATGAGTCCGGACGCGTCGCAAGGCTGGGCAACGCGTCCGAGCTTGTAGTCAAGCCCAGGAGAAGCTTCCAAACTCGTCGTCGAGCCCGGGCAACACGTCTGAGCTCGTAGTTAGGCTTGGGAGAAGCATCCGAGATTGTCGTCGGGCCCGGGCGACGCGTCCGAGCTCATCGCTGGACCCGAGCGACGCATCCGAGCTCATCGCCAGGCCAGGCGATGCCTCTGAGCTCGTTGTCGGGCCCGAGTGATGCATTCAGGCTCCTCATCGAGCCCATGCTACGCGTTCGTGCTTGTCGCCGGACTCGAGTGACACATCCAGGCCTATTGTCAAGCTCGGGCGACACATCCAAACCCACTGCCTCGCCCGCCTCGCCAGCCTCGCCTCGCCTCGCCTCGACTGCGACCACCTAAAGCACCTCTTAGGGCAAAGGTGGTGCGGTTGATGCCCGTCTCCCACCTAGGCGGTGCCTAGGCGGCCGACATTTAGAACACTGTTAATTATATTGCTAATACATTTTTATTCTTTTGTTTATAGTTGTCAATTAATTTGATTGCCTTAGACCTCAAAGTTTAAAAGGTAGAGCCCGACTAAGTTTTGAATTTTAGTTTTAGACTTTTAGTCATTTATAAGTTGTATACTTCTTTCGTTAAGATAGTGATTTGCACTTATAATTTGCTCAATTTTGCAGGTAGAATGCTGGAATAAGCAATGAGAAAAAGAGAGCTACCCTAATCCCCTCTAATGTGGGGCATGCTTTACTTTTAGATTCCACAACAATAAAGCAATTCCATATCTGAATGCCCAGGGACCTTAATAATGTTGTTGACTTGTTCTAACTCAAGTAAGTTTCTAACATTTTAGCAAAATTAATCACAATTTTTATTAATTACAAGATTTGTAACACTGTAGATTGTAAACAAAATCAATCTCATTTCAGGAGTCAATTCATTTCTCATTTTGAATTATGTTGCATTTTTATATGGTTCAAATAGTGATTTGATTCATATAATGGTTTGTAAATTCTTGATTTGATTATAAATTCGATGAGTGACAATTGAGTGAACCATTGGGCAGAACTATTCCAAACAATCGATTTTACTCATGCTACAGTCCCACTTCGCCAGTGGCTGTGCGGGGAAGTACAACCAATGCCACAACATTCTCATCTACAAGTTGATATGTATTTAACTGCTAATGTTGTTGGAGCAGTTGTGCACATGTGGTTGTATTTGTCGACAGAGCTGTTCTTGCATTCATTGGTTGCTGGTGTACAGTCAGTAGCCATAGTATGCTACATATATGTGGTCAAACAAAACATTGCTGATAGTGTTGTTGAGTAAGATGCTATAGTGATTGTGCTATAATGTTATTGCTCTTTCAGTGATAGTTGCTTTATATGTTTTGTCATTCTTGTCATGTTCCCACTCAAATCCCTTTTAAACACCTAACTATGCCTAGTTTCAAGTGTCCATGTTAAATTAGCTACATTGACTTGAAAAGTGGTCATTTGATATAGGTATTATTTATTTTGTTAACTAGTACAAATTATTGGTATCGTTATTTTGGTTATGCATTTTTATATACAATATCTGTGAAAATAACATATCCAGATAAGATATAATAGCTTACTGAAGATTTTTGAAGAAAAGGTACAATTTATGGAAATCCAATGTCTAGAGTAACATTGGTAAACTATAGTGTTCAACTGTTCATATACAAAAATGCATAGGTAAAACTAGACCATGTTGCAAATAGAATAGGAACAACAAAGGGAAAAAAATTGCAAATTTGTGACTAGTGAGCAACAAGAAGCATTCAGTAAGTGACTAGAGTAAAGTCAGAAAGTGATTTTATTTATCATTCAGTGCACGCTCAAGGAACATTCTCCAAGGGGAAATCAGTAGTGTGAAAGATGACCAAAGGCAGCATGTTGGAGCAGAATTAGCAACTCAGCATGGCATCCACTTCAATATTTTGACCAGAATGTGCAATGATTTGTCAAAAAGTAGTTTAGTAGTTATCTATCTAATCTTCCGCAAATACAACCATAACCATCTCAACAAGGCTGCAGAGATGGGTCTTTTCAAGATCATTAATCAAATCAGCAAACTAGCCAATTTCAGGTAAATTTGCTGTATGAGTGACTATTTATCATAAGATATTGGTTAGCAATATGTCTAGTGTTCTGCACAATTTTTATTTTTTTAAAAAAAAAGAAGATTTCAATAAGAGCATACCATATTCTGTCGCTCATAGTTTGACGATCTTAACAAAGCTGCAGAGATGGATCTTTTCAAGATCTCCCCAATACCATCTACACCATGCTTAACTGCGATATGAAAAGCTTCAGGAGCATTAGCGAGCATGAGCATGGACACAAGAGGTTGAATGTCATCATACACATATACTGATGCTCCATTAGCCAAGCAAACTTCATTTATCTGATGTACAACATAATCAAATAGAACGAGAAATAGATTATCCTTTTCTTCCTTCGAGCTTGCCTGTGAATACTGCATAGAGAAGATTGATTAGTCTAATCTACTCCAACTCATTCAAATATAGCAATAAGGCAAAGTTAAAACAAGTTGTAACATTGATTTACATTAATGAACTATGCATCTTAGCCAAAAAATTTCGACAAAGACAATCGCGTAACAGGGTAAGCTTAGGTAAATCAGAGAAAACATGAAGCTCTATTTATAAGAAATCTTAGATGTACTGTTAAACAAATAGCATTAGAAGATATATCATAGAGTTTGACAAGATACTACAGTGAAAAGAGGGATTTAATGAGCAATGTGACAATCTTATGCCTTCCAAGAGAAGGTGGTAAAATAATCAAAAGCAAAAATTGGCATTTTGTGGCAGGGCATTGAGAAATTCTTAGCATCACATGGTTTGATGAAATGCAAGTTGGCACAGCATAGTGTGAACGGGAACACATCAAAATATAGAGCACCCATATGTTAGCAACTTTGTGAAAGTTGGCATGACATGATATAACTTTAGGAATACTATCTGTAATATGAGAGGTAGACCACTTCTTGATTGGTAGTTTGCCACAAGGTGAGAAAATTAAACAGTCAATAGGAAATGACCAAAAGATTGGCATCAATAAGATAATCATTGTTTAAAGTATGTATGAAGTTGGTATAATGGATTCAATAAAAAAACACTTGTAGTCACAAAAAACAATTAGAGAAGTTATAATCAAAAAGAAAATAAATACTAAAACTCTTAGAGACAATCAGACATGTACCCAGTACAAAATTATTTTATGAATACTCCAATATTCAACTTCAAATTTTCAGATAAATTATTGGAGATATATTAAGAATAAGAAAGGGTTATATAACAAAGTATAGCTGCTATATCCTATCTTGGAAGGGATCATTTGTGGAAAAAAAAAACCACCAACACACTATCAAATTGAACTCAAAGGAAATTCTTAATTAATAATGTAGTAGAAACAATATTTAACGTGATAATGATGGATTAAAACCACACCTCCAAATAAATAAAGTCAATCCCTCCAAGAAGATCCTCTTGTTCAACAAAAACTAAGGGAATGTGTGGAGCATCCTTTGGAGGATCATTTGAAGTTTGATATAACATGTTACTCAACATGCAGATAAGTTTGCGATGAACTACCTCTGCCCATGAATATTCATTACTGATCTCCACAAAGGTCTTAATAACCTACAGCAAAAAACCAAAGATGAGAATGATTTAACTTCAATGTAATATCCATAATCAATAAAAACCTCATGATCAAGTGTTCTCACCCTTATGTCAAGACCAGCAAGTCTGCTCCTTAATATTTTTCCTTTATCACAAACAAAATATAATAAACAACTAAGTGCGGATGCCCATACAATTTCTTCTCTTTCTTCCATCTGCAACAAAGAGAAGTCTTATCATACACAGGAAAACAGCAACAGAACAAAAAAATTCTGCAAAATAATGCAATAGAGATGCAAAAATGAGAACTTAGAAAAGTTTCTGGGAGGTAAGAGACGGGGGCAAAGGAAAATAGGGAGAATGAGAGAGGAGAGAGGAGAGAGGAGAGAGGAGTGCGAAGTGTGGATGTGCTGCACCACCACATTTAAACCTGCAGCCTCTGAATACAAAGATTCAGAAATGAGAAAAAAAAAACTAAGCCTAGATTTACAACTCTAATTCCAAGTTGAGTGGAACATAATAATATTATTTTGAAAAACAAGAGCAACTATGCTCATGTATATAATAATTTAGATAATACATAATGTAGGTTTAAACTGCTAATTTTGTTATTTATCTGAAGGATTTTTATGGGTGACAATATAATCCAACATGTGATGCAGGTCAGCGGAGGTTAGAAGAGGAGGAAGAAGAATACTAATTATTGTCTCTGCATCAACCATGTTTTGTCAAAGAAGCTGTTGTTGGTGCGGGAAGCATCCGACGATAAAATCGTTGTTTTGATAATGGCAAAGGAACTCAGAGTTAAGGTTATGTAATTATCTAACAAGGTTCATGGAGCTTGCAGGAAAGTCCTAGCTACGGTTAGGCAGGTGGAAAATCCTAGGGGGTGGTAACCCTAGGTCATAGGAGGCGATAACCCTATGCGGAAAGTCTTGGCGGGTCGAGGGCTTCAGGCAAAAGTCCTAGGGGGTGGTAACCCTAGGTGAAAAGTCCGGGTGTCGCGAACGTGGAAGACTGGACGAGCCAGGAAGCGGGAGTCCAACAGAAAGTCCGGAAACATCGAGTACCGAGCGAAAGTCCAGTCGATCTGGAGGATCGAGCTGGCATCAGGTAACTCTCCTGAGAGGAGTAGGTGAGGACGCGTTCCCTGCAGAGGGAACAGTAGGCGTCGGGTCGACCTAGAGTTTTCCGATCGGAAATCCGAAGTCAGACCCGGACAGTCTTGAGACTGCCAAATTTATTTCTACATATTATCGTTTGTGTACTAACTCTGTTTTGCAGGAAACTAATACTTTTATGCAGGGTTAGGTCGGACCGGGATCAATCGACCGAACATTAGGATCCGTCGACCGAACCCCCAAGCTAGCAGATCAAACTTCAAGAGATTGAACTAGGCTCGACCAGAGGATCGGTCGACCGAACCAAGGATCAACGTCGGCTGGATCAGGCTAAGTTGATTGGGTCAGAGAAGCTGATCGGTCGACCGAACAAGGGGATCGGTCGACCGAACCGAGGATAAGACTTGACCAGATCGAAGCGGAGCGAGCGGATCGGATGGGAGAAGACCGTCTGATCGGTCGACCGAACGCAGGGATCGATCGACCGATCCGCCTCGGGTCAAGCCTGATCCCGAAGCTTGGGGATCTGGATCAGCTTCACAGAAGCTATAAAAAGGAGTCTCGGAAGCAGCCGAAAAAACACTTCGAACAGAACAATCTGTGCTCTTCCGTGCGTTGATACTAACGCTCCAACAACGCTCTGCTACTCCAACTAATTAAAGCTCCAAAGTTCTTTGTTCTCATTTCGTTGGTATAGTTTTTCTTATTGCACTTAACTGTAATTCAAATTGTAATCATTTTCTTCGATATTATAGTTGTTGCCCACCGAAAGCGATCAACGATCGCGGGCCTTGGAATAGGAGTCGCCCTAGGCTCCGAACCAAGTAAATTCTTGGTGTCCTTTGTCTTCTGTGTGTTTGTGCTTATTCCTTTTATCTTTCCGCTGCTTTAACTCGATACGTTTTTAAGATTTCGAAACGTGTGAAATAGCCACGAGCGTTATTCAACCCCCCTCTAGCGCTTTCGATCCAACAATTGGTATCAGAGCGGGGTAGCTTCGATTTGGTGCAACCACCAATCAAGCAATTTTTCGTGGTATTTTTTTTTTTAATTTTTCGGAGTCGATTGCAATTAGCATAATTGCTATATTCCAATCTGTTTTCTCGTTCGAATCGACTTTCGCTCGAAGTTGGTGCAACACCACTCGAGTTCATCTTTATTATACATCCCGCACTGCTAATCTAAGACCAAGTCTTGGAACAGAGTTTTTTTTTCTCTCTTTGGGTGCAGGTGTTAAAATGGCGCTTCAAGAAGGTTATAGCACCGCTCTTCACCGGAGATGATTTCGGATACTGGAAGGGCCGGATGGAGGCATATTTGCAAACCCAGTTCGAAGTCTGGATGATCACCAAGACAGGCCTCGAACTCCCACTTGACGGCGCGGGCAAATTAGTATCATACCAGAACTATGACGCATCTTTAATAAAGAAAGTAGAGGCGAACGCAAAGACAACCTGCATACTCCAGTGTGGTCTGACAAAGGAGGAACTCGAGTAGGACCATTCTCAAGTGCAAAGGAGCTATGGGAAAAGCTAATCGAACTACATGAGGGCACATCAGAAACCAAAGTAAGTAAGCGAGATATGCTTTTCAATAAACTATATAACATCAAAATGCAGGAAGGAGAGACAGCAAGCTAGCTCCACGCCAGAATTCAAGATCTGCTGAATGGACTTCACGCAATAGGACAGAAAGTGGAGAACAGAGATGTAATAAGGTATGCACTCAACGTCTTCCCGAGGAATACCTTGTGGGCATCCATGGTAGATGCGTACAAGGTATCCAAGGACTTATCCTCAATTAAATTAAATGAGTTTTTTTTCTGAATTTGAATTACATGAGCAGACTAATGCACGGCCAACCGAGAAAGGTAGATCACGGCGAAGAATCATACCGGAGTCAGAAGAAGAACCAGACTCAGACGATGAAGATGACGAGCTAACAACGGAACTCGCCAACCTGGTAAAGAAACTGTACAAGAAAAAGAAAGGGTTCAACAAGAAAGACCTGAAGAAGGCGATTCAAACTAAGGAAGCACAACTAAAGGCGAAGTTCGAGGTAACGTGCTACGGATGCAATCAGAAGGGGCACATCAAGGCGAACTGCCCAAACCAGAAAGATCTAAAGAAACCAAGGAGGAAGAAGGCCCTGAAGGCGACATGGGACAAGTCTTCTTCAGAGGAGTCCGACGACGAAGAGCTCGAACAGACAAGTTTTCTCGCGTTAACGGCCCGGGACTACACCAACGAATCCGGAAGCGAGGACGAATTGGAAGCCGAATCCGAGAGAAGTCACGGATCCGTATCCGTTTCCGAAGGACCTGACTCCGCTGTAAGTATCCCGCATTTACATAATCTAGTAAATTATTTAATTCGAAAATTAGCAAAATCGAACATTAGGATCAAGTCACTTCTAAAGGAGGTAACAACCCTCAAAGAAGTGACCAACTTCGAATCCTTGCCTGACCCAGTTCAGACTGGAAACTCAACTCGAGTCCAAAAGCTTGAGGAAGAAAACTCCAGTATGAAAACTCAGGTTAAGGATTTGAAGAAAATGTTGGAACGGTTTTCTTTAGACTCCAAGAATCTTGACCTAATTCTTGGGTCACAAAGAGCCGTTTACAACAAATCTGGATTAGGTTTTAAGACCAAAAAGAAATATCGATCCTATCTAACCTTAGTCAATAGATCAAATAAAAAGGTAGTCCAAGCATGGGTACCTAAGTCCAACATGGTCAATCAAGTTGGACTTGGTCAATATTGGGTCCCCAAGGATCAAGTCAATTACCTTGATAGACCTTATCGAGGCTATGATCCAAGGGGAGCAAAAAGAAAAATTATCTTAACAAACAAATAATTTATTAATTAAATTATCTTAATAAACAAACAATCAAATTAAATTATTTTAATAATTAAGTAAATTAAAATTATTTTAATAAAAAGTATCTTAGAGGAACATAATTAAAGGAAAAATCAATAATGGAGGCTCCAGAATAGCTGACACCTCCAAAAGGAATTTACCCGACAGGGTAATCGAGCGTAACCTACCCGGCAGGGTAATTAGGACTAGAATAAGAAGGGCTAAGTTTAACATGACCCACGGTACTGGTGAAGTATTGGAATGCATGTCTAGGAAGATATGGCTTCGACCTGGTGCATTTGGCTAAGTGGAACTGACCGAAGCTACCCTTTATGGATCCTAACCAGTTAGACCAAGGTTTTGTACTAAGTTCAATGGATAGGACTATTTGGAAAACTTTGAAGACATAGTTACTTTAATGATGTCTAAGTGCCTCACCATAGCCCAGAAGTTTATCCAGAGAATGTCTATCTATTGAACCCAAAACTAAACCTGAATCTAACACAAGTTAAAATCAAACCCTATAATTGAACCTAATTTATCTCACAAAATTGTAGGATCCCTGATTGAAAAATCTAAATCGGGTAAAATGACTAAAGACAAAACTCAAATTAATCAAATTCAAATCAAATTAAAATTAAATTAAATTAATCAAATTAAAATCAAATTAATCAAATTAAAATTAAATTAATTGAATAAAACTTATTTAAAATTCTTTTAAAAAAAAAATATTTAAATTTTTTTAAAAACTCATTTAAAATTCTTTTAAAAAAACTTATTTAAATTCTTTTAAAAACTCATATAAATTCTTTTAAAAACTTATTTAAAATTCTTTTTTTAAAAAAAAAACTTATCTAAAATTCTTTTAAAAACTTATTTAAAATCTTTTAAAAACTCATTTAAATTCTTTATAAAAAAAAACTTATTTAAAATTCTTTTAAAAAACCAATTTAAAAATTCTTTTAAAAACTTACTTAAATTCTTTTTAAAAAAAACTTATTTAAAAATTCTTTTAAAACTTATTTAAATTCTTTTAAAAACTTATTTAACATTACCTTAACCAATTTAATTAACCTAACCAACACCTACTTAAATCCAATTAGGTTAAACCAATCATCTCACTTTAACTGGAGTTAACTTCAATCGAACTATCTTTTCATCAAAATGATTCCAATTCAGATACTTTATGTGTAGGAATTGGATCAATGGATGTTGGATAGTGGATGCTCCAGACACTGGAGACAGATTGAAGTTCACAAGGCTCAAGTTAAAGAATCTAGGCTTAGTTGCATTCAGCAACGACGGTAAACTTAAGGTAATCGGAAGAGGTAACATCGAACTCAACTCAGACTTTATTATTCGAAAAGTCTTATTAGTTGAAAACTTTAACTTTAATTTACTCAGCATTAGCCAATTATGTGATAGTGGGTACTTAGTTAACTTTACCAAATCTGGGTGTACAATTAAAAGTGCTTATAACCCTGAAATTATACTTAAAGGAATTAGAAGAAATAATGTATACACAATTAACCAACCAACATTCTCAACAAAGTGTCTCCTGACACAACAAGAGGAGACTGAGCTGTAGCACAGAAGATTGTGTCACACTCACACCAGACTTATTTCAAAAATAAGTCAAAATGGTCTAGTTAAAGGTCTGCCCAAATTAAAATTTGTTGAAAATACAATTTACAATGCTTGTCAACAGGGTAAACAAACCAAATCAACTCATAAATTAACCAACTTAAATAGAACAACTTCAATACTTGAGCTCCTTCACCTAGACTTGTTTGATTCGCATGGAGCCAAGTCACAAAGCAAAAACCAATACTACTTAGTAATAATCGATGACTACTCAAGATATACTTGGGTAAAATTTTTAAAAACTAAAGATGAAACCTTTGAAACATTTAAAATCTTTTGCAAATTAATAGAAAATGAAAAAGACACTCAAATAAAAAGAATCAGAAGCGACCATGGGGGAGAATTTGAGAATCACAACTTCACTGAATTTTGTGAAATAAATGGGTACAAACATGAATACTCCTGCCCTAGGACCCCTCAACAAAATGGTTTAGTAGAACGTAAAAACAGAACCCTACAAGAAACTGCTAGGACCATGTTAAACGAATATAAACTATCTAATCAATTATGGGCTGAAGCAGTTAATACAGCCTGTTGCATTCAAAATAGAATTTTAATTAACAAATTTCAAAATAAAACATCCTATGAAATTTATTATAATAAAATTCTCAACTTAAACTATTTAAATGTATTTGGGTATAAAGTCTTCATTTTGAACACTAAAGACTACTTAGGGAAATTTACATCAAAAACAACCCCAGGAATATTTTTAGGGTATTCAACAACCAGTAGGACATATAGAGTGTATAACAAAAATACCCTAAAAGTAGAAGAAACAATAAATATAATATTTGATGAAGAAAATAAATTACCCAACACAATAAATGAAAATGAAAATACAGAAAATGCTAACTCAATAAATAGAGAAGATGACGAAATTCAACCTGAATCTATTGAATCTGAAGAACAAATCACTAACTCAAATGGTATACGACCAACAAGGATAAGCACAAATCACCCATCTGACCAAATTTTGGGTGATCCAACTTTAGGAGTCAGAACTAGGTCATCTTATAGGAATCAAAGCCAAATAGCCCTGATCTCAAAAATTGAACCCAAAACTATAGAAGAAGCCCTACCAGACCCAGATTGGACCCTAGCAATGCAAGAAGAACTGGCCCAATTTGAGAGAAATCAAGTCTGGAATTAGTGCCTAAACCCGTTAACAAGACCATAATTGACACTAAATGGGTTTTTAGAAACAAATTAAATGATCAAGGTGAAATAGTAAGAAACAAAGCTAGGTTAGTGGCAAAAGGGTTCAATCAAGTAGAAGGGTTAGACTATGATGAGACCTATGCCCCTATAGCAAGACTTGAATCCATTAGGATGTTGCTGGCCTATGCAGCACACAAAGGATTCAAGCTATTTCAAATGGACGTAAAATCCGCATTTTTAAATGGATTCATTAAAGAAGAAGTATATGTAGGTCAACCCCCAGGATTTGAGGACTTCGAACAACCAAATTATGTCTTTAGACTAAAAAAGACCCTATACGGACTAAAACAAGCACCTAGGGCTTGGAATGAACGTCTGTCCAATTATCTAATATCAAAAGGTTTCAACCAAGGTCAAATAGATCCAACCCTTTTCGTAAAAACCTTAGAAAACGACATTTTTATAGCCCAAATTTACGTCGACGATATTATTTTTGGATCAACCAACTCTAAATTTCTAAAATAATTCACCAAACTAATGGAAAATGAATTTGAAATGAGTCTGGTAGGTGAACTTAATTTCTTCTTAAGTTTACAAATTAAGCAAACCAAAGATGGAATTTATATTTATCAAACTAAATATGCTAAGGAATTAATTAGAAAATTTGGAATGGAGAACTCAAAAATTATTAATACATCAATGGCTACTAATGCTAAAATTGACTCAAACTTAGAAGGTAAACCAGTAGACTTGAAATACTATCGAAGTGCGATAGGAAGTCTACTGTACCTAACTACGAGCCGACCAGACATTATTTTCGCAGTAGGTATGTGTGCACGATACCAATCTTGTGCAAAAGAATCTCACTTAACCCTTGTCAAAAGAATCCTTAGGTATGTTAAGGGAACCCTAAATGTAGTACTATGGTACCCTAGATCTGGCACCCTTGACCTAACCGACTACTCTGACTCAGACTATGCCGGATGCAAGCTAGATAGAAAAAGCACAAGCGGTAGCTGTCAATTTCTAGGACAATGCCTAATAAGTTGGTCAAGTAGAAAGCAATATTGTGTTGCTTTATCTACCACTGAAGCTGAATATATAGCCTTAGGTGAATGCGCATCTCAGTTGCTATGGATGATGCATACCTTTAAAGACTATCAACTGGAATATCAGAAAATAAAAATCTCAATTGATAATATAAGTTCAATAAATCTAACAAAAAACTCAATTCATCACTCAAGGACTAAACATATAGAAGTGAAGCACCATTTTGTAAGGGATCACGTAGCTAAGGGTGATATTGTACTCAACTATGTTGAGTCAAAATCAAACCTAACTGACATCTTCACAAAGCCCTTACTTGAACTTGAGTTCAGCTCACTTAGAAGGCAAATAGGGATGTGCTTAGTAGAATAGGACTTATTTTTTTTCTTTAAATCACTTTGGCTTTAAAATCTTAGGAAAAATGATTTTCAAAGTTCCAAATTTTGTTAGTTTTTCAAAATATGGTTTAGCATAGGATTTTCCCCCCTAGAAATCTTGTACCCCTAGTTTCAGCCAGAGCATCTCACAAACACACTAGGACTACCTTGCTTGTGTTTGAAAATACTTAGAACGGTCTGAGATGCATAGGGTACTGCCTAGACTTAAGAATGCTTATGTCAGTGCATCGACATAAGTCTGGGCGTTAAATACCAAAACTATATCAATCAAGTTAAGTAATCCTGTCTTAGACAAATCTAACTGGATCACTAACTTAACTTGACTAACCAAGTGAAAGTTGTTGCCCTCTAGGTAAGTAGCTAGATGGTTAGACATGTGGCCAAGAACTTAAGTGCTTGATTTTCAATTTTCTTATGCTTAGACATTAGGGCTCTGATACCTTATCAAAAAAAAAAAAATATATATATATATATATATATAACTCAGCTCATGCTTGGACATTAAGGTTTTAAACTTATCCTCCTTTGCCCTTAAGTATCTTTGAACACTTTATTCGGTTAAATATTCTCTCTCTTTTCAAATTTAAGAAAATATTTACCAAACAAAAGCTTTTTCAAAATTAAGCAAATATTAACCAAACAAAACCTTTCAAATTTATTTTGAAAATTTAGCTAAGTAATTTTTCTAACAGATTTTCTAAATTTAGCTACGACTTTCCAAGTATTTCAACTTACTTAAAGTATGCTTCAGTATGTTTTTCGAATTTTACAACATATTTTTCAAAGAGCTCAACTCAGTTTCAAAAATTGGCTAACATTATCCATCCTTCAAAATCAACGTATTATTAGTTTTTAAACTCAGTTGAAGAAATATATCTCTTTAGACCCTTATTTCACTTAGCTAAGAGCTCTACAATAAATTTCAACAAGCTAAGTGTTATCAAAGTATCGTTATCCCTCTTTAAAGCCTAATGTTTATTTAAATCTCTATTTTTTAACTATAAAATCGGTTTGAAAAGTTGGTATTATTCAAACTTGCTCATTTTTTATAAATGGCAAAGGGGGAGAATAGGGAAATTCAAAGAGCCTTTATTAAGGGGGAGCCTTACAAAGCCTTACCAAGTTTAAGTTAGTTTTAGCTCAACTATGCTTGCATTCCTTTTTAACTTACTTAAACTTTGAAAAATACTTATCTATTTTACTTGACTCTGAATTTCAGTTGCCATAATCAAAAAGGGGGAGATTGTTGGTGCGGAAAGCATCCGACGATCAAACCGTTGTTTTGATAATGGCAAAGGAACTCAGAGTTAAGGTTATGTTGTTATCTAACAAGGTTCATGGAGCTTGCAGGAAAGTCCTAGCTGCAGTTAGGCAAGTGGAAAACCCTAGGGGGTGATAACCCTAGGTCATAGGAGGCGATAACCCTATGCGGAAAGTCTTAGCGGGTTGAGGGCTTCAGGTAAAAGTCTTAGGGGGTGGTAACCCTAAGTGAAAAGTCCTGGTGTCGCGAACCAGGTGGAAGACTGGGCGAGCCGGGAAGCGGAAGTCCAACAGAAAGTCCGGAAGCATCGAGTGCCGAGCGAAAGTCCAGTCGATCTAGAGGATCGAGCTGGCATCAGGTAACTCTCCTGAGAGGAGTAGGTGAGGACGCGTTCCCTGCAGAGGGACAGTAGGCGTCGGGTCGACCTAAGATTTTCCGGTCGGAAATCCGAAGTCAGACCCGGACAGTCTTGAGACTGTCAAATTTATTTCTACATATTATCGTTTGTGTACTAACTCTGTTTTGCAGGAAACTAATACTTTTATGCAGAGTTAGGTCGGACCGGGATCGGTCGACCGAACATTAGGATCGGTCGACCGAACCCCCAAGCTAGCAAATCAAACTTCCAGAGATTGAACCAGGCTCGATCAGAGGATCGGTCGACCGAACCAAGGATCAGCGTCAGCTGGATCAGGCTAGGTTGATCGGGTCAGAGAAGCTGATCGGTCGACCGAACAAGGGGATTGGTCGACCGAACCGAGGATAAGACTTGACCAGATCGAAGCGGAGCGAGCGGATCGGATGGGAGAAGACCGTCTGATCGGTCGACCGAACGCAGGGATTGATCGACCGATCCGCCTCGGGTCAAGCCTGATCCCGAAGCTTGGGGATCTGGATCAGCTTCACAGAAGCTATAAAAAGGAGCCTCGGAAGCAGCCGAAAAAACACTTCGAACAGAACAATCTGTGCTCTTCCGTGCGCTGCTACTAACGCTCCAACAAGGCTCTGCTACTCCAACGAATTAAAGCTCCAAAGTTATTTGTTCTCATTTCGTTGGTATAGTTTTTCTTATTGCACTTAACTGTAATTCAAATTGTAATCATCTTTTTCGATATTATAGTTGTTGCCCACCGAAAGCGATCAACGATCGCGGGCCTTGGAGTAGGAGTCGCCCTAGGCTCCGAACCAAGTAAATTCTTGGTGTCCTCTATCTTCTGTGTGTTTGTTCTTATTCCTTTTATCTTTCCGTTGCTTTAACTCGATACGTTTTTAAGATTCCGCAACGGTAAAGTTGTTGCCATGGGTTCGAATCCTGGAAACAACCTCTTGCAAAAAGCAGGATAAGACTGCATACAATGGATCCTTCCCCGGACTCCGCATGGCGAAAGCTTCGTGCATCGAGCTACCTTTTTTTTTTATATATATGATGCTTGAATCTCTCCTCAAATAAATAGGACAAATGTTGCACTTTTTATCTCAATAACAAAGATGCAGGCAAAAGGGGTAATTTAAAATGATGCAAACTGGCAATTGTAACTGCTATACAAAATTACCTGTACAAGAAGACGGAGAACTTCAAATAGTATGACCAAAAGCCAGGACTCAAAGTTATCAATAGCTGTAAAAATTCTCATCTGCATGTCAGACTCATTATTCATCTTTCCTGGAGTTCTAGGTTGTTCTTCATCATTTGAACAAGGTTCTTGCAAAGGCTTAACTGCCTCAGATGAGGTAGGATCTTCAAGAAGAATAGGCTCCAGCAATTGTGCATGAACTCCAAGGTTTAAAATGAAATCAAATGCACGAACCCTGGATCCCACTTTTGGAGAGCTAAGCATACCCTAAAGTCGTCAAAATGAAAATAAAATAAAATAATGAGAAACGCTGAATTCTTAGTCTATTAGATTGCTGAGCAATTGCAGCACCTCCAGCATATAAAGAGTGAGAGGAGTAGCAGTTCCAGCATCCATCATGAACCTACCAAATTTGATCATACAGGAAATCAGAAGAATGGAATATGAATTTTTTGTTAAACACCGAATCAACTTTGGTTCAAAATTCCAATTATTAAATTAGTTTAATAAATTAAAGCAATAAGTAGAAATATATAAAACAATTACCAAAAACAAAAATCATTCAAAGATGAGGACACTGAGGATCCTATTCTAGCACATTTGACTTAAAGATGTTAAAAGAATATAATATTCAAATAGCTCAATAAAAAAAGAACGATATAGACAGAAGTGACAAATAAAAGAACAGGTTTCCCTTCCATAGTCTTCTGGGATATATAGATTAACTGATAATTATTTGTACTACTTTAACATGTCTTCTAAAGCAAAAAAGCATATCGTCAAGCTTCTATTGACAGAGTGGATATTGAGAATATCTGTTTTGGGGTCCAGGAGGTCAAGATATATAGATTTGGTTCTTATCATCCAGACTCTTCCATGAATATGATTGGCTTCCAGTCATATTAAACCAGCATTTGGTTCAAATATCAAAATGGCAGCAACAACCTCAACTGTCATCCATGTGAAAAAGATATAGGAAACTTATGTCTAAAAATTCTAAAACAAGAAGGCACTCATAGACATCACTCCAGAATTGAGCAGTTCCGACTATGAGGTACTTTAGTCAAGCCACAATATTGGATCAATCAAAATTTTAAAGGTATCTGTGGACAGCATGCAACCGAGTCGTGCAATACATATATCCTATAAGGGTCCATAGGCACCCCATATTTTCCAAACAAAAAAGAGCTAAATAATGTATAGTAGGGTGTGTCAAAACTTGGTTTACCATCTATTTAATATATCAAATTGATCAACCTATGAAAGTGATATCGACATAATTTTCACCTATCACCAAATGATTAAATTAATCATCCCAAGAATTCATAACTACATATAAATTTTACTTGTGAATTTAAGCAATACATATAGTAAAAAACTGCATTACATATGAGAAACCATGTTAACCAACCAACAGCAATCGTTAGAAAAATCTACCAGCTGACCTATATTATACAAAGAGCATGTTACTTGTTTTGACCAAATCATATCAATATTATCCTGGACATGACTTTAACAAACTAGAGATCGGTTTTAGCCTGTGTGATCCTTAAGGCACCATATTTAGATGCAATGCAATCTCTTCATCATCAGTGGCATATGAGGTGTATATTTATAAATAAAACAAGCCTCATTCAAGAAAGAAATTAGGCCACAATCACAACCCAGACAAGTATTTTAACTGCCTGTTGTTATAAATTAAATCCTATCTCCACTTACAGGGTCAACATTTCATGCATATGCATTCAGGTAAAATGCAATTTCACTTGAAAGGAGTGTATAAAATCACAGCAGAAGGTTAAGAGGAAAACAGAAGACAATTGACACCAAATGTCTTGTTTGAAACACCAATTTACAGCTTAATTAAAGTTATAATAACTTTCAACATTGATGTTGAGAATTAGGAATATCTTGGGTCACTAATATTTCAGGGCAAAAAGAATGTGGCACCAAAAAAAATGTAAATAATCTCTTGTGGACTCATATGAAGTACGATCAAGCAAGGATAAGGGTTCTGGTCAGAAATGTAAGCACCATTTTGTGAGACAGGGGGCTGAAATCAAACCATGCAGCCAGAATTTACCAATATATATAAACAACACTAGATAATACAGCTCATATACTTCTCAGTATCCTGAAAGCACAGCCCAACCATATGTTCAGATAAAAACCATACCCTTCACTTAAAAAAGTATTAATACAACACACAAGTGAACTAGTGTCCGATAGTGGAATCTACACTAAATAAATGCACGAGACATTCATACTAACACCAGCCTGCTATGCCGCTGGCCATGAGTATCACTCAGGATACTACTTAGGAGAATAGGTAGCACCTGGAATTTTCAGTTGTAATAGCATAATGATGACACAAGAGTCATACATATAAACAAGTCAAGATGGCTTTCATATCAAATACAAAGCAATAGGAGAAATTAAAACATACATGTCAATAACAAGCTTGATGAGAACACTGATTGCAACATCAGTAGCAGGTTGTCCAGCATGGTTAGATTGTGATGTTGCATTATTTGTATTTGGGTTTGGGGCACTGGACTCTCTGCAAACTTCAGCTATGACTTCATGAATCTCAGCAAAACTTAACCTTAAAGGTTGCTGTTCACTAGCACATGTTAAGATGATAGTCAGACAGATCATGGATGCTAGATTGAAACACATCACAATGAACAAAAGCATTAAAAAGGACCAAGAAGGATTGTTCAACATTTCCCAAAAGGCACTCTCATTCAGATTTATTGTTTGCAAATATTTGTTACCTTTAACAATCTTAATATTGTTGCTAATGTAAAGTAGATTTTAGTACATTCACGGCCATCATTCCCAAACAAAGCTATCAAAATTGGTATGACCGTAAGAGACACATTACATGTATAAACATTTGACAAAGCTATACTGCATCCAACCTAAATTAGATTACAAGAAAGAGGAAATATCTCGACGTGTTGTTTTCTATCGACTTAGAAATTGTCTTTGTTCTCAGATCAGTTAAATGCTAAAGATAGGTTGGAAATTCCTTTTAACAAACCAGCTAAACAATGAAACAGCAAAAACTTGCTATTTAAGAACATTTCATCATTGCCCAAAATAAAACTCATGCAAGTGAAAAATTATCATTTATACTTGGTGTCAAAAAGTCATACACTCACCCCAGTCACCCCCACACGACCGGTCTCACATACATTTGTAGAGAGGTAAATCACGAGTGGCTCTTTTTTTGCCTTTTTGAACCGTGATCATTGCATGGGGGAGGGCAGGAGGAACCTGGTAAGCATTTTGCTATAAGGAATTGACCTCTAGACCTCTTGATGGCAACACCCCATGCAATGACCATTTGCCCATTCCATGGGGACAAAATTATCATTTACACTTGCAAATGCAACAAGTGGAAATCTTAAGACAGACTTAAATGTCAAAGGAGTTTCCATTACCAATAATTTGAAATTTTCATTGTAACCCATCTACAACATAGCCCAGTACAAGTCTGATCCAAGTGTTGATTTGTGTAATATCCATAATATCTCAAAATTTAAAACTACTCATAATCCTTAAAGTCAGTCCCTAAACTTCCAATACAAGAATCAAGACACATTTTGGTTCGACATCAAGGCACAACATTTAAATTCTCCTCTATATGATCTGAACGTGCAAATTTTTTTATTAGTATGCATCTTTTGCAGCTGTGAGCAAAAAAAATTAATGGTTTGAAAACTGTCTGTATTGGTTCACAGCTTGCTCTTGATCTGGTTTCATCAATCCCTCCAACAATTTGAAAAGACTTGGTTCTGATGATCATACTTAGTCACAGATAGCAAATATTGGATGACAGTGGTTAGAGCTGGCTTTTTTTATCAAAGAACACCGGTAGTGGTAAGAGCTAGCTATTAGTGAAGGCATCGTTGGATAGAATGCAGCAGTTTCTCCCATCAGTCTTGGAAAGGATTCACTATGTCAAGCTTGTAGCTTTTGGTTAGCTTGGTGTTATCAAACAGGAAGGATACTTGTTTCAGGTTCTGGCCAGTGGCATTATGTGGCATAATTCCCATGCTTATCCAGATCAGTAGAATTTAGCAAACAATCAAGAGGATCAATCAGTAATATAACCAATCAGTTCTGGTTACCTGAAATCTGAATTGCATACTCCACTACTTCCAGGACAATTATAGCTAATGCAAAAACTTGGAGGATCTTACGTTCATCCTCATGTTTGCTGACACTGAATAACCTGGCACTTAACAAATAATGGTAATTTTGCATACAAAGCCCTTTTCAGACTCTAAATGAATCTAAGATTAAATGGCAGTGTCATGAAACATTGGAGCATTAAACACCATTAAAGGCATTGCCTTCCTCGTATAAACTCCCAACAAAGACCAATAACACAAGGAAAAAAACCAAGTACATGTTACTTGCAATACTGAGGATGACTATGGATGGCGTTTGATAACAAAATGTTTTTTTGTTCAATAATTTTGTTCGTATCCCATCAATGCTTGGAGATGAGATACTTATTACCCCAACAGCACAGGATCCATCTGCCAGGAAAGATGTGGCTCTGGTTGGCATCAGAAACAGGTGTACTTTCCAAGATGCCTCCTCCCTGACATCATGTATTGTCTAGGCATACTCATCCTTGCATATCAGCCTATCCCAATTAAAAAAAAAATCCCAGATTTTAGTACCCCACCATTGCCCATGTTCTTTTGTTTCCTGCTATTGAATCTCAGTTCTGTTATTTTGTCTTTTTTCTTTTAGCAGAACAGTAAATCAAATGCACAAGCAAGAACATAAATCATACCCAAATATAACATGTTAATATTATCTCCAGACAAATGAAGAAACAATGCAGAAAATAAGAGCTTCAATTGAACCTGTAATGTTTATACTGAAAAAGTGGCCGAACTCTTGGATTAAATGAGCTCACTGTTACATTATCCCTGAAAAAGGAAACAATTAAGCATGCACACAACTTTAACATGACTAAACATTTAACCTACTGCAGATCTTAAAAATCTACAATTTTGAGATATACCATACATAAGTGAAAAGACTATCTCCCAAAGAACTGGCTATCAATGATAATGTTTAGAAAAATTCTTCCTAAGCCTCAGAACTAATTTGTTACTTGCACCAACAGATACAACAATCAAGAGCAATTAAAAGGACATAACAAAAACATTTTGACCATGTTTGGTAGTGTTGACGGTTTTTTCAAATTTTTTCTTAAAGAAAAATATTGAATAACATGTTTGATAGAAATTTTACAATGAATTGATGATGAAAAAAATAAGGTTATGCTTTATTGTTTCTGGAGAATGATAGATAGCCATTCCAAGAAACAGAATCAATTTCTTAAAAAAAAAAATTATGACATGAGTATTTTTGTTTTAGGGGATTTTCTTTTCCCTGGAAAAAAATGGAATATTTTTTATGTGAAACACACCCTTAATTTCTAAGAGGCGGATTTAGAAACAATTGAATATACTATATAAGCAAACTAATAACAAAACTTCATCAAAACTAAAGAGAAAAAAAAACAGAATGGAAATAAATCTCCAAATACATAGAGCAATAAAGTTGTTGAAAGTAATATAAACTGAACTAAAGGATGCAAATCTAGAAACATGATGAAATATTAGGGTAAAACACAAAAAAAAAGCTGCTGAAAAAGACGTGCCGAACTTGATTAGGGCCTGCTTTCATGCGTTTGAAGGCTGTTATTACTTTCAAATCGCTATTTGATGAAACAAAGTTGGTAGGTATTATAGCTGTTGAAGGCCGTGACATGTCAACATCTGTAAAGTTGTGATTAACAAAATATTTCCAAGTATGATCCTTGATTTGGGTCTCTATGTCTCCAATTAAAAGACCTGCTGCACCAACTTCTAAGAAACCATATGTATGAATGTCTTGAGGCTTCACAAAACCATTGCTGGATTGTAAAGAACATCTGGTTAGATTCATGTATACTATGAATACTTCTTTAGTTGGAAATGTTGTATAGAAAATGTCAGCTGAAGATATAGGTAGAATACCTTTCTTTTGTTGAATATGACATTTGGAATTCTCTTTCCCCAGACCATCTCCATTTTAATATATCAGAAAATATATACTTATTTCCTTCTCCATAAACTTCTTGAAGATTTGAAAGTCCAGGAGACAAAGCAGTAGTTTCTTTGATCCCAATGGAATCTTTACTGCTAACAACATCAGGACTTAAATGAGAATTAAAAGATCTACTCAGCAAAGATGACAAACTGGGAAGTGTTTGTTTCGAAGCAGCTGAAACCATAGATTGTGCAATTGGTTGGAAAGACAATTTTGGTATATGTCGTGCCACAAGGGAACGAACATAGTTCAAGGACTTAATAAGTGAAGAAGAAGCAAAGTTGGAAGGTGCTAGTGAAGGAACATAAACATTTGAGACCTTGGATGCTGTTTTAGTATGGTGTGTCAATGCCTCGGACAATTCTGGCTCTCTTCGATTATTTACAGATTCACATTCAGCAATTGAATTCACACAAAAAAGATCAATCTGCCGCAGGATTGAAAGCTTTGGTATATATCTGCAAGGACAACAAACCACCATAAAAAGACAAAAAAAAAAATCCCTCTGCTGTAGCATTTACAATGATGGCAATCAGCGAAATGACAACACACAACAAATCACCTGAGCAGATAAAATTTCAGGTAGGCCACACACCTTGGAAGTACTGCTGGACTGGTCCAAAAAAGAGGAAGAATAATATACTTGTCAAACTTAAAAGTATGGTTCACAAATTAAGATTCACAATGAAAGATCAACACTGCATAAAGAATCAAATCATTTACAAGAGAAAAGTAGCATTTGATAGACAATAATTGAAATGGTATGTAGAGTAAAGGAGCAACTCATCCTGAACAATCTAAAGTTTAAAATCAAGAATTGAACCAGTGTGGTTCTAAATGTAGCTTTCGCAAGATTATTATTAAACCATTAAAAGGTCTCCACCTAAGCTGGTTTAACAACTGCAAAAGTTATTGAATGAAGTATGGTTTAAAGTGTCATGCCGAGACGGTCGAAACGGGCGAAACATCTCGTTCCGTTCGGCGACCGACACCGGCACGACCCCGGCACTAGCCCCGCAATAGGTGCGATGTGTTGCGCGACCCTGTGGTCATAGCAGAGGGTCGATCGACCCTACAACAACAGCGAAGGGGTCGCATAACCCTTCTGCTGCTGCCGCGGAGGCATTGTGCGACCCTGCGATCGCTGCAGAGGGGTCGCACAGCCAACGCGGTTGTGCCGAAGGAGTCACGCAATCCTCGCGGCCATGGCTGGTCGCGCAACCCCGCCACAGAGCCAAAGTCGTGCGGGCTCACGAGTGGTGTCGGATTTCATTTTTTTTTTTTTAATTAAACTTAAGTTAATTATTTTAATCAACTCCTAACTATGATGGAGATAATCTAAAGAGACTTTATTAAACCCTAATAAAATTATCTAATTAATTTTATATTTTATTTATTTTAATTTAAAAATTATAATAAAATTTTTATTTATTTATTTGTCTATTTTCATATCTTTTCCTTTTTTTAAAGATTATTTTTATATTATTTAATTTTTAAATATTTATGTTAAATATTTTAGTTTTTAATTAATATATTTTATATTTAAAAATTACCAAAACTATATCAACACGGCACGATACGGTACCGAAACCGTATCGTTCCGGTCCAGGACCGAAACCTCGGCACGGGTCGAAATTTTAAACCTTGGAATGAAGAAACACATGAAATCTGCTTATTGCCACTAAAAGATTGTGCAGGCAAACTCAATCCCTAGCTTATTCAAGTTCAAGTCAAGTCAAGTTGGTGTTAATTAGATTATGTCAATTTTGACAAACAAACAAACAAGTAAAATATATGTATGGCTTAGCTCACTGGGTAAATTATTCCATATATAAATTATGATGTTGGTTCACAATTGTTGTTGTATGTGATGTTTTTGTGTTTTGTTATATTCATATACGAAATACTTATGTAAAATTGTGGATTAGCTAGAATGATTAATTTAATTATTAAGCAATAGATGAAACTTCCATAATTGCTTAGGTTGACTAAATTGATGTTATTATACAGTAGAAGTAAACTTTCTTAAATTTTTGGCAATTTATGTTATACATTATTGTCAATATAACTAATTAAGTTTTTTAAAACAATTAGGACTGTATGAACCTATATATGTCTGTATGCCCCGTATGAGTTATGAAATGGCTCAATTGCGTATCGCTTACACTCTGTAAAACTAGATCCACTAAATCCTATTCCCCTACAAAACTCGGAAAACAAGAATCAATGGTTTGTTTCTACATTTATGCTTGACTACTTTTACAGTGAAGGAAAGCGATAATTATTCTAAAGAAACAACATATATTTTTATCAAAGAAAGGTAGACAAATTTCAGCTGCCCTATTTTCACAAGGCTACCAACTCAAAATTTTGATAAAAGGAATCCATAGTAATGTAGAATAGTTAAAGCATGCTCATCCTACGATTATGACAAACCAAGTAAAACAAATTGAATAATATCCTCTTCTCCCACAAGCAATTAGGTAAAATATCAAATCTAATTTTAGGATAATCACATCAATTTCCTTGAGTTTAGCACTCCTTTAGTCCATTTTTTAATTCCATATGAAAAACTTAAATGTGAAATTGAAAAAAAAATACAAATAAAAAAATTCTTTGTATTCGTGAGTGAATGAAATTGTTTGTTCAAATTATAATATGAATTCTAAAGAAATACCATATTTTATCAACTTAATTGCCATCCTCTTTATAGAGCACAACAATATGATGAGTTCTATGAATTTGGAGAGCACATAGAATACTCCAGAAATTTCAAGAGGATCCCCAGTTTAAACTTTATTTTGTAAAGCTACTATGCCATAGCTTCAAATCAACTAAAAAAACATCTCTTTCCTGAATTATAACAAATTGGGTAAAAGTCCAAATACAAAAGCTTTCGATAGTCTAGTTAATTACAAATTTACTATAACATGACGTCTGAGAGTAACAAAGACTAGTATTACACAATTGGATCTCCTGCTTTTAAAATCCATCTCATATATCTCATTTCTTTCTTTACTTTTACATGTAAATTAATTTTCTTTTCAAAAATTATTATTCCTTGGCATCAATGACATTTCAACTATATTGAGCAGTGTATGAGACATAGCATGAATACAACAACAATAATTAAGTCTTATTTTACTAGGTGGGGTCGAATCCTTCTATGTCATTGGGCTTTATCCCTTACTATATCATCATTTATATTTTAAAAAAATTATCTTATTTTATTATTATTAACCGAGTCTTTTTTTAATTTTCCTCGTATGATATGGACATGTGTCATAGTTTCACATTTCACATTGCCTAAAAGCATTTATTGATTGTCTAAGTACATGTCCATACCATCTTAAATGTATCTCCGGAGTTTTCCTTCAATAGATGCAACCCGACTCTCTCTAATATTTACATTTCTTATCTTGTCATCCGTGTATGTCCGCATATCCATATTAACATCCTCATCTCTCTCATCTTCTGCTCATATGCTAGCATCATAGCCCAACATTCAGCTCCCATATGACATAGCAAGTCTAACCATTGTTTTGTAAATCTTTCCTTTAAGTAAATACTTTATGATCACAAAGAACACATTATGTTCTCCTCTATTTCAACCATCCTGCTTGTATTCTATGTAAAACATCTCTTTCAGTCTCTTGAAAATGATCTTAAATACTTAAAACTCTCATTTACAGACAATTCGTCATCTACTATCTTAACAATTATCTCATTATGTTTAATATTACTAAATTTAAATTTTATATATGCTATCTTTACTCTATTAAGCCTAAAATCTTTCACTTCTAATGTTTTCCGCCAAGATTAAAGTTTAGCAGTTACTCCTTCACGTATCTCATCTACTAAAACAATATCATCTGCAAACAACATGCTCCGCGGTACTGTATCTTGAATATGTCTAGCGAGTTCATCCATGATCAGTGTTTTAAATTGCGTAGCGTTGCGTTTTTGTCTTGTCATCGCGTAACGTAAATAGCGAAGCGCATAACGTAAGCTTTTCGTGCACATCAATTTTTAAATTAAAAAAAAAAACAAAATATACTTATATAAGTAAAATAAAAATAACATAACCTAAAATTAATCATAATAATTCATTACATGTCAAAATATCCCAGAACAACAATTTAAAAAGTCTTATAATTAAAACAACATAACCTAAAAATAATCAGTATCATCCAACTCTATATCACTGTCATCATCAATAGTGTCTATGGTTGGAAATTTTCCACTATTAAAAGTTGTTGAAATTACTCCACCATAATTGTCAGCATCAAGATGATTATCTTCCAGAAGACTCAACCTTGCATGTTTATCTTTACTTCCACCTATTATATAAAAGATACAACATTTAAGAATCAATTATAGGTGAAGTAGATATAAGTAAATAATTTGCATATGCTTACTTGAATTTTCAATAACTCTTTTTTTTTTTGAATTTGCAGGAGAAACTCCAACTATATCCTCAACATCTTCGACTCGCTTATCTAAGTCGAAAAGACTTTCAAAGATAGTCGACGGTACACTCACAGTAGATCACTTTCAAATAATTCATCATCTTCAAGTCATTTAATAGTTACGGGAAGGACAGGACCTTCTTTCTCAATTATTCATTCGTCATCTGAATCAATTTCATCAACTACAATAGGATCAATCTTGTCTCTCCTCCTAATGCTTCTCTCCCTAAGTTTGAAGTTATATTTCACAAACACCAATGCATTCAACTTCGCATGTTCAAATCTATTTCTCTTTTTTCTATGAATCTAATATTACAAAGAAGAAAACATATATAAAAATTTAAATAATGATATGAAAATTATAAAACAATTAAAATTCAAGTAGAGTTATAAACTTAGAATATTCACTAATTCAAAAGTGCTCCAATTTCTTTCTCATCCCGAAGCACTACAAGTGAGACCAAGCACTCGAATTGCAAACATAATAAGCTCAAGTGTCTTACTCCCAAAACATTCCCACCACGAGGCTAATAACATAAAAAAATTACAAGAATATATATATATATAATTTTAAAATACGAATGCTTGTATAATTTTACAAGAACGGTTACAAGAAGTAAATTTTACCCGGAGTCCACAACATTCTTGTTCGTTTTGCTATCGGAGTTCCAAATTCTCTTTCAGCTTTGTTATACAAATCCAATTGGATGTCCGCTTTAAGACGATCATCAGAAGACAACATCTTATCCATGCAAACATACAATCCATCTCTAACTTCATTACAATCAGAAAATCTTGCTTCATAACGCAATTGCGGGTTCAAATAGTACCTGGCCACGTGTAGAGGATAATGAAGTTGTAGAGTCCATCACGAATCAATTTTTTTCTAACTGGGCTTGTATTTTCTATCAACTCCCCCACAATTAAATTGTATTGTCCCTTTTGCCTTATCCATAAGTTCATAAATATATCCATGGCCAATCTCTCCTCCGAATCAACTTCCCTTAACACACTTACAAGAGGAACAACACTCTTAACACAAAATGCAACATGTGGCCAAAAGTTGGGATCATTAACAACAATTCTTTTCACGACCTTACCTTGAGTTGTTTGAGATAGTGGTGAACTAACCCAATCTTCGGAAGCAAACATTTGTTCAAGTAGTATTTTAACCTTATACATACTCTGAAGAGTGAGAAATGAAGTAACAAAGCGAGTAACAGCAGGACGGAGAATTTCTTTACCATTTGTATACTTTCTCATCAAAGAAAGTATAGTCACATGACCATAAAGGAACTTCACAACCATCTTAACATGCTCAATTGTGTCAAAAAATAATCTTCAACTTTGCAATATCCTCCAACATTAGATCAATACAATGCGCCGCACAAGGTGTCCACCAAATTCCATGTTTAGTCTCCATAATTTTTTTCCCCGCCTTAATGCAATTAGAAGCATTATCCGTGATAATTTGAATCACATTTTCTGTTAGGACCGGTTGAGCTAGAGGGGGGTGAATGACTCACTTCGTTTTCTTTGTTGACTTGACTGTGCACAGCGGAAACTTGGAAGCAATGATAACTCTTATATTTACTTGGTATCCACCTCCTCAATGAGGTGACTAGTCCAAGGATCCACACCACCGTCACTCTTCCACTATAGAACTTCTCCTTCTCGGAATTACACCGAAGGTGGAGAAACCTTACAAGATTTACAACTCTCTCTCTCCAAAAGAAAAAGATCACAACCATTACAAGGAAGAAGAAGAGAATGATCACAAACTTAGAATACTTTCTTCTTTCCTTAGTGCAACTTGAAAATGTGGAGAAGAGAGCTTGAACTTGAGCACTTGAGAGATCTTGAGCACTTGAGAGCAATGGAACAGTATATTTTTCGATAAGACTTTCATTGTCCTTTTTCCAGCTTTTTAAATGTCTTCAAATATAGCCGTTTCTCACATGATCGTCGTCATGAATCCATTGGGTTTGTCTTCCAATCGATTCAAAAGTATCCGTTGAGCGCCATCACGTCAAGATCAACGGTGTAGATCATTTTATTTGAATCTCAAACGATTGGGACATTCTTCTCAATCGATTGAATTTATCAATCGATCAATGAATCGATTCAGACGCGCTATGCTCGAGCGCAGAAACACAGAACCTCTGTGAATCGATTGGCCGATCGATTGGATGCCTTCAATCGATCGGCTGATCGATCCAGGAGCGTTCTGTGCTTCGCGCAGAAGCTTCACCAATCGATCGGCCGATCGATTGGTTACTCCAATCGATCGGCTGATCGATTCAGGAGCGTTCTGTGCCTCGCGCAGAAGCTTCACCAATCGATCGACCGATCGATTAGTTTACTCCAATCAATCGGCTGATCGATCCAGGAGCATTCTGTTTCACAGCTGTGCGCCTCAATCTATTGCTGGTTTCCCGATTAATAGCAAGTGAATTTATACATAATTTTAATAAATACCTCGTGTCAGATGAACGCCTGTTCCCCTGGACTTTCTCGCCTTGCATCCAACCTTCTGACCTGCAAGGGCTTCTCTTGTCAAGAATCCGGTCCTCGACCTTCTTGGACTTCTCTTGCCTTACATTCGATCTTCTGACCTACAAGGACTTCTTTTGCCAAGAATCTAGCCTTCGACCTTCTTGGACTTCTCTTGCCTTACATTCGGTCTTCCGACCTTCCGACCTGCAAGGACTTCTTCTGCAAACTCACAATACATGTTAGATTCAACGTATTAACCTAAACTTAAATAATTGTCAATACATTGAAACTTCCAGGACATGATTGCACCAACAATCTCCTCCTTTTTGATGTTTGACAATCTATTTAAGTTTAGGCTAATTTCCAACACACCATAATAATAATGAAATGGTAAGTAGTAATAGCAAACCACATATTGTCATGAACTACGCATGAAATTCATCGAAATTAAGCATAAGCATAAACAGTAATAACAATACATATATAATTAAGCATAAACTTCAACTTATATCTCCCCCCCAAATATCAAAAAGAAACTAGAAACACTCCCCCTCAATGGGTGCATTAAGCAAACACAATATAACATCAGGGATACTCCCCTTAGACTAAAAGACAAGAGGGTATGCCCCCCACGTATTATGCAAACCAAACACTAAGATAACATGACTAAAAACACTAGTGCCACAAAATATATGTCCAATAAGAAGTCATATCACATATACAACACACGAAAGAGTGTCTAAGAGACACACCATAGACTAAAAGTCAAACAAAAAACAACTATCCATACAAGAAGAGAAACGATGAGTCATAATTAAAAGGTAAACTCAATCCTGTCGTCCTCAGCAGCATCAGCAGCAGCAACATCAGCAGAACTCCTGGAAGCATCAAAAACAGGTGGCACATCACCTGTTGGAGGGGGAGGCGGAGGAGAGTGACCGGATATCCAAGATCGCACTAACTCGGTCAGAGACTCAACGCTCATCCGCAAAGTGGCAACCTCGGCGCGCATCTCAGCAATAGCCATGGACAGTTCCTCAAAGCGAGTGTCCACAGTCTCCTCAAGTGCTTGAATCTGAGCAACCACAACAGGATCTGGAGAAGTAGGTGCCTCAATATCCACCTCAGGATTAGCAGCCTTCGGAGCTGGCGCCTGTCCGACTCCCTGAGGTCGATCTTGCGGTCCCTCACCAAGGGCACGTCGGTCAATCCATCGTGCGTCATCCGACCCAGCCTCAATACCAGTCTTAGTGAATTATCGTGCAGAGATTCGGGAATACGAAACTGTCATATGCTCTAGCTTCCCTCAGGAGACATCTATATGCATGGATTCTAACTAGTCGGTAATGATGTTGCCAAAAGGCATATGAACGGTCTGCTGCACAGGCTGAGTGAAATGGATGATGCAATGAAAGATGTTCAAAGGAATGTTGACATCAAGGCAGTGTCGCATGACATACAATAAAAACATTTGAGAGGGTCTGAGGAGGGCTAAGGCACGGGAGACGATAGACAAAAGACAGTTAATGACGATTTTGAATAAGGCGTTGTCCCTGGCAGATAATTTAAGGGAGGAGAAAGTGGTGATATGCACATTTGAACCATCTGGACGGGGACGGCCAAAAAAGACTCTGATGCATGGAATCAATGGTGATATGCTCGAATGGCGGAGGCAAGAGTTCAGGTAGGGTAGGGTAAAACACGAACTCATTCGTCGACGGTCGACACCCCAAAAATTGTTGAAGAATCAGATAAGAAAAATCCAAGCTACGCTTGGCGACACGAGTACGGTAAAGAACGCCATCCGATGTATGCAAGTTATTATAAAACTCGGATACAAGCCCAGGATTGACACTACACAGTAGACAATGGAGGAAAGTTGATAATGTTCGATTAGGGAAAACACTTCAAAGCAGGAATCATGATAAAATTTACGATCGATGGACCGAGGAGTGATCAGTTTGAAGGTGTTTCGGTTAAAGGCTTGTTGCAAGGCAGCATTCGGAAAATGCTGATCAATGGGAGGCTGAGGGCAGGACTGCATCCGAGACGAACCCTCACCCGACTCACCAACCTTTTGTTTCTTCCTAAAATATGAGGAAAACGAAATGTCCAAGGCCATAAACCAATGTAAAGAATGCAATGTCGTGCATATGATGCATGTATGAAATGCGCCACCATGTATGAAATGCACCAAAAACACAGTAAGATTAGCAACATTCAGATTATAGGAGCAAAGTTTAGAGAGAAAGTAAAGGAAAAGGTATAGGAGTTACTTAGGGTTTGGGGAAGCATTGTGAGTTTTGCGACGAGGAGACGAGGAAGACAGTGTCCGCGAGCCCCGTTCGCCGAGAAAAGGAGAGCGTTAATGGGAGAGAAGAAAAAAAGGGCACTCGGTGCCAGAGAAGACCATCGGAGAAGACGGCCGACGAGGGAGGAAGTATCGCCGGAGAAATCGTCCCAAATTAGGGCACAGGGCGAGTCGAGAGAGAGAAAGGGTTGAAGTGAGAGGAGATTTAGGTCAACAGCACTTTAAGTGGAATTTCAAATTTCCCAATCGATCGCCCGATAGATTGAGACTTGCTGAATCGATCCAGTGATCGATCCAGCGACATTCTGTGGGTGAGGCGCGAGCTTCTCAATCGATCGACCAATTGATTGGGATTTCTGATTATGCTGCAGTTCTGATTTATTTTCAGAGCCGAGTGTCGTAAATGCACCAATAATTATATGCTAATAAAAAAATCACAAAATGTTGGGTAGACACTACATATGTCTTCTAGGATCTGGGAAAAATAAGTGTTCACGATAATGAGCTTTGTGTCCGAAGATTGACACGTAATTGGAAATCATCTAAAACTTTAATAATTGATCGTAAGTTCATATCTAACGACGCAATAGAAACTCTTATCCAAACACAACCTTCAACAGGATTTTTCAAAAATGAGTTTGATATGTATTTCAAAATAGAAATTTTCGATCATAATCATTGGGCTAAATGCACATGATTTGTACACCTGCTTTCCTTATGATTGGACAAATGAATGTTTCATATGAAATCCACCTTTCTTGACCAAAATAATGCATCATAACAAGCATTATGACCAAGAGAAATGCCCCTAACCTCTCACCCCCATCTAAACATTATCAAGAGAACAATCCTATGTTTTTGTGAGAGGCAAAATTAAGGTTCAGAGAACTTCAAAACTTTACCTATGAAGTGATCATGGAGGATGTGATTTAATCAATACAACACATTCACAATTCCCTCCTAAGAAAACTAAATTCAACTTCGGGAAGAGGTTTAGTAAAGATATCGGCTAAGTTTGATTTTGACTCAATATAATTTAGAACAATGTCACCTCGAGTTACATGATCACGGATAAAATGATGTTTAACCTCTATGTGTTTTGTTTTTGAATGATGGACGAGATTTTTGGTCAAGTTGATTGCACTCACATTATCACAAAGAACTTGAACATTGTTGTAGGTAAGTTTATAGTCCTCTAGAGTATGGGTCATCCACAATAATTGTGAGACACACTCTCCCATGGCAATATATTCTGCTTCGATTGTGGAGAGAGCTACACAATGTTGTTTTCTACTTGATCAACTTACTAGAGAGGATCCTAAAAATTGACAACCACCACTAGTGCTTTTGCGATCCAATTTGCATCCGACATAATCGGAATCGGTATATTCCACTAAGTCAAAAGTTTCGGTTCGAGGATACCAAAAGCCAACATTTTGAGTTCCCTTGAGATATCAGAGAATTCGCTTAATGACACTCAAATGGGACTCCTTGGCACAAGATTGATACCTTGCACATATACCCACGGCAAAAAGTATATCAGGTCTACTAGCCGTGAGATAAAGAAGACTTCCTATAGCATTATGATACACCTTAGAGTCAACCTCTTTCCCCTCAAGATCTTTATCTAATTTAGTACTAGTGGCCATGGGAGTAAATATAGCTTTTGCATTTTCCATTCCAAATTTCTTAAATAGCTCTTTGGCATATTTAGATTGATGAATGTAAATTCCCTCTTTGGTTTGCTTAATTTGTAAACCTAGGAAAAATGTCAACTCGTCAATCAAACTCATTACAAACACACTCTCCATGTGATTAATGAACTCATTTAAAAAATCTTTATTTGTGGAACCACAAATAATGTCATCTACATATACTTGGGCCATAAACATATCATTACCACTATTTTTCAAGAATAATGTGGGATCAATTTTCCCTCTATGAAACCCTTTTGATACTAGAAATATTGACAATCGTTCATACCAAGTCTGGGGAGCTTATTTTAGCCCATATAAGGCCTTTTTAAGTTTATATACATGATTTGGACACTCTAAATTTTCAAACCCCGGCGGTTGCTCAACATACACCTCTTCTTTTATAACATCATTTAAAAATACTGATTTTACATCCATTTGGTACAATTTGAACCCCTTGTGAACGACAAAGGCTAACATCATTCTGATAGATTTCAATCTTGCTACGGGTGCATAAGTTTCATCATAATCTAACCCTTCTACTTGATTGAAACCCCTAGCAACTAATCTAGCTTTGTTTCTCACAACCATCCCCTTATCATCAAATTTGTTTCTAAAGACCCATTTTGTATCAATAATTGATTTGTTGGTAGGCCTAGGAACTAAATCCCAAACTTGACTTCTCTCAAATTGAGATAGTTCATCTTGCATTGCTAAAATCCAATCTGGATCAAACAAGGCATCATCAATGATTTTTGGCTCTATTTGAGATATTAGGGCTACTTGACTTCCTTCATTTTTAAAGTAAGATCGAGTTCTCACTCCTTGAGTGATGTCACCTACTACTTGATCTAAGCAATGATTTACATGAATCCTAGCAGGTCTTGATTCTTGATTTGTTACAATTTCGAGTTCAAGTGACAGTTTCAATTTTCTCACCATCACTCTCTTGGATTTCTCCCCCTTGATCATTTCCTTCGTTTAGTGTTAATTTCTCTAACTCAAATTGTAATTCTTCATCGTTTGTTCTTATAGAGTTCAAAGAAGGATTTTCTTCAAATACAACATTTAATGATTCTTCAACTACTTTAGATCTTTTGTTGTAAATTCGATATGTCTTGCTATGACTTGAGTAACCTACAAGAATGCCCTCATCCGTCTTAGCAAAGAATTTTCCCAAATGATCTTTGGTGTTTAGAATATAAACCTTTCATCCAAATATTCTAAGATGCTTAATTGTAGGTGGTTTATCAAACCACAACTCATGAGGTGTTTTTCCTAGAAACCTATGTATTAAAGTTCGATTTTGTACATAACAAGCCGTATTAATTGCTTCGGCCCATAGGAAACTATGAAGTGAATATTCATTTAACATGCTCCTAGCGGCCTCTTGCAAAACCCTATCTTTCCTCTCAACAACTCCATTTTGTTGAGGAGTCCTAGGGATGGAAAATACATGTTTATAACCTTTTTCCAAGGTTCTAAAATTCGTTAGGCGCTAGTCGGGCGGCAGACCAGCGCCTAGCGCCTAGGCGGGGACTAGGCGCCGTTAGGCGGATTCCTCGGTATCCCTTGTTTCATGTGGACTGTGGACAATGTCATATGCAAATCTAAATGTTTTCTTAAACAATTTCATAGCAATGAAAATCTAACTATGTATGCTAAAATAAATTCATACTTTCCAATACCAAAAAATGAAAAACTATAAAAGAAATAGTTAAACAATAGACAGTAAGTTATCATAATCATATAGTAAACAGTAGAACATTGGAAAATAGTAGCAATAGTTCAATTCAAGATTACAATGCATTGTGAACTAGTAACCACTAAGCAAAATATAATTGTTAAATAACATAAATCATGTCTTAACAAAATGAGTTCAAAATTACACAACTAATAGACTCGTATTTATTCTGCTTCTTCTTCTCCATAATTTTCAATAACTTGTTCTTCATCGGACACAAACTCAATATCATTATTGTGATCCTCGTCTTCTTCTTCGGATTCAAAATCATCTTCATGAAGTTCTCTCACTCTAGAGCTTCTTCGGGGTTGTAGATTTTCATCTGCTCCACTTGCTTCATCAACCATTTGCCAAGTGAGCCCGGAACCTAGTTCAACTTCATCATCTTCCCCACCATCCACAATCCAACCTTGTGCATCTTTTGCAAGAAGGACATCAACATTTCTTTCTTTTTCTCTTTTTTGTTTGTTCAACAATCTAGCATTAAATTGGATAAATACTAGATTGTTCAACCTGTTGGCATCCAACCTATTTCTTTTCTTTGTATGAATCTAAAAAAAACAGAGAAAGTAAATACTACAATTAGTACCTGAATATAGAGTATAGACGTTAAAAATTATAACTAATTTAATTAAAGAGTAGACTGAAAGTTTAAAACTTACTCCTTCAAATGTACTCCAATTTCTTTCACACCCAGATGAACTTGTAGTTAATGAAAGTATCCTCAATGTCACCCTTAGCAAGTTAGGTGTGTGAGCACCGTATGTACTCCACCATGCACATGGATCAAATGTATCATCATTTTTTTCACATGCTTTTGCTGCCAATGTTTTTCTAAATAACCCAGTCTTATTTCTATATTTTGAAAATTCCTTGTTAATAATTGTATCTTGTAGATCTAACTCATTGGCATGCAAAGTTTCTATGCATTCAAAAATCCCCATCGCGACCTCCTCATAAAGAGCAATAGAACTATCTTTGTAGTAAAAATAAGGATTCAACAAAAATGCAGTGGTATGCAATGATGTATCAAGTCTATCCTTCATTTTTGACTCAATAATGACTATGATAGGCTGATAATTTGATTCCACGTTATTCAGAGCCACCTTGATATCTTCTTTAGCTTGAAGAAGCTCCCCATATAGAAACCCCATCGATGGCTTTCTATCTCCATCTACCAATCGAAGAACTCTTACCAAAGGAGTAAATATTTTCAAACAAAGTGTCACACCATTCCAAAAACTCATGCTCATCACTGTAGAGTAAGCCAATTTTCCTTTGTTTGTTTTAGACAATAAACATTTCTACCAAATATCACTTGTAAACATGGCCCTTAAACTAGATTTTTTCAATCAAACTTTGCAATGTGAGGAAATTTGATGCAAACCTGGTAACTCCTGGTCGAACTATGTCTCTCTTCTTCGTGAAACTTCTCATCAATGATAAAGTCTTATGGTGAGCATAGATGAAAATGGTAAAAGCCTTGGATTGCTCAATCACCTTTTTATATCGTGGAAGTTTGCCAATACTTTCAAGCATGAGATTAATAGTGTGAGTTGCACATGAACTCTAAAAGATCCCGGGTCGTTTTTCTCTCATCAATTTAGCTGCAGCCATATTGTTGGTGGCATTGTCTGTTACAATCTGAACAATATTATGAGCTCCTACTTATTCAACACACTTGTCAACATACTCAAAAATAAGTTCAGTTGTATGCGCCTCTTTGAAGACTCCTTAGACTCAAAATGTAGTACCCTCCTTGCAATTAACACACAAATTTAAGATACTTCTTCTTTTTCTATCACTCCATGCATCTGTCATGATCGAGCATCCATTCTTTGCCCATTCTTCTTCATGTTTCTTCAGCAATTGTTTTGTTCTTTCAACTTCGGCTTTCAATAGTGGCTCCCTAAGTTGATATTGAGTTGGAGGCTTGAATCTTGGTCCAAATTGACCCACTGCCTCCATTAGTTGCTTGAAGCTATCATTATCAACAGCATTGAATGAGATTCCATTTTCATAAACCCATCTCCCAACATATTGTTGAACTTGTTGAGTTCTCTCTTTGAAAAGTGCCTCATTTATATTTTTTTGGCGAAGCACTTTACTTCCACTGGAGCCTGCATTTTCTGTAGCAATTGCCGATGCATATCTATCCATGGGGCCAAGTGGAAGAGGTTTCTTAATTCCATCCATCCCTTCAATTTCAAGACCTTCTTCTTCATCTAGAGAAATAGTCACCTCTGCTCTACAACTTTGTTCTTCCATTATTTTGTTCTTCTTTCTGTTCCTCCCTTCTAAAATAGCCTGTTTGCACTTATTTTTATCTTCTTGAGATGCTTTTCGACAACCAGATATATTTCCAGGTATATTTCCAATGTGCTCCTTTATCCTATACACTCCTCCTGACATGGTTTTTCCACATAGCTTGCATTTAATTTTGTCGAGATTTTTAGGATCAATCAATATCCCAAACTCCCATCCGATATCGTTTGACTTTCTTCTAAGCATTCCAGATTCGGGTTGAATGACAGATGCTGTCGAAGATGGATTGCTTGCCATTATGTTAACAGATAACCTGAAAAAATTATATATAACAACTTAACAAGTTAACAACATAACATGATAATAAAATTTAATTATACATTTTTACCATACCAAACGATACAAAATAATGAAATATAACATTAACAAGTTTAAGAATATTTTTTATATATCATTATATCTTAATCTAAGTATCTAACTAATAAAATTTATTAGATAATAGATAGTTGTTTAAAAAAATTAAATTTAAAATATATTTTTTATATTTTTAAATCTGTTTTATACTTTTATATATAAATTAATAATATTTATTGGAATTTTTAAAAATTTAATTTAATTTTCATATTTTTAAAACTGATTTATATAAATTAATAATATTTATTAGAATTTTTAAAATTTTAATATAATTTTAATATTTATAAATCTGATTAATATAAATTAATAATATATAAAATTTATAAATACGATTTATATAAATTAATAATATATTAATATGTATTATGATTTTTTTAAAAAAAAAATTATATTTTTAAATCTGTTTTATACTTTTATATATAAATTAACAATATTTATTGGAATTTTTAAAAGTTTAATTTAATTTTCATATTTTTAAAACTGATTTATATAAATTAATAATATTTATTAGAATTTTTAAAATTTTAATATTAATAAATCTGATTAATATAAATTAATAATATATAAAATTTATAAATACGATTTATATAAATTAATAATATGTATTATGATTTTTTTAATTTTATTTATTTTTATATTTTTAAATCTGATAAATGATAATTGAAAATATTTATAATGATTTTTATTTTTTTTAAATCTGTTATATAAATTAATATTTAATAATATTTATTAAAAAAATTAAATCTATTAGTATTAACTGTATTATTATTGAATCCTATATTCCTATTAGGCTTTATGAACCGAACCCTAAATCCTACCCTATTATTGAAATTATCCCCGTTAGGAATTGTTTTAATTTATTAATTATTAAATAAAATAAATACAAAATATCGAAGAAAAAAACGCCGCGATGCCGCGACGTCGAACGCCACCGGCGCCTCGCGGGAGGCCTCCGGCGCCGCCGGAAGCGTCGCCGGACGAGTCCGGTGGTCCGGCGAAGTCCGGCGTTGCTTCCAGCGGCGCCGATAGCGTCGCGGAAAGCTTTTGGCGCATCCGGTGTTGCCAGAGAGTTGCCGCGACGACGAAGAAACAAAAAAAAAACAATAAACAGAACAAGAAAACAATAAAAACTCACCGGAAGTTGCAGGCCGCGATGAGAGAAGACACAAGTCGGCGATGAAAGAAAGAAAACGAAGCGCCAGCCTCTCCGCAAATATGATTTAGTGATTAAAAACGTACCTAAAATACCTAAGCCCGCCGAAGCCCGCGTTGGCCGCCGAAGCCCGCCGAGGACCGCCAAGGGCCGCCTAGGTCTTCCGCCTGGCTGGTTTCCGGCGCGGCCTGCCGCCACACAACGCCTAGGCGACCGCCTAGGGCGAAATTTAGAACATTGCCTTTTTCCATACAAAAACTTGTGAATCTATCATTTTCAAATTCACCTCCATGATCACTTCTTATTTTGTTTATCTTATGATTCTTTTCATTTTCTACCCTTTTACAAAAAACAATCAAAATATCTAGAGTTTGATCCTTATGTTTCAAGAAGAACACTCATGTATATCTTGTGTAATCATCCACAATCACAAAGCAATACCTACTACCATTTAAAGAAATATATCTACTACTATCAAACAAAGCCATGTGAATGAGCTCCAAAGCATTTGAGGTACTTACAACGTTTTTACCTTTATAGGTAGCTTTGGTTTGCTTACCCATTTGACATGCATCACACATTTTGTCTTTTTGAAACTTCAACTTTGGCAATCCGTGCACCAACTCTTTCTTCGAAAGTCTTTTAATATTCCTCATGTTGGTGTGAGCAAGTCTCCAGTGCCAAATAAAGTCTCCTCTTCTTTAGACATGAGGCACTTAGCAAATACATTAGTAGCACCAAATAACTCAACTTGATAAATGTTTTCTCTTCTATGGCCTATGAAGATAATGGTATTTAGTTCACTATGTTTGATTAGGCATTGAGATGAGTTAAACTCAACTCCATACCCCGAATCACATAGTTGACTAACACTTAAAAGATTAAAGACCATGTCTTTCACTAATAACATATTTTTTATACACAAAATTTTCAGAAATTCTAATATCTCCTATTCCCATAACTTTTAATTTACCACTATTACCAAAGGAAACGGTACCTTTACTTTTGTGTCTTAATGATGAGAATTTTGAAGAATATCCCGTCATGTGCCTAGAGCATCCACTATCTACGAACCATGTGGTTGGATGCTCCCCCTCAGCGCATGCCTGTTTAAACACGATAAACCAAATGTTTTAGTACCCAAACCTTGGGTCCGATAGCATTAACAACAAATTGCTTGGGTACCCAAGCTTGAACAACCTTAACCCTTGAAGCTTGATTTCTACTAATTAGAGACATGAATTTGATTTCCTTATGTTGTGATTTAAACCCTAATCTTGCTTTGTTGTACACACCCCTTTGAGCTCCTAGAATCATGTCCAAATATTTAGAGCTTGAAGTAAACTTTTCTAAAACACCTCTAAAATCATCAACTTGTAACTTCAAAGATGCATTTTCCTTTTTAAGATCATCAAATTCATCCATGTCATTTTCATGAGGCATGCAAGTTTCACATGACACAATTTCATTCTTAAGTGATTTCAATTCATTTTGCAACCTTTTAACCTTACCTTTTGATTTAGTTAGTGCATTAGTTAAGCATGCAATGGTGGCATACATCTTATCAAGCTTGGGAGAAATTACCTCATCTTCACTAGATGATGACTCACTTGAAGATTCCACATCCTCCCCATGACTATCTTCATCTTCACTATCTTCTACATGGCTTAAGGCCATGAGTGTCATGTGCCTTGAGCTCTTCCTCTCATCTTCTTCCGATGAGCTTGAGGATAAGTCATCCCATGTGGCGTTCAAGGCCTTCTTCTTTTTTTTAATCTTTTCTTCTTGCTTCTTCAATTTCGGACACTCCATTTTGTAGTGCCCCTTTTTCTTGCATTCATAGCAAATTATATCAGTCTTAGTCTTTCAATTCACAAGAGATTTACCTTTTCTCTTGTCGTCATTGAAGATCTTCTTGACATCCTTCTTGTCAAACTTCCTTGAACATCTCATCATTCTTCGAACAAAGTTTACCATTTCACTTGATGATAGCTCTTCAGCACTATCACTATCACTGTCTTGCTCAGATTCTAAAGATGACTCCTTCTCCTTCTTCTTTTCCTTGTGCTTCTTTTTACCCTTTTCACCTGCAACCAACGCTATACCTTTCTCTTTGTGGCTTGTGTTAGCTTGCTCATGCAATTCAAGTTTACAAAATAATTCATCTAATTTTACTATTGACAAATCCCTTGAAACCTTATAGGCATCCATCATAGATGACCATAATAAATTTTTGGGAAGGATTTTAGAGCATACCTTATGAGAACCCGGTTCTCCACACTCTCTCCAACTGAATGGAGACCATTTAAGAGTTCCTTGAATCTCCCATGTAGTGAACTTACCGTTTCTCCATCGTTCATTGTGAAATTCTGAAGTTGGTTTATTAAGAGATCTCTCTTTGCAATTCTTAAATCATTGGTGTCTTCATTTAGCTCAATGAGCTTATCCCATAAATCCTTGGCACTCTTGAAAGGTCCAACCTTGTTGAGTTGCTCCGAGCTCAACCCACATTGAAGAGTCACAATTGCCTTAGCATTTGCTTGAGCCTTCATCTTTTGTTCAATGGTCCACCTTGATGATTCAAGCATTTTTCCATTCTCAGTTAGCGTCGTGAATCCCTCCGTGATTGAGAACCACATATCAATTTCGGTCATGAGATAATGCTCCATGCGGCTCTTCCAGTAAGCAAAGTTGCTGCCTTCATAGAACGATGGTCGTAAAGTACTGTGTCCCTCTTTCAATGACATCTTGTAGCTCTTAACTTGTGCTTTCTTGGTGGTGAATCCTCAAAAGCAAATCGGCGCTCTGATACCACTTGTTAGGACCGGTTGAGCTAGAGGGGGGGTGAATGGCTCACTTCGTTTTCTTTGTTGACTTGATTGTGCACAGCGGAAACTTAGAAGCAATAATGCTAACTCTTGTATTTACTTGGTATCCACCTCCTCAAGAAGGTGACTAGTCCAAGGATCCACACCACCGTCACTCTTCCACTATAGAACTTCTCCTTCTCGGAATTACACCGAAGGTGGAGAAACCTTACAAGACTTACAACTCTCTCTCCAAAAGAAAAAAATCACAACCACTACAAGGAAGAAGAAGAGAATGATCACAAACTTAGAATACCTTCTTCTTTCCTTAGTACAACTTGAAAATGTGGAGAAGGGAGCTTGAACTTGAGCACTTGAGAGCAATGGAACAGTATATTTTTTGGTAAGACTTTCGTTGTCCTTCTTCCAGCTTGTTAAATGTCTTCAAATATAACCGTTTCTCACATGATCGTCGCCGTGAATCCATTGGGTTTGTCTTCCAATCGATTCAAAAGTATCCGTTGAGCGTCATCATATCAAGATCAACGGTGTAGATCATTTTATTCGAATCTCAATCGATTGCGACATTATTCTCAATCGATTGAATTTATCAATCGATCAATGAATCGATTCAGACGCGCTATGCTCGAGCGCAGAAACACAGAACCTCTGTGAATCGATCGGCTGATCGATCCAATAGCGTTCTGTGCTTCGCGCAGAAGCTTCACCAATTGATCGGCCGATCGATTGGTTTACTCCAATCGATCGACTGATCGATTCAGGAGCGTTCTGTGCTTCGTGCAGAAGCTTCACCAATCGATCGGCCGATCGATTGGTTTACTCCAATCGATCGGCTGATCGATCCAGGAGCGTTCTATTTCATAGTCGTGCGCCTCAATCGATTGCTGGTTTCCGATTAATAGCAAGTGAATTTATACATAATTTTAGTAAATACCTCGTGCCAGATGAACGCCTGTTCCCCTAGACTTTCTCGCCTTGCATCCAACCTTCTGACCTGCAAGGGCTTTTCTTGCCAAGAATCCGGTCCTCGACCTTCTTGGACTTCTCTTGCATTACATCCGATCTTCTGACCTGCAAGGACTTCTTTTGCCAAGAATCTGACCCTCGACTTTCTTGGACTTCTCTTGCCTTACATTCGGTCTTCCGACCTTCCGACCTTCCGACCTGCTCTGCAAACTCACAATACATGTTAGATTCAATGTATTAACCTAAACTTAAATAATTGTCAACACATTGAAACTTCCAGGACATGATTGCACCAACATTTTCCTCTCTCACCTCATCAACAACATCATCAAGATATTTAAAGATCAATTGCCCATTTTTAATAGAAGTTGATGCATCAATAGATTTCAAAAAGAAAGTGTCGGCGAGACTATTCATCAAAAAATTGATCAAACTTCTATTCTTCTCATCCGTCTAACCATCGAACATAATAGTGCATCCATATTTTTTCCATGTCTTTTTATGCTCCTCATATATTAGGTTGATGTCATCAATCTCAACCTTAAGTATCCAAGTTCTTAACTCATGCATTAAAGGAGGTTTGACCCTCTTCCATATTCCGCAATACCCTCAATCATAGGCAACTAATAAGGATCATTCACAACATTAAACGGAAGTGCGGCAAAGTAAATAAAACGACCAACTCTACACTTCACATCAAGCAGCAAATCTTTTTTTTATGTTGAATTTAGGGTTGTTTGTCTAGGTTCCAAACTAACAAACCCATGAAGAGTACCTTTATCTTTTGATTCACCACTACCAGAAGAACATCCAATTGAATTTCCCCTACACTTCCAACTTTTGATGATTGCGTACTCATACTCTGGGACCCTCACCAATCTCTCGTAACAATTCGATTTGTTTGCTTTTAGATGCTCTAATTTTGTCAAGTGATTCTCTAATTTTTTACTTAATTTCATCCTGAACACTAACACAAGGTGTAACTCCTTTATGAGTTTAAGCTAAATGTTCCTTTAAGCGAATAATCCCTACATTTGATATATGATGAGAAAATTTGCACCAAACAGATTTTCCCCCGCCATTTGATAATAATACTTCCAACTAATATTTTTTTTATCTTTTTTTTTACAAATTCATAGACATTGCAAATTCCAAATATACAATCAAAATCCTAGAAAAACAAAAGAAAAAAAATTAGAACAAATAATTAATTAATTATTAAAAAAAATCAGAATCAATCTAGGGCATCTAGATCGATTCAGTGGATTGATCCAGGGCATCTAGATTGATCACTAGATCGATCCAAATGCCCGACTTCAAAAACGAAAAACAAAATCGCGATTGCTTTTTCTCTTTTTTGAGAAACAAAAAACGAAAAAGAAAAAGCAAACGAAGAAAATCGAAAAGGAAGGAGAAAACCTGACCTCCAATAACCATCCCTCGCCGCCGCTCGTCGCTGGCAATCGCCAATCGCCTCTGCCCTACCTTCTCGAAGGTGATTCCGCTCACTCTGCCTACTCACCTCATGTTTTGTAATCAACAATAGTGCCCGCTATGGGCCGCTAGGTCACGATAGCGCACGCTATGTGCACTATCGACGCTATTGTCTCGAATAGCGTGGGTTATTTGGGACAATTGCTAATCAGCAAACGCTGCAAAGCGTTCGCTGATCGTAGCGCGCTATTCGTCGTTATTGAAAACACTGTCCATGATTAGTGTAAAAAAATAGACTTAGAGCTGATCCTTGATGCAACCCTATCTTTATAGGAAATGTTTCGGTTAATCCGCTTGAAGTTTTCACTTTTATTATTTCATCCTCATACATATTCTTAATTAGTTCACTATACGGTATGCAAACATATCTCTTTTCCAGAGTCTATATAGACTCAATTATAAGATTTTTCTAGGTCGACGAATATCATATGTAAGTCTTGTTTATGTTATAACACTTTTCAATTAGTTGCCTGAGAAGATGTATAACTTCTATTGTCGACCTTCCAGGTATAAATCCAAATTGATTTTTAGTCACCGTAATCTCCTTCCTTTGTCTTTTTTCTATTACTCTTTCCCAAAGTTTTATAGTATGACTCATTAGTTTAATACCCCTATAGTTTGTACAATTTTGTATCTTTCCTTTATTCTTATAAAGGGAACTAGAGTACTTACCCTCCATTGATCAATTTTCAATATCAGGTTAAATAACTTTGAGTCATTAAATATCTATTTAATTTCCCAAGACACTTTCATACCTTTATCAGAATATCATCTGATTCAACCACTTTTCTATTTTGTATCTCATTTAAAGTTTGCTCTACATGTGAAGTTTGAATTCCACAATAAAAATTTAAATTTCTATACTCATTAGACCTACTTAAAAACATAAATTAAGTTAATCATCTAAATCTTCATTAAAAAGTTAATGAAAATACCTCTATCATCGCTCCTATATTTCCTCATCATTTACTAGAACCTTATTACATTCATCTTTAATACATATCTTATCTTTCTCTCTCTCACTTTAGCTATTCTATAAATGTCTCTTTTCTCTTCTTTTGTATCTAATTTTCGATATAAGTGTTAAAAAGTTTCATTTTTAGCTTCATTCATTACTTTCTTGGTTATTGTATATTTTTTTAAGTTTTTCTCGTTCTTATAAGTATATAATTACTTATAGGCTTTCTCATTCCACCACCAAGATAGTGCATATCCCTTTGACTCACCGAGTACATCTTGGCTACTATTTTCAACTTTGATACCATCTTATCTCATATCGTATTCGAGTTGTCGTTTATTTATTCTAATATTTATATTCCTACCCTGTCCTTAAATATGTTTTTGCTTTTCGTCCTTCATTTTCCACCATCTAATTCTAAAAGTCGTGCATATTTTCTTTCTATTAATATTATACTTAAGGTGTATATCAAATACTACTAACCTATATTGGATAGTTAAATTTTCTACGAGAATGACTTGCAATCTTTACAAATTTTTCTATCTTTCTTCCTAACTATAAGAAAGTCAATTTGCAATTTATTATTCCCACTTTTGAAGGTGACCAAATGTTCTTCTCTTTTCTTAAAAAATGTATTAACTAGTATAAGGTCATATACTATCGCAAAATCCAATATAGTTTTCCCTTCTTCATTTCTTGTTTTAAACCCATAACCCTATGTACCCTATCATATTCCTCATTTTTCACTCTACATGCTTATGTAAATCTCCTCCTATTAAAATCATTTGCAGAACATTTTGGAATACCTCATCTAGATCATCCCAAAATCTACATTTTGTGTTTTCATCAAATCCTACTTGAAGTGCATATATGCTAATTATATTAATAGTTTCTTTCACCACTATTATCTTGAGAGTCATAATCCTATCTCCCTTTCTAACTACTCATAGTACTTCGTCCTTTAGCAAATTATCGATAACAATACCTACTCCATTTCTTATTTTACTCCTTATGTATCATAACTTAAAATCCGAATTCTCTATCATCTTTGTCGTCTCTCCTACCCATTTTGTCTCTTGTACATACTAAATATTAATTTTTCTGATAACCATCGTATCAACTAGCTCAATTGCTTTAACAGTGAGTGTTCCTATGTTCCAAACCTTAGACTATTAATGTTCCTATAATATTTGTTCTTATCTAACCTATGGTGTGAGAACTCTTACATATTTAACACTACACCCAAGTTTTCATGGAGATGTAGCGGTCTTTGCCAATACACTACAATCGAATCCTGCAACGTAAACTCTTACATATTTAACGCTTCGCCCGAGTTCTCATGGACATGTAGAGTCATTGCCGAAACGTTACAGTCGCTGCAACATGTTCCTTCCATGCAACATCCTAACATTAGCACAATAGTTTGATGAATTTATTCATTGAACATTTACTTAGCCTAACGTGCAACCCTCGCCCTTTTTCGACCGGGCTTGGGACTAGTTTTGGCGGGTTTGGCATAATACATACAATCTATAATGATACTTTGTTGGACTGGTTAGTGACAACCATAACTAGAAAGATAGTAGAAAATTTTCACCATTGATATCAATACAAAACAATCTGTAGTCCTAATGACTTAAATCAATTTAACCTAATTCGAAAATATCTCTTTGTATAAGATCAAGAAGATGGAAGTGTATGTTCCAATTGTTCGTGGTCGAGCATTATTTTTATCACAAGTGAGATTTGTATAAGGCCATATCTGCAACATTAAACCAATATCTCTTTTTTAATTTTCAAGTATCACTTATCTCCCTCTACCCATATGCATTTAACTCTGCCTCAACTCGTATATTTATAACAAATCAACTGAAATTTGAACATCAGCACCAAATATTTAGATTAGAGACACGTAATCTTTTGTAGAGCCATGGGTGACGCTCACAATCATGTTCTAAGTTCATATTTCATAGAATAGTTCATAGTTTATTTTGATATTCACAATTATAATGGACTTTAAGTTTAATTTTCTAAAAAATATCTCTTCATCCTATTTTATGAAGGAAATAGTCAAATTCCCAAAAATAATAATAATAATTACTAATGACTATCCAAATCATACAGAAATCATCCATGTCAATTAGTGTGTTGTGAGTTGTGTCTCGCATGGAACAGCACTTTAGCATTGTTTTATTTATCACTTCAACAATTGGGAACAGTTAGCGCCTATGTTATGCAAAGTAGAAGATACTTCTATAGGATAATGATTAACTTCATACAAATTCACAGAAGGCACGGATGTAATTTCACAAAATAAAATTAAAAAAAATCATCCTGTTAAGGAAAAAATTGCCATGCAAGATGGAAACTGTGATAAACAATTTATTGAGCTTCCCAAAGAATATTTAGAAATGTGCACAAAACTCAACAGATGCAAAAGAGAATTTTCAATAGTCCACAGTTTAAAATAACAATAATGCAAGCCTCTAAAAAAAGCTAACAAGAAAACATGCACTATTTAGAAATAATTCTGCAACAGGTGAAATCCGTCACCCCCACCCCCCAAAACGCACACACGAATGTCCCACACCATTGGGAGGGAGTAAATCAGGAAACCGAAGCTAGTCATCACATGGGAGGGTAATTCTTCGGTCTTTGCCGGGATTCTGGCCCTTGCTTAATTCTGCAAACCTACCATGTGATAACCAACTCAGCTATGCCCTAGCGGTACAATATTTAGGAACAAGTATGTATAGGTGTTTGTAATTATGATGCACCCGTATTTGGTGATTAAAGTTATCTTTATTTGGGTCAATTAATATGATACAATCAGTAACCGTTTATAAAATGGCCTGCTAATGCAACCTCTATAGCTCAAAAAATTGTAAAAGTACCTCCCAAGTGCTGTTCAAGTTTAATGTATAAAAAAGGCTAATTCGAAGTAAATAAATATCCAACTCAACAAATGAAGTATGCAGTGTTTAGGAATAAGTATGTACTGATGTTTCTAATTATCATGCACCATACTAGGCAATGTAAGTTTTCTTTTTTTGGGTCAATTTAATATGACACCATCAATCACAGTTTACAAAATGGTCTTGCAAGTGCAACCTCAGTAGATCAAATAATTGTGAAAATGCCTCTCAAGTGCACATCAATTTTGTAATATGAAAAACAAAAGACTAAATTCGAAGTAAATCAGTATCCGGTAAAAACATGCTTGGCTTGACATCTTATTTATCAGTCAACATTCAACAAATTCAAGGTCTTAAAAGACTTTAATTAGATGATAAATTCTAAGTATCTATACATCATACATGTTTATGCCATGCATCACGAGGTAATATTCTCTTATTGCATACGTTAGATTACCAAAATCATAACCATTTCATGGAGAATGAACAAAGAAAAAAGGAATATATGTGAAGTACAATAATGAATGAACTCATGGCCAACAAAACCATACTTCTATTATCAGACAAACAACGCCCCAGGGTATAGCTAAGTTGGTTGTCACATGGCAGGTTTGCAGAATTGAGCAAGAGTCAAATCCGACAAAGACTGAGGAATTACCCTCCCATGTGATAGCTAGCTTCGATTTCCTGATTTACTCCCTCCAAATGGTGTGGGGTAGTCATGGGGGCCGTCAGGGTCACCTTTTGCAGAGTATTATCAGGCAAACAACTAGTAGTAAGATTTGGCATATTTTAAAATTGAAGCAAAACCAATCACTTTTTCTTTTCCAAATGAGCTTTCCAGCTAATGAAATATATTTGTCAAGTAGAATTTAAACATAAAACAACTAGTTCTAGGGCATGTAGATCTATGATTATTTTAAAAAATTAATATCAGAACATACACTAGTAATACCTCCGATCTCTTTCTGCTAGTGCATGCTCTAGAAGCATGATATAAGCCATGTCAGTGGTTGATGAGTTGGCCATGAAGTCCTGTCAGCATGCAATAATCTGAAAGTCAGAAACAATAAAAAACAAAACAAAATTACAGGTATCTAAACAGTTGGAAACAATACATAAAATTAGTAGTGCGATATTGATCAATTGAATCAAACATTCATTCAAAAGGTATACTATTATACCGTCAGTGTAATAACTTCTAGCAATAGCCCTGGTGCTTTGTGTATAAGATCTTGGACTTGAACGTCAACAAAATGTATTTTAAGAAAAGATAAACAAGAGAGATTATGCTCCAGAAATTGCGTTCATCAGTTCAGAAAGTTCACAGATTAATGGGAATTTATTAACATATTGTTGGATAGGACAGTCGTCCTAGATATAATTTTTTTGCTAATTTCACTGTGGGAAGAAACGCACAAGTACACTAAGCTACAACTAAAGGCAATATTTTGATTCAAAATGCCCCACTTCTTTGGCAGCAAAGTACAAATCATCCTCAACGAACCGGAGTATTAATACCGTTGCGACAAAATGCCAAGTCGAAACGAAACGAGTTCAAGCCCTAATTGTAATCGAGAGAATGAATACAAAAAGGCAAAATTAAAACAAAATATCAATTTTCGAACAAAACGAAAATTATCCCCTAAAATGCCAAAGAGATCTCCAACTGAAGGCGACTGACCCGGAGGATCCTCGCGGCCTCGGAAGTCTGTACCGAGGAGTTCCCATGCTGGGTCGCGGCGGGCGAGAGACAATCCGCGACGGCCCTAGACAACGGCTCGGGTAGCTTCTTGGCCGGCACCTGCGACCTATGCGACCTCTGAGAGGTCACCCTGTAGATCCTCGTCATGGCGGGCGTCTGAGAAGGGCTATAGCTCAGCACCCGCTTCGACGACCCCGGCATCGACTCCTCCGCTGGCATCTTCCGCTCTCTATGTCCCTCCCCTTCTCCCCAAACACTTCAACCCACGAAGAGATCACTCCCTATCCGCCTCGCCTTCGCCATACCACCATCTCCACCCAACACTTCCGCCTCTTTCTCCACATTGGACGCCTCCGCAAGGTGGGAATGTAGAGGACGGAGGAGATCAAGGTCCAGAGTTCGAGGGATCGGGAGAGCGTGCGAGGAAAGAACAGGAGCTCTCTCGATTCCTAGTTTTAATGGGCGAACAGAGATCAGCGACGGCGTCGAGTGTCCGGGTCTCGTTGTGGGTTAATCATTTCAGGTGCAGATAAGAATAATCCATTTTTTCTTTGGCAAGAAGACGACACTCAATTAAGGATTACAACTGTCAACGGAGCCCAGTGACTCCCCGTAACTCGTCACTACTCCGCGATTACCCGACAGTTTACCAGCCACTTCTATTAGTTAGTGCGACATTAACATAAAATTAAATTTACATATTGTATTAATGTATGTAATTAGGGAGAATTACTTTTATCATAATCTTTATTTTATACTCAAATAGTTGTGCTCACTGTTGTTATATTAATGTCGTTTAATTGAATGTATGAGTTCTTATCTAATACTAATTTGGATCATTATCTAACATTATCAGATAATACGAGTCATTAACTAGATCTCAATAACATACACTGAGATTTAACATCAAAATTTTACTTAATTAACTAGTTTGCAGAGCAGGAGGACGAGGGGGTGCTTTCATCCTTCAGCCCGCCGCCGGTGCTCGTCGTAGGGAAGAGCTCGAGAGTCCTGAGAGACCCATGACACGCCGGCGGTGAACTCTCGTCGTCTGCCTCTGACATGGCCATCCATTCCGCTTCCTGTGATGAACTAGCGTCGGATGATGAAGCTAATTTTGCGACTTATTCGAGTAAAGGATGAAATGTGAAATATTTGACCTGAGGCGGCGGAGGAGGAGGAGCAGAGTAGAGGAGCTGGTAGTGGCGGCCGATGAGTCGCCGGCGGAGTCTCTGCCGCTCCCTGGCCTTGTGGTTTTGGAACCAGTAGAAGACGTTCTTGCCCTCGATCCGGCCGAAGCGGGAGAGGTGGGCTGTCATCTGCTGGATCTGCCCCGCGTTCGGCGTCCTCGCCCCGTTCCTGTACATCTCCTCCAATATCATCAGCTGCTCTGGCGTCGGGCACCACCTTGCAGACGAAGAACGCGACCAAGTCTGAGACATGACTGGTTTGTCCCTTTCCGGCTCCCACAGGTTCGGATATTCTGGGCTACAAGCTATTTATAGGGAAAAAAACAGAGGGAGGAAAAAGGAACGAGGCAGTTGCTTGAAACGGACGTAGCAGCAATTCACCTTCGTGCATGAGAAGTGGGTGAGAGAAGGAATTGTACACATAACGTCAGTCGATCAATCGATCGAAAGAATGTCTAACTATATATAAACTAATTAAGGCATGCCGTTTAATTGATTATCAGCCGAGATTTTTAATATTCCTTCATCGACTGTGCAGTACGAGATACATAAATGCTCGATCAGAGGCATCAGAACAGAGCAAGCTTTATGTCTGTACGCATGAGAAGTCACGCATCACAGCCAGAACTTAATCGCAAGATTCACTCGAATTAGTTGGAAGAGCTAGCGCGCACCGAGCGGCCGGCGTATCACCGTGGACGAGATGGTTTGAGTCGGCTCGTCGCCGGCCGGCCATTCACCGGGCCGGCTGCCATGCATGGTGTCAGGGATCGATCGAGCTGATAGATCAAACGCTTGTTGGGCAGCGATAACTGCACGTACATACAAACGTTCGCCTGCCAGCTTTCAAATCTCTCGTTAACTGAGCTCGCTCGCTGGCAACGACGAGAGAAGTCAACTGGGTAGCTTCGGTTGGACGTTTGGTGCATGGTTTGGCCAGGGGAGAGGAGAGGAGAGGAGTGGAAGGTCGAAGCAGGGCACGCAGGCGACGTGACATGTCTCTCTTCGCGTATCATTCTCCTTTCCCGCACGACATCACTGCCGCTGTCTGTCTCCCTCCTCCGTCCCCCGATGCGAGCTGCTGCATATGCGACTGCTTTTACGAAGAAGGCATCTCTGTTCTTGAATTAGTAAAACAATTATTTCTATTTCGGTTCAATATTAATTAAAAGTTTAAACCGGCATCGTATCAAACAATTATTACTCTAATAATATTGGCAGAGTCTAGTACTATAATACTAAATAAAAGCTTTTGTTTTTTACCGGACGGGATGGACTGTATAGAAATGATAGGTTTTCTGATCGGTCTGGAGGCATGTCTGTAGCGGTCGTTCGATTTTGTCCGCAGCATATTATTTCTATATATATATATATATATATATCTGCTTTTTCCCTCCCGGTCAACGCATACCCCTCCAACTCCCTTCTCTCTCCCTGTCAAAAGACGTATGTAGCCTTCTTTGGTTATTTTATTTTTTTTATTTCATTTAATGTGGATTTGAAATTTCAAAATACAAAGATGTGCCAAATACATTTAGGCTACGTTTGGTTGGGTGTAATATAATCTAGCTTGTAATGTAATCAAATTTGTAATGTAATGTAATGTAATCTTGATTACATTACTACGTTTGGAAATGTAATGTATGTAATATTTGATTACAAGGATGATTACATTCTTTTGTTTGGTATCTATTATTTTTTATCAGAAATGTAATTTATATTATTACAAAATGATAAAAATGTCCTACGACCTCTACTGACGGTCGCCGCACTTCTGCCGGAGGCAGATGCCATAAGAGAACTGGACGAGTGGTGGGTGTTGCCGGTGGTGGAGCCAGAGAGGAGCATGGCGGCGGCGGCGGTGGTGGTGTTCGCCATTACGGTGGCCGCTGGAGGGAGAGGGTGTTTGTGGATGCCCTCGTAGGTGGTCACCAGAACGCTCTTGTCGTTGGAGCATCTTTGTACCTTGTTTACCAATGCACAAATACGGCGGTCGGCAGCGGCGGCGGCGGTCGGCGGCGGCGGCGGCGGTCGGCGGCGGCGGCGGCGGTCGGCGGTGGGGGGCAGGGGCCGACGGTGGACTAAAGGTATATTCGGTATTTAAATTTTGGTGGGACGATGACCTCGTAATGTAATCGGATTACATAACATTTACTTTGTAATCCAGATTACAAAACTTCACTATATTTTGTAATCCATATTACATTACATTACAAGTTTAAAAGTGAAACAAACAAAATAATCTACCTTGTAATGTAATCAGGATTACATTACAAGGCAGATTACACCCTACCAAAAATGTCCTGGTTTATGTGCCAATTAAACCATTATACGTTTAATTTCAAAATTAATATGGATTTGAAAGATCCATTATACGTTTAATGTCCTTGTTATTTTTTTAATTTCATTTAATTCTCATTTAGTTTTAATTTTTTTAATTCATTTTATTTAAAAATAACTCACATACAATTATATTTTTAATTTTATTTAATTTTATTTTTAAATTAATTTAATTTATTATTTTTTATCAATGCTTTATTTTTCAATTTTATATAAATTTTATTTAATTTTTATTTTTTAATTAATTTAATTTATTATTTTTTTCATAATACTTATATTTTTCAATTGATTTTTTTAAATTTTATTTTTTTAATCAATTTCTTTATTAATTTTTTATCAGTTTTATTTTTTTCAATAATTTTTTTATATATTTATAATCTTTTATTTATTTTTAGTTTATATTTAAAACTAAAAAAAATACTACCAATTAATAATGAACACATTCATAACTTAGGAACAAACATATTTTTTTTCTAAATGAAGAGTACATGTAATAATACAAAAAAAAACATAAAAACATATAAAAATAGAAATCTTAATCAATATTACCTCCAAATTCTGCTCCCGATGCATTTGGTGGTGGTGCACCTATTACTTCGTACCACAAATGAGCGCGTGTCCTGTAACGAGTGACTCATCCTTTAGCTTCATACGATGAATGTTGCCACCACCAAGTTGGAATGGGTGGTACAGGATAATGAGGATATAAAAAAACTTGTACGAAGTGATTGCCAATATGAGCAATAGTTATTTCTCGACGCTCTTGGTTTGGAACTGGAGGAGTTCTTAATGGCAAGTGAGTAAAACAACTCCCAATATTCTCACCAAATGTATGAAGTACAAGATTGTACCTTGATGCGATGACAATTCCCAAAGGCATAGCGTCCATCCAATATATTTCTGGTGCCCACTGCTCGAAATAATTCAATGAGAATAATAGATTGGTTACCAAATTTGGATCTGGATAAAGTTGATCATATAGATCCTTATTTTGTTGAATCTCTTCTATAAGCTCAAATCATACTTGAACCCAACCTTTTTCACCATACCCAATTAGTGTAGCTATTGCCCTGAATCCACAATGACCATCAGGTTGAACATCAACAGTGTGAGAAATATAATGCTGCAGAGGCACGGGTAATTTCTCAATATAAGTATCACGGATGGGTGGAACTGGAGAGTGATCATGGGTCGTTTGAGTATTGCGAACCTTCGACCCTCTTCCACGTCTTCCTCTCCCTTGAGATGTTGCAATCGGTTGAGAGACCCTAGATCCTGAAGTGGATGCTTCTCCGAAAGAAGATATGCGGCGTCAACTTTGCTCATCTCTACCCGTAGGTCGACCTCTATGTTCTGTGTTGTATGAAGGAGCTCGCAATGTACTTTGAGATGGATCAATCATATCAAGAAACTTGTTTATCATATGCTCTCGCATATATGGATCCATCCCATCTAATATCTCAACAACGTGGGATGTCCTATTAGGTTCTGCTCTCTCATCATTAAATTGATGTGCGTGCATCGACAATCTCCTCCAATGAGCGTTGATACTCTGAAGCGGAATTGGAATGGAAAAGTACTGGTAATGTGCAAGATCATGCTCGCATGGCAATCCGTATACAATTTTGATAGAACAGTTGCATCTGCCGGATAGCTGGTGAGATGTTTCCTCAATACATTTTAGCTGACCAGAAATCAACTCCATTGCCTCTAATGAAATTCGACACCTTATTTGACTGAAAATATCATCATGTAAATGTTGATGGCGTGGAATGTTTAGAGATTTTTCGAACGACTTCTTATTATCCCTGAACTGAATTCTCAACATCTTATGTATTTTTTCAAAAGATGTCTGTAGGGATGACATGGTATCTCCCAAATATAACTTCAATCTCGCATGTGCAGATTCTGCCCTGTAATAAAAAAAATACATTGTGTTTAAATACTGAAAATAATTGAAATACTACAATAATGAACAAAATTTAAATAATAAAACTATAAAATGACTATACCTTTGATTTGAATTGTTCCCGAGGTGCATACATGTATCAACCCATGCTGAAATAAACCGCTCTTTGTAAGGGTGTAACCATGTATCCCAAAGATAATTTAGAGCACCCTCGAATCGTTGATACTCTTTGCGCATGACATCCCACTTATGCTGATAAGACCATTGTGTCGATGAATTAATGAGTGAGTGCCATGATGCATAAAAATGTTGCCACTCCAAACCAAGCATAGGGGCGCATTTCTTCATTACGCACTGGTTTATGTGCCAAATACAAAGGATGTGACGTGCATTGGGAAAACATGTTTCAATTGCATTAATAAGCGATAAATCCCGATCTGAAACAAATATCAATGACAACAATGCCTTCTTTTCAACCATCCACTTCTTTAATGTACCTAATGCCCATGTCAGTTGCTCTGTCTTCTCATTACTAAGATATGCAAACATAAGTGAGTAAGTTCGCATTGTGGATGTGATACCCACAACCTCCAATAGTGGTATCTGATACTCATTGGTCTTGTATGTGGCATCAATGATCAACATAGATGAAAAGTTGACAGACAACTCTAGACTTTTTGGATGAACCCAAATAATATCTGTGATTTCGTTGGTGTATGGATTTGTACGGTATTTATGGAGGTATTCTTTCTTGATTAATTGGTCCAAGACATACTGAATAGAATTTAGACCACCCCGTTTAGCGGATTTATTTGTGAAAATAGCATTATAAATGCTTTTGATCCCCGTAGTGTTTGATGGGTCTCTTTCCTTCAAAATACTAAGAATTTCACGAGGTGTGGTGCTGTTGGCCATGTAAAGCACAAATTCTTTTTCTTTTGGTTTTAACCTACTCGGGTACTCATGTCCATCAATATATTCTGCTAATTGATGATTATAAAAACCACAAACAACCCTTAAACCCCACATCACACCATCTGGAGGTATTGGTATACCTCGCAGCTCAAATGGGCATTCATATTTTTTAGTCCCAGTATTTCTTTTTAAGGATTGCCCATCAACTAGATATCGTGGCGGTTTATACTTTCCACCTCTTTCACACATAAGATGACACTTTGGTAGCTTGCCACCTTTTAAATTAGCAGAATTTTTAATAACCACTACAATATCATTCTTCAAACCAACTGTCTTTACCCAATTTATCATATCTTCTATACTTTTAAATATCTATATAAAAAAATATAACAAAGATGCATAAGTATGACATTATCAATCTTAATATAATTTCTCTACTTATAAAATAAATAATGAATATACATAAAACAATGATAATAACTAACCTGATCTGTGGTAAATTCGATTGTATAATCGCGATTGTTGTTGGAGATATCTTGACTAGGAACATCATTCTCAATTGACCAGCTATCTGAAAATAAGCCCAAATAGTCATCCATATTTTCAGGAAGAGAGAAGGAGAAGCTGAGAGGGAGATATCAGTGAAGGGAGGTGTGAATGAAGAGTGACTAAAAATGAAGTGTGAGAGGAGGATTTAAAGGGAGATGTTTTGACACGTGTCAAAAGTTGAAGGGTGGGTAATTTAAGGGGATGAGAGGTTCTGACATGTGTCAAGAGTTTAAGGGTGGGTAATTTAAGGGGAGGAGAGGTTCTGACATGTGTCAAGAGTTGAAGGGTGGGTAATTTAAAGGGAGGGGAGGTTCTGACATGTGTCAAGGATTGAATGATGGATAATTTAAAGAAAGTGAGAAGTTCTGACATGTGTCAAGAGTTGGAAGTGGGGGTAATTTAAAGGGATGAGAGATTTTAACATATGTCAAGTGTTGAAAGGGGAACCATTTAAAGTGATGATAGATTTTGACATGTGTCAAGGGTTGGAAGGGGGGTCATTTAAAGGGATAAAAGATTTTGACATGTGTCAAGGGTTAGAAGTGGGGTAATTTAAAGGGATGGGAGGTTCTGACATATGTCAAGCATTGAAGAGGGGTAATTTAAAGGGAGGGGGTGTTTTGACAGGTGTCAATGGTTGAAGAATGACGAATTTAAATGGAGGGAGTGTTTTGACAGGTGTCTATGGTTGGATGATGGGTAATTTAAAGAGGGTGAGAGATTCTGACATGTGTTATATGTCAATGGTTGGAGGGAGGGATGATTTAAAGGGAGAGAAGATTATGATATGTGTTAATAGTTGGATGCGGGTAATTTAAGTGTCAAATTAGGAATGTAATTTAAAGGAAGGGAGTAATTTAAAAATTATATAAAATAAAAAAATTAAAAAATTTGATAAAAAAATAATAAACAAAATTGATTAAAGAAATAAAACTAAATAAATATTTAAAAATTAAAAAAAATTAATTAAAAATAAAACTAAATAAAAATTAAATAAAATTAAAAAAATATAAGTATTAATGAAAAAATAATAAACAAAATTAATTAAAAAATAAAACTAAATAAAATTAAATAAAATTAAAAATATATATAAGTATTAATGAAAAATAATAAATAAAATTGATTAAAAATTTAAACTAAATAAAAATTTTAAAATATATAAACTAAATAAAAATTTTAAAATATATAAGTATGATTGAAAAAAATTAAAAATAAAATTAATTTTAAAAATAAAACTAAATAAAAATTTTAAAATATATAAATATGAATAAAAAAAATTAAAAATAAAATTAATTTTAAAAATAAAACTAAATAAAAATTTTAAAATATATAAGTATGAATAAAAAAAATTAAAAATAAAATTAATTAAAAATAAAAAATTAAAATTAATTAAAAATTAAAAATTAAAAATATATAAGTATGAGTTAAAAAAAATTAAAAAAAAACAAAAAAACAAAAAGAATATTACATGCGTCTTTTTGGCGGGAGAGAGAGGGGAGGTGGAGGGGGTGTGCATTGACGGGGGAAGCAATTTGCATATATATATATATGTGGAAAATTTCAAGCCTAATCAGTCACTGATTAATCGGGTAAAATTTTACATATTTAGTGTTAACTAAAAATTAAAAATAAAAGTATGTTGAAAACAAAGGTATGAAACATTGTTTTAATATTTTTAAAATTGGAGATCAAATAAAAATATTTCATGAGATAAATAAAAGTATAGTTGTGAATATGAAATTACTTATAAAATATTCTTGATTTTTTAAAAGAAATATTATTATAATATCCTTAATATTATTTGTATAGCTATTATTTTAATGATAGGGGGTGTATTCAATGTTGTTGAACTTTTAATTGTTTTAAATGATTTTTTTGAATTTCAAAAGTTTAGTGTATTTAATCTAGATTTTTATAAATTTTATAGAAATATAGTGGTATCCAAATTAAATTTTTATAGAGTTTTAAAAAGTCATGTGGTATTCAAATTTGACTTTTTAAAATTCTATAAAAATCTTCTGTTATCCAAAGTTTCAATAGAATTTCATGTATTCTTTTAGAATTCTTTGGATACAAATTTTAATCAATAAGCACTTAATACAACTTCTACAAATAAAATAAAAAGTCTTCTCATCATCCTTAGATTTCTATAGATTTCAAATCGCCTTGATTTTTTACAAATAAGTCTTTCTTTTTTCGCTCCTTTATTTTGATTATTTCTTTAATAAAGACTTTGTCCTTGTTTAACCTCTTGACCGCCTGTACCAACCTCTCAGCATGCGTTTCATGCAAAGATGAGAGTAGTCTGAAGCATTTTGTCGAGTGCTCTCGCCATGGTTTGTTGGAACGGAAGTGGAATAGTCGGAACGGCCATTTCGGCACAAGAACATCTCACGTCGTTCTAAGTTCCGATAAATAACGTGGCTTGCTTTGAAACACCATTTTCCGACGTTATAACGGCAAAACAACCGACCGGAACGGTCAGAACGGAACGGTAGCCACTTGCAGCCTTTTCTCCTGCCGCAACTCACGGCAGCAAGCTACCAGTAGAGATATTTCTTTGGTTGCTCATGATGGGAAAGAATGAGGAGTGTCATCAGGTGAAGCTTGTGATTTTTGAGACGGCCGGTGATGCTTCCATCGGCTACTCACGAGCAGGTCGAAGTCGATTTGGACGGCAGCATTGTGCATACAGGGAAGAGAAACTTAAGACATTAGATTTTAATATAAAATATATTAATAAATCAAATTAATCTTCAACTTAATTAACAGATAATTTAATAAAGTCCAATGAAATTAGACCCTAAAAATAGTCTATAAAATTTATTTAAATTTTAAAAAGTCCTAAATAAATTTTATATATTTATATTTATTTATTTTAATAATACTATTACTAATCAAATTAATAGTATTATTATTAATTTTATTACTAATCAAATTTATCAATTCTAACACTTTATTAAAAGTTTGACCAAATTAAAGGGTTGACCAACATCTCATGATAATTTGAATCAAATTTATAAATAAAAATATTTAAAATTATTATAATATTATTAGATTTAAAATTATATTATTAAAGTTTTTTTTTTAATTACAACGTAAGACGTTATCCTCTCTTACTTTTTAGCCGAAACAAGATAAAAGTATAAAATGTTGAAAAAATGTTTTTATGAACAAGTATGCTATTTATTATTTTAATAAAAAAATAATTTAATTAGGTATTTTAGGTTTTGTTTGAAGATATATATCACGCGAGACCATGATCATCTACGCTTTTCCAAGATTAAATACACCCTCTTAACTCTACACGTTTCTCTCTTTGTTTCTCTCACAAAACGATAGGGTTATAAATGAGCCGAGCCGAGCAGAGTTTTGAGGTGTTCAAGCTTATTTGATAAGATAACCGAGCCGAGCCGAGCCGAGCCGAGCCGAGCTTAAAATGAACCAAGCTTTTAAAATAAGTGTTCAAGCTTGGCTTGGTTTATTTTTTATGAGTTTGAGCTTGTTTGAAGCTTGACTTGAGCTTGGTTCGTTTAGATGTTATCAAGCTCTTAATTCAAGCTTGTTTGATTGTTTAAAACTTTTAATTATTTGATTGGTTCTTAAGATTGATATTTATTATTTATTTAGCATATTGAAAAAAGTTTTATTAATAAATATGGTTCATGAACATTGTTCATAAACGTTGTTCACGAACGTTGTTCATGAACATTGTTCATGAACGTTGTTCACGAACGTTAACGAGCTAAACACATATGTGTTCAAGCTTGTTTGTTTAGCTTAACGAGCTGTTCAAGCTTGTTTATTTAATTAATTTTATGTATATTGAATGAACATAAACAAGCTCTTACCAAGTCGAACACCAACACTATAAGAAACACCCTCATAGACATCGATTTTCCAACGCTGTCTATTACATTTTCGACCGATGTCTATGAAGGCGATGTAAAAGGTCTGCCATTTTAGACATTGGGTTATAACCGATGTAGTATCACTTAACGACATCGGGTGTAAAATCGATGTAATATTATATGTTAATAACACCAGTTTTGGCAGCAATATACGACCGATGTAATATTAGTTAATGACACCGATTTTACAGCGATGGAAAACCGATGTAATATCAATATTGTTTAACGACACAAATTTGATTTCCAAAATAGTGAAAACCAATATTATCACCAAGCAAATCATAAAATTAAGTTAATATTATTAATTCACTAAAGCTACGTTTGGTTGGGCGTAATGTAATTGAGCTTGTAATGTAATCAAATTTGTAATGTAATGTAATGTAATTTTGATTACATTACTACGTTTGGTAATGAAATGTATGTAATCTTTGATTACAAAGGTGATTACATTCTTTTGTTTGGTGTCCATTATTTTTATAAAGAATGTAATTCGTATTATTATAAAATGACAAAAATATCCTACGACTTCTACTGGCGGGCGCTACATCTTTGTCGGAGGTTGCGGTGGCCGCTGCCGCCCGTCGCCGACGGTCGTCGGCCGCCGGTCGGCGACCGTCGCCGACGTTCGCCGGTCGTCGCCGGTCGCTGGCCGCCGGCGGTCGCCGACCGTCGACCACCGATCGTCAGCCGCCGGGGGTGGTGGTGGGTGGTGGCAGTGGCGGCGAGTGAAGATAGGCGGCGACAGGCTAGGAGTATATTTGACATTCAAATTTTTGTTAAAAGATGACCTTGTAATGTAATCGGATTACAATGTGTTTGTTTTGTAATCCAGATTACAAAACTTCATTACATTTTGTAATCCAGATTACATTACATTACAAGTTAAAAATGAAATCAAACAAAATAATCAGCCTTGTAATGTAATTTGGATTACATTACAAGGCAGATTACACCCTACCAAACGCAGCCTAAGAAAATCACAAATAAAATGCACTGATGTATCTAAACACACCAAGTCAATATCTATATAACCAACACATAAATATTCTTCTTACAACATAAAAAGATAATAGATATTGTGCACATCAAGTCAGTATCCACAAATTACATATAACTATTCTTCTTACAACATCAAAAGATAATAGATAGTACACAAATATTCTTCTTACTAGTGCCAACGTTATCCTTCTTGCTCTGTGCAGAGATTTACCTAAATCTTCCCCAGTAGTTTTATTTGTTAATAGACAATTCTCTTTATCTATTACTGGATGGGCACCTCTGCTTGTTTGATGTCCTGAAGGTGACAACTGATTGGTGACAATTCTCTTTATCTTTATCCCAGTAGTTTTAAAGGAGGCCTCCATTTTAAAGGAGTCACTAGAGGCTTTGGGAACTTTGCAACATCCTTCTTGGTTGTCCTCTCACCATTTAATTGATTCTCCAGTTCTCTTACTGAATAGAATAAAATAGTCAATATGGATATAAAGCAGTTTGTTGCTTACATAAGGGAAATTAAAGATGCTGTAAATTTTACTCAAATAGAGATTGAAAATGAGATAAGTAACCTTTTGCTGGTAATTTTTACTTGTTTGCTCAGCTTCTTTGATCTGCACATTTGAAATAATCTGTTATAAGCCAACTGATTTGAAAGAAGCTAAATATAGTGATACATGGTGTATAGTAGATTATTATGATTTTTCTTGGAATATATAAAATAATTTATTCACACTATCTTCAAAAAGATTCTACTTATATTAACATAATAAATTTTCAAAAGAACAAAATGAAAGATTCTTCCTTCATTCTTAAACCTGATTCATGTCAAAGTGCATGTATATATACTAAAAGTTTCCGCACGTAGGAAAGGGAACAAACAACATGATTCTATATTCTTTAATTTGATTCCTTACTATACCTTGATGCCTCTTCTTTCCACATGTTTGCGGAGTTCTACTAGCATGCCAATCCCATCACTGTCAATGGAAGTCACTCCTGTGCTCAAAAGTGCAGAAACTGGTTATTTTTATTTTACTATTTTCCTTAATTTGATATCATCTAAACCTGATAATAATTATTTTCAACAAGAAAGAAGGCTTACCGCCCATCTCCAGAATCAGATATTGCAGTGTTTCTTCCTCCTCTATCCACCTCATGATTCTGTCGGTTAATTTTATAGTAAAGCGATGTGGTTTAATACTCCATCAGCAATAGACAATAGTGAGACTTTGCTAATCACTGCGGTTATATGTACCTTTCTCTAAGGTAGCCAAAGTTGGCAAAATAGATTGGGGAACCCAATTTCAATATCAAAATGTCAGGGTAAGAGATTGAGTTTGGGTATTGCTGCCCGTCACAGTACATTTCAGTTCCTGCTATGTTTCCGAGCCTGCAAGTGGATGGTCGAGCCACAGAGAGCAGTGCTCTCAGTGTTGACAAACCTACCTGTGACGTTAATTAAATCGAAGAATGATGATTTTGATGACAAATAGCAAAGTGTAATAGCAAAGTGTATAAATACAACCTGATTTAGATTAGGAATACTGGGAGAATGACCAAAATATAGAGAAAATATCAGTGAAATTTGTAAGGTAATCAAGTATAGTATTTCAAGTTCTCTCTACAATCTATCTAAAACTTACAAAAATTCTATTAGTAATTTCTTGTTATCAAAGAGGTTAAGACGCGACATGCATCAGACTTACAGAAAACTAGGTGTTATGCAACTTGTATTAGAACAATCTGCCAACAATGTGTCATATTCTTTTACAAAACAAAACTGTTATTGTCTTCTCAGAAAATGGGATAATATGAAAGAGTACCAAAGAATTAACAAAAGATTAATAGAAGTGAACTGATAAGAGTTAATACTACTGATTTACGAAGGAAAACAGACTCATACAGATGATCCAAATGCAGAAAAATAGGAATAAGCATTACAATAGAATTCTTACAAACACAGGAAAATAGGAACAATAATTAAAATTGAATTGTTAATCACATCAAAAGGTCCAAACCAATTCAAGTTTATCCAGTACTGCATATAATACAAATAATCATTTAAGTAATCTTCATCATGAAATCTTTGTAAAAATGAATTGCTTATAAGTAACATCATAATAGAAAAAGTTTTTCTGATAAGCTTTCAAGCTTAAAGCATAAAGCAAGCTAAACTCGCATGCACGTCTTGTATAAACAAGCATAACCTAAATATTTATTTGGTACGAACATTATGCCTGATAGAAACAATATGCCGAAATATAAGGTACTAAAAGATGGTTCCAGATAGCAGGCGGTTGACCCACAACCCAACACCTAGCCAAAGGCTCAGACAATCACCATTAAAATAATATTACAATAGAGGAGAATATTAAATTAAGAATTACTAATATCACCTTTTAGAGCAATGTTGAAACACCATCTTCTTCAAAATGCTGCTAAATCTTGAATTGTGATTGAGCTTAAATATTATTCTCATATTTCAAGTTGATACTACACCAAAGGAATAAGCAAAGAGTGATACAACATGCTAGTATGAAAAACAATCTAAAACATAGATTTAAATAGCTTAGATTTCATTGCCAACAGCTAGCCAGCACATCTGAGTGCAATGTGTTCACATACCTCCTCTATGGTCGCCTCAACCTTCTTATTGTGTTGCTGCTCTGATACTCCCCAAACAGCCTGGGGCGGCGCTGTGGTATACCTGAGTATACCAACAGGTTCCAGTGACCTACTACATTTTATGATGAGACAACCAAGCTACATAATAAACAGGAGAGAACTTGAAGACTCAACATAAAATTATAATATTCTCCAAGTAACCTTTACCACTGATTATTTAGCTTACGAGACGGTAACTCGTCCCAACAATTATGTCAAGTTAGAAGACAATTCCAAGTATTGGAAGTTATCAGAACAAAAAAGACGATAGTAAAGGATACATACCACTAGCACATGACAAAGAATTTCCAAGTTACAAAAACTATAATCAATCTGCAACACATTAAACAAGAAACGAATCCCACCTTTCTATTTGCAATTGCTTCAAAAGTTAATTGTTTAGGCTCCCCACCAGACGGGTTTAAAATATGGAGTTCATCATCCCTGACATATGCAAGCATGCTTCCATCTGGTGACAGATGCGGGTCAATAATTGGCGAGCCAGTACAACATGTAAGTTTGAGCTCTGGCTCTAAGCCTGATATTTCCTGGAAATATACCTGATGAAACAGATAGCGATCACTTAATATATCATAATCAAAGAAGAAAGTTTAAGATCAACATGTAGAAAGGCACGCAGAATAGCTATTTGTGATGAAGCATTTTAATATTCATGATAGAGTGTATACTAAAAGCCTAGCTTTGGGTATAAATATTTATCTAGAAATAAGAATCACATTGGTCAAATGTCTACATTTATGATAAATGTAGTTGCTCAATTAATTTATATTGTAGATAACATGGTGTGTGGTGTCACACACAGAAGATCATGTTATTGGTTCCTTATAAATTATAAACAGTAGCTCACGACCAAGATGGAAAGGAACAAACCATTGGAAGGTCGTAGTGTAATTAGGTATTAGTTTATCTTAACTATATAATTACACTAGTACACTTAGAGTGTATTGAGTAGGACCATTTGAGGTCGTTCCTTTTAAACTGACTTTATGAAGGAACAAAGACCTCAGTTATTATGGAAGTGTGTGCTCTTAATCCTAATATAATAACAAGCACATATATTTGATATTTATTTCTTTAATTTATCAATGGGTGAGATTTAGTTCGATGAATCAATAAGCCCGATAAGTTGGGAAATGATATAACTTATAGTGTGTGTTGTTGATTATAGAAGGAAACTGTGTCCTAGTAATCTAGGTTGAGAATGTCCCCAAGAGGAGCTCATAAGGATTGTCATATTAAACCCTGCAGGTGGACTTAGTCCGACATGATGATGAAGTTGAGTGGTACTACTCTTGGAGCTAGATATTAATTAAGTGAGTTGTTAGTAACTTACTTAATTAGTGGATATTTGTTATCTTAAACACAGGGAGATTAACACACTCATAATAAGAAGGAGCCCAAAATGTAATTTGGGATTGGTGCAGTAGTTCAATAATAGTTCTTTAGTGGAATGAATTATTATTGATGAAATTAAGTTGTGTGTTCAGGGCGAACACGGGATGCTTAATTTCATCGGGAGACCAAAACCAATTCCTCCTCTCGGTCCCTATCGTAGCCTCTAGTATATAGAGATTTATACCCACCTTCTTACCCATCCAATGGGGCCGGCCAAGCTAGCTTGGAACCCAAGCTAGGGCCGGCCAAAATCAAGTGGATGAGTCATGTAGGTGGCCGACCAAAGCTTGGGTCCCAAGCTTAGGTGGCCGACCACTAGAATATTAAAAAAGATTTTTATTAAAATTATTTCTTATGTGGATATCATGATTTTAAAAGAGAGTTTAAAAATTAAAAATTTCCTTTTATAGCTTTCTACAAAAGATTAAGAGAAGAGATTAATCTCTTTCCTTATTTGTAGTTTAAAAGGATGGTTTTAATTTTTGGTAAAAACTTTCCTTATTTGTAAATCATCTACATGTTTAAAAGAGAGTTTAAAATTTGAAATCTTTCCTTATTTGTTGATTAAAGGAGGATTTTAAATTTTAAGAAAACTTTCCTTTTTAACCATGTTCATGATTTAAAAGAAAGTTTAAAAATTAATAATTCTCTTTTATTAGTTTCTACAAAAGATTAAGAAAAGACTTGATATCTTTCCTTATTTGTAGATTAAAAGAGATTTTAATTTTTAGAGATAACTTTCTTTTTATCCACATGTTTAAAAGAAAGATTTAAATTTATTAAATTTCCTTTTTATAAACCAATCATAAAGGGATTAAAATTATTGGAGAAATTTTTATAAATTTCTGGAGACAAATTAGGAAGTTTTAATTAATTAAAACTATCCTTGTTTGTAGCTTTTATATGACCAGCCAAATAAAATTGAGAAAGAAAATTATTTTTAATTAAATAAATTTTCCTTTTCAATGGAAAAAGAATTAAGGAAGTTTTTATTATAATTTCCTTATTTGCCAAGATCAAGGATTATAAAAGAGGGGGTAGAGGAGGCTTCAAGGCGAACGAATCAATTCTATTTTTCTCCCTCTTTTCCTTGGTGGTGTGGCCGGCCCTTCCTTCTTCTCTTCTTCTTCTCTTTGTGGCCGAACCTCTTCATGCTTATGGAGATTTAATTGGTGGCCGGATCTAGCTTGAGGAAGAAGGAGAGAAAGCCTACATCCCTTGGAGCTTGGTTGGTGGAAAAGATCTTCATCTTTTGGAAGCTTTGTGCTTGGCCGAAATTTGAAGAAAGGAGAAGGTGCTTTGGTGGTTTCTCATCTCGGAAGATCGTTGTCCACACAACGTCCGAGGTTAGAAGAGGAATACGGTAGAAGATCAAGAGGTTTTTCTAAAAGGTAGAACTAGTATTTTTTCTTTCCGCATCATACTAGTTATTTTTTGGAAATAATACTAAATACAAGAGGCATACGATTCTAGAGTTTCGAATTTGTTTTCGATATAGTGTTTTTTTGTTTTTCTTTTCCTTGTGATTTGATTGTTCTTTTCGGTTAACCTAAAGTTATTTTAGGAAATTAAATATTAGCTTTCCATAAAAGGTTTTGTCTAGTCGGTGGTGGTTGCTCCCATATCCAAGAAGGTCATGTGCCTCGCCACGTCAGTACTGGGAACCAATTATGGAAATTAATATTTAATGGAATTAATAACTTAAGGTGACTTGGGTCGAACGTGTTAAGTTCCGCAGGAGATCCAAGTCAAAACCTAAAAGAACAAATAGATTAAGTTTTGGATCAAACGTGTTAAGTTCCGCAGGCGATCCAAAATTTAATTTAATAGAACACATGGTAGCTAGGAAAAGGTTCAGACCTTTGTACAAAATTTTTGTACAGTGGAACCTCTAGGTTTTCCGAGTAGCAACCAACAATTCAAAACAGAAATTGCTTCAAATTCAATTGACCTATTAGCTGAATGTCAACACTTGCTCATTAAATCAGGAAATAGAGCAGAGCACAGACCCCATTTGGCAATGGCACCATGATAGTGGGCTTCCTTGGAGCGGAGCAAGAAGAGGACATCGACCTCGATTTCCACTCGTACCTCCTGACTCCCAATCCCCTCTCCCTTGATCTCTCTCACCTCAACTTCTCTTCAGCTGAGAGATTACTCTCATCGAGGCCGCCTCCATCAGGCGGGTAAAACACAAGCTCCTGCGACCGTGAGGCAACGTCAAAGGAGAAGACTTTACGGTGGAGGGTACCGTCGGGGCTGAAGAGATAGGAGATCAAGCGCCCATCGGGGCTGAAGATGATGGAAGAGGGAGCGACGTATCTCAGAAGAGGGTACTGGACGATCTCCTCCACGGGAAAGAGGAAAGAGTCTTCCTCGGAATCAGTAAGGGGCATCTCGGCCATCTCGGCTTCGCAGTGGCGCGGCTTCTTCGAAAAAGTCTCCTTCTTGCCGTCCTCTGCGGTCGCCTTGTCCTGCATCAAGAATGGAAGATACGCAGGGGGAGAGGAAGGGCCGGAGAGGCCGCCGAAACAAGAAGGGGTCGCCGAACGTCGAACCCTAGGAGTTCGGATGGCGATCGGAATGGGGAAACGAGGGGATCTACCTCTCACTTCACTAATATAGTAATGGTGCTAGGCCCTCCTTGTGTTAGTTAGATCCCTAGAGCCAATCATATGATAATTATTGTATGGACTCATTGAATCATATTCCTATATATATAAAGACTTTTGTTTTGGTTATTATACATACTTGTATTGGTGCCAAATGACTAAGTATAATAGCGTCCTTGAGTAGAAGGTTCTTACCTATATCAATCGATTGGTTGAATCGATAGTGAGATGATATAGGGAACACTACTCTTAATCATTCCTAGTCGAGTATTAACATTCAGGGACAATGTTAATGCAATAAGACTAGCATGTAGGTCAACTCGATGACTTGATCTCACAAGTCATGGATATAGAGATATCAAGTTGACACATGAGTATGCATTGGAGAATGTATACTGAATGACCCGCCATGAGAAAGTATCATGGATCGTTATATGAGTGTCATATACTTTCTCATGTGGTTATTAGTATGACTACTAGTCCTTGGACCTGAAGTCACCATGGATCCCTACATAAGGAGTTATGTACTTTGGTTTCGTCAAACGTCACCCGTAACTAGGTGGACTATAAAAGCGATTACTGGGTATGTAACGAATTATGCAGAGGGATGTGAGTGATGTAGATGAGATCCATCCTGTAGGACCGTTAGATTCGATAGAGGGGGGGTGAATATCGATTCGCAAAACAAGAGTTTAAGCGCAGCGGAAAAAGATAAAGTAGACACAAATATTTTTACTTCGTTCGGAGCCTGTGACGACTCCTACTCGAAGGCCCGTGGTCCTTGACCACTTTCGTTGGGCAATCACTAGCAAGTCGAAATATGATTACAGAAAAAGTACAGGAGATGCTAGTAATAATAAAGCAATACCGACAAAAAGAAAATTAAACAAAAACCGGAAGAGCACTTTTGTCGGAGCGTTGTTGGCGTCGCACTTGAACGTCGAGCAGCAAGATCAGCAGAAGAGTTCTCAGTCAAAGTTGATTCTGAAGCTCCTGTCTGGGGCTTCTTTTATATGCTGTTCCGGGCGCCTGGATCCCTTCCGGGCGCCTGGATCCCTTCCGGGCGCCTGGAGTGTGACGTAACTGCTCAAATCAAGATGCTCCACGTAGCGACGAGGGTGTCTGGACCTCCGGGCGCCCGGATCCCCTCCGGGCGCCCGGACCACCTTGTTCCAGAAAGACTCCTTTTTCCTGCAAAACAAGGTTAGTCCGAGGCAAATATATATCCTGTAAAACAAATGGTTAGCACAGTTAAAGTTCAACAGATAGATAAAGAGAGTATGACTTAGATTCCGTCTTTCCGAGACCGGAATCTAGTCACGATCTCGACTTAGACATCCGAAATGGATCTAAGCCGGATCGACGCCTAATGTCCCCTTCCCGGGAACGCGTCCTCACAGTCACTCCCCTCCAGTGACTTACCCAGCTATCCGGTCAGCCCGTCGACCTAGCTGGACTTCTCGCCAAGCGTCCGGTCAGCCCGTCGACCCGCTTGGACTTCTCGCCAGCTATCCGGTCAGCCCGTCGACCTAGCTGGACTTCTCGCCAAGCGTCCGGTCAGCCCGTCGACCCGCTTGGACTTCTCGCCAGCTATCCGGTCAGCCCGTCGACCTAGCTGGACTTTTCCTGCACACTTGATCAAAGTGTCAGACAACAACACAACTAACTTAACCTATTTGTCATTCATCAAAACCTGGGTTAGACCGTTAGTGCTACCCGCACCAACACATCCCTCCTATATGACGGGAGTGACATCATTATTCTTGATAGAGTGAGACCACTAAGTGCATGACGATGCCCAAATGAGTCAATATGAGATATTGAGCTCATTTGATTAAAGTGAGTCTACTTGGAGTTTAAGATTTAGATTGATTAGAGGATGACACGGTCTATGTCTCACATTGATTAATCAAGATGTCAAGGATAGAAGGACATTGTCATATATTGTGAAGAGTCACAATTAGTAGTCACAAGGTGATGTTGGATCTCAACATTCTTGTAACTTGGGTAGTAATGATGTGTTGCTAGATACCGCTCATTACTTATGCTTCTAAATGAGTTTAAGAGCATTGCCAACGTTACAAGAACCTATAGGGTCACACACAAAGGACAATTAGATGGAGATTCGGTTCATATAATGAACCAAGAAGATTAGGTTCATGTGATGAACCGAATTGGATTAAGAGCAATCCAAATTAGATTAATTGAGTAAGACTTGATTGAGTTAGACTTGAGTTAGACTCAAGTGAGGCTAGACTTGAGTTAAACTCAAGTGAGGCTTAATGATGATATTCATTGAATTTTGAATTCAATGATAAATGGAATTCAATTTGAATTTTAGATTCAAATTTCGAATGAGTTTCAAAATGGTCATTTAATGAAGAATGAATATTCATTAAATATTCATTAAGGCTTATTAATGAGGCTCATTAATGGTGTTAATGAGCATTAAGTATTTTCATTAGATGAAAATACTTAAGCCATTTTTTACTCTTATTTTCATAATTGATCATTATTATTCCTCCTTGCTTCTTCTTCTCTCCCTCTCCTCCTCCTTGGCCGAAACCCTCAAAGAGTGCTAGCACACTCTAAGGTTTCCTCTCCACCTAATTGTTCGTGTGGATACACATAGAGGGGTGTTCACTTGACACCCTTGAGATCCGGCATCTTCTTGGACAAGCGGGATAAACGAAGGGCTTCGCATCAAAGGTATAAACTCCTAAAATATAGATCTAAAGTAGATCTAGGATTAGAAAACACGTACATGAAAATTTTAATATTCGCATGGATCCGGTGGCATGGGATTTTGGGGTTTCCGCAACGTAAAAAGTGATTTTTGCGGCCCGAAAGACCAAACAGTGGTATCAGAGCTACGTACGAACATGTACTTGTTTTTATTTTAATTTTTATTAAAAATTACATATCTGTAAGTTTTTGTAAATTTATGATTTTTATGTATTTTATGGGTATTTTTCTCGTAGAAGCGAAGCAACAAGTGTTTGAACACTTGTAGGCTTCGACTACCGAGAAACACCTTCCGAAACGGCAAGGTCTCGCCCAAAATATTTTGGGACAGCGGGTCAAGGTGCTGTAAGATCATCATAGGACACTCGTGAAACTCATATCGCGAGAAGGGGCGCTGCCCCTAACCCCGCAAGGGGCATTGTCCAGCGATCGCGCCCGAAAATCGTTATACGGGACTGCCGGAAAGTTGCCACTCGTCAAATCTTAAAAAATCAGTAGTAAAATTACAGAAATTATGGAAATTACATAATTTAAAATTATGTATAATTTTTGTGATGGTCATGACCCAAATACCCAATAAGATTGGACAAAATATGTTGTAATTCATAATATGGTCTGCGTGCCATTTTGTGTGTTTGTGCGTGTTGTATATGATCGCGACCTGCGCGTCGTGCCTTCCTTTATTTTATATTCCTGTTGTAAATAGTTTAGACTCGAATGTAACTCGAGTTTCAAATTTACAATGTACAAAAATTGAAGCGGTGGAAGGTCCACTCGAGGAGGAGTTACGAGGAGGGTGCGAGCAACACATTGTGGTCAAAGGGAGGAGCTTGGAGAAGTTGTTGACCCTAGGTTGACCATCCGATCTTCTCATTGGCTTGAGAAGATCGTAGTAGGGCCATGAATAATCACAATTTAATTAATTGCTTATGTGTGTGTATGTGATGCATGCTAGAGTAGAGTAATTAATTAGTGCCTTAACGATTAGATTAGATCTAAATCGCGTATATGATACACCACGATTAGATTAGATCTAAATCGCGTATATGATACACATTAACGATTAGATTATATCTAAATCATGTCAACTCAAAATGTCTACCATGTTGTGATACCCATCACTACCTCGATCACATATTGTTGTTGAATCTGCCAAAGCAGAGCAACACATATTATCTTGGTAGGGTGCAGAGGGACAATCTTGATCCCGCCTATCAACGCATGGGTGACGACAAACTCAATTAGATTGAGTATAACTAGTTAAATCAGATTTAACTGTAGGCATTATCCAATAGTTGGAAGATAAGACAAAAACACATTTATATTAAATCTTGGACGATTTAGCCAAAGCTAACTCAAATTTTAATATACATGCGGATCTTGATCCTATAAACAAGAGTTGCATAGAGATGTAATTGGTAATTAGTTACCTACCAATCATACTAAGTCTTGGGCGATTTAGCCAAAGCTAACTCAATGCGTAGTATGATGTGGATCTTGTCCCACAAAATTATAGCTAGTTGGTTAGAATCTAGTAAGTGTGGTTTGACCACATCTCTGACTTGATTCTACAAAAGTTCTATAATTCATTGGGAGCATCGTTTAATTAAAGGCCTAATTAAATGATAATTGGAATATGATATTTATTTTATGCATTTTTCTGTTGTAGATTGTCATGTCGTAAAACACGAACTCCTTCTCCCTGCGTTCTGTCCTCGATAAGGACAAGCTCAATGGAGCTAACTTCCTGAACTGGTACAGGAATCTGAGAATAGTTCTCACACGGGAACGAAAACTGTACTTCCTGGAGCAACCCATTCCTGAGGCACCTCCTGTCACTGCCACGCGAGCTGACCGAGATGCTTACAAAAAGCATCAAGATGACGCATTAGATGTGTCCTGTCTCATGTTCGTGACCATGAACTCTGAGCTTCAGAAGCAACACGAGTTGATGGGTTCTTATGATATGGTTGAACATCTTCGTCAACTATATCAAGGACAAGCAAGGCACGAGAGATTCGAGATCTCTAAGGCACTGTTTCAGTGCGAGATGCAAGACGGGACTCCCGTAGGTACATATGTACTCAAGATGATTGGGTACATATAAAACCTACAAAGGTTGAGATTTCCCCTTGGCCAAGAGCTGGCCACTGACTTGATCTTACAGTCCTTGCCAGAGAGCTACAGTCAATTTGTCGTGAATTACAACATGAACGAAATTGATAAGCCACTGCCCGAGCTGCTTAGCATGTTGAGAACTGCTGAGCTCAACCTTAAGAAGGTTAAGCCTAACTCCATTCTGATGGTACAAAGGCACAAAGACAAGGGCAAGCCTAAAGGCAAGGGAAAGTCCCAAGCCAAGGGCAAAGGAAAGGCATTGAAACCCAAAGGAGGGGTTGCCAAGGATGCTACTTGCTTCCACTGCGGTCAGACCGGGTACTGGAAGAGGAACTGCAAAGTGTAGAGAAGTGAGACTTCCACTTCAGGTATATATGTTATAGAAGTCAATCTATCTATTTCTTCATCAGGGGTATTAGATATCGGATGTGCTTCTCACATTTGTACTAATGTGCAGGCGCTGAGAAATAGCAGAGCATTGACGAAGGGCGAGGTGGACCTACGCGTAGGCAATGAAGCACGGGTTGCTGTTGTTGCTGTAGGGACTTATTCTCTATCTCTGCCCTCTAGGCTTGTACTAGAATTAGATGATTGTTGTTATGTGTCTGCTCTTACTAAGAACATTATATCAGTTTCTTGTTTGGACAAGAAGGGCTTTTAATTTATAATAAAAAACAAATGTTGTTCAATTTATTTAAATGATATGTTCTATTGTAGTGCACATTTGATTAATGGACTCTATATTCTAGACTTAGAGAACCCCATCTATAACATAAATACCAAAAGGTTCAAATCAAATGAAATGAACCAAACCTATCTCTAGCACTGTCGCTTAGGTCATATAAATGACAAACGCTTATCCCAGCTCCATAAAAATGGTTTGCTGGACTCATTTGATTTTGAATCATATGAGGCATGTGAGTCATGCCTACTGGGCAAGATGAACAAGACTCCCTTTAGTGGACACAGAGAGAGAGCGACTGACTTGTTAGGACTTATACATAGTAATGTATGTGGACCTTTCAATGTCGCTGCTAGAGGTGGTTATAGGTACTTCATTACATTTACTGATGACTTCAGTAGATATGATTATGTGTATCAGATGACACATAAGTCTGAATCCTTTGAAAAGTTCAAAGAATTCAAGAATGAAGTGCAAAACCAGCTTGGCAAGAGTATTAAGATACTTATATCAGATCGAGGTGGTGAAAACCGTAACCATGAGTTTCGTGACTATCTAGCTGAGTGTGGGATTCTATCTCAACTCACTCCTCCTGGAACACCACAGTGGAATGGTGTATCCGAAAGGAGGAATCGTATCCTATTAGATATGGTGCGATCTATGATGAGTCACACAGATCTTCTTATGTCTCTTTGGGGCTATGCTCTAGACACAGCAACCTTCATACTCAACCGAGTTCCATCCAAGGCTGTGATAAAGACACCATATATGATATGGACTAGGAGAGATGCTCAGGTGTCTTTTATGAGGATTTAGGGTTTTGAGGCTTACGCTCGACGTCAAGTCTCAGACAAACTGGGACTCAAATCCGATAAGTGCTATTTTATTGGATATCCCAAGGAAACTAAGGGATATTACTTCTACATTCCCAGTCAACATAAAGTAGTTGTGGCTAAAACTGGGGTATTTCTAGAAAGAGATTTTGTTTCTAGAAAAACTAGTGGGAGTACGTTAGATCTTGAAGAAGTTCAAGATATTGACCATAGCACTGAAGCCTCGATGGAAGTTGAACTGGAACCACAAAGTGTTGTGGATGATGTTGTCCCACAAGGAGTTGAGGAATAGCAACCAGTTCAAGTAGACCTACCTCTTCGCAGGTCTGATAGGGTACGTCGTCAGCCTGAGAGATATTCATTTCTCTTGTCTAACCATGATGATGTTGTGCTCATTGAGGATGAGACTACCTCTTATCAGGAAGCTATGATGAGACCAGATTCTGAGTCATGGCTAAAAGCCATGAGATCCGAAATGGAATCCATGTACACCAACCAAGTATGGACTTTGGTTGATCCACCTGAAGGGGTGAAACCTATTGGGTGTAAGTGGGTCTTTAAGAGAAAGACTGACATGGATGGACTTATATATAAGAGTCGTCTGGTAGCTAAAGGTTTCACGCAAATTCATGGTATTGACTATGATGAAACCTTTTCTCCAGTAGCAATGTTTAAGTCCATTCGGATCATACTTGCTATTGCAGCGTACCACGATTATGAGATCCGGCAGATGGATGTCAAAATCACGTTTCTGAATGGAAACCTGTTCGAGGATGTGTACATGATACAACCTGAGGGTTTTGTAGATCCACAGCATATTGGCAGAGTATGCAAGCTGCACAGGTCCATTTATGGACTAAAGCAAGCTTCTCGGAGCTGGAATCTTCGATTTGATGATGCAATCAAACAATTTGGTTTCATCAAGAATGAAGATGAACCTTGTGTCTACAAGAATGTTGTAGGGAGCGCAGTTGTCTTCCTTGTATTGTATGTAGATGACATACTACTCATTGGGAACGACATCCCTTTGCAATAGTCTGTAAAGACTTGGCTAGGGACTTGTTTCTCAATGAAGGACTTAGGTGAAGCATCCCGCATTCTAGGCATAAAGATCTATAGAGATAGATCTAGGAGATTGTTTGGCCTAAGTCAGAGTATATATATTGACAAGGTATTACTACGGTTTGTCATACAGAACTCCAAGAAGGGATTTCTGCCGATGTCACATGGTGTGAGTCTTTCGAAGACTCAAGGTCCCTCTTCTAGAGAGGAGAGAGACCGCATGGATCAGATCCCTTATGCTTCTGCCATAAGATCTATTATGTACGTCATGCTATGTACTCGTCCTGATGTCTCGTATGCTTTGAGCATGACGAGCAGATACCAGTAAGATCTAGGTGAAAGTCACTGGATAGCGGTCAAGAATATTCTTAAGTACTTGAGAAGGACTAAAGAATATTTCTTGATATATGGAGACGATGACGAGCTAACTGTAAAGGGTTACAGTGATGCTAGCTTCCAAACTGACCAGGATGATTATTGATCGCAGTATGGGTTCATGTTTTGCATAAATAGTGGTATTGTAAGATAGAAGAGTTCGAAGCAGGACACAGTCGCTGATTCTACAACAGAGGTCGAGTATATTGCTGCATCAGAAGCAGCAAAGGAGGCAGTTTGGATCCGCAAGTTCATTACTGAGCTTGGGGTGGTTCCTAGCATAGCCGATCCGATAGATCTCTATTGTGACAACAATGGAGCAATTGCACAGGCTATGGAACCTCGCTCACACCAGCGGACCAAACACATACTACGGCGCTTCCATCTCATTTGAGAGATCATCGATAGAGGAGATGTGAAGATTTGCAGAGTACCTACAGAGGCTAACATCGCAGATCCCTTGACCAAGACTTTGGCACAGAGGAAGCATGATGGTCACACTAGGTCATTGGGCCTTAGAGCCTACACTGATTGACACTAGTGCTAGTGGGAGATTGTTAGTTAGAGCCCTAGAGCCAATCATATGATGATTATTGTATGGACTCATTGTATCATATTCCTATATATATAAAGACTTTTGTTTTGGTTATTATACTTACTTGTATTGGTGTCAAATGACTAAGTATAATAGCGTCCTTGAGTAGAAGGTTCTTACCTATATCAATCGATTGGTTGAATCGATAGTGAGATGATATAGGAAACGCTATTCTTAATCATTCCTAGTCAAGTATTAACATTCAGGGACAATGTTAATGCGATGAGACTAGCATGTAGATCAACTCGATGACTTGATCTCACAAGTCATGGATATAGAGATATCAAGTTGACACATGGGTATGCATTGAAGAATGCATACTGAATGACCTGCCATGAGAAAGTATCATGGATCGTGTTGGGTTTTTCGGGCCGTGAAAATCACTTTTTCGCGTCACGGAAACCCCGAAACCCCGCTACCGGATCCGTGTGAAGAATACAACTTTCAAAAACATTACGAGTACGAGTTTTATGCTAGTTCTAAACTAGATTTACAAGGAGAAAACCTTTTACCCTTGATGCATGCCCTTCGCGAGTCCCGCTTGTCTAAGGAGATGTCGGATCTCAAGTTGTCAAGGTAGACAACTCTCTATGCGTATCCACATGAACTAATTAGGTGGAGAAGACCAAACAATAGGTGTGCTAGCACCTAGGTGGTTCGACCAAGGAGAAGAGGGAGAGGAGAAGGAGAGCTTGAGGAAGAAGATGAGTTGAATTCACTTGAATGGAAAAATCAATTCCATTCACAATGAAAAGTAGCCGACCACCATGGGAAGTGTAACCCCCATTCTCATTTAATGTGACCATTAAAGAGATTTGTAACCTCCATGAGGTGACATACCCATGTGCTAACCATGATGATGTGGCACATCATCATTGTCCACTTAATGCCAATTCATAAATGATGTGGCATAAAGTCAAGTCAAACTTGACTCTTCCTCTTCCTCTCAAGTCAAGTCAAACTTAACCTAATCTCTCTCATGGTTGATCTAATCCAACTATTTAATTTAAGCCAATTTAATATAATGAATCTAATTCATTTAATTAAATTGATTCAATGAGTCATAATCTAAATTAGACTCATTGAACACATGAATCAACTTGAGTCCAACTCAATTAGCCCAATTAGGATTACTCTTAATCCAATTTGATTCATCACATGAATCTAATCCTCTTGGTTCATCATATGAACCTAATCTCCATCTAATTGTCCTTAGTGTGTGACCCTATAGGTTCTTGTAACGTTGGCAATGCCCCTAAATCCATTTAAGAGCATAAGTAATGAGCGGTATCTAACAACACATCATTACTACCCAAGTTACAAGAATATTGAGATCCAACATCACCTTGTGACTACTAATTGTGACTCCTCACAATATATGACAAGCGTCCTTCTATCCTAGACATCTAGATTGATCAATGTGAGGCATAGACCGTGTCATCCTCTGACCAATCTAAATCTTGATCTCCAAGTAGACTCACTAAATCAAATGAGCTCAATATCTCATATTGACTCATTTGGGCATGACCATGCACTTCGTGATCTCACTCTATCAAGAATATCGATGTCGCTCCCGTCATATAGGAGGGATAGATCCCATCTACATCACTCACATACCTCTGCATAATTCGTTACATACCCAGTAATCGCCTTTATAGTCCACCTAGTTACGGGTGACGTTTGATGAAACCAAAGTACATAACTCCTTATGTAGGGATCCATGGTGACTTCAGGTCCAAGGACTAGTAGTCATACTAATAACCACATGATAAAGTATATGACACTCATATAACGATCCATGATACTTTCTCATGGCGGGTCATTCAGTATACATTCTCCAATGCATACTCATGTGTCAACTTGATATCTCTATATCCATGACTTGTGAGATCAAGTCATCGAGTTGACCTACATGCTAGTCTTATTGCATTAACATTGTCCCTGAATGTTAATACTCGACTAGGAATGATTAAGAGTAGTGTTCCCTATATCATCTCACTATCGGTTCAACTAACCGATTGATATAGGTGAGAACCTTCTACTCAAGGACGCTATTATACTTAGTTTATTTGGCACCAATACAAGTAAGTATAATAACAAAAAAAATGTCTTTATTTATATAAGAATATGATACAACAAGTCCATAATACAATCATCAAAAGATTGGCTCTAGGGCTCTAACTAACAGATCGTTATATGAGTGTCATATACTTTCTCATGTGACTATTAGTATAACTACTAGTCATTGGACCTGAAGTCACCATGGTTCCCTACATAAGGAGTTTCATACTTTGGCTTCGTCAAACGTCACCCGTAACTGGGTGGACTATAAAGGCGATTACTGGGTATGTAACGAATTATGCAGAGGGATGTGAGTGATATAGATGAGATCTATCCCTCCTATATGACGGGAGTGACATCATTATTCTTGATAGAGTGAGACCACTAAGTGCATGACCATGCCCAAATGAGTCAATATGAGATATTGAGCTCATTTGATTAAAGTGAGTCTACTTGGAGTTCAAGATTTAGATTGATTAGAGGATGACACGGTCTATACCTCACATTGATCAATCTAGATGTCAATGATAGAAGGACATTGTCATATATTGTGAAGAGTCACAATTAGTAGTCATAAGGTGATGTTGGATCTCAACATTCTTGTAACTTGGGTAGTAATGATATGTTGCTAGATACCGCTCATTACTTATGCTTCTAAATGAGTTTAAGAGCATTGGCAACGTTACAAGAACCTATAGGGTCACACACAAAGGATAATTAGATGGAGATTCGGTTCATATAATGAACCAAGAGGATTAGATTCATGTGATGAACCAAATTGGATTAAGAGTAATCCAAATTAGATTAATTGAGTAAGACTTGATTGAGTTAGACTTGAGTTAGACTCAAGTGAGGCTAGACTTGAGTTAGACTCAAGTGAGGCTAGACTTGAGTTAGACTCAAGTGAGGCTTAATGATGATATTCATTGAATTTTGAATTCAATGATAAATGGAATTCAATTTGAATTTTAGATTCAAATTTTGAATGAGTTTTAAAATGACCATTTAATGAAGAATGAATATTCATTAAATATTCATTAAGGCTTATTAATGAGGCTCATTAATGGTGTTAATGAGCATTAAGTATTTTCATTAGATGAAAATACTTAAGCCATTTTTTACTCTTATTTTCATAATCGATCATTATTATTCCTCCTTACTTCTTCTTCTCTCCCTCTCCTCCTCCTTGGCCGAAACCCTCAAAGAGTGCTAGCACACTCTAAGGTTTCCTCTCCACCTAATTGTTCGTGTGGATACACATAGAGGGGTGTTCACTTGACACCCTTGAGATCCGGCATCTTCTTGGACGAGCGGGATAAGCGAAGGGCTTCGCATCAAAGGTATAAACTCCTAAACATGTAGATCTAAAGTAGATCTAGGATTAGAAAACACGTACATGAAAATTTTAATATTCGCACGGATCCGGTGGCATGAGATTTCGCGGTTTCGACAACACAAAAAGCTGTTTTTGTGACCCGAAAGACCCAACACCTTGGAGCGGAGAAAGAAGGACCAGTACTGCTTGTACTTGTCCTGCACCTTATCCCGCATGATCGATCCCATCTTAAGGTTCACTGCCCGCTTGCCTTTCACTTCCGCCGAGCCCATCACCCACATGAACTAGTAGACCGCGACAGCGCCGACGACTGCCGCCGTCCACATCGCCGTCGAGAGATTCATTGCTCGTCTTTCAAATGGTAACTCCTAAAAGGAGGATGCGGAGGATTAGAGTTTCGATTTATGGTGGGCGAGGAGAAGCCTAAAAGAAAGCGCGCTAAGAAAGTCCGCCAGAATTTTGGTTCATAAACACCGGGTTTTAAAAACCGCGGTTAAAATTGATGTCTATTAATGAAAAAAAGGTGCTCATAGACATCGGCTAAAAAAACCAATGTCTATGAGCGAAAATCTGCGCTCATAGACACCGGCTTTTGGAAAAATCGGTGTAAAATACTCAAAGACATCGGTTTTTGCTTAAAACCGTTGTTGTTCCACCGATGTCTATGAGAGTTTTTCTTGTAGTGCAAGCTTGTTCACGAACGCTTGGTTCATTTACAGCCTTACAAAACAGGACGTTCTTTTCTCTCCAAAAAACTACACAATGCAGGGTTCTCCCATAAATCTACAATTTTCTATGAAATTTATAAAAATCGGTAAAAGTCTATTGAACTACATGAAACTTTTTTCACAGCTATATGAGATTTTATAAAAATCAATAAAAATTTATCAATTTCATAAAAATTTATCATTAAAAAAAATCAATGAAAATAATTGAATCTCTTAATTTAATACACCCCTAAATATATAAATATATAGTTGTTAGCCATAATTTTTCGTTGTGTTATAAGTATTTTTTATATTTATTATAGTGTCAAATTATGTTTTAATATAGACAATAAGAGAAATTATTTATATATTAATCAGACTTCGTCCGATTGATTTTGAAAATAAATTATTTTCTCTCCTAAATCGTCTATTAAATAAATTCAAAATACAATTTATAATATTTGAAAGTTGATTTTTAAAATATCCATTAATTCAAATATTGACGGTCTTATTATTCTCCAAATTAAGTCTTTTACTAAGAACACAACAGATATTATTTATAGGATTGTTTGAATGTATATCAATATGACGCTCAAAATTTAATTAAGTTTGTCCAAATCAAGTATAACACCTCATCCAAACATATAATAAAAAATACTCATACTATTCAAATTTTAAATGGGATAATTTTTTTTAAAGATATATATATATATAGATAAATTATCTAAAAAATACAATATGTGACCAGCACAATTACTTTAATTCTAAAGTAGGTTGTTATCTTGCACACCGCCGTGATATGTTATTACGCTTCAGAGATATATTTATCCAACTAAATGGACAGTACCTCATTATGACAATGTTTAATATAACATGATATAAGTCCACAAATAAGAAATAAATATATAGTAGAAGATATAAGACAATCAATTACACAATAAAGAGATTTACTCAATTCACCCCAAAACATGAAAACATAAGATTACTGCATATCAACATGTCTTAACACATAACAAATACCAAATCGGATAAAAAGTACACCATAAGATCAAAATCCATAACTAAGATAATTTTTACACAATCAAGTCCGAAAATCAAAGTGCAAGTAAAGCAATGGGAAATAGCGTGGAAACACGATCGCAAATGTGATGTGGGACTGACAAACAAGATCCTCCAAACGACTCTATATATATTATCTACCTGCTACCCGAAAAAAGAAAGTACAATAGGATAGTGAGTCTAGATGAATCCGCTGGTAATAAATAAGATAGTGCATGATCTAAGCATAAGGAGAGTAAAAGTACACCATCTCAAAGGTAAATACTCACAATCTGAAGATGACATAAGTATGCATCTACTACATAAGTTGTAAGTACCTTAGGTTGATTTTGATGTGATCAACCAAGTTAAGTTAGGTCATGTATCTTTTAATATCTTGTGTCTAAGTGTGCAGGAACTTAGAAACACAAAAAGTCAAGTAGAAGATGCAGCGAGCGAAAAGAATGACATGGGAAACGAGTCGACAAGCTCGGTGCATCCGAGGGACGAAAAACTACAAAAGAGTACATCGATGAATGAGAAGGATGCGCATAGAGCGTTCGAGGGGCGAGAAGCTAAGAAGAAGTCTGCTCAAGGTTAAGATTAGAGTTAGATTCGGGTGAGCTCAACTCTGGATGGATGGAGCATCACCCAAGTGAAGAAAGTCAAAAAAAGTCAACTCTAAAGTTGACTTTTGGTGTCTTCAAGACTTGAGGCGCCTCGGCTATGTGGAGGTGCCTCGGATGAGCATAATTGTTTCTGCCAACCGTCAGATTGGAGGCACCTCTGATGGAGCGAAGACATCTCTGATGGAGAGAAGGCCCCTCGGATGAATAGTGTCGAGACACCTCCAATCACATTGGTGGCGCTCTAACAAAGCAAAATCGTTGGTTGACCGTTACTACATGGATAAAATGTTATCTACTTGGAGGCGCCCTGGATCCCTTTGGAGGCGCCTCCAAGTCACGTCAACTCAATGATAACTTTTCCTAGGAGACTATTAGCTTTCTGGAGTTAGGAATTAAATATCAATCATTGTATTTATGTTCATAGCTATTTCTGTGCTTTCAGAGTCTGTAAGAGGTTGATCTACCTTCAAGAAGGAGTCTTTTTAGTAGAGCTTTCAACCGTATTGGATTAACAGTCATTTAGGTTGTAACCAAATAAATCTTTTACCCTCTTACTTAGTTGTTTATGTTTAATTAATATGTTGTCATTGCTAAGTGCAAAAGTAAGAGATTGGTTCTAACTTCTTTTTAGAGTTATTCACCCCCCTCTAGCCGACCTACCTAAACCTACAAGTAGTATCAGAGCAAAACTGCTCAAAAAGGACTAACTATTGACTAAAGCAAAAAGACGATGGACGGATCAAGCATTCACCCGCCAAAGTTCAAGGGGGGGGAGTTTGTGCTTTGGAAGCACTGTATGAAGATATTCTTCAAAACTAACTTTGAAATCCTTTTTACTATAAAATATGATTTTATAGCACCCAAATATCAGTATAGAGAGAAAAAAAACATATTTAGAGTAAAAAGGAGCAGAATGACTTCGTGGTGAATGGAAAAACAAAGTTTCATCTACTCAGCATTCTTCCGCTCTAAGAAGTCAATCGGATTGACAGTTGTGACTTGACTAAAGAATTTTGGGAGAAGTTCCTAGAGCTGCACGAAGCGACCTCGGAGGCTAAACTTGCAAGACGAGGCTTGATCCGGAACCAACTCAACAACCTCCTGATGGAAAGGGAAGAGACAATAGCTCATCTACACGCAAGAATCAAGGAGATGACCATTAGGCCTACGAACCTCAAAGAAATGGTAACAAATCGAGATTCGCTAAGGTATGCGTTAAATGATTTTCTAAGAACTCTCGAATGAACATTTATAATAGACTCATTTTACATATCCAAGGACTTTGAGGTAAGTACTTTAGAAAATTTATTTTATACTTTTGAATTACACGAGTCGAGATGTAAATGTTTAAGAAATAAAGAAGAAAAGTTAACTCATAACTTGTCACTTAAAGCCAAGAAGATTGAGCTAGAGTCAGAATCATCGCTTGACGAAAATCAAGAAGCTTACATGGTAAAAAAATTTAGTAAGTTTTTTAAAACTAATAATTTTGATAAGAAATATGCAACAAAGTTACTATAAAACAAAATGAAGGTTTGTTACTATAACTGTCAAGAAGAATGGCACATCAAGGATAACTACCTGAAACTGAAGAAAAGGGAGAAAGAAAGAAACAAAGAGCCAAGACAGATGACTTGTCTAGCACAAATCCTTGTCTAGGTGCCCGGACTCTAAGCGTCCAAACAAGGTCCAGGCTCCCAGACCACCTTGGGCCAGAACAGGCACCTCGTCGAGACGTTCCTACAAGGATAACATTCGGAGTTCACGTTAGTAAAACTCCAGGGGCCCAGACTGCATCCAGGCGCCCGGGTACCAAGAAAATACTATCACAAAGCCATTGAGAGATGTTGTGAAGCAAATAAGGTGCCACGGTGGAGGTACCCGGACCTGGTCCAGGCACTCGGAATTGCCACATCATCAATGGGTATATTTCGACCAGTGAGATATAAATAGAGCCTTAATCCTCTTCATTCAGACAACACACTGTACTTTCATTTCTGAATTCATTTTTTGTTTCTGTTCGAGCGTTAACGTTTGTAAGAGGCTACTTTGCCTTCACCGAAGGAGATCTTCTAGTTGAACTTCAACTACCTTAGATTAGCAACCCCTCGGTTGTAAACCAAGTAAATTCTTTTGTCTCTTACATTGTTTGTATGTTTTAAATTGTTGTTAAACTAACATGTGTTCCTTACTAAGTTCTAGAAACGAGAGAAGTGCTAACTTTCTTTCAAGGTAATTCATCCTCTCTTGTCGGCCTACTAGGGATCAACAATTGGTATCAGAGTCAGACCACTCTAGAAGAATTAACCACCTGCTAAAGCAAGGAGACGATGGGTGAATCAAGCATCTACCTGTCAAAGTTCGAGAGGAAGTTCGCACTCTGAAAATGCTTGATAGAGGTATTTTTTAAAATCAATTTTATTTTTTTTAATAATTAAATATGATTTTGTACTACACAAAGATCAACAAGGAAAAAGAAAAAGAAGAATATCTTTTGACCAAGAAGGAGTAAAATGACTTCACAGATAATGACAAAGCGGAATTCCACCTACTAAGTATGTTACCGCCTCAAGAAGTCAACAAATCGACACCTACAGATCAGTCAAAGAACTCTGGGAGAAGTTCCTAGAATTGCTCGAAAGAACCTCAGAGGCCAAACTCGCAAGACGTGACCTACTCTGAAACCAACTGAGTAACCTCCCAATAGAAAAGGAAGAATCGATAGCTCATCTACATGTAAAAATCAAGGAGTTGATCATTGAACTCACAAATCTCAGAGAAATATAATAAATTGAGACTCGCTAAGGTATGCGCTAAATGCTTTCCAAGAATACCCAAGTGGACGTCTATAGTAGACTCTTTCTATATCTTTAAGGATTGGACCTCGAGGTAAGTACTTAGAGAATCTATTTTCAACTTTTGAACTTCACAAGTCAAGATGTACAAGTTTAAGAAATAAAGAAGAAAAAGTCAACTCAAAACCTAGTATTGAAAGCTAACCAGAAAGACGAACTGAATTCTAGCACATCACTCGACGAAGATGAAACAACTTTTATGATAAGAAAATTAAAAAAAAAAGTCTAATAACTTTGGTAAGAAACAGGCAACGAAGCTAATCTGAAGCAGAAGGAAGGTTCATTGTTATAACTATCAAGAAGAAGGACACATAAAAGACGACTGCCCGAAGCTGAAGAAAAGGGAGAAAAAAAAAAGAAAAGGGCCAAGATGGATGAAACACAAAAATTTAAAAGCCACGTGGGACGAGTTTTCATCAGAGTTTGAGATCGAGGCTTACGTCGGACTTTCACTTATGGTAAATCATCAAGAACTCAATGACGAAGCAAGCTCATCCAAAATGAACATCGAGAGCATAGATCAAGGGGGAGCTTCGAAATTACGAGTCTAACACTATCACGCCCAGAAGATGAACAATATCTCCCCTGTAACAGTGACAAATAAAACATATATATATAGTCATATAACTATACAAGTATATTAACCTAAAGCACACACGACTAAAAATAAAATACAACCACACAATTTAATATGTAACCCACACAGCTAGATCAACAACCACGCAGTTGTATGCACAGCCTACACAGCTGGAATAGAAAATAAAATAATAAATAGTCCACACGGCTATAACAAGAACACATCGAAAGACAAAGAAAAGCCACACAATTCAAAATGTCAAACTATGTGTCTGCACAGCTTAAACACAACAACTACATAACCAAAACAAAAGGATGCTACAAGTCCAAAAATCCACACAGAAGATACATATTACATGTGCAAGTCCAAAACTAATAAAGTGAGTGAAAGTAATAATGGAAGAAGATGCTCGATATGCATGGGGCTGACGGATAGGATCCCCAGATGATTCCATAAATCCTCTACCTGCTACTCGTGGAAGAAGATGCTTGATTTCCACGAGATAAGTTTTGAGGTTGGAGGTACCTCCGTGGAGGTTGGAGGCACCCTCAATGACTTATAAATGTCCTATTCGACCAGCAGTATGCATCAATTCATTCTCAAGCTTCAAAGATTCTTCTACTGCTCTAACCACGCACAATCTGCTATACTGCTACTGTGCTACTCCTCCGTGACATCTTATCACTGCCGGCAGAACGACACCAACACACGAGTTCGATCAAGTTCACGTCTTCTAAGTGTTAATAACAATTTATTTTACTAACTTTTATTTAAACTTGCAACAAAAAAGTGTAGGATTGTTATACTTTTTTTATTCATTGTACTTGATTCCCTTTTCCAGTGGTTCCGAAAAAGATTTTTAGTGGATTGTCTATCGATATGATCCGAGGGATCATGGGTCTTGGAGAAAGAGTCGACGAAGGCTCCGAACCAAGTAACCGCTTGTGTTCACATGTTTTCTTCTTTCTTTTTATTTATCTTTTCCGTTGCGTACTTTTATAGAACTAAAAAAGAAAGGTTTTTAAAACACACGTGATTCACCCTCTCTCACGTACATTGATCCTACGCTAATAGGATATGCATAGTTATAATGACAAACATCCTATTGTACATACCACACACGTACGTACACTACATAAGCATCATCCTATTGTGCACACTATACATGCGAACACTACATGATATATAAACATAACTAAACATAAGCATCATCTTATTGTACATACCATATACGTGTGTACACTACATGAGATGAATAACAAAGACGATAATCTTCCTATTGTCCATACCACACATGTGTGTACAACTACAAGATATGAAAAGAAAGCAAGATTGCATGGATATGAATTGATCAACTTAATGTTTAAGCAAACAAGTATCAAACTCATGAAATAATATGAATAGAGTCAAGGAAAATATAATTACCAACCAAAGTAATAAGTCATGCACTAAGGTCAACATACTAATGAGAGCAACAGAAGAAATACCCACCTTATTGTAGCTTGTACTGAATGTCCTCCAACTTGAGCTCTTGTCTCGAATAAAAAACCTACAACAAGTAATACAATCAAACCTAGATCTACAATATATTGGATCACACAAAACTAATCTTAAAACTGATTAGGTATGCTAATATCACATCCTTGAAGATATTATATACACTCTAAACATAGTAGAATCATGGAGAATCTTTACATTAATAAGGTTTCCAAATTTGGTCTCACCTAACTTAGCTTCAACTTCTTCGCTTCTTGATCCTAGCTTAGGGTATCCAATCCAAATTAACTAAGTCATATTGGAAACAACATCCAACTCTGATCAAGTAATAGACTACCACAATGGTACATAACGACAATCCAAAAGAACACTTAAACAAGATAACTCTCATAAGATGGAATCAACGAGTGACACATTAAAGGGAAAAATATACCACTAAATGAACAATGGCTAGATGCTAATGCTCTAGCGATGATTGACTGGAGTTGTTCCTTGTTGATGAGAGGGCTGAGGCAGAGGAGAACGACTTGTTCCATTCCCTCAATGGTGCCACTAGAGTGCAACGGTGCTAAGGTTGTTCATGGCAGAATCAAGTGATGCTCCAGCCCACAAGAAGCTCTCCAGGTGCGTTGGTTTCTCGCGAAGCTGGAGGGATTATGCCGACAACCGGATGGCGCTGGTGGTTGGGTGGACACAACTTTGAGGGTGAGAGGAAGTGTGCAACAGGTGACTGGTCGACTCAGTAGCCATGATGTCGGCCGCGGTTGTGGACTGACAACGGTGGTTGTAGAATTGCACCAAGGAAGGGCGGCGCTTGGAGGGCAGTGGTGTCGGTGTGGGCAACGGTGCAAGGGAGAAGGCGTCAACAGTGAGATCGGGAGGAGAAAAGAAAAAGAATTAGGAAAAATGAAATTAGGTTAGGTTTAATGGAATCCCCAAGCCTAATAGACATTCCAAAGATGCTTCCTCCAAGCCTAATAGATTTATCCCCCTAAACCTATCATTTGAATTCAGTTTAAATCCTAAAAAATTTCTAGAAAATTTTTCAAGGTAATTTCTTAATTAACACCTATAGTTTAATTATTTTTTAATTATCATATTTAACACACACTGCATGATTGAGGGGGCGATCGATGTGGCAGTAAAGGTAACCCCCACTATGCATCCCCCCTCAATCGTGTTGCGCATCATGCACGAGGCGATGCACAACATATAGTTTACGTAATTCTAAATATTCAAAAGGAAATGACCATCTATATATATATAAATTTCAATTCCCAAGATTATGGTATGATGGTAAGAGATGAGATGGACTCCTGATAGGCAATGAGAGTTTAAATCTTATCTATTGAAAAACTTGTTGTAAGTATCCTAAATTAATTTTGATATGCCAAGCGGATAAAAGTTTATTCGCTTGGAGACACCCTAGATCCTTTTAGGCATTTCCAAGTAATGATAACTTTTTCGAGGAGGTCGCTATAAAAAACCCTATAGAGCTAGGAATTAAGTATCAATCATTGTATTCATCTTCCTAGCTATTTCTCAGCTTTCAAAGGATGTAAGAGGCTACTCCGCCTTCACAAAGGAGAATTTTAGTGGAGCTTTCAATTGCCTTGTATTAACAACCAATTGTAACCAAGTAAAATCTTTTGTCCTCTTACTTATTTGTTTATGTTATTGTTTCTTAATTGTGTCTAATTAATATTATATCCTTGCTAAGTTAGAAAGCAAGATATTCTTATAACTTTTATTGCAGGGTATTCACCCCCTCTAGCATGCCTACCAAGACCTACAAGTGGTATCAGAGTCATACATCTTTAGAAGGACTAACTGTCTGCTAAAGTAAGAAGACAATGGTCGGATTAAGCATTTACTTATCAAAGTTCGAGGGGGAATTCGTGATTTGGAAGCACAAAATGAAGGTATTTTTTAAAATATATTTTGATATCTTATTAACTTTCAAATATGATTTTGTAGTACCTAGAGATTAGCACAACGACGAAAAAGAAGAATATCTCTGGAGCAAAAAGGAGCAGACTGACTTTGTAGCAAATGGAAAAGTAAAATTCCACCTTATAAGCATGCTACCACCTTAAGAAGTCAATCGAATCGGTGCCTACAACTTAGCTAAAGAACTATAGAAAAAAATCCTATAGCTACACGAAAGAACATTGAAAGTAAAACTAACTAAGAGAGATATTCTCTGAAACCAACTCAGTAACCTCTGACTTGAAAAAGGGGAAACAATTGCTCAGATATATGTCAAACTCAAAGACCTGATCATCAGAATCAACAACTTCAGAGAAAAGATAATAAATCAAGACTCATTAATTAAGATATGCACTAATGCATTCCCGAGGATCCCAGATTGGACATTGATAATAAATTCTTATTATATTTCTAAGGATATTGACATAAGTACCTTAGAAAATTTGTCTCCAACCTTAGAATTACATAAAACTTGATGTGCTAGTCTAAGAAAGAAAAAAGAGCCAAGCCAGAATCTAGGATTCAAAGCTAAGGAGATCGATCCAGACTCAGAATCATCGCTTGATGAAAACGAAGAAGCCTACATGGTAAGGAAGTTTAGTAAATTTTTAAAAACTAACAAATTTAATAAGAAACAACAACGAAGCTAATCCGAGTAAAAGAAAAATTTGGTGTTACAACTGCCAAGAAGAAGGACACATCAAGGACAACTGCCCGAAGTAGAAGAAAAGGAAGAAAGAAAAAGACAAAGGGCCAAGATGGACGAAGTACAAGAATCTAAAAGCTACGCGGGATGAGTCGTCGTCAGAGTTCGATATTGAGGCCTATACGCCGAACTTGCGCTTATGGCAAGCCATCAAGAAGATGAAGACAAAGAAAACTCATCCGATATGAGCATCAAGAGCATCGATGAAAGGGGAGCATTGAACTACGAGTCTGACACGGTAAGTGAGGTACGACTCTTATCTTCTAATCAAATGTATGATACAATACAAATATTATCTAGATTTTTATGTAAATTATGAACCAAATATATTAATTTAAAAAGGATAACATTGAATTAAAAGTAAACTTAGCTAATGCGTGCCCATTAGAACATTTTGACAGAATTCAAACTGAAAATACAAAATTAAAAGAAAAAATAGAATGTTGAGAAAAGAATTATGCATGCAGAAATTCAAACTTTACTTATACTTGAAATTTTAGAAATTATAAAAGTATTTAAAAAATCATAGGGGCTAAATTACAAACATTTTTAGAAATTCCATTCCTAGAAATACTTGATAAATCTAGAAGTAGAAATTTATTTTGGGTTCCAAAATCTATCTTAACATGGTAGATAGATTGTTAAATAGTTAGTTAAAAATTTAAATTGTTTTAATTTTTTTTTGTAAAATTAATTATTTCATAAACCTTCTCTTTATATTTTTTGGTGATTTTTTATGAAAACTCAAGATATTATATTTGCTAATAGAAAATTTGTTGAAATTTTTTTATAATTTTTTTTTTCTGAAAAATGAATTTTAAAATTAAAAATGTTTCAAAATTTTTTTTTTTAAAAATCTTAATTTTTCTATGATAATTATTATATTTTCTATTGATAGAAAATATTTTAAAAATTTTCGACTGTTATATTAATTATTCTGACTTTTTTTTACCAAAAATCATATTTTTATAATTAAAAGTTCTTTAAAATTTATTTATAAAAAATTTAATTTTTCTATAAATAAATTTTATATTTTATATACTTAAAAAATTAACAACAATTTTAGATGATAAAATTATTTTTGAGCCTTTAATCTCATGATTCTTTTTACTAAAAATATTTATTTTAATCGACTTAAAAATATATTTTTTGTAAAAAAATTTATTCTAGTCCGAATGACTCTATTTAACATTGACAATTATTTTTGGGATTTTTCATGACTTAAAAATAAGTTTTAAATTTTTTTGTAAAAATAAAAGATATCTCTTAAAAATTATTTTATGTGACAAAAATATTTTGGTAAAAATATAGAAGTTTAGATATTTTACAACCAAACCCTCAATTTTTTTCTCATATTTTGCTGCTGTTTTTTTTCCTTAATTTTTTATGTGATTAAAGGGAGAGAATAACTAGATGTTAAGTTTAGGGGATGTTTTATTATCATATTTATTTAGGTGCAATTTAAATAGTTCTATTTTATTGCTATATTTAAGTTATAATTATTTTTTTACTTGTCTATTTAACCCTAACCTTAACTTGGGTTGATATACATCAAAAGGGGGAGATTGTAAGTACCCTAGGTTGATTTTGATGTGATCAATTGAGTTAAATTTAGGTCCTGTGTTATTTTGATGTCTTATATCTAAGTGTGCAGAAACTTAGGAATACGAGAAGTCGAGCAAAATATGTGGCGAGCAAGAAGGGTGGCATGAGAAACGAGTTGACATGCTTGGTGCATCCAGGGAAAGTCAAGTTATGGAAGAGTGCATCGGTGGACGTGAGCGGAACATTCTGTTGGTGCAGGAATCACTAGATGATCGAACTCAATTTTTGATAATGACATGGTTCAAAGTTAAGTCTTATTGTGGTTCTAATAAGCTTGACAAAGTATGCAGGAAAGTCCTAAATGAGTTTAGGCAAGATAAAAGTCCTAGTGAATACTAGGCAGGTGGAAAGTTCTAGTTGCGGCTAATCAAGGAAGTCCCGGTTGGAGGGACTGGGCGGAAAGTTTTAGCAGGTTGAGGACTTCAGGCGGAAAATCCTACGGGTCAAGGACACTAGGTGAAAGTCCTGGAGGTCGCAGACACCAGGCGGAAGACTGGACGGGTTGAGGATCAGACATCCAGTGGAAAGTCTTGAAGTCTCGGATGCTGAGAAAAAGTCTAAACGGTATAGAGTATCGGTTTGGCATCAGGTACACTTTTAAGAGGAGTAGGTGAGAACGAGTTTCCCGTAGAGGAAACAGTAGGCGTCGGTTCGACTTAAGGTTTCTAGGAAATCCAAAATTAGAACCAGACAGTCCCAAGATTGTCCAAATTATATTGTCTGTTATTTTCTAACTCTGTGATGCAGAATACTGAAGTTGAAAGCTGGCTAAAAAAATATGGTCCAAGTGCCCGGACGTCTAAGCACCCGATTGGGTCCAGGCACCCGGGAAGGAGTCGAGCGGGCGACTAGCAAGCGTTGAGGTGGCACACGTAAATTGGCTAGCCTATGTCACAGTCCAGACGCTCGGATGGATCCAAACGCCCAGGGTTGGATAAAGTTTCAGAGATAAACTTTCGACGAGGTGCAACCACGTTAGCTTAACGGGGGAGCTCGGGGACCAGTCCAAGCACTCGAACATGACTATAAAAGGAGGGTTTGACCAACATCTCAAAAACATTAGAAATAACAACTTCTATGCTCAAATGCTCGCCATGCTGCTCCAGAATCCACTCTAGAACGCCGAAATGTTACCCTGACGACAACGAGCAAGCCTTAAATTTCTAAGTCGTTGGTATAATAGTTTTTCATTTACATTTGTACTTTCAATTATATTTATTTGTATTTCTTCGAACCATTAGTGAATTGCCCAATGAAAGCGATTGTCGATTGAGGGCCTTGGAGTAGGAGTCGTCAAATGCTCCGAACCAAGTAAAAGAAAAGTGTTATCATTTGTTTTCTTTTGCTATTATCTTTATTTCTTCTATGTTTACTCTGTCTATTTTATGAAATTATGAAAAAGTCATGAGCGCTATCCACCCCCCTATCTAGCACTTTTAATCCAACACATTTGAGGGACGAGAAGTCGGGAGGAAGTCTGTTCGAGAAGAAGATCGGAGTTGGATGTGAGTGAGCTCAACTCTAGACGGATGGAGCATCACCCAAGTGATTGGAGTTAGCAAGACTTGAGGTACCTCAGCTGTGTGGAGGCACCTCGAGCACAGGCGTGAAGGTGCCTCGAACACAGGTGTGAAGGTGCCTTAAGCACAGGTGCGAAAGCGCCTCGAGCACAGGTGTCTCGAGCACAAGTGTGAAGGCGCCTCAAGTACAGGCACGAAGGCTCCTTGAGTACAGGCGTGAAAGCGCCTCGAGTATAGGCGTGAAGGCACCTTAAGCATAGGCTCTAAGGCACCTTAGGTCAAGACAAGAAAGTGCCTCCGAAGCCCATGGAGACACTTCCAATGTGGCAGAGCCGTTGGCCGACCGTTGCAAACAAATAAAAGTTTATCCACTTAGAGGTACCTTGGATCCTTTTTGGAGGCGTCCCCAAACAACGATAACTTTTTTTTATGAGGCTATAAAAAGTCTCCGGAGCTAGAAATTAAATATCAATGATTATATTTATCTTTCTAGTTATTTCTGAGCTTTCGAAGACTGTAAGGGGCTACTTTACTTCATAAAGGAGAATTTTAGTGGAACTTTTAATTGTCTTGGATTAACAACCATCTAAGTTGTAACCAAGTAGAATCTGTTGTTCTTTTACTTATTTGTTTATATTATTGTTTCTTAATCGTGTTTAATTAATATTGTATCCTTGCTAAGTTGGAAAATAAGATATTCTTCTAACTTTTATTATAGGGCTATTCACCGCATCTAGTCGGCCTATCGGGACCTATACTTGTGACGTTAATCGTTCGCTAACACTCATATATACTTTTTGATTTACCCGGGTAGCTATAAGAGCGTTAAAAAAATGATTTAAAATTATAAATATTGACTTACAATTTAAGATACCATATTATTACAATCGAGATGTAATATTTGTTTTTTTTTATTAAATTAGAATACATAGGTATTGTAACACTCAAATTATATTATAATTAACACCCACTTTTTAAAATAATCCAAAATAATCCAAATAATTAAGAAAATAAATTTTGATATAATGAATAAAGATAAAATGAGTGGATAGTGAAATATATAAATAATGAGTATTAATATTAAAATAGATATAGACGTGTATTAATAAAAATATTAATATAATGAATACGTAATATATATCAACGTTCAAACACGATGATAGTATCATAGTAAAGTGATAATTAACGTGATAACACTTAACACAAACATTAAAAATTTAAAATTAAAATAATTTTCTTCATTTTTGAAAATTTAATTATTTATTGTAATATTTAAGAATAACAAACAAAAATTTGAGAAATCAGATGAGACAAACCCAAACGCAACTAATACATAGTTACATGCTTGTTAACTGAGCCGCACGTCCTGGCGTGGCTACGAGGTGCCCCCGCCGGACGAGGGAGGGAGGCAGACCAAGCGGGGCACGAAGGAGAAGAAGCGGCCGTCCGGGTCCTCGCCGTAGACTCGAAGAGGTCAGTCGTCGTCATCGATTCCATCTCACCATGCCTCATTCTGGCATCCCCTTCCTCCCCGCAAACATATGGTTTTGCTCAAAATAGAAGTTCGTTGATTCGTCCGATGTAGTTTTCATCGGTGGAAACCTTTCCACTCTGTCATTTCGCAGATGCTGGCGCGTAAGTCTCCTTCGGCTGTCAATGGCATTGCGATCTAGCCTTTTCTGTCGCTGTGGTTGGTTGGATCATTGGATTGCCAGGGTTTTGGTCCCTGCGTCGGCTCTTATATAGACCCTCATTGTTTATCCTTATGTTCTGATGGTCTATCTTCATGGATGCAGATTCTAGGTAAAAACATCTATGACTTTCCCACTTTTGAATATAAAATTGTTAAATTTCTTGTTTGTTGAATCTTCAGCAAGATGATTTGTTCCTTTCTTAAATTGATTGAAATGGTGCTGATGTGCGGCCAGGGATTTGTACGGGTTTCCAGTGAGGCCTCAATACTTGCAAATACACCGTGACTATGCCAAGAAATACAAGGCATGGATTCATCCTCCTTATTGGATTACGTACTGGTATTTAATTGTTTTAGTAACAATTACTTGAATTTGGATGTTCATGCAGGAGGAGGAGGAAGAGAGAATCAAGAGATGGAAGGACTTCTTGGACAAACTTGAGGTCATTGCAGTGTCATCTAATGATTCTTTGGTAGAGGTTGAGTGTTCTTCTTCAGTGTCAAACGTCGAAGGAAGAAATGATAGTTATCACGAGGGTGCCTCACCAGAAATTGCCACAGAGACCAAGAGAGAAGGGGCAACTCACAAAATCCAAAGATGGAGTCCATTAAGGTCAACATTGACTCCCATTGAGCAGTTGATGAGTCATCGGGTGAAGAAGTGGAGTGTACCAACTAGCAATAGAAAAGCTGCTTGTACAAGTGGATGCTGTCACAAACTGGATGACAACAGGGATGTCTGCGGGCAAGTAGGAGGGGCATCTGAAGAATGGTCCACCAAAGAGTTTGATAATGTCGAGAGGCTCAAAATGCAAGAAGCACCACACATTGCTGATTTAGATTTGAAGGAAGTATCTCATTTCCCCTGGATAGAAGAATTGGAAAGCTTGGTTCATGGGGGAGTGCCAATGGCTTTGAGAGGAGAGGTGCAAGCTGACCTCTGTTGTTGAGCTTGTTTTTTGTTTTCTTTTTGTTTTCCAAATTCTAATCGGCATTAGTCCTTTTGCTTAAATTTGTCCTATATGCAGGTATGGCAAGTCTTTGCCAACACCAAGTTTCATAGGATTGAGGGTTATTATGATAAGTTACTAGATGAGGAAGCTGAGAGTAGCGAAGTAAAAGAACACAAATCTAACAAATCCAATGACACTAACAAGACGTCAAACACACCCAAAAGGCAGATTCCTGATAATTGGAGACAACAAATTGAGAAGGTTGTCCTGAGAAAGAAACTTAGACACTAAATCTAGTTTTATTATTTTGCAGGAGTTGTTCTCTTTATATAGATCATTTTCCATCTTGGATTTTGAATTTGTAGGATTTGCCTAGGACGTTCCCGGGACACCCATCTTTGAGTGAAGATGGAAGAAGTTCTTTGAGACATCTACTTTTGGCTTATGCTCGGTATAATCCTTCTGTTGGGTATTGTCAGGTAGGATTAGGATCTATTTTAATTATTTCTTTAAGTTTTTTTTCTTTCTAAATTATGCATATCAATACCTTTGAAGGTTGGTTTCTTTGATTAATCAAGTGAGGAAATTGTCCAACTAATTTTTTAGAATCTTCTAGTCCAATACTATATCTAATAATGGTGGTAGTTTCATCTAGGCTTTATATTTCTCAATTAACCTACAACTTTTATTACTAATATAGGGATAAATTGGAAATTAACAATCTCCCTTAGGCCAAGGCACAAAGTTCAAATCTTTTTTTTTTTGTAAGCTGATTTCCTTTATTTTTTACCTCTTCAATCTTCTCCCTTAGTTAGACACTTTTTAGCATTAATATTACAAATTAAATATGTTTCATAGAGAAAAATGCTTCTAACATCAAATACACTGCAACTTATGTTTGGAGTTCTCTATCTATAGGTCATGAACTTTTTTGCTGGCCTTTTACTTCTTCTAATGCCAGAGGAAAATGCATTCTGGTAGGTATTTATATTCAAGTAGCTTGAAGCTGGCTGGATTTGTTTTACTTGCAACTTCTAATTGTTATTCTCAGGACTTTAGCCAGTATAATTGATGGCTATTTTGATGGATATTATTCCAAGGAGTTGTTTGATTCTCAGGTAGTAATCCATACTTAGCGTTTACCTTTTTGATCTCATATCTTAGCATCCCAATTTTAGAATGTTAACTAGAAAAGTGAAACTGGAGTTGATTTTTTACATGCCTGAATGGAGAAGAAAGACACAATATATAAATACTTATGTTAAACTTTACATGTCCAAATGAAGTCTTCTTTTGCTTCAGGTAGACCAACTTGTTCTTGAAGATCTAGTTCGTGAAAAACTCCCAGCATTGGGTGTGTCTTTTTCTTGTGCATTAATGTTATCCTATTTTTCTAACACCTGTGAATCTAATAGTCGACATGACTGTTAATGGTTTGATGAGGTTCTAGAATTCTAATTGCAGTTAATCATCTTGAGCACTTGGGAGTGCAGGTAGCATGGATCACAGGACCTTGGTTCTTATCAGTCTTTGTAAATATACTTCCATGGGAAAGTGGTCAGTTTTTCTCCTTCCAGCTATTTATATAAGAAACCTTATTATCTAAATTAGCGCACAATCAGTTTCTTTCTATGTTCCATTTCCTTTCAATCAACCTCAGTAAACATTTTCTGTGCCATGTCCTGGCTTTATCAACACATTTGCAGGCGCTTCCTGAAATATTGGATACAAAAGTGTTTTTGCCTTTACTGACTACTCTTCAGTTATTTCAAACCTGTTACTATGCTGATATATTAAAACTCTATATTATTATGTTAAAAAGAGATTGCTGAATGCTAGTGTCTCTTTTCCAGTGCTCCGTGTTTGGGATGTACTGATTTTTGATGGAAATAGAGTTATGCTTTTCCGGACAACACTTGCTTTGATGGATTTATATGGTACTGGGTAAATGGCTATTGATTCATTCTCTTCTCCGCTATTTTTGTTGAGATACTTATAAAATGGTCTTTGTGTTGCATATTGATATTTGAAGTATGATTGTGATACATAGGCACTGCACTGGAGACAACAAAAGATGCTGGGGAGGCAATTACTTTGTTACAAACTCTTGTGGGTTCTACCTTTGATAGCAGCCAACTTATGGCAAAGGCTTGCTTGTATTATCAAACAGTAAATGAAGAGAAACTGGAGCATTTAAGAAGAAAGCACAGAGCTGATGTTATAGCTGTTATGGAGGAAAGGTCCAAAGGACTTCATTCTTGGAAAGACTCCTTCAGTCCAACATCTAAGTTGTTGAACTTTAATTATGACTCAGAGCTATTATACATATCAACCAATTCAACAGCTGAATCAGGTATTTCAAAATCCGCATAGATTTGTATCCATCAATTTCTCGGTCAGCTGAAGGATATGATAGTAGCTTAACAGGCGGTGATCAATTGGATACTCTACCTGATCTCCAAGAACAGGTAGTTTGTAATTAACTCTAGCATGTATTTGTATCAAATGCCATAATAAAACCAAATTATTTTGAGCGTTGAATCTAGGTACATGTCCATGTGATAAAGAATCCTTACTTTCTGAAATATTTATAACAAATTAAAAAGATAAAGATGATCTCATAACTGGTGAGAAATCAGTGCTTATGCATGTCCCTGAGTAAGAAATTACATTCTAATAGACTAGAGTCAGATTATGGTTGTTTTTTTTGGAAGATTAAATTAACTGCTCGAGTTTTATTCCAATTATACTAAGTTAAATTATGGACTGTAAAGCATGAACATTAGCATTGTAACAAAATAATGATTTTTTTTTTGAAACTGTATAAAAATAAGTTACGTTATTCAACAGAAGAAGGAGAGTTTTGGCGCAATGGTAAAGTTGTTGCCATGTGATCAAAAGGTCACGGGTTCAAATCCTGGAAACAGCCTCTTGCAAAAAGCAGGGTAAGATTGCGTACAATGGATCCCTTCCCTGGGACCCGTATGGCGGGAGCTTCGTGCACCGGGCTGCCCTTTTTTTTTTTACGCTATTCAACAGAATTGGTTCCATAAATGTGAAAAAAAATTAAGGGCAGCACTCGTGTCTAAGTTCTGGGGCAAAACCAAATAAGGTTATAAGTAACTAGTAGTTCGAGACTTGGTAATTTATACTAAAATATGTCATTCTATAATTACCATGTATGGATCAACCTTTGGTGCCTTTCATGCAAATATTTTCCCAATGACGAGTGCACATTTCTTCATTAGATTAGAAACATGCGATAGATTTTTTATGAGAATGGGATTTAAATGATATAGGCATATTCAGAGGCGACCAATAGATTTTATAAGGAGAACTTAGAAGAGGAAAATCAATTAGAGTTGAAGTGAAGGTTGCAAGAGATGGAGAAAGACCAAAAGACTATTTAATTAATTTGAATATTACAACAGATGCATACTTTCATAGAAATCTTATTGGAGAGAAAAGATTCATGTAACCAACTCTAAATAGTTGGGGCAAACACAACTTGATTTACAAGTTATCCCATCTCATTCATTATTTGTATTTTTCAGCTTTAACTATTTCTAGTGTTTAAGTGAATGTGGGCATGTTTCTTTTAATTCCTTTTCTGGTAGGTACTAGAAGAGTTCTTACAAAACATTGTTGTTGTTTCTTTACTATGCCAAGTTATGCATTTACATCCTTTAATAGGTAGCATTTTTGAAGGTTGAGTTATGCAGATTGCTGGAGGAGAAACAATCAGCTATTTTAAGGTTTGTTAAAATGGCTTACTTTTTACTAAAAATTGTAAACCATTATTTATGGATTTATAAAGGTTCTTTGTCACTTGGTAGCTATTTTAATTTCTTTATTCCAGCCAAATGCTTATTTGACTAGAATCCCTTCATCTCCAAATTTGTAACATTGTTAAAGCATTTCATGACACAAGACTATACCAGGATGATTCAATTTCTATTCTCAATATAAATAGAAGTCTATAATAGTAGAAATAAGGGAACATAGCAAATTGTTTAGGCTGGTTCTACGCCACAAAAGTGTGAATAATATGTATTATCTTTAACTGTGAACATTTTTCACTGGATTCTCAGATTTTAGTAAATATGTTGCTTATTTATTTTATCCTTCTTTATTCAGGCTTTATCCTATACATTTTTCTATGTTGTGATTGATACCATGTCATTTCAATATCCATTATTCTATCTTTTCCATTCTGACTGTTATTTTGAATATCAATTGCTGTTTGTTAATTTTGCTAGAGCTGAAGAGTTTGAAACGACACTAATGGAAACAGTTAAGCAGGACAATAGGCGACTTCTTAGCGTCAAGGTAGTTTTAAAAATGCTTTAAAATATAAACACATTTATTTTCTGAAAATAAGGTTAGGCTTTGTTTTCCATCATTCTATGACAAAAGATAGTTGAAGATCATTGATATTGAAATGCTGTATTCATTTTTATACACATTGCAACTTATGCAAGTGGTCTTGTTCTAGTTGCAGTAATGATACCATGCTGTGGGTTCTTTCGGAAAAAACATTATAAGACTTTAATTTCTTTCTTCCCTTTTCGAATTGTTGCAAATTACGTGTAGGCACAACCTGAGAGAACCTGCCAATCTCCAGTCTTTGGAAGAAAATTTGGAAATAACAATGTAGAATTTCCTACATCTTTCTAGTATCTTCTACATATAGTTCTTAAACCACAGAACTGCACTCACAATTAATACAACTGCATTAACTCCAAGTAATAACGAATTAATAAGTTCACACTTGAAAGCCTAGCTTGCTACTTAGTTTGTTTGTCACTTCCCATGTGAAGAAGGCTGATAAACTTTGAGTTCATCCTGTTTTTGTTGGTCCATGCTGGCTGGAATTGTAGAGGCGTGCTGCTGCTGCTGGACCATGTTGGTTGGAATTGCAGAGGATAAAAAATGACGTCACTATGTACTTCACCAAGATCTGAATTAGGCATCAGGAGTTGGTTGAGCTTTGCCAATATTTGGCTCAAAGTATTTTTAGCAGCTGTTCTTTGACCTAATTTTGCTGTTTGTGTTACTATATCCTTGTAAAATATGCTACTGAGTACATTTATTTGCTATAATTTTAATATGTATGGCAATTGTTAAATTATTAATCATATGAGATTTTTCTTAAATTAATAATATAAAATAATTTTCTTTTTGTCAATATGTAACTTTTAGAAACAATATCAGATAATTAATAGTGCCATACTGTATAATTATAAAATGTTATAAGAGTTACATGTGGTTCTGATAAATATTATCATATTGTTAGGAATATTTTGTTACATAATTAATACTATTAAATTGCATTCATTTTAGTAATCAAAGAAAGGGATATTACTTCTTGCACAGGTTGAGAAGTTAGAGCGAGAGGCTTCTGAATTGCGACAAACTATGACGACAAAACAACAGAAAGAGAATGCCATGCATCAGGTGTAATTTTCCTACATGATTATCCTTTCTGATTATTAGGTTTCGTATTAACATCACTTGTACCAGAATATTCTCACATTTATGAACTACCTTAGGTTTTGAGGAGGTTAGAGCAGGAACGGAAAGTGACTGAAGATGCTCGCATACTAGCTGAACAAGCTGCTGCTGCCCAGAAATATGCAACCCACATGCTTCAGGTTTCAACTTCCTCAACTCCCGGTTGATTCCTCCTTAATGATACTCTTGTATGTTTTTTTTTCATTATCTTCCACATCTTTATATTGGGCAAAAATCAAAAGGGTGCCCCTGTTTTAATGAATCGCCAAAGGGGCGTCCTACATTGATTTATTATCAAAAGGGCGTCCACCCCTTGTAAAATGATACAATTGTCCTCCACTATAAAGTAAAAGCTTATTCTCATTATTATCTCTCTCCTTATTTTTTTTGCCAAAATCGGTGCATTGTAGCAACTACACAATTGTAGCAGCTATTGAATCTTCTACAACGTGGAAAAAAATTTTAAAAATAAAATTGTTCAGAGCCTTTGAAAAAATTAAACGACGTTTTTTTGAGTTTGAAATTTGGCTATTATAGGTTCCACCCCATAACAAGTTATAGATATATGAACGAGTTTCGATTTAATATATTGTGCGTCTCATGGTTCAATCTGAGCCAAAAGTTATGACCTATCAAAGTTTAAGATTTAACATTCATATTGTATGAGCTATAGTTTGGTAGTTGCTATAACGTAAATGTTAAACCCAAAACTTTGAGAGACCATAACTTTTGACTCGGGTTGAACATGACACGTAATATATCAAATCTAAACACGTTTAGAGATATTTGATTTTATATCTTGTGGTTTAACCCAAATTAAAAATTATGACCTCTCAAAGTTTACTAAGAAGACACGTTGTAGCAGCTATTAAACCGTAGCTACTACATGTGTCACAACTCTGTTGTAGCAGCTACGAAACCGTAACTAATACAACTATAAGTTTAACTTAAAGAAGTCATAACTTTTGATTTTGGTTCAACCACGAAACGCATACTATATCCAATCGAAGCTCATTCAGAGATTTTCAATTTGATATATTGTGCATCTCGTGGTTTAATCCAAGTCAAAGTTATGACATCTTAAAATTTATCCATTATACATGTTTCGTAGTCGCTACAACATGCATAATGGATAAAATTAGAGATTCCATAACTTTTGACTCGGGTTAAACCATGGGACGCACAATATATCAAATAGAAGATCTCTGAACGAGCTTTGATTTGATATATTGTGCATATCGTGGTTCAACCCGAATCAAAAGTTAAGAGCTCTTAAAGTTAAACTTGTAGTTGTAGCAACTACGGTTTCGTAGCTTCTACATCGTGTATGTTTGGTAAATTTTGAGAGGACATAACTTTTTATTCCAATTGAACCATGTGACGCATAATATATCAAATCGAAGATCTCTGAATGAGCTTCGATTTAATGTGTTGTGCGTTTCGTTGTTCAACCCGAAACAAAAGTTATGACCTTTTAAAGTTGAATTTGTAATTGTAGTAACTATTGTTTTGTAGCTACTACAATTGAATTGCCACACAGTTGTAGTAGCTACGGTTTAGTAGCTACTACAACGTGTATGCTAGGTAAACTTTGAGATGTCATAATTTTTAACTTAGGTTGAGGCACATGATGCATAATATGTCAAATCGAAGTTCTCTGAACGAGTTTCGATTTGATATATTGTGCATCATGTAGTTTAGTCTGAGTCAAAAGTTATGATCTCTCAAAGTTTAGAGTTTAACATTCACATTGTAACAGCTGGAATGTTGTAGCTGTTACGGTTTCATAGCTGTTATAATGTGAATGTTAAACCTTAAACTTTGAGAGATCATAATTTTTGACTCAGGTTGAACAACGAGATGCACAATATATCAAATCGAAACTCATTCATATATATACAATTTGTTATTAGGTGGAATTTGTAACAGCCAGGTTTCAACTACAAAATATCATTTAAATCGTTTTCAGAGGCTCTGAACAATTTGTCTTAAATTTTGTTTTTCCGATGTTATAGCAACTATGGAACCGTAGTTTGCTACCACACGCCGATTTAAGCGGGAAAAAAATAGGAGAGAGATAATAATAGGAATAAGCTTTTACTTTATAGTGGAGGACAACTGTGTCATTTTATAGGAGGATGGAGCACCCGTTTGATAATAAATCAACATAGGGAGCCCTTTTGATGATTCATTAAAAAAAAGGGCGCCCTTTTGATGATTCATTAAAAAAAAGGGCGCCCTTTTGATTCTTTTCCTTTTATATTTGCAATATAGATAATGGAAGGACAATATGAAATTACATCTTGTTTCAGGCAGTACAAATTACTATCTACTTAATAATGTAATATAAAAACGTGTGTTCCCTTACTCAAGCATAGGAAGCTTCTTTTCGGGACAAAAATATATGGCTTGTCAAAGAACTTTACACGACAAGCTGATTATGCATGCACAATCAGCTATCTCTGTCTGAATCAAAATCGATTTGCAGTAATACGGTTGGGAACAAGTCTTTCAACCATATACGCAGATCAGAATGCCGGGTTAGGAATCAACCAGAAAGTGATTTTAAAATTTTAAAATATAAAATGTATAAAATGAGGAAAATATTGAATAAATGTCTGTACATAATATTCCAAGTTTGCCATAGTACCAGAGATAGATACATTTATTTGTTGATAAAGAGAATGCTGCACAAATATTATGGTCAACTAGGGGATATGTAAGAACTCAATCGAATTCGAAACTAAGAAAATGATGTATTTGTCTATTAAATCAAAATTGACATAGTACTGTAGCAAGAGACCTGTTCAAATCCTAATTGTAAATTTATGATTCCTGAATTACCTGTGAACATGGTAAATATTTTGATGTGGAAGAGCAAATGACACAATCAGTTCAATTTTTAAAATTTTTGTACTAGAGTGTTTTTTGTAGTCCTCTAATAAGGGCATTTTATAATCATTTATTTCTTCCTTCGTCTTTAAAAGGGCAGCCCGATACATGAAGCTCTTGCCATGCGGGGTCCCGGGGAAGGATCTATTGTATGCAGCCTTAACCTACTTTTTGCAAGAGGTTGTTTCCATGATTCGAACCTGTGACCTTTAGGTCCCAAAGCAACAACTTTACTGATGCGCCAAGGCTCCCCTTCTCAATCTTCCAAGTAATTTTCATCATGGTTATTTAGGGTATAGGGTTATTTGGGTTATTTAGAGTGTAAGGGCTATTTAGGGTTTTAGGGTTATTTGTGGTTTTAGAGTTACTTAGGTTATTAGGATTATTTTGGGTAAAATGCAACCAGACCTGAAAAAGGAAGGAAATATCTTAAAGCTAAAATCGAGAATCCCACTGTTCTTGATGAGATCAATAACTCGTGTTGGCCCGACGGGTTGACGGGGGTGCTGGGGCGAGCGTATTTGCCTTTTGCCACCTTGATGAGATCAATAAAAGTGAAAACTGTTGATCATGTTAGAGCTCTAAATTATTCCAGAATATTTGAATCCATTGACGATAGGAGTATTGAATCTCAGCGTTCAGTACTCCTTTTAAAGTTTGGTTCCAAGTTGGCTATTGGTTCTGGATTGGATGCAGGGGTTTAAAAAATAATTTATACCAGCTTCTTTGTCGGTGCATTAGGTTAATACTTATGATGTAGACAAACTGAGAATACTATACTTTGACCGCCCGAGTATAATAATTATCATGTGAGGCAAAGTGACAATTAATCTGTCTCATTTTGACGAAGCATAAGGGTTATCGATATTAATGTTTGATTATTTGCTGATACATTAATTTTGCTGTATTGGTTGAAGCTTGATAATTTTTTTTATTTGCAAATTTATATCAGGTCCAATTTATTGTAATTTTTTACTGATCTGTTCTATTGATTCCTGTGCACATAAAGGAGAAATACGAAGAAACCATGGCAGCACTTTCAGAAATGGAGAAAAGGGCTATTAATGCAGAGAGAATGCTGGAGTCCACATTGCAAAGCCAGTCAAGCTCAACTGCATCTTCCCCAAGGTATATTCTTAGGATCTATATCTGTGTATCTTTACCTTTCTTTGATGACTTTGCTATCTGTTTCAATTTATTATTTTGTTGTGTGACCAATCGAGTATTGTTTCATATTGTTCTTACCAGGTTATTGGGATTGCTTTCAAGGCCATTTGGAAGCTGGCTTGACAAGAATAAGGTACTCGTAGGAAATTGTTTAAAAGAAATTACTTAATTATGCAAAAATGCTTCTTTCTGTATGCTTAGATTTTATACAAGCAAAAACTTCATGTTTCTGAGTATATTTACCCTGGAATGTAACTCTGTAAATTTTCCTTTCATTATCTACCAACTCGAATGTTAATTCTCCTTGCAATGTACATGATTTCCAAGTTCTCTATGCCTCTATCATTCATCCATCTATTGATGATAATTTTTATCTATCTGAAATAAGATAAGGTTCAGAAGTGCTGGATTTTCGGATTGAGTCGAAGTTTTTTTAAATATAAAATATATTAATTAAAAAAATATTTTTGATAATATTTGATTGTTATAGATATATTTTTTTTAATTATCAGTGCTAGACTCATGTTGGAACGGTAAAAACCATCCATTTCACAGTAGCATGGATCGGCACCACAATTTATGATCTGAACTCTATTTTGGATTTTTGCTTATGATGCTCAACATTGACACACAAATGCTTCTTGTTTAGTTGTGTGGGGCGCCCCCGGGCTCTTGCAAAAATTAGTTATGTGATTGGTTTTATTTCGCATTTTTTCAGGGTAAGCCGGAAATGTCCAGTGAAGATAAAATCTCATCTGTTGCTTCACCGAAGATCTCCACAGACTACAGACCTAGGAATGATCTACAACAATCAGACAAATGACAGATGCTGGTTGAGTAGAACCGTAGCCAATACCTAATGTTCAGTCACAGGATAATTTATCCATTCTTGTACTAAAACCTATTCAGTGAGAAACAGCTTGGCTACCTTACGTCAATGTCTTTTGTCAGATCCAAAAAAAAAAAAGTCTGAAAAACGTAATGTGCAGCATGGTCCATGAACAATGTACTGCAGTGGCAATTATTGCAGGTATGTGTTCGGAAAAAGGACAAAAAAAAATTCCAACTCTTGTAGTTATGTTGTGAGAGAAGATTGATGCATGGTCCACAAAAATTAAAAAGCAAGGATGTGATGATTTTGCCCTGAAGTATGTCTCGGTCGAGTAACTCCAGGTAAATCTTCCTCATCTCCAATCTGATAGTGAACTTGTTTTTTTCAAGGAAAAAGGGCCACCTACAGAGCACAGTGCCATGTTGAAAGGTGAAGTCCAATGTCAAACACTTTCATTTTCTTCTCTCCTAAAAGGCAGTTTGCTTTGACAGACATCTTGACAGCTCAAGTGATGACTGCATGAGTAGTCATATGATGGCTGCCCACGGCCTTGTTCTCTGTCTAATATTGCTGGAGCCAAGTGTTTTGAAATTAAGATTGGCATGGTAACAATTTAAAATTTTATAATAAAAAATTATTTTAAGATCTAGTAACCCATTTTTCCTTGTGTTCCTCCATTGGAGAATCTATTTTCATGTAGAATGTTTGGCTCAGACAGAAAACACTGTGGGGAGCTGCAGATTGCAGCAATCTTTAAATTCCTCGCTTCTAATCATGTATCATTACATCTGCTGCAGTAGGTTTTGGAATCCCCTTCATCTTGTGGTACCACAAACAAATAATTGAAGATGCACCACCAAATCAAAAGATTGAAACAATTAGCTAATGACACTTAGATAGTCATCTATTTTTTCTGCTAGTCCATGACTTGTGTGGGTGTGCTGCAGGTGGAGCTTGGTCTCTTGTTCTCGTGCACTGACATCATGCTAGGGGAGATGGCCAGGTAATTCACATTCAGCCTTCAATTTCACATACACTTCTGCCTGCTGGCCAAGTTGGCGACACGCCATTCATCATTGACTGAACGATGCAATTTAAATAGAGTTCTGGATTTAAAAAAGTTAAGAGTGAACAGCAGGAACCTTGTCCGATTAGTGTGTTTTCCATCTTGAGACAGACATGCATCAGCTCGGTCGAGTTGGTAGAATTGAATCCATAGATCAAGTACTACAAAGACCTGCTACATGTGTTGTGGGAAGGAAATGAGAGCGACAAAGGTGTAAAGAAGCTGGGACCAGAGGAGCTGGCTCATTTACCTGTGGGCTTCTTCTCTTGAGAATGCTTTGATCAGAAGGGAAGGGTACAGAGACACCATTCATCAATGCAGCAATTGCTAGGCTGGCAAAATAGTAAGACATGGCCTTGCTGGCTCACCTGCTGCATCCTCTTGCTGTCCTTTCTCCTGGCCAAGCCCCTATATGTCATTCCGTCCAATAAAACATACCCTAATATGAAGAACAAGGTTTTGAGTAGTCAATTTTCACCATTACAAATGAGAAACATTCCGAAAGTAATCTAGATATTATAATATATGATGTCTAACACTGGACTTAGATACAAGGGCTAGAAACAACATATAAACCATGAGGATAATAAATAAACAAAGATCTGGTTCAGTAGACCGAAAAAGGATCTGGTTCCTGTTGGTTTATGCAGCAATTGTAGCAGGCTCATTAACTGTATGGTGTAAGACTTTTCTCATTTTGGACATGGCACTGTTCTGGAGGTGATTGATCTTGCGATGAGATCAGTATAGACTCTTAAGGCGATCTATCAGGTGATTTCACTTTGATGCTCTCAATCGATCTCTTTCTGATCCATTGCGTGGTCTTTTTTCCATGTCCAATCTTGTCTGAGGTGATCCCGGAGCTGCCAATTGAGAGGTCTGGTTTTGGTTCTTGGGGTTGTTAGATTGTGAAGCTAGGTAGGTGAGGGCTGTGACGACATCCGCTATCAGAGGCCTCATGCTAGGCTGCTCTTGTAAACACATTGCTGCAACGGCTAGCGCCTGGTATAAGCCTCGAACCGGGTAGTGTCCCAGAAGCATTGGATCAGCCATCTGAGCAAATTTCCTCCTGTCTCTAAACAACGGTCGTGCCTGCAACCGTAGAATATACTCAGGTTCAAGGAAAAACAATATGATTCAAGCAACAATCTACTTTGTACCAGAACAACGAAAATTCTTCCTCCATAGTAAGAATCATGTTGGTCTCAAGCTAAGTTGCGTACAACCAAAGAATAGACAGTTATGAAAAATCATAATGACAAGCACCACGACTGGATACTGGACAATGTCAGAAGGTCCTAATCTAACCCAATTAGTACAAAGAGTAAATGCGTCGAGAATAGTGTGATGATGAGTCATGAAAACGATGCTGAAAATAAATAAATTGAACAGCACAATCTGGAAGAGAAAACCTTTATGCTCCTTTTACTCTAGGAAGTAAGATGATGCATCTATTTTCTATTTTTGAACTTCAGATGTAAATATAGGAGATTAGATTATCATGCATATATGCTTACCCATGCAACAAGATTGTGCTCCCCTGCAGCTCTAGAATTGTCAATAGCCCGTCTCCCCGTGATAAGCTCTAAAAGAACAACTCCAAAGCTATAAACATCAGACTTTAGCGTCAATTGTCCAGTCATTGCATATTCGGGAGCACAATACCCATAAGTGCCCATCACTCTTGTTGACACATGAGTGTTATCGCCAACAGGGCCTAGCTTTGCCAAGCCAAAATCTGATAACTTGGGATTATAATCCTCATCGAGAAGGATATTGGAGCATTTTAAATCACGATAAATTACAGGAGGACTTGCAGTATCATGCAAATACTCTAATCCTTTTGCCGCACCTGCAGCTATTTTCATTCTAGTGTTCCAATCAAGCCACTTCTTATCTGGGGAAGGATCTGTTGCATTCGCATGAGAAGACAAATCGTGAGTCCAAATAAATGAAAATATGAGAAATGTCATGATCATGCCACAACGAACCGTGAAGATGATCCTCCAAGGATCCTAATGCCATGTATTCATAAACCAAAAGTCTTTGATCTCCATCAGCACAATATCCAATAAGATTAACAAGATTAGGGTGGTGAAGAAGACTTAACATCAGAACTTCGACGAGAAATTCCCTGTTCCCTTGTAAGCCATTGCGATCAAGCTGCTTTATAGCAACAACCTGAAACAAAATTTTCCATTATCAACTTTATATAGCAACACCAAATCTGAAATGCTAAATAATTTCAATAAAAGACATCATACTAGATAACATTTCATGTTACAAAAACATCACTAGCAAGATCAGAAGATTCAGATATAAACAGGCAACAGTAGATAATAAATAACACACCATGAGTTAAGATGAACTAACCTGGTTGCTACTTTCCAATTTTCCTTTATAAACTCGACCAAATCCACCTTCCCCCAAGAGGCAATCAGCTCTAAAATTCCTAGTTGCTGCAGCCAATTCACGAAACGTAAGCGTCTGAGCGGCGATCCTCCCGGAAGTACTGCTGGAGATCTGTTTTTCCTTCAGTGAGTTTTGTTTCTTCAAATCTGCAGATGATGATTTTGATTCCAACTTTTCTGATACAAATCCAAGCAAAAAGGTTATCACAGCTACGCTTACACTTTGTCCATCAACAAGAGAATCTATAGCTTGGAACCAGTACTAAATCTAGAGGTGTTCTGGATTTCAAGGAATACCCGTAGAAAAACATGTAACATTTGGGATACATGTGAAAACAGTGTTCAATGAAGTCCAGATGTGGATACAATCTGTTTCAAATAACACTTGTTGCAGCTCAAACCAAGCAAAGGGGGAAATCGTTAATCGAAATAGCAACCAAAATACAAAGGTTAATCTGGTGGTTCAAAGGTAAGGCAACCATCGACTGCTCGATCGGTCTCCTTTGCGCTCCCAAATCGCTTTCCTGCCGCCGCTAGTAATATCTTTCAAATGGAAGCCGAAGCAGTAGCCTACCAACCCGACCCACCTCAAAATCTATCTAGCGTTGATCCATTTTCCAAACACCAACCGGAAGAAGAACGAAGCAGATCGGCGAATCGAGCAGTAAAAAACCCCCAAAACTTTCCGCCGGAAATCCATCTCCCCCGATCAAAATCCACTTGCCCCATCATAAAAGAAACAGAAACGAAACAGAAAGAAGAAATCGTCGGCCATAACGATCTTCAACTAGCCACTCAGAACCAAAAAAAAAAAAAGAGAGAGAGAGAACACTTTGCGGCAAGAAATCCCGATGGAAGATTACCTGACGCTGGTGAGATCTGGTCCTTCCCGTCGTTCTTTGGGGGTCTGGTGCAGGGAAAACAACCTCCCATCGCTCACCCACCGAACTCTTCTCTGATTTCTCCTGCCGAGCACTGCCGTCGCCCGTTAAGCAAGGATGAAACAAAGACGGGAAAGGAAAGTTTTTGGACTGCGTCTGCGCTAGAGAGAGAGATAGAGAGGATTGAAGCAAGAGTGAGCCTGTGTATTTATAGGACAGCTACTTTAGTTGAGTCAAACAATTTCTTTTTAATGAGAGTTTTTTTTATTTATATGTTTAAAAAATTGGTAATGGTTGGAAATTGTTTTAAAGATTGGATTTTTTTTTTACATGTTAAACAAGAAGTTATTACCTTCTTTTTAGGTTTCTAATGATCTCGGGAAAAAAATCAATTTACCCCATAAAGTATTTCTTTTTTACAGAATAGTGTCAAAATTGTCAATGTAATTCCACTCGTGGATAATTTAAAATTTTCTAAGGATAATCTATAAATAAATGAAGAGTAAATTTGAAAAAAAAAAAATCTCTAAATAGAATTTGGATTTTACCTGTAGTCCCATTTTAAGAAAATTTTGTTTCTATTATCTTTTAGGTAAATTTTATTAGCTCCAGCTTCCTCGTATAAATATTATTATCTAATTATTTCTCATATTTTTTTTTTATAAAAAATTTAAAAATAAATATAATTTCTCTTAAATTTAATACTTTAAATTAAAAATGAGTATATTTTTGAACAAATTGAGCACAATTTTTTTTCCACTTAATATAATTCCTCCTAAATTCAACATCATTTAAAAAAAAATCTAGTATATTTTTCATTCAATCGAACACTATTTAAAGAGAATTTAGTATATTTTTCATCTAATTGAGGTGGAAAAGAGTTATGCTCAATTTAATTAAAAATATACTAGATCCTGTTTTAATATGTTTAATTTAAGAGGAATTATACTCATTTTTAAATTTTTCATATCTAAAAAATATGAGAGACAATTAGGTAAATTGATATCCATGATGTTTGGTTAGGGAGTGGAAATTGAGAATGATTTTTTTTGGTTTAATATAATTCCTCCTAAATTTAGCATCATTTAAAGAGAATCTAGTATTTTTTTCATTACAATTAAGCACTATTTAAAGAGAATCTATTATATTTTTTATCCAATTGAGATGGAAAAAGAGTAGTGCTCAATTTGATAGAAAATATACTAGATTCTAGTTTAATATACTAAATTTAAGAATAATTATATTTATTTTTAGATTTTTTATATCTAAAAAATATGAGGGGCAATTAGATAAATTGACATTCATTATGTTTGGTTAGGGAATGAAAACAAAGATTTTTAGCAATAGAGACTTTATGTAAAATTTTGTTTGTGATTGGGTACTATATGTAAATTTTCTCATAAATAAATAAATAAAAGATGAATTATGCACGTTATTTTTTTTATAGAAATTGTCATGTGCATGTTAGCCCTAGGCCTACGATGAAGCAGAACAACATAAATTATCATCTAGGTATTCATAGTTCGATTTCTAACTATGACACAGATTTTTTTCTCTAAATGAAACGTACAACTACGAGAAACTGGGCTTCTGGATCGTCTGTCGTAAATATTTCTCGATTTATCTTGACAAACAATGAAAAATTTTTGTAGGACCGGGCCGCTCGTCTCAAATTCGATGCTACCTAGTTCATTATTTTAATTGTCATGTGCATGATGTGTTCTTGATTAGACGAATATATATATTAACTACAGATATATCCGTTATGTTGTGTACCTCACTTTCACGACTTCAATGTGTGATCTTGCTGCGCGACTGTGCTATGTGACTAACTCAGTCGGGACATCCAAAAATGATTCAAACGCTTCGATATATTCTGATTCACTTGGGGCATACAGATCATTTTTGAACTCTCGAACACATTTAGTCGTGCAGCGCAATGACGAAGATGAGCATAGCATGGAAACTATAACTATAGAATATTTAATTTTAAATATTTTACTTGTTAAAATACGATAAATTTTAATGAATCTATTATACAATTTAAAAGGACAATTAACAAGAACATGTTGCCATTGAAAAGTATTTTAAATTAAAAGGACAATTAACAAGAATATGTTGCCATTGAAAAGTATTTTAAAAAATAGAATCTTATATTATGTTTTTATTAAAAAAAATATTTGTACCCTTGATTATATGGTATAAGAGACTTTTTAGCATGATAATGAATCACAACAAAACTGCTCCAAATAGCAACGGTCATATCCCGTCGCTAGAGGTATATTACGACGGAATAATGATTGAATGCATATCATTATATAAATATCCGTCATTGACACTATAGCGACAGATATTAAATATCCATCTCTAAATATAGCAACAGATATTTATATATCCGTTGTTATATGTAACGAAGGATATTCAAATATTCATCGCTCTAGTCAAACAGAATGAGAGGTGTTAGTGATGTGTGTAGATTGTATACACTTGTTTAGCATGTTTTGACGCACATTTACATATTTTGCACATGCTTTGTCTACGTATTTTTATACTTCCAGCTTTCCTTTTAACATATTTACTCTTTTTGTTCGGAGATCTGCTTTTGTGCATTTTCTGTACACAGGAGTCTAAATTGGTGAAGGTTTCGTGTTTAAGGCCAAATCCGCAAGCGAAGCAAAGGAGGAAGGCACCATTCTAGTACCTCACACGTAGACCCGACCCCGGGTCGGGTCTGGCCCGGACCCGGTTCGCCGGGTCGAACCGGAACCGGCCCGGCAAGTTGCCGGCGGTTCAGCCGCAATTTTTTTTTTTAAAACGGCTTGAACCGCCGGTTAACCGGAGGTTCATAGCCGTTGGAACCGCCGGTTAACCGGAGGTTCATAGCCGTTGGAACCGCCGGTTAACCGGCGGTTCATAGCCGTTGGGAGGGTTTTTTAGGTATTTTTTTTCAACGGTTAGGATCATTTGACCGTTTTTTGATCAATGACTATGATTTAGTGTCCGTTACTATCAAAACTCTATAAATAGAGAGCTTATTTCATCATTTTTCACACACATCTTCTCTACTCTTAATCTCATTTTCGTATTCTCTAATCTCTACACATTTTCGTTTTCAATTTTCAATTACAATGGAAGGAGGCCGCGGAGGTGCATCATCTCGAGCTCGGAAGGGAAAGCAAATAATGAATCCGTGGGAGGAGGACCCCAACATTCAATCCACCGATGATGAGATCGAGCATCTTCCGAATCCGACACCTGACACACAAGGAAGTACCGATGCAATTACTTCTAAGGTTCGGGAACTTCCTCCTCTAAAGTCTTCTATTTTTACTAAACATTTTGAGAAGGTCACTCTTCCGTGAGAAATGCGTGCAAAATGTAAGCAATGCTTCCTACAAATTCCAAGCGACGGCTATGGGTCGTTGAAACGACATGTAGAAACGAAGCACCCGACGGAATATGGGCTCGACCGTTCTCAAACACAATTATCAAGATTTTCTTCAACTAGCGGTAGTACCGATTCCGGTTTATTTTTATATTCGGATAATAAATTAAGAGAATCATTAGCTAAATTTGTTTCCGTAGAACATCTTTCTTTTAGTTTTGGATCTAAATGCACATTTGAAGATTTTTGTAAAGAATCTCTTAATCCATGTGCTAAACGTGTTCCTAGGACTACACTTACTCGTACAATTAAAAAATTAGTAAAACAAGGAAAAAAGAATTCAATTGATGAATTTAGTAAATTAGATAATAAAGTTTCTTTATGTTCAGATATTTGGAGTGATCATTGGCAAACACATTCGTATATGGGTGTGACTTGCCATTGGATCGATAACTCTTGGAACCTCCAAAAAAGATTATTAGCTTATAGATTTTTTGATGAATCACATAATGCTCATAATATCGCACAATTATTATGTTTAATTTTAGAAGAATATGGTTTAACTCATAAAAGATTTTCAATATCATTAGATAATGCTAGTTCTAATACTGCTTGTATAGATGATCTAAAATTTGTTTGTCAACCTATTATTGGAGGTTTATTTTTTCATATTCGTTGTGTATGCCATGTTTTAAATTTATGTGTTCAAGATGGTTTAAAAATTTTAGAAAGTTATATTAAACCAATTAGAATTGCAATTTCTTATTTATGGTCTCATCCATCTATAATGAAACAATGGGGTAGGTTTTGTAAAATTAATGGAATGAGACCTAAAAAATTTCCACGTGATGTACCAACACGTTGGAATTCAACATACCAATTATTACAAGATTCATTTCAATATAAAGAATTATTATGTTCATTTTTTGCACAAAACACTAATACTAATATATATTTATTTTCACAACAATGGAATATTTGTAGTAGTATTTGTGAAATTTAAAAGTATTTAATGATGCAACCGAACAACTTTCCGGTGTTTATTATCCCACTGCTCAATTAGTTTTAGAAAATTTTTCTAATATAGTATTAGTTTTAAATGAACATATTAATAATGAATCTTTATCTCCTTGCATCTTAGCTATGAAAACTAAATGGGAAAAATATTTTTATTTAATTCCTGAAATTTATTTAATTGCATTTGCTTTAGATCCTAGATTTAAATTAGAAGTTTTACAAGAAATGTTAACTTTATATTATGATGCTTTAATTCCAATTAAAGATTCTTCTTCCCCTGATCCAGCTAATATTATATATAATGTTAGAATTTATTTATATGATATTTATAATCAATATTATGCAAAATATGGAACACAAATTAATATTTCTGAAATTCAACAAACTACTAGTAGTAATTTAAAACTTACAAAATCACAACTCTTATTAAAAGAATGGACAAAACGTCCACGGGGATCTTCAAGTTCCACACAGGAACTTGAGAATTATTTGACGACTTCTTTTGATTTTAATGAAGCAGATAGCGAAAACTTCGATATCTTAAAGTGGTGGTCACAGAAGGCTTAAAGCTTTCCCGTTCTCTCCGTGATCGCAAAAGAAATTTTAGCTTGTCCAGTATCAACTGTTGCTGTGGAGCAGACGTTCAGTGCCGGCGGCAACATATTAGATGAACGACGATCAACTTTGTCTCCCGACTCATTGGAAGCCCAAGCATTACTGGAAGATTGGACCAGAGCGGAGAAAAGAATCCAAGGAATGCAACTTTCAGATGACGAAGTTGAAGATTTTGATACTGAAGGAACAAATACGACAGGAACAGGAAATGGAAGTGAATGAAAATGTAAAAGGATAAAAATGTAAAAGAACTACGTGGGCTTTGATTCCCCTAAAGGGATATGTAGGCAACTTAAATAAGTGCAAGCCCTTTTTTTAATAAATTTTAATTTCTAATTTTTAATGTTTAATGTTTAATGTTTAATTTTAAATTTTTAATTTTTTTTAACATATTAATCTTGAACCGTGATGAACCGTGAACCGGCGGTTCTGAACCGTGAACCGTAACTGTCTTGGGCGGTTAAGGTTAAGGGTCGACCTGCCTGGAACCGTCGAACCGGCGGTTCTGAACCGTCGAACCGTCGAACCGTCGGTTCCGAACCGTGGTCAGGTCTACTCACACGACCTTGCCATGGGGGGTTGCCCAGGCCGTGTGGAGTTCCTTGGCCGTGTGGATGCAGCAGAGATGGAAGTTGCCACGGCCATGTGAACCTCACACGACCGTGTAAAGATTTGAAGACAGATGGAGCCCTGGCCGTGTACACCACACGACCATGTAAGATTTCCAGAGACCAGGAAGGCCCTGGCTGTGTACATCACATGACCGTGCAGGATTTCTAGTGAGCAAGAGGGCCCTGACCGTGTACACCACACGGTCATGCCAGGTTTCCAGAGGCGGAGCCAGTGTAGGTCGTGTAGATCTACACGGTCGTGTAGATCTACACGGTCGTGCAAGGGGAGCATTGGCAGAAGTAAGCCACGATCGTGTACCACACACGACCGTGTAAGGTTGGCAGAGAAGGGAATGACTCTGGCCGTGTGAACCTCACATGGTCGTGCCTCGGGGCCGTGTTGTTAGTGAGAGCCCTAGAGCCAATCATGTGATGATTGTTGTATGGACTCGATGTATCATATTCCTATATATTTATAAAGACATTTCTTTATGGTTATTATACTTACTTGTATTGGTGTCAAATAACTAAGTATAATAACGTCCTTGAGTAGAAGGTTCTTATCTATATCAATCGATTGGTTGAATCGATAATGAGATGATATAAAGAACACTACTCTTAATCATTCCTAGTCAAGTATTAACATTCAGGGATAATGTTAATACGATGAGACTAGCATGTAGGTCAACTCGATGACTTGGTCTCACAAGTTATGGATATAGAGATATCAAGTTGACACATGAGTATGCATTGGAGAATGTATACTGAATGACCCACCATGAGAAAGTATCATGGATCGTTATATGAGTGTCATATACTTTCTCATGTGACTATTAGTATGACTATCAGTTCTTGGACTTGAAGTCACCATGGTTCCCTACATAAGGAGTTGCATACTTTGGCTTCGTCAAACGTCATCCGTAAATGGGTGGACTATAAAGGCGATTACTGGGTATGTAACAAATTATGCGGAGGGATGTGAGTGATGTAGATGAGATGTATCCCTCCTATATGACGGGAGTGACATCATGATTCTTGATAGAGTGAGACCACTAAGTGCATGGTCATGCCCAAATAAGTCAATATGAGATATTGAGCTCATTTGATTAGAGTGAGTCTACTTGGAGTTCAAGATATAGATTGATCGGAGGATGACACGGTCTATGTCTTAGTTGATCAATTTAGATGTCAAGGATAGAAGGACATTGTCACATATTGTGAGAGTCACAATTAGTAGTCACAAAGGTGATGTTGGATCTCAACATTCTTGTAACTTGGGTAGTAATGATGTGTTGTTAGATACCGCTCATTACTTATGTTTCTAAATGAGTTTAGGAGCATTGTCAATGTTACAAGAATCTATAGGGTCACACACAAAGAGCAATTAGATGGATATTATGTTCATATGATGGACCAAGAGGATTAGGTTCATATGATGAACCAAATTGGATTAAGAGTAATCTAAATTAGACTAATTGAGTTGGACTCAATTTGATTCATGTGTTGAATAAGTCTAATTTTGACTATGATTCATTGAGTCAATTTAATTCAATGAATAGAGATTCATTAAATTAAATTGACTTGAATCAAATGTTAGGTTTGATCAACCATGGGAGATAAAAAGGTCAAGTTTGACTTGACTTGAGAGGGAAGATGAAATGTCAAGTTTGACTTGACCAAATGCCACCTCATTGTGACTTGGCATGGGGCCGACCAATGATGATGTTCCACATCATCAAGGCTACATTATCGTGTGCCACCTCATGAGGAAGACCAAGAGCCATGACTCTTGGTGTTCCATGGAGGTATTAAACCTCCATTAAGTGGCCGACCACTTTAGGTGTGTGAATGAATTGCATGGTGTGCTCATTCACTTCTTCTTCTTCCTCTCTAGTTTTTCTCTCACTCTCATCCTCCATTGCCGAGACTTCTCAAGGGTGCTAGCACACTTTAAGTTGTTCTATCCACCTTTTTGTCCATGTGGATACGTGTAGAGGAGTGTTCACTTGACACTTACGAGATCCGACAACCTTTAGACGAGCGGGATAAGCGAAGGGCATCGCTACAAGGGTAAACACTCTTTTCATGTAGATCTAAGGTAGATCTAGTGTAGACAAACATGTACGAGATTATTTTATATATTTTAGCACGGATCCGTGGCTAGCTTCGGGGTTTCCGCAACGCAAAAAGCGGTTTTTGCGGCTCGAAATGCTAACACGTGTGGCGCCCGAACCTCACCTCTATATAATGGTTTCTTCAAGATTTGAAGGGGGATCTTCTCCCTTTTGGGGGGAATTCAAGATTTGGGCATTCCTCCACTTTCTTGGAGGGATTTCCGGCGATTCTAAGGGCGGATCTTCAACGCTTCGACTCCGGGAGAGCGAGGATTGGATCTGAAGACAGTTCTTCATTGTAGATAAGCTTTTCTTCCCTTTCTTTCTTGGATTTGGGGATCAAGATGTTTATCTTTTCTTCTTCTTTTGGATTCTTTCCTTGTTCCATGGATTAGATCTCTTGTTCTAGGATGGAGGGAGTATTTGTAATGGAGATTTGATGTAAAGTCTTGTGGATTTGCCAACATTTCTATTTCTATGATTTTGCCCTGTTTGTATCTATTCTTTCTTGTGTGGATTGTTGTGATTAGGGATTAATTACCATGCTTGATTGAATATTTGAATATCTTGTCGATCTTGTAGAGGTAATTTCTCATTCAATTTTTCGAGGGACGTTCGTGACATGAACATGCCCGTGTAAGGACGTTTGAGGGGTAATCTTGAAGGAAAAATTAGGTATTTCAAGAGGGTAGGATAGATTGTATGCATTAATCTTTATATCTTAACGAGGTTGAGAAGTAGTGGATTTCTATGTTGATTTTTCGAGGGACGCACGTGACAGGCAAGCCCGTGTAAGGACTGTTGGTGCAACCTTAGGTCAAGGTTGACCTGGTTGACCCGACTCGAGTTGACTTGACTCGAGTTGTATTTTGATGTTTGACTTGGGAAGATTGTCGGTGCAACCTTAGGTCAAGGTTGACCTAGTTGTGTTGCATGTTGATGTTTGACACTCGTGAGAGAGTTCTATTCTTGATATGGGACAAGAATAGATGTTTGGGAGATTATTGGTGCAACCGTAGGTCAAGGTTGACCTGGTTGACCTGATTCGGGAAAAAGTCCAAGTATGGAGACTTGGCAACGGAAAAGTCCAAGCAGGGAGCTTGGCATCGAAAAGTCCAAGTATGGAGACTTGGCATCGGAAAAGTCGAGCTGACTTGGCGAAAAGTCCAAGTATGGAGACTTGGCATCGAAAAGTCCAAGCAGGGAGCTTGGCACGGAAAAGTCCTAGTATGGAGACTTGGCAGGGAAAAGTCCAAGTATGAAGACTTGGCACGGAGAAGTCCCGTGAGTGAAGCCGGGCGGTGGAAAGTCCTAACTGGGATGTTAGGCGGTTGGAAAGTCCGGTGAGTGAAGCCAGCAGTGGAAAAGTCCTAACTGGGATGTTAGGCGGTTGGGAAGTCCGGTGAGTGAAGCCGAGCAAGGAAAATCCAGTGCGTGGCACGGAAAAAGTCCCGGGGAGTGAAGCCAGGCAGATTGGAAATCCTGGTGAGTGAAGCCAGGTGAAAATCCTAGTGAGTGAAGCTAGGTGAATGAGAAAGTCCTAACTGGGATGTTAGGCAGTGTGAAATCCTGGTGAGTGAAGCCAGGTGGAAAGTCCTGGTGAGTGAAGCCGGGCAAGGGAAAATTCAGATGGATCAAGGGTGATCGGACATCTGGTGTTGAGAAGTCCAAGTGAGTGAAGCTTGGCATATGGAGTCGGAGAGGGCTCGGTAGCTCGTTCTCCGAACTAGGTTAGAGAGGGCACTCTAAACCGAGGAGTTGGATCGGTCCGTGACCGATCCGGTGATCTTCGTTTGCCACGATCGGTGCGGTGACCGATCGTAATCGAATCGATGGCTCGCGGTTGCAATCGATCGATCCGGACCGATCGGGAACCTCGAGAAAACCGTGGATCGGTGGCGGCCGATCCACCCTCTTTGATCGGTGCGGGCCGATCGGGAATAGATCAGTGGCGTGAGGAGCCGAAGCCTGATCGGTCTATGGACCGATCAGGAGGTTCCCTGATCGGTCCACAGACCGATCAGGGCTTCGATCGCGACACCTGATCGGTCTGGGGACCGATCAGGTGACAAACAGAAGCCTCATGCGCCTAGGCTGATCGGTCTGTAGACCGATCAGGGTTCTAGCCGTTGCGACACAACGGTTAGTTTCTTCACTGTCTTCTTCGCAGGTATAAAGGATCGAGGCATCTTCTGTGCGAATAGATCTCCTTCTTCCTTCTTGCTGTTCTAAGTGCTGCTGTGCTTGAGCTTTGTTGAGCTCCTCCAAAGCTTCGCGTGAGCTTCCGGCTGGGTTCCTGCTGTTGTAGGCGTCGCGTGAAGTTGCTGCTTCACCTCCAGTCGACAAGAAAGCAAGCAATTGGTAGAGTGCGATTGTATTCATATTGTATTGCTTTTCTTACTGCTCTTGTACTCTTTGTTTGCTGTTGCAAACGTTTGTGGCGAGGTTTCTCCACCCACAAGGAGTATATTGTATTAGCCGGTTCTCCGGGGACTCATCCACCGACGGATTGACCGGACTCGTCCACCTTACGGACACGCCGAGGAGTAGGAGCCCTAATCTCCGAACCTCGTTACATCCTCGTGTTAAGGTTTGGTTTTCTTCTCTTTCGTTTCTTTGTATTTTCCGCTGCGACTAACCTAATTGTAGGAAGAAACGAGAGCGATTTGAGGCGGCTATTCACACCCCCTCTCTAGCCGTACGAAGAGATCCTACAAGTGGTATCAGAGCGAGGTCGCTCTTCATCGGATTCACACCCGTGGGAGCACAAGCGCTAGAGATGGATCAATTCGGAGAAGACATCACCATTCCACCCTTCTACAACGACAACTTCGCATATTGGAAGGTAAGGATGATGTATTTTCTTAGGACTAATATGTGGAATTGGTTTTGTGTACAAGAAGGGTTTACTCCTCCAATGGATAAAGAAGGAGAGCCTCTAGAGAAGAACAAGTGGACAAAGGAACAAGTCCATCAATCAACGATCAACAATGAGGTAACTAAAACAATTGAATTTTCATTACCTACTAATATTTTGCGTAAGATAGGTGAATACAACAATGCCAAGGAGTTGTGGGATAACTTGGCCAAGTACCATGAGGAGAGTTCCACTTCAAGCCATGAAGAGGAGCCTAGTGAGCCAAGTAGCTCACATCATGGAGGGAGCGAGTTGGGAGTTGAGGGCTACTCAACATCCAAGGAAGAAGAGGAAGTGAGTTCTTCTTCAAGATCGGAGCACGAAGAAGAAGCTTCTACCTCCGGGAGGGATGAAGAAGAGAACATCCATTCATCCTCAATCCTAGGTAACTCAAACACTTTAAGTTCAAGTAAATTGCATATAATGTGTTTTGAGTGTAGGGAATTTGGGCACTACAAGAGTAAGTGTCCAAAGAGGGTAAGAAAGACTCCACCGGCGCCAAAGGTCAAGGAAGCCGGAGTCCCGAAACGCAAGGGCAAGGAGCACATCGTGTGCTTCCAATGCAAGCAAAGGGGACACTATAGGAGCCATTGTCCGAGGGGGAGGCAACCTCACAAGGGCAAGAGACCGGGCACAACGATAGGGGGAGCTAAGGCAAACCCTAAGGTAACCTCTAAGGTTCATTATTGCAATTCTAATAAAACTCATGCTAGTAGTTTTGTTGCAATTGTTAATAATGATAAGCATGTTAACTTTAGGAACCAATACATGTGCTTAGGAGCTAAACATGTTAGCCTAGGTAAGGATAACACTAGAAATACCAACCCTAGGATTAACGCTTCTAAAGTTAAGGAAAACCTAGGTAGAAATCCCAAAAAGACTAGACACATGCCTAGGAATATCTCAAGAGAAAATGACAAATTAAAACTTGAGGTATTAGAGAGGAAAATCAAGTCTTGAGGTCAAGACTTGATAATTTAGAAAAGGCTCTTAAAAACATGGAGAAGTCATCTCTAGGGTTTAAGGGTCAAAACCAAAAGCCAAGGACAAGAAAGGTTTGGGTCACAAACCTAAGTCCCAAATGGTCAAGCCCACCTATCATAATGTTCCATTCGATTATGGAACAAAACCTAGGGCTAGGAAGACCACCACCAAGGTCACAAGGAGTCACCCCTAGAGTTGATCTTGATGAGACCCAAATGACCAAGGCTTTAAAGCCTAAGAGGGTCATTAGGAGGGTTGCTAGGGAAGTCATCCCTAGTGAATTTTTAGTGAACCCAATGAGCTCAAGTAGGTATTGGGTTCCTAGGAGCATTTTCTCTACCCCATAGATGGGTTAGAGAGTGTCAACTCCAATAAGAAGGGTAGTTAACCCAACTTTGAGGAAATTGACACTCAAGGAGCATTTTCAAGGTTTTGGGAACCTTTGAAAATGAAAGGGATAATCTTTATCATTCACTCCTTGGAAGAGTAAAGTGTGCCAAAGTGAGAATATTTTAATCTTATTTGGCACAATTTAAGGAAACCTAGAGAAAAACCATAATTGGGATTTTGGTTTTCTCTTAGGGATATATGGGCAATCTAGGATTAGAATTTAAGTTAACTAAGAGATTAAGGATACTTAGATAGGTAATCTAGGTATTTTATTTGTGTTAACTAACCATGGTTGTTTGCCATATGACATGTCATGACATCATGTTTAGTTTTATCATCATTTGAAATGTCATGATAGTGCTAGGCTAGTTTATATGTCATGCTTTATTTAAGTTTTCAAACTTTATGCCATGACATCATGACATTGGCACATGTTTTTACTTATGATATCATTATATGCCATGTCATCATCTCTTGCATTATAATCAATGTAATTGATTTAAGGAAAAACACATTTTGATATTGAGATCAAATTGATGTTTAGAAAATGCATGAGAACTTAGCCTAAGTTGACCTTAACCCATATCTCACATCAAATTGACTTGAATGTGGTTTGATACACTTTAGATGTGTGTGAGATATTAGGATCATGAGTTAGGATCAAGGTGCATAATTCTTGTACCTAGATGACCCTAATTCAAGAAATGGAGGATCATAGGGAAAGCTTATGTACAAGTCATGTACATTTAGCCCTAAGATTATGGTCCTAAATTCAAATGGTTTTAAAAGCATTTTAAAATTGATTTGAAAAACCTTGATGAAGCTTTCCTAGTGATAGCATTCATCATTGAACATTATGATACAAAGTTGAGTTAAAACTTGAACTATTTCAAAGTTTTTGAACTTTGTATCAAGATTTGAAAATGGAAACTATTTTCATAGAAAATTATTTTTCCATGGTAGTGTATGATATGAGGAATGTATCCTCAAAATTTCACAATTTTTCGAATTTTCTGGAATTTATTAGGGGTTTCTGAATTTCGGGAGAGGAAAAATCAGAAATCCCTGATCAGTGTCTGGATCGGTCGCTGGACCGATCCAGGGAGGGCTGGATCGGTCACTGGACCGATCCAGAGTGTTGTGGATCGGTCTGGTGACCGATCCAGTGAGGTCTGATAGCGTGCCAATGTGCTGAAATTCGACTGCATGTCTGAAATTTCGGCTGAAAGTTGGTTTTTAGATTTCTAAAGGTTTGAAACTCTCCAAGACATTGTTGGTGCAATGGTCAAGGGGGAGTTGGCCTTTAGGGGGAGTTTTAACTATTAGTCAAGGGGAGTTGACTTTTAGGGGGAGTTTTTACTCCTTGAGGATTAGTGATATGGGATTATCACTAAGTGGACTGTTGAGCTTAGTATCAAGGGGAAAATAAGAGTTTCAATGAAAGGTATGGGACTTTCATTAGGAAGAAACTTTTGACCTTGATACCCTCCTTATTCTTTTTGATGTGTGTCAAAAAGGGGAGAGTGTTCATTGGAGAATTATTGGAGAACCCAAGTTAGGTTATCAGTTTAACCTAAGCTAGGGGAAGATTGTCAAGGAAGAACATTGGAATACTTTTGATGTGTGTCAAAAGGGGGAGAATTATTAGAGAACCCAAGTTAGGTTATCAGGTTAACCTAAGGGGAGAATGTCTAGAGAATGTTCAAGGAAAGAACATTGGACATTGGAAGATGGTTGGAAAACCTAAGTTAGGTTATCGGGTTAACCTAACTTGATTATGGTTTTGTCAAACATCAAAAGGGGAGATTGTTGGTGCAACCTTGGGTCAAGGTTGACTGGTTGACCCGACTCGAGTTGACTTGACTCGAGTTGTATTTTGATGTTTGACTTGGGAAGATTGTCGGTGCAACCTTAGGTCAAGGTTGACCTAGTTGTGTTGCATGTTGATGTTTGACACTCGTGAGAGAGTTCTATTCTTGATATGGGACAAGAATAGATGTTTGGGAGATTATTGGTGCAACCGGTAGGTCAAGGTTGACTGGTTGACTGATTCGGGAAAAGTCCAAGTATGGAGACTTGGCAGGAAAAGTCCAAGCAGGAGCTTGGCCCTGGAAAAGTCCAAGTATGGAGACTTGGGAAAGTCCAAGCAGGAGCTTGGCACGCGAAAAGTCCAAGTATGGAGACTTGGCCTGGAAAAGTCAAGCAGGGAGCTTGGCACGGAAAAGTCCTAGTATGGAGACTTGGCACGGAAAAGTCCAAGTATGAAGACTTGGCACGGAGAAGTCCCAGTGAGGAAGCCAGGCGTGGAAAGTCCTAACTGGGATGTTAGGCGGTTGGAAAGTCACGTGAGTGAAGCCGGGTGGAAAGTCCTAACTGGGATGTTAGGCGGTTGGGAAGTCCCAGTGAGTGAAGCCGGGCAAGGAAAAGTCCAGTGGAAGCTGGAAAAAGTCTGGTGAGTGAAGCAGGCAGTTGGAAATCTGGTGAGTGAAGCCGGTGAAAATCTAGTGAGTGAAGCTAGGTGAATGAGAAAGTCCTAACCGGGATGTTAGGCGGTGTGAAATCTGGTGAGTGAAGCTGGAAAGTCACAGTGAGTGAAGCCGGGCAAGGAAAATTCAGATGGATCAGGGTGATCGGACATCCGGTGTTGAGAAGTCCAAGTGAGTGAAGCTTGGCATATGGAGTCGGAGAGGGCTCGTGGCTCGTTCTCCGAACTAGGTTAGAGGGCACTCTAAGCAGGGAGTTGGATCGGTCGGTGGCCGATCGGTGATCTGCGTTTGCCACGATCGGTGCGGTGACCGATCGAATCGATCGATGGCTCGCGGTTGCAATCGATCGGTGCGGAGACCGATCGGGAACTCGCGAGAAAACCGTGGATCGGTCTGCGACCGATCCACTCTTATGGATCACGATCGGTCTGCCGACCGATGGCGTCGAGGCCTGATCGGTCTATGGACCGATCGGGAGGTTCTGATCGGTCCACGGACCGATCGGGGCTTGATCGCGACACCGATCGATGCGGGACCGATCGGTGACAAAAGCCTCATGCGCTGGGGCGATCGGTGCGTAGACCGATCAGGGTTCTAGCGTTGCGACACAACGGTTAGTTTCTTCATTGTTTCTTCTTCGCAGGTATAAAGGATCGAGGCATCTTCTGTGCGAATAGACCTCCTTCTTCCTTCTTGCTGTTCTAAGTGCTGCTGTGCTTGAGCTTTGTTGAGCTCCTCCAAAGCTTCGCGTGAGCTTCCGGCTGGGTTCCTGCTGTTGTAGGCGTCGCGTGAAGTTGCTGCTTCACCTCCAGTCGACAAGAAAGCAAGCAATTGGTAGAGTGCGATTGTATTCATATTGTATTGCTTTTCTTACTGCTCTTGTACTCTTTGTTTGCTGTTGCAAACGTTTGTGGCGAGGTTTCTCCACCCACAAGGAGTATATTGTATTAGCCGGTTCTCCGGGGACTCATCCACCGACGGATTGACCGGACTCGTCCACCTTACGGACACGCCGAGGAGTAGGAGCCCTAATCTCCGAACCTCGTTACATCCTCGTGTTAAGGTTTGGTTTTCTTCTCTTTCGTTTCTTTGTATTTTCCGCTGCGACTAACCTAATTGTAGGAAGAAACGAGAGCGATTTGAGGCGGCTATTCACACCCCCCTCTCTAGCCGTACGAAGAGATCCTACAAGGACAACATAGGGTTTATTCCTAATTGATTGCATTTGGATATATTTCAGTCCTAGGCCAGTTGTCTATTGCAAGAGGGAACCGACAACCTTCTACAAATGATGGACAATTGAGAAATAAGATTTGGTAGATCATTACATTGACTAACATTACAAAGAAACCAAAACTCCTAGAACATACATTTATCATTGCCCTTATTCTTGTTTCTTATTCTTTTATTTCTTTGTTTACCTTTCATAGTTACACTTAGACTTTGTAAATCAATTGATTGATTGTTTAGCTAACTCACTTTGAGACATCTTTAGTGCTTATTCCAGTCCCTGTGGATTCGATATATTTTATTATTACTTACGACATATCCGTACACTTGCAGAGGTCAACAGTTAGCTACGGAAAATTAAATTTCCATTGCTAATTACTAATACTGGAGTATCGAAAGAGTATCAAAAAGAGTATCAATGTTCGGCCATAAACAACAGATATTTCAAATATCTATAGCTAATTGTGACGAAAATTTAATTTTTCATTACTAATTGCGACAGATATTTCAATAATCCATTGCTAATGGTGACATATATTTAAAATATTCGTCACTAATTGTGACAGAAAATTAAATTTTCGTTGGTGACGTATGACCTTTTCATTTTTCCTATTTTCCCTGTTTATATATATATATATATATATATATATATATATATATATATATATATATATATATATATATATATATATATATATATATATATATAAACAATGGTTTTCATAATAAACTCATTATACATCAACAATTACAACATAACACACACACAACACATAACAAATGCACAACACATCACAAACAATACAACAATCAATATGAACTAAAATGAACAATAAATACATAATAGTAAATCCAAATACAGGTCCAAATCTAATACAAATAAATTTGTCATCTTAATCAAAATAAGGAACAAGACAAAGTAATCCAATACAATACATCTTAATCAAAATCATCTCTGGGTCCTGCATGAAATTTTATTAAGATTTGTTGTGAATAGAAAATACGATGTTAAACTACAAAATATATAACTACTTGTCTTAAACTGATAAGTAGTTTAGATACAAACATTCTTTAAAAATATATACTTGCATCCCTGAATAAAAATATACAAGATTTAAAAATAATCATGGAAATGTATAATACAATCAAACATGCATATAATTATTAAAAAATAGTATTATTTTTGACTGAAATTAAAAGGTAAGATAAATGGTACATATCTCAAAATGATCTACTCCGTAGGGAAATCGTTGGGATTTTGGATCTCTTGGGACTCCTGTTGACGAGTGGCTCATATTTGGATGAAGGGATGTCATGGAAGAAAAATCTGTTAAGATTTTTCGTAATAAAATTCTGTTAAGATTTTATATAACAGAATTTTGTTATGTTTTTCATAACAAATTCTGTTACGTTTTTATCGGGTCTGGGGGGTTTAGCAGTATTTATAGGGACCATTGTAAACCCATTGTAGATCAGAAAACACAAGAATCATTAGATGTGATTCTCTTGTGTAGAAGAGAATTCTAATAAAGCTTCGGCCGTTTTGTGGAGTAGGCAAGTCGCCGAACCACGGTAACTCTTTTTCTTTCTCTTCTTCTTCTCCTTCCTGGTGTTTGCTCTCTTTTGTGCGTCTTTGTCTTGTTGTTCCGCGCGATCTCTTTTCTCTCTTCCTCTTCTTCCGCGGTTCAGAAAGGTTGAGAGGTATCGCCCCCCCTCTTTGCACAACAATTGGTATCAGAGCTCCAGGTTTTTGGCAGATTTCTTCAACATGTCGGGGACGACTTCTGCGAAGTTTGATATGGTGAAGTTTGACGGAACCGGAAACTTTGGATTATGGCAGAGAAGGGTCAAGGACTTGTTGGTGCAACAAGGCATGGCGAAGGCGCTAGGAGAAAGAAAACCGGAAAGCATGGAGAAATCAGATTGGGAAGAACTTCAGGCGAAGGCAGTAGCAACAATCAGGCTTTGTCTTACGGATGACGTGATGTACCATGTCATGGACGAGGAGTCACCGGTGACAGTTTGGCAAAAGCTGGAAAGCCGGTACATGTCAAAATCATTGACAAACAAGCTGTATCTCAAGCAGAAATTATTCGGGCTGAAGATGACAGAAGGAACCGATCTGAGCCAGCACATCAACGTATTCAACCAGATTGTAAGTGATCTGAAGCGGATTGATGTGAAGATCGAAGACGAAGACAAGGCGCTGATGTTGTTGAATTCTCTACCTTCATCTCCTACGTACGAGAATTTGGTTACTACTTTGATGTGGGGTAAGGAAACTCTCAAATTGGAGGAGATCACAAGTGCGTTGCTAGGTTTTCACCAAAGGAAGAAAACAAGCGATGAAATTTCTCAAGGAGAAGGACTTGTGGTAAATAGCAACCAAGAGCGTGGTAGGAGCAAATCTCGACATGGATATGACAACAACAACAAGACTCGTTCTAAGTCGAGAAGGAAGAAGGTGATCACGTGCTATAAATGTGGAGGTAAAGGTCATATCAAGAGAAATTGTCCAGAGATAAAGAAATATGTTGCAGAGAACAAAAGTAGTTTGGCAAAGTCTGCAAACATAGTTGAAGAAGAAAATTCAGAAAGCGGTGATGGAGATATGCTATCAGTTATGTCAAGTTCGGAGCAGCTGACGGATGCATGGATTTTAGACTTTGCATGTTCATATCACATGACTCCAAACAAGGATTGGTTTGACACCTATAGGGCAGTGGATTACGGTTCGGTGTTGATGGGAAACGATGCATCATGCAAGGTTATCGGCATAGGGAATGTCAGAATCAAGATGTTTGATGGTGTGATCAGAACTTTATGTGATGTCAGATATATACCAGAGCTAAGGAAGAACTTGATCTCACTAGGCACACTGGATGGTATTGGTTGTAATTACAAATCAGTGAGCGGGGTGATGAAAGTCAGCAAGGGAGCTCTGACGGTAATGAAAGGACAAAAGGTAGCAGGAAACATCTACAAGTTGATAGGGACTACAATTGTAGGTGGAGTCGCCTCGGTGGAGTCTGAATCAGATAGTACTGTCTTGTGGCATATGCGGCTAGGGCATATGGGTGAACGTGGGATGCTAGAACTTCACAAGAGAGATTTGTTGAAGGGTGTCAAAACGTGCAAGCTTGAATTCTGCAAATTTTGTGTTCTTGGGAAACAGAGCAAAGTGCAATTTAAGACGGCAACAAACAAGACGGAGGGGATTCTGGACTACGTACATACGGATCTCTAGGGACCAGTGGAGGGCACTTGTATTTTGTGAGTTTTACTGATGATTTCTCACGAAAGGTATGGGTATACTTTATGCGTCACAAGTCAGAAACTTTTGCAAAGTTTAAATTGTGGAAAACTGAAGTAGAGAACCAGACCGGAAGGAAGATCAAATGTCTTAGGTCAGATAATGGGACTGAGTACACAGATTCAAAGTTTCAGGAATTCTGTGAGCAGCATGGGATAATGAGGCACTTCTCGGTTCGCAGGACACCTCAGCAGAATGGGGTAGCGGAAAGGTTGAACAGGACAATCATTGAGAAGGCAAGATGTCTCAGGCTGAATGCAGGGCTTGCAAAGAATTTCTGGGCGGAAGCAGTTAACATGGCATGTTATCTCATTAATAGATCACCAAGGGCAGCACTAGAAGGCAAAGTATCAAAGGAAGTATGGACAGGGAATCAAGTAGATTACTCTCATCTTCGAGTTTTTGGATGTCCAGCCTATATGCACATATCTAGTGAGGAAAGATCAAAGCTGGATGCAAAGTCAAAGCAATGCATTTTTCTGGGCTATCAGAAAGGAGTTAAAGGCTTCAAGCTTTGGGATCCTAAGGCAAACAAGGTGGTGATCAGCAGAGATGTGGTGTTTGACGAGAAAGCTATGTTACAACGTACTCAGGAAGAAGGAAAGGAAACACCACAAAGCAACAAAGAGAAAGATATTGTGCAAGTGGAGCTAGAGACTCATGACTTCGATGATTCTAGCTCAGAGCACATGGAGCATCGCACTATAGCTAGTGGTAGAACGAGACGAGTCGTAAAACCACCCACTAGATACGGATTCGAAGACTTGGTATCTTATGCACTTACCACTAGTAGCGGAGACCCTACATCTTTTCAGGAGGTAATACATAGCTCTGAGAAGGACAGGTGGACGGGTGCTATGGCAGAGGAGATGGAGTCGTTGCATAAAAACCAAACGTGAGATCTAGTGGAACTTCCTGAAGGAGAGAAAGCTATAGGGTGCAAGTGGATATTCAAGAAGAAAGAAGCAATGTCAGAGGGAGAAGAAGTGAAGTTTAAGGCTCGGTTGGTAGCAAAGGGGTATTCACAAAGAAAGGGGATTGACTATGAAGAAATTTTCTCTCCAGTGGTAAGACATACGTCAATTAGAGCGGTATTAGCTTTGGTGGCACATCACGATTTGTATTTGGAGCAAATGGATGTGAAGACGGTATTTCTTCATGGAAATTTGGAGGAGCAGATTTTTATGTCACAACCTGAGGGATTTAGTCAGTCCGGACAAGAGCAGTTGGTTTGTAAGTTGAAGAAATCGCTCTATAGACTGAAACAATCTCCTAGGCAATGGTACAAACATTTTGATTCAAACATGATTCAAAACGGATATAGGTGATGTGAGTATGATTGTTACATATATATGAAGAGTCTTGAAAATGAATCACTGATTTTCTTACTACTATACGTAGATGGCATATTCATTGTTGTGAAGAAGATGAAAGAGGTTGACAAATTGAAGAGATAACTGAGTAAGGAATTTGACATGAAAGATTTGAAAAAGGCCAAGAAGATTCTTGGGATGGAGATTCACAAGGATAGAGCTGCAGGGAGATTATGGTTGTCTCAACGTAGCTATGTGGAGGTGTTGGATAGGTTCAACATGAAGAATGCAAAGTCGGTGAGCACACCCCTGGTGCATCACTTCAAGTTATCCAGTATACAGTATCCAAAGACGGATAATGAGATCAAAGAGATGTCAAAGGTTCCTTATGCAGTGCAGTTGGTTGTCTGATGTATGTCATGGTTTGCACGAGACCAGATTTGGCGCAAGTAGTTAGTATGGTGAGCAAGTTTCTCTCAAATCATGGTCGATCACATTGGGATGCAGTGAAATGGATTTTCAGATACTTGAGAAATACAACTGATTATGAAATCATGTTCAGTAGACAACCGGAAGATCCTTCAGTTGCTAAGTATATAGATGCGGACTATGCAGGAGATTTAGATAACAGGAGGTCTACTACGGGATACGTATTCACCGTGGTAGGAGGACCTATTTGTTGGAAATCTATGATACAATCTATTGTTGCATTGTCTACTACAGAATCAGAGTACATGGCAGCTGAAGCAGCGAAGGAAGCTTTATGGCTTACAGGGTTGGTCAGAGAACTGGGTGTTCAGCAAGGTGGAGTCAAGTTGTTATGCGATAGTCAGAGTGCTATCTATTTGGCGAGGAATCAGGTGTATCATGCGAGAACCAAACACATTGATGTGAGGTTTCACAAGATCAGAGAGTTGATTGCTTCCGGGGAAATTCAACTTGAGAAGGTCCACACTGCAGACAATGCTGCAGATATGCTGACAAAGCCAGTGACCACAGAGAAGTTTAAGCATTGCTTGAACTTGATCCATATCTCTAGATGCTAGAGGAAGGAAGCCCAGACCCAGAGATCCAGATGGAGTTTTATCCAGATATTCGTATTCTTCGAAGGGGTGAATATTCGCCAAGGTGGAGATTGTTGACGAGTGACTCATATTTGGATGAAGGGATGTCATGGAAGAAAAATCTGTTAAGATTTTTCGTAATAAAATTCTGTTAAGATTTTATATAACAGAATTTTGTTATGTTTTTCATAACAAATTCTGTTACGTTTTTATCGGGTCTGGGGGGTTTAGCAGTATTTATAGGGACCATTGTAAACCCATTGTAGATCAGAAAACACAATAATCATTAGATGTGATTCTCTTGTGTAGAAGAGAATTCTAATAAAGCTTCGGCCGTTTTGTGGAGTAGGCAAGTCGCCGAACCACGGTAACTCTTTTTCTTTCTCTTCTTCTTCTCCTTCCTGGTGTTTGCTCTCTTTTGTGTGTCTTTGTCTTGTTGTTCCGCGCGATCTCTTTTCTCTCTTCCTCTTCTTCCGCGGTTCAGAAAGGTTGAGAGGTATTGCCCCCTCTTTGCACAACAACTCCAAATGATGCGGGCGATATATCTGTGAATCCGGGGACAATGTCGTTGTTAATGCTTGCATATGACAAACTATCGTCTTAGTTTGAGCTTGTCGCTGTTACATCTCCTATATCTATGCATCCCTCCCAACCATCGTCTCCTCTAATGACAATAGTCGAGTTTGCAAGTCCTTATTTTCCTCCCACAATTCTTGTAACTCACTAGATGAGGAGGAGGAATTAGGACGATCCCTGATCCTTGGAGCTCTCATCTGCTCATAGATAACTTTAGCCTGAGAGCTAGGCCTATAGAGGGATATCTTCTTCCTTCCACTGATGACATCATAATAAATATCATTAATTGTATTGGTGGGAAGAGGTCGTGACCCCTCTCCCTCTCCCTCTACCTCAGGCTGAGACACCTTGGCAACTTTAGTGGGCATTACTTCCTGTGTCAAAATAATAATTTTATTAACCTTCAAATAAAGTCTATAAATATATTCATAAAATTGAATATTCTTATGTTAATTGTTGAGGAATGCTGATCGACAAATGACCCATCTTTATTCTTATGAGTTTTGTTAAATATCTCTCAACAAGTGGAAGGTTTCTATAATTCAACAGCTTGTGTACAGAAAATGTAAATATATTAAAATTAATAATAAAACATATGTAAGAAAATATTAATATAACTTAATTTTAAACTTACCTGTTGGTGCTGGAATTAAGCACCAGCTAATTAAACTTGTGTTTTGATATTGGCAAAGGTTCAAAGTTAAGTAATGTTGTTTATCTAATAAGTTGAATTGAGTGGGTAGGAAAGTCCTAAGTGATCTTAGGCAAAGGAAAGTCCTAGTTGAAGCTAGGCAGGTAGAAAGCCTTAGCTGCGGTTAGGCAACGAAGTCCTGGTCTGAAGGACTGAGCAAAGTCTTGGAGGGTCGAGGGCATTGGACGAAATCTTAAAGTTGAGGATGCTAGGTGAAAATCCTAGGGGTCGTGGACACCAGGTGGAAGACTGGACAGATCATGGATCGAACGTCTAGCATGAAGTCCTGAAGTCTCGAACGCTGAGCAAAACTTATCATTCATTATATATTATTGTCTAGACTAATCCTATTTTGTAGAGAAAAGAAGTTGGTAAAAATGGTGCTCCGGGTGCTCGAATTGGCTACATCGAGGAAGAGCCCCCGGGCAAGTGCCTGGCTAGACACCCAGGCGGTCCAGGCGCCGGGTAGACCAAAATTCCATCTTTTCACAGAGCTGGAGCATGACGACTGGCCGACTGTTAACTGTCCAGGCACTCAGAGGGGGGGTCGAGAGCTCGGACATGGATAAACTTCAGGGATAAAGTTTTGACAAGAGTTCGCCATGTCACCACAATCCAAGCACCCGGGAGGGAATCTAGGCATCCAGACGGGGCTATAAAAGAAGGCTTTTACCAGCAGCTTCAATACAACATTCCAATCATCTTCGGCTCTTGCGCGCTGCTCAGAAAACACTTCTACGATGCCCAAACGCCGCTCCAACGACCGAAAGCTCAATTCTTTGAATCTATAGATTGTCGATACATTTACTTTGTTTCAATTCTTCAAAAGTTGTAAATCTCTACTAGTATTATTTCGAACTAATAGTGATTTCCCATCGAAAGCACTCAACGAGTGAGGGTCTTGGAATAGGAATCGTCATAGGCTCCGAACCAAGTAAATCTTGGCCTTGTTAGCATTGTCTCTTTTCGTCTCTTTCTTTATTCTGCCGTGATTATTTTTTACATGAATGTTTTATGAAAAATGTGAAAGCCATGAGCGCTATTCACCCGCTCTCTAACACAATAATTCTACAATTGGTATCAGAGTGAGACTGCTTTAAATCAGTACAATTACCATTCGAGCATTCTTTATCGTTACTTTTTCGTCTGTTTTTGGTAAAAATAAATTCTTATGTCTTCTTTTCATTTTCAAATTTTTTCCATAAGTCAATATTAGTCTAATAACATTTTCTAACAAATTTATCGATTTGTCAATTTTTTTCTCGAAATTGGTGCAACACTAGTTAAGCCACTTTTTTGTATTTTCTCTTTTATACTGCACTACTAATCTAAGACTAAAATTTGGAACAAGTTTCATTATTTTTGTCATTGAAAGATCTTCACTAAAATGTCCCATCAAGAAGGTTATAGTACCGTACGCTTGCCCCTTTTCTCCAGCGAGGACTTTGGATACTGGAAAGGGAGAATCGAGTACCACTTGAAAAACGTAAGTGGAAATGTGGATCATAATCCAAATTAGATTTACATTTCTCACTGAAGATGGAGTACTCATCCCTTGTGACAAGTGGGGCATACCAATAAAGAGAAAGATCAAGGTCGATGCAAAGCTGACATGTACTCTCCAATGCGGCCTAACCAAAGAAGAACTGAACCGAGTCGACACTTTCTCAAGTGCAAAAAAATTATGGGGAAAACTCATCGAACTGCACTAGGGGACATCCGACACAAAGGTAAGTAAGAGAGATTTAATTCTTAATAAATTGTATAACATTAAAATGTAGGAAGATGAGTCAGCGAGCCAGTTACATGCTCACATCTAAGATCTATTGAATGACCTCCATGTGATTGGACAAAAAGTGGAGAACCATCACGTCATTAGGTACGTGCTAACTGCTTTTTCGAGGAATACATTGTGCGCATCAATGGTAGATGCCTGCAAGGTATCTAAGGATCTTTCCTTAATTAAATTAGGTGAGTTGTTTTCTAAATTCGAACTTCACGAACAGACTAATGCACTACTAGTTGAGAAAGGTATTACTTTGGTTGCAGGTACAAGCAAAACGAGGGAACTAAAAACCAAGTGTCGGACTAAAGCCGAGTTTGAAGACGAATCAGACTTAAAAGATGACAATGAAATCACCGCCGAGCTCGTGAAATTGGTATGAAAACTATATAAGAAGAAGAAGGCTTCACCAAATGAGAGATCAAGAAGGTGACTCAATCGAACACGAAGGCCAAGTCCAAAGTTACCTGCTACAGGTGCAACAAGAAGGGGCACTACAAGAAAAGAATGTCCAAACCAGAAGTAAAGAAGAAGGAAGGTTTTGAAAGAAATATGGTCCAAATCCTTGGAAGACTCCAACAAAGAACATGAGCAAGCGAGCTTCCTTGCTCTACCAGTACAAGCTTATGTTGCCGAAACTAAGTCTAAGTCCAAAATCAGAGTTGAATCAGAATCCGAATCCAACTCAGAAGATGATTCTACTGTAAGTCCATCAATAATTAGATTACAGAATTTAGCTTCTTACTTGTCTAGAAAACTGGCAAAATCTAACATCTGGGTCAAGTCGCTCTAAAAGGGGGTAACAGACCTTAAGGAAGTGACTAACCCAAGCTTCTTGACCGAATATGTTCAAGCTAGATCTTCAACTCAAGTCTAACAACTTGAGGGAGAAAATTCTAACTTGAAAAGTCAAGTCAAGGAACTTAGGGACTCGTTGGAATAGTTCACTTTGGGGTTTAAGAATTTTGATTTGATTCTCGGAAAATAAAGTGCCGTATACAATCGATCCGGACTCAGATATAAGGCAAAACACAAATTAAAATACTTGACTAGTTATGCCTAGGATTTTCAGAAAGAAAATTAAATATTCAATTTCTTTAAAAGACTTTGTTTGAAAGTGATTGTTGCTCCAATACCCAAGAAGGTCTAGTGCCTCACCATAGCATGAAGGCCAATTATTAAAATGGATGTTTAATTGACTAACTATTAAATCTTAGTCTAACTTAAATGTAAATCGGTCCTTAGATTTTAATCAAAATTAAAGATAACAATCTCATAAAATAGATAAAATTCTCTGATTGACAATCTATGTGGTAAAAGGTAATTCACTGGCCCCTAGCACCCCTGCTAACCTATCTCTAAGCCAACACAGAGGAGGTAAAACACGGGTGGCTACTAGCCATTAGTGCAAGTGGCCAAGGCATGAGGGAAGGCATGCTCGGACGTACCGAGTTTCTGTAAAGGATCGGTGGTCGGCTAGAAGGAGGGGTTGGATAGCTAGGTCACCCTCAAATCACGTTTCTTCTCCTATAAGTTAGTGCGCAAGCGGAAATACAACTAACTAATGAAAACAATAAAGAAAGAATACCAAATCGTTAACAAGCTCGATGTAATGTGGTTCGGAGATTGCTTGCTCCTACTCTACGATGTGTCCTTGAGGTGGACGAACCCTTGATCCTTCGGTGGATCAATCCTTGACAATCTCCGGATAGAGCTTTCTCCTTCTCGGTGGAGCAAACCTCTCACAAAGGATCTCTTCCTCTTTACAATGATGAAGTTTAGGTTTTGGGAGGAAGAGAGTAGACTTGGAAGCTTTGGGCAATTGCTAAGGAGGTATTCAGCAAGCATGAGTAACCTCCTTCAAGCCCCAAAGCTTCCTATAAATAAGAGGAGAGAGTTGATCATCATATCAACTCATCTTGTCACCAGTTGACTGGGAAAACCATCAGTCGACTGGTGCTACCATTGGAGGTAGCCAACGGCTACTTCGTAGCACCAACGGTTGGCTAACGGTTATTTACCAGTCGACTGCTAGTTTTAGCAGTCGACTGGTCACTGCCGACTGAGCGAACAGAATGCTTCTGTTCGCTTCCAGTCGACTGGTGCAGTCAACTGCTAAAACATGTAATCGATTGGTGCAGTCGACTGCTAAAACATGCAGTCGACGGGTGTAGTTGACTGTTAAAAGTTGCAACCGACTAGACTGCACCTTGTTACACACTCACACTCATTTTCTCCGGAGTCGCCCTTGAAGTCCTCTTCCTCGGCCTTCGTCCCTCAGATGCACCCGAGCCCGCGACTCCTCTCCATGCCATCCTTCACGTTGCCTTGAAGTATGCTTCTCTTGGCTCCACTCCGTTGCTCCTCGTCCGGCGGTCCCTCGGATGTCTTCCACACCATCCTTCACCGACTCAAGGATCTGAGCCCTAGGATGAGCTTCCCAAGCTTAGCTGCACCAAGCTCCTCATGTGTGTTTCACCAAGTCCTGCAAGACTCAAACACACATATTAAACACATATGAAAGCTTAACTTAAACTCTTTGACACACACATCAAAACCATGATCGTACCGATCAAACCTAGGTCGATTGCATTAACAGTTTCGACCCCAAGACTTTATGTGGCAACACCCCATGCCTTAACCACTGCACCACCTCGAGGGGACCTCTGATTGATAATCTAAAAAAAGAGTGAGATGGATTTAGGTTTAAAAATTAGTTAATTAAAGCTTAAACCTAATTTAATCTTTAAATCAAAGTAAATATAATTCAAATTAATCAAACTTAACCTAAACTTAATCAAACTTAACCAAATTTAAATCGAATCAAGTTAAACTTAATTTAATCTTCAGTAATTAATTTTCAAATCTTAATTATTTTCAAATCATAATTATTTTCAAATCATAATTAATTTTTAAATTTTAATTAATTTCAAAATTTTAGTTATTTTCAAAATCTTAATTATTTTCAAATCTTATAAAATTCAAACTTAATTTTTGTTTAAAACTTAAATATTTCAAAATTCAAACCTATGTTTCAAAATTCAAATTTAATTATTCAAACTTAAATTTTTTCAAAATTCAAATTTAAACTTAAATATTTTAAAGTTCAATTTTTTTTTTGCTAAATATTTTTTCAAATTCAGAAATGATATTCTCAATCAACTTCAAAATTAACTTAACTTCATCTCGCACAAACTCATAAGCTTAATATGTTTGATAACTTAGAAAGGGTGAGATGGAAAATTAGGAAAATATATGATTATTTTAAATAGGTTTTTAATCTTATTTTTCATGCTTGGACTCTAGAGCCCCTCAAACTTGAATAATTTTTTAAAATATTTTTTAAGTCATTAATCAAGAGGGAGAGAAAAAATATTAAAATATTTTTTATTTGCAAAAGCTAACTATTTTTTAAAATTTAAAGTAAAATTTTTAAAGAATAAGTTTTGCAAAAACTTAAGTTTTTTAAAGTAACTTCAAAAAGTTTTTTTGGGGATAAGCCCAAGGGATTCCTTTTAGCTATTCAATTTACGAGGAAATTCTTTGTTAAAAGCTAAGTAAGAAATCCTTTTAAAAAATAAGTATTTAGTTAAGTTTTTTTTGAAAATTCTTTTAAAGCTATATATTTAGTTAAGTATTTTTACAAGGAGAATCTTTTTAAAAGCTAAATAAGAAATTCTTTTTAATGCTAAGTATTTAGCTAAGTATTTTTACCAGGAAAATCTTTTTAAAACTAAGTAAGAAATTCTTTTTAACGCTAAGTATTTAGCTAAATAATTTTACAAGGAAAATCTTTTTAAAAGCTAAATAAGAAATCCTTTTTAATGCTAAGTATTTAGCTAAGTATTTTTATAAGGAAAATCTTTTTAAAAGCTAAGTAAGAAATCTTTTTCAAAGCTAAGTAAGTATTTTTACAAAGAAATTCTTGTCAAAGCTAAGTAAGAAATCCTTTTCAAAGTTAAATAAGTATTTTTCAAAGCAAACTCTTTTTAAAGCTAAGTAGTTAGCTAAAGTCTTTTTTTTTTAATAAAATTCTTTTTAAGTAATTAGCTAAATGTTTAAGCAAAGATTTTTTTTTTAAAACTAAGTTTTTTTTAAAGGTAAAGTGATGATTTTAGGGGGGAGCTTAAAGTTAAATTTTTAGAAAAAGATTAAAAGTTATTTTTTTTTCAAAATTAAGTACTATCTTCACAAGTCAAACAACTTTTCTCTCTACTTAGGAGTTTTTTTATATATGTCAAAGAGGAGAAAGGTGTTAAAAGTAAAGTAAAAAAAGCTTTATTTTGAGAAAAAGTAACACTTAAGGGGGAGTCAATAACATTTTATTTTTGCTTTGAAAAATGTTACTTAAAAATTTACTTGTTCTACATACCGTACTATTTTAAATATTTTTACTTAACTTTGAACTATATTACCATAAATCAAAAAGGAAAAGATTGTTGGTGTTGGAAACACCAGCTAATCAAACTTATATTTTGATATTGACAAAGGTTCAAAGTTAAGCTATGTTATTTGTCTAACAAGTTGAACTGAGTGTGCAGGAAAGTCCTAAGTGATCTTAGGCAAAGGAAAGTCCTAATTGAGGTTAGACAGGTGGAAAATTCTAGCTACAGTTAGGCAACGCAGTCTTGGTCCAGGGGACTAGGCAAAGTCTTGGCGGATTGAGAATGTTGGATGAAATCTTAGAGTTGAGGACGCTAGGTGAAAATCTTGGGGGTCGCGGACACCATGTGGAAGACTGGACGGGTCATGGATCGGACGTTCAGCATGAAGTCTTGAAGTCTCGAAGTCTCGGATGCTAAGCAAAAGTTTAGTTGGTCTGAAGGACTGGTCTAACAAAAGGTAAACTCTGCTGAGAGGAGTAGGTGAGGACGCGTTCTCTAAAGAAGAAACAGTATGCATCGGTCCAACTTAGAGTTTTAGCGAAATTTAAAGTCAGGACCGAACAATCTGAAGACTGTTAAAACTTATCATTCTTATATATTGTTGTTTGGACTAACCCTCTTTTGTAGAGAAAAGAAGTTGGTAAAAATGGTGGTCCGAGTGCCCAGAGCTGCTCCGGGTGCCCGGACTAGCTTCATCGAGGAAGAGCCCCCAAGCGGGTGCCTGGCCAGGCACCCGGGTGGTCCAAGCACTCAGAGGTGCTCCAAGCGCCTGGACATGGATAAATTTTAGGGATGAAGTTTCGACGAGAGCTCGTTATGTCAACACGGTCCAGGTGCCCGGGAGGCGATCCAGACATCTAGACGGGGCTATAAAAGAAGGTTTCGACTAGCAACTTTAATACAACATTCCAATCAACTTCCGCTCTTGCTTGCTACTCAGAAAATGCTTCTACGACGCCTAAACACCGCTCTGACGAGCGAAAGCTCAATTCTTCGAATCTATAGAATGTCAGTACATTTAATTTATTTCAGTTCTTCAAAAGTTGTAAATCTCTACTTGTATTATTTTGAATTGATAGTGATTGTCCATCGAAAGCACTCAACGAGTGCGGGCCTTGGAGTAAGAGTCGTCACAGGTTCCGAACCAAGTAAATCTTAGCCTTGTTAACATTGTCTCTTTTTGTCTCTTTCTTTATTTTGCTGTGATTACTTTTTATGCGAATATTTTTTGAAAAACATGAAAGCCATGAGTGCTATTCATCCCCTCCCCTCTAGTGCAACGATCCTGCATTACCAAGTCAGAGGCATGCTCTACAATTGAATGGGATTCAGCAGTATACTTTGTGGATCTGGTGCTCGACTCAGCATGCTATGAATTGTGAGCAATCGCTGAATTATCCTGCCAATGTTGGGTAGCACCCAAATGGCTCTCCAAGACTACCAAACTGCATCAGGGATCTTGAATGGCCTGGTGCTCCTCTACCTCCACTTGTACAACATGTCCTTGTACAGTTTAGAGCAGTAGGTGCTCCAAATTTTTTTGAATATTTCCTCCTGACCCTCCTCCCAAACATATCTCTTCTATAATAATATACTTTGAAAAGTAATATTATGTTAAGTACAAATATGTTTTCTATTTAAAATACTTACAAAAAAATCACCATAATAAAAATTCTTCATGTCCTGGTTTAGAGCCGCCATGTAATACTAGCGGGAGGCAATCATTCTTTAAACTTTTTTGATATATATGATGCTACCTATTTACCATCCGGGATAAAACTGCATAAAAAATATCATGTATTAGATATGTGTGATAATTATAAAGAAGATAAAGTATTGAACTAATTACTTAATATATAATTACTTACCAGTCACCAACAACTAGCAAAAAAGTCTGGTCATCATGTGGTCTCTGTGTTGGCTGGATGACTATATATGCAAAATCACATTATAAGATATACATATTTGATATAATATTATATTTAACTAGGGAGATGAAAAAATAAAAATAAAATTCATACAATATATCATAACATTGTTAATAATTTTTAATCATCTGATGTCATTTTGAATCAACTAAATTAATATTTTGTAAGTTCTCATCATTATACTCTATTGGTATATCAATATTCTCACTGCTAGATATCTCTCCACCATCTATTTCCTCGTAAGTGACATTAATATCTACAAGTAATTATGATGTGGATTGTATTTATGTATCAACTGAGTATATCTTGACTTCTTCATTTTGATATGCATAATGGTTTTGGATAATTATAGTGTTTGACATTTCTATGGTTGACTGAAGCTTTATTTGACACACTGCTAACCATTCACTAAGTCTTTTTCTCTTTGTTGGATACTCAAGATAGAATACCTGACCATCTTATACCACAAAGATGAAAGGCGTAAACTTGTTGAATTTTTTATTTGCGTTAACCTCAACTAAATTGTAGAAATGATGTATTTTGGTACTTATTCTTGGAGTTGGATCATACCATGAGCATCTAAACAATACACACCTTTTTAAAGGTAAAGTTAGATACTCAATCTCAATGATTTCCTCAAGTCTACCATAATAATCAAATTGAGTATCATTGTTGTTTATGAACCCTTTTACGCAAACACCAAAATTATATGTAAACCTTTGTGAATCACATTGGGCCACATGAAATCTGAATTCATTAACATAATAACTTAAATAGACTGTTATGTTATGGAGAGGTCTTGATGCAAGATTTTTTAGTCTTTTATCTTGCACATTTGATATTTTACGGTCATTTGCCTATAACAGTAGTGATTATATAAATTAGATGCATATATAATACAGTTGCATTGAAATAAATAATTTAATAGCTAACTTACATAAATTTAAACCAATATACAAATTCATCCTCTAACTTGGTCTCTACCTCACTTGCACTTATTGATTAATTTTATAGATGTAGTTATTGTTCGTACAAGCTGTCAAAGAAGATAATTTGAGGACATATTAGATATCATATGAAGTATTCTTCAATACTGTATTATATTTATACTTAAATTATTACTTTATGTATGAGTTGACCTCTTTAGAGTTCAAAAGTATATATGTCATAGCAGCATAATATTCTTGTTTATTTAACCGTCTAGAAATAGTTACACCATTACCTTACCATGAAACTTGAAAATAGAAAGCATCTCTGAGTCTGTTGGTTGAGTATCATCAGAATTTTGAAAACACTTACAATGTTTAGATTTAACATTATCAGTAAAATAATAAGAGCAAAAGGAAGTTTCTTCTTCAATCAAATATGTATTACATATTGATCCCTTAACTCTTGCTTTATTATGAACATTATTTTTTAATTTCCTCAAAAACCTTTTAAATGGATACATCCATTTGTATTGAATAAGACCACCTAGTTGTGTCTCATAAGGTAAATGAATAGGCAAATATTCCATAGAGTAAAAAAACTAGGTGGGAATATTCTTTCAAGCTTAAAGAGTATCATTGAAATGTCTATCTGAAGCGGATGCATATCTAATGTCATAATAACCCTTGAAGTCAAATCTCTAAAAAAGATACTCAATTCTGTAAGTGCTTGCCAAACATTGTTAGGAAGTAGGTCATGGAATGCTATTGGAATTCGTCTTTGTATAAATATGTGATAATCGTGACTCTTCATTCCAAACATTTTTAATCTATTTGTATCAACACTGTGAGACATATTTGAGACATATCCAGCAAAAAATTTGATTACTTTCAACCAAGTACATAATGCTTGCTTATCTTCTTTGTCTAATGTATAACATGCTTTTGGATATTTATCAGTTGTTTCATTCTGATGCAACTCATGTCTATTTACTAATTGTCTTAATTCCTCGTATGATTTTGCCGCATCTTTAGTTTTTCCATGAACATTCATCATAGTATTGAAGATATTATCAAAAAAAATTTCTCAACATGCATCACATCTAAAGTATGTCAATACTTCAAATATGATAGCTCCCAAAATATGCTTCTTTTCCTCCAATCATACTTGTTCACTCTAACAATGTATTTATTTATATCATTAGAACCATCCTGATATACTAGTAGAAATCCATAACTGCCAATTTTATCAAGAACTTCTTCACCTGACTTCAATACTGGAGGAAGTTTCCTAACCATTTCATTCATTTTGAATTTTTTCTTATTTTTTCTAAATGGGTGATCAATTGATAAATTTTTTTTTGATGATTATCAAACTAGGATATATTTCTACTATAAGACAATGAAAATATATCAGACTCACTCATGTAATGTAGACATGCTAATTTGTCAACCGTGCTCCATTCTAACAACATTGAGTATACTAGAAAATCACTAATCATACATAACAAAGCAGAATGCATTGTAAAGTTTGATTTACTTGCAATGTCATAAGTCTCAGATCCTACATTTCATAAATGGTTTAGCTCAGCAATCAAAGATTGTAAATGTAATGCCCGAAAATTCTCAAAACTATATTAGAAATATTCTATAATTATTCTGGAATTTTTAGATATTTTTTCGGAATTTTTAGAGTAGCGGAAGTAGCAAAAATAATTAGAAAAGCAAAATAGCTTAAGCGGGAATTGAACCCGGGACCTCTCGGGTCCGCTAAGCCTTTAGACCGCTTAAGTAACCAGTTGAACCCAGCAGGGCCGTGCTGAAAGAAAGGGGAATCAATTATATTTATATTTAAGTTGGGCCGAGTTACCCACTTAATATAAATAGAAAATTTAAGTGGGGTTTGGTTTATTTTGTTTGGTTTGGCAACTTCTCCTCCTCTCCAACCCTCACCGCCGACGCCCCTTCTTCCTCCTCTTTCTCTCTCGGCGCACCAAGCCTAGGGCCCCAGGGACATCTTCCGGCAGCGGCTCCGACACAAGGACGCTCCCCTCCGCGAGAGGAACGTGTTGGCGCAAGAAGACTATTGAAAGGATCGTCTTCTCCGGAAACCTAGCGACTAGAACCGTAAGGAAACTAGCGTACGAGGTAAGAAACCCCTCACCTGCAGTATAAGTAGCTTCCGTGTGAATTCCATGTTTTAGTTTAGTAGTATGTAGACTTTCGGCACAAGGATGCGAATTAGTGCATACTAAGTGTTCGATTGAATTATTTAGCACAGAAAAATGCAACCTAGGCATTTTTAATGGCTCAGTAAATGCAATAGAAGCATTTAAATAGTTTAGTTAGCCTTGCCACAACATATATGAGACTACGGTCCAATGGGTGGGCACCCACAGTCGCCTCTAGGTTCAGATAACCTAGTAAAAGCAAGGTAAATTAATTAGCTATGATCCAGTATTTTACTTCCAGTAGGGGCATTGTACAGGATTAGATATCCATTGGGCTGGGCTTCCATAGTGGGTCCCTAGGTTTAGATAACCTAGTAAACCTTACTAAATTCGGGATTTGCAACCCCGGGTCTAGTTAAGGATGCGCGCATAGCATGTACAGTTGTCGGGCCCATTAGCAGTATGATTATGTATTTTAATCTATTATATTATAGCTTTTCAAAACTCACAAGGATTAGTTATGATAGTTGAGTTTGAATTCAGTTCCAGCTTAGCCCAGTTCATGTTCAGTTCAGTTTTCTTTATTGATACCATGATAGTTTATGATTTGCTTGTATGCCATGCTTTAGTGTTCATGTTCAGTGATTTCAGTATGCCATGCTTTAACAAGTTCATCATATGTTTGATAGCATGTTTCTAAAAGCATAAATGCATCGTATGCATGTTTTATTGAGGTAGATGGTTTCTTACTAAGCGAAAGCTTATAGATACTTCCTTTTTCCTTATACTGCAGATAAAGGTAAAGGGAAGATGGACTAGCGGAGGCTGGAGGACAATGCTACAAAGATGTGTGTGGGCAGGAACTTGGAAAGAAGATCTTAGGGAACTCTAGCAAGCTTTGTTTAAACATTAGAACTTTTCAGTGTTTTAGCATTTTGCACTTTAGTATGTTAATTGCTATGAATTAGTAACCATGCACTCTATCATGCTTAGAACACTATTACTTATGATGTTAGAACGTTAGTTGTTATTGTTAGGATGTTCTTACTCATTTCTGGAGTCATTGGGTGTGATTTAGCACGAGACAGTGCTGAAATCAGATCTTTGGCACGAAATCAGAAACTCGAATCGATCAGCTGATCGATTCGAGGGTTCCCAATCGATCGATGGATCGACTGGGCAACTCGGCTCGCGAACAGTAGGCGTCTGGATCGATCAGCCGATCGATCCAGCCAATTCCGTCGCGAACAGAAGGCTCTGGGATAGATCACTGGATCGATCGACCAGTCTGGATCGATCAGCCGATCGATCCAGAATATTGCCCCGTGCACAGTAGCGTGCTGGATCGATCACTGGATCAATCCGACATTCCAATCGATCGATGGATCGATTGGGAGGTCTGATAACAGCGGGAAAATGTTTAAGTTCGGTTCCTTGACCATGGGGGAGGTAAAATATGTTATGAGTAGTTAGATTACACCCCTTAGAATGTGTAGAACCAAGAAATGATAATAGTTTAGCCAAGTTTCAATTAGTACAGTTTCCGCATCTAGTTTTAGAGATGGTCAGGGAATAGTTAGCACAGTATAATGTGACGATCGGCCTCACAGCTTAGTTAGTAGAAGGCGGGTCGTTACAGAGTGGTATCAGAGCAGTGTTCCATACTTCCTATACACACATCAGCATTGTACCTGCAGCTTCCAAGTAAGAACATCTCTCACTTTCTTTATGTTTCTTGTTTTCATGTTTAGATATAACTGAAGCATGCTTGTTTATGATAGTAGTTAACATGATAACAATAGTTACTCTATTATGCTTGTGTTAGTCATGTATGTCCTTCACGTCTTTAGAAATGGCACGAGGACGCCCAGCTAGAAGGGCAGCAGCCACTGAGCCCCAGCATGAGGCAGGCAGTTCAGTGCCTCCCCCAGATCTTACAGCACTAGTGGCTCAGTTACAGCAGCAGCTAGCTGAACAGCAACAGGAAATAGCCACCTTAAAGGCTAGTCAGCAGAACACTCCCACTGTCACCCCGGAGCCTAACTTAGCGACACCAGTGGTCTTAGAGGTTCCACCAGTCCAGCCTACGGTACTAGTAGCCCCAGCAGCAGGAACGCAGAGAGAATCCTATCTGATCCAGTGGCAGAGAGTCAAGCCAGAGAATTTCTCAGGCAACAGTGAACCATGGGATGCTCAGGCATGGTTTAAAACACTGGAAAGTACGATGGAGCTTCTGGACTGGCTAGAACACGAGAAGGTGAAGTGCGCCTCCTTCTGCTTGACAGGAGATGCACGTATGTGGTGGGAGAGAATCGAGGCGAGCGAAAATCCAGATGACATGGGCGGACTTGAGAAAGAATTCTTTGAGGAGTTCTTTCACCTGCGGTCACAAACCGCCACTACGACGAGTTCACCGAGTTTCGCCAGGGCAACCTATCGGTTGAGGAAGCGTGAAGAAATTCAATAGATTGGCTCGTCTATGCCTGAACTAGTCAGCACAGAAGGGAACTAGTCCGGTTGATGCTCAAGATGTTGAGGCAGGAAATAGCGATGAACGTGGTGGTGGCGTTCATAGGCCACAAACCACCGAGAGCTAGTGAGCATTGCTCTAATCACCGAGCATTACCAGAATAGCATCAAGCAGCGAAGCAAGTCCTCTCGAAGCTAAAGGCCAAGGAGGCTCGGGCACTCGAAACAGAGGGCCACGGCTCCCATGGCTCTAATCGGAAAGGGAACTCCGGCAACAAGCGCAAACCGGAGAGTACCCAAAAGGAGGACCCCAGTTATCCAAAGTGTGCTACTTGTGGAAATTCCACCAGGAGTTTGTCGTAAGGGCACACGAGATACTTTGAATGCGACGGGAAGGCATATGGCCAAGCGGTGTAGAACAAGGCCGCCTTTCCTCCACCACGGCCGATCCAGGTATGAAGCCAAGCCATTACATCGGATGGCCGCTTTAGATGGTCCACACATCAGCCAGGCGGACTAGAAGCCCCTCCACTCGACCAATGCGAGGATCTACTCACTCACGAGAGAGGATGCAGCGAATGCCTCGACAGTTGTTACAGGTCGATTATTTTATAGCAAAGTACAACTGTCTTATTCGACACTGGGCAACCCATTCATACATATCCGGGGCATTTCTTAGAAGTTAGCAGAGGTACTCGGTAGCAGTTTCTTACGACGTTACCCTCGGGAGAAATCATGGCGTCTACTCACTGGCTCAGAGCAGATAGCAGGCAGAGAGCTCTTTTGCGATCCGACCTTGATTAATATGACCGACTACGACGTTATCTTGGGATGGACTTCTTGATCAAATACGGTGCCTCCATCGAGTGCAGTAAACAGAAAGTCATATTCAAACCTTGTTCGAATTCGTCGGAGAACCGAGGAGAAAAGCCAAGAAGTTTCTCTCACTATGAAGGCACAGAGGTTGATGGATTCGGGATGTATGAGGTTCTTAGCACACGTAGTCAAGACTGCCGTCGGGACAAGGACCAACAGCTAGCGAAGGTCCGAGTCGTATGTGACTACCAGGTAGTCAGGCCTAGCACCAGACAGGGAGATCGAATTTGAGATAGAGCTCATTCCCGGTACAAATCCTATCTCCAAAGCACCATACCGCATGGCTCCAGCAGAACTGAAGGAACTTCATGAGCAACTACAGGAGTTGCTTGACAAGGGCTTCATCCGTCCTAGTCACTCACCATGGGGAGCACCTGCATTGTTCGTAAAGAAGAAGGACGGGAGCATGCGCCTGTGTATAGATTACCGAGCATTGAACCAAGTCACCATCAAGAACAGGTACCCTCTTCCCAGAATTGACGACCTGTTCGATCAGCTAAAGGGAGCAGCAGTGTTCTCTAAGATAGATCTCAGATCAGGTTATCATCAGGTGAAAGTTAAAGAAGGGGATATACCCAAGACAACATTCAGGACTAGATACGGACATTACGAGTTCGTAGTCATGCCCTTTGGCGTGACAAATGCTCCAGCTACTTTCATGGACCTCATGAACAGGGTATTCAGAGAATACTTGGATAAGTTCGTTATCGTGTTCATCGATGACATTCTTATCTATTCAAGAACTCAGGAAGAACACGCAGAGCACCTGAAGATAGTGTTGCAGACTCTCCAGCAGAACCAATTGTACGCTAAATTCACAAAATGTGAATTTTGGCTAGATCAGGTGTCCTTCCTGGGTCACATCATCTCAAAGGATGGTATCATGGTAGACCCCAGTAAGATAGAAGCCGTGAGTAACTGGAGAAGACCCAAGAACGCCAGTGAGATCAGAAGCTTTCTGGGATTAGCAGGTTACTACAGGAAATTCGTAGAGGACTTCTCCAAGATAGCCACCCCACTGACAGCTCTTACCAGAAAGAGCAGAAAATTTCAGTGGACAGAGGACTGTGAGAACAGTTTTAGCGAGCTGAAAAGGAGATTGACCAGTGCACCTATTCTGACTCTACCAGAAAATACAGACAGCTTTGATATATATAGTGATGCCTCGAAGTTGGGACTAGGAGCAGTGCTGATGCAAAATGGCAAGGTGATCGCCTATGCCTCCAGACAACTCAAGGATTATGAGAGGAATTACCCCACGCATGACCTTGAGTTTGCAGCAGTGGTGTTCGCTGTCAAGATTTGGAGACACTACTTGTATGGAGCTCAGTGCAGAGTGTATACAGATCATCAGAGTCTAAAGTACTTCTTCACTCAGAAGGATCTGAATATGCGGCAGCGCAGATGGCTAGAGTTGGTCAAGGACTACGATTTAGACATCCTCTACCACCCAGGAAAAGCAAATAGGGTAGCAGACGCCCTTAGCAGAAAGTCCAGTGCTGCCCTATTATCTCTAGCAGCCATGTCACCGCCCCTACAGAAAGAGATCACAAATTTCGGTCTCGAACTCATAGTCGGACAGCTCTCTACTATGACCTTAGAGTCGACCTTGCTTGGTGACATCCAGACAGCTCAGGAACAGGATCCTGAAATTCAGAGAATCAAGCAAGGGATAGCAGAATCAGGAGGTGGAGAGTTCAGAGTGTCCAATAGCGGGGTAGTGTACTTTGGCGACAAACTCTGTGTTCCAGATCAGGAGGAACTACGGAGGCAGATTCTAGATGAGGCTCACAGGACTCCTTATACGATGCATCCTGGTTCCACCATAATGTACCAAGACTTGAAGAAACAATTTTGGTGGCCTGGGATGAAGAGGGACATCGCTAGATATGTCAGCACCTGTCTGACCTGTCAGAGGGTCAAGGCAGAACATCAGAGACCAGGAGGAGTTCTGCAGCCTATTCAGATTCCAGAATGGAAGTGGGAAGACATTTCTATGGATTTTATAGTGGGACTACCCAGAACCACGAATGGTTTCGACACCATCTGGGTAATAGTCGACAGGTTGACTAAATCAGCCTACTTCCTAGCTATCAGAATATCCTATTCCATGGAGCAGTTAGCTCAGTTGTATCTCAAGGAGATCGTCAGGCTGCATGGAGTCCTACGTGTTGGTGCAATTTCCAGTAGGTCAAGGTTGACCTAGTTAACCAAGCGTAAACCTTGGTCATGGTTTCGATGTTTGACAAATACAGAAAGACATGTAGACATGGACAATGCAGGTGCAGTTGTCCATGCGGAGAGATACTGATCAGGGTCTGATCAGGTTGGATGAAGAAGAGTCAAGTAGGTCAAGGTTGACCGGATACTTGACTGGGAAGTCCTAACTGGGATGTTAGGCAGTTCGGAAAGTCCTGGTGAGTGAAGCCAGGCAGTTCGGAAAGTCCTGGTGAGTGAAACCAGGCAGTTCGGAAAGTCCTGGTGAGTGAAGCCAGGCAGTTCGGAAAGTCCTGGTGAGTGAAGCCAGGCAGTTCGGAAAGTCCTGGTGAGTGAAGCCAGGCAGTTCGGAAAGTCCTGGTGAGTGAAGCCAGGCAGTTCGGAAAGTCCTGGTGAGTGAAGTCAGGCAGATTGGAAATCCTGGTGAGTGAAGCCAGGTGAAAACCCTAGTGAGTGAAGCTAGGTGAAAGTCCTGGTGAGTGAAGCCGGGCAAGGGAAAATCCAGATGGATCAAGGGTTATCGGACATCTGGTGTTGAGAAGGTCAAGTAGGTCAAGGGAGTGACCGGATACTTGACACGAAGAGAAAAGTCCAAGTGGGTCAAAGGGATTGACCGGACACTTGGTGGGGAGTCTTAGCAGGTCAAGGGAGTGACCAGATGCTAAGCATGATGTACCAATAGGTCATGGTTGACCGGATATTAGTTTCCAAGACCTGGATCGGTCTGGTGACTGATCCAGTGATACTGTGGTTTCCTGATCGGTCTGGAGACCGATCAGAAAGCGATCAGTATGCCTCTGTGAGCTTACTGATCGGTCTGGGGACCGATCAGCAGGAAGCCTGATCGGTCCCCGGGACCGATCAGGGTACGCACAGAGAGTTGGGCAACTCTCTGTGAAAGCGTTCTGATCGGTCTGGGGACCGATCAGCATAGAGCCTGATCGGTCCCCACGACCGATCAGATCAGCCCCAGACCGATCAGGTATCATCCTGATCGGTCTGGCACTAGCCGTTGGCTCACAACGGCTAGTCTTCTGTCTTCTCTTCTTCACAGGTGGATGCAGGTATAAGTGGGATGAGTGCTTCTACAGTGAAAAAACTCTCTAACGCTCTCACTCTTCTTCTGGTCCAAAGCTTCTGCTTCTTCACTGCTGTGCTCTTGAGCTTTGCTGAGCTCCGAAGCTTCGGGTGAGCTTCTTCGACTGAGTTGCTTGTTGGCATTCGTCCGTGAAGTTGGTGCTTCATCCGGGACTTCAGTTGATGAGAAGGCAAGCGAGTATTTGTACATTCATTGTGTATTTTATCCTTGCTCTTCTTTGTATTTCCATATTGCTGTTGCAAGCTATTGTGGTGAGGTTTCTCCACCCATAAGGAGTTTATATTAGCCGGTTCTCCGGGGACTCATCCACCGACGGATTGATAGGCTTCGTCCACCTTACGGACACGCCGAGGAGTAGGAGTATCATCTCCGAACCTCGTTACATCGTCGAGTTCGAGTTTGAGGTTTGATCTTTCCTTTTTGCGTTTCTATTTAGTTATTTCCGCTGCGCTAACCCTAATCGTAGGAAGAAACGCGAAGATTTGGGGTCGGCTATTCACACCCCCCCTCTCTAGCCGCGACCATCGGTCCTAACAAGTGGTATCAGAGCGAGGTCGCTCTTCGTTGGATCAACACCCGGGGGAGCACGAGCTAGAGAATGGATTTATTTGGAGAAGATGTCACGATTCCACCCTTCTACGATCGCGACGACTTCGCGTTTTGGAAGGTAAGAATGAAGTACTTTCTTATGACTAACCTTGAAAATTGGAGTTGTGTTCAATTAGGTTTCAAGCCTCCGATGGACAAGAAAGGAGAAACCCTAGAGAAGAAGGAGTGGACCAAGGAACAAGTCCATTAATCCCTAGTCAACGATGAGGTATTGAAAATTTTTGAATTCTCTTTACCTAATGATGTTTTGTGTAGGATAGGTGGATACAACAATGCCAAGGAGTTGTGGAACAACTTGGCTAAGTTCCATGAGGGGAACTCCACTTCAAGCCATGAAGAGGAGTCAAGTGAGCCAAGGAGTTCACTTCATGGAGGAATGGATTTAGAAGTTGAGGGCCACTCAACATCTAAAGAAGAAGAGGAGGAGAGTTCTTCTTCAAGTTCGGAGCAAGAAGAAGAAGCTTCTACCTCCGGAAGGGATGAAGGAGAGAGCGTTCATCCATCCTCAACTCTAGGTAACTCAAGCCATTTAGTTTCTAGCAAATTACACATAATGTGCTTTGAGTGTAGGGAATTTGGACATTACAAGAGTAAATGTCCAAAGAGGGTTAGGAAGACTCCACCGGCGCCAAAGATCAAGGAAGCCGGAGTCCCGATACGCAAGAGCAAGGAGCACGTGGTGTGCTTCCAATGCAAGCGAAGGGGACACTATCGGAGCCAATGCCCGAGGGGGAGGTAATCTCACAAGGACAAGAGACCGAGCACATCGATAGGGGGAGCTAAGGCAAACCCTAAGGTAATCTCTAAGGCACATTATTGCAATACTAGTAAGATGCATGCTAGTAGTTTGATTGCAATTAACAATAATGATAAGCATGATAATTATAGAAATCGATACACATGCTTAGGTGCCAAACATGTGAGCCTAGATAAGGATAACACTAGGAAAGCCAACCCTAGAATTAACCCATCTAAGGCTAAGGAAAACCTAGGTAGGAATCCCAAATCAACTAGACACATGCCTAGGAATACCTCAAAGAAAAATGATAAATTAAAGCTTGAGGTATTAGAGAAAGAAAATCAAGTCTTGAGGTCAAGACTTGACTCTCTAGAAAAGGCTCTTGAGGATTTGACTCTAGGGTCTAGGGGTCAAAAACCCAAGTCCAAGGACATGAAAGGTTTGGGTCACAAACCTAAGTCCCAAGTGGTCAAGCCCACTTATCACAATGTTCCATTCGATTATGGAACAAAATCTAGGGCTAGGAAGACCATCACCAAGGTCACAAGGGGAGTCACCCCTAGAGTTGATCTTGATGAGTCCCAAATGACCAAGGTTTCAAAGCCTAGGAGGGTCATTAGGAGGGTTGCTAGGGAAGTCATCCCTAGTGAATATTTAGTGAACCTAATGAGCTCCAATAGGTATTGGGTTCCTAGGAGCGTGATTTCATCACGCTAGATTAGTTAGGGTGTGCCAACCTTACTTGAATAGGTAGTTAACCTAATCATGGCAAAAGGTGGCACTTTAGGAATTTTCAAGGTATAATCAAGCCTTGGAAATGAAATGGAAAAGTATTCCTAAGGTGTTTAGGATGTGCCAATCACAATTGAAGAGTTTTCTAGGGTCAATCTAATTGACACATAGTGATCTAAAAATCTTTAGTATATGATTTTAGGTCTAATACACTTAGGAATATGGAATTTATGGCAAAATGATCAAAACTATCAAAAATGGCAATTAAGGCTAGAATTAAGTATTTCCTATATCTTTATGTGCTATTTGCCATATATTGTTTGCCATATGCCATGTCATGACATCATATTTATTTTATGATCATTTAAAATGTCATGATAATGCTTAGGTTATTTATATGTCATGCTTTATTTAAGTTTCATACTTTATGCCATGACATCATGACATTGGCACATGTTATTATGTATGATATCATTTTATGCCATGTCATCATTTCTTTCATTTATAATCAATGAAATTGATTTAAGGTTAAAAACACAATTTGATATGGAGATCAAATTGATGTTTAGAAAAATGCATGAGAACTTAGATTAAGCTAACCTAAACCCATATCTCACATCAAAATTGACTTGGATGTGTTTGATACACCTTAGATGAGTGTGAGATATTAGGATGATGAGTTAGGAACAAGGTGCATAGTTCTTGTACCTAGATGAGCCTAATTCGAAATTGGGGATCATAGGGAAAGCTTATGTACAAGTCATGTACATTTAGCCCAAAGATTGTGGTCCTAAATTAAATGGTTTAAAATTATTTCAAAATTGATTTGAAAAACCTTGATGAAGCTTTTCTAGTGATAGCATTCATCATTGAACAATTTGATACAAAGATAAGTTAACTTTGAGCTATTTCAAAGACTTTTGAACTTTGTATCAAGATTGAAAAATGGAAGTTATTTTCATAGAAAACTATTTTTCCATGATAGCATATGTTATGAGGAATGTATCCTCAAAATTTCACAATTTTTGGAATTTTCTGTAATTTTCTAGAGGTTTCTGAATTTCGAGAGAAGAAAAATTCAGAAATCAGAAATCAGAGGTCGTGGACCGATCAGAGGTTCTGATCGGTCCAGGGAAGGTGGATCGGTCACTGGGACCGATCCAGAGGGATCCTGATTGGTCTGGTGACCGATCAGAGCGTGCCAAATGCTGATTTTTCGACTGTTGTATGAAATTTCAGCTGGGAGTTGGTGTTTTGGATTTCTAAAGGCTTGAAACTCTCCAAGACATTGTTGGTGCAATGGTCAAGGGGGAGTTGACCTTTAGGGGGAGTTTTACCTACTAGTCAAGGAGGAGTTGACTTTTAGGGGGAGTTTTTACTCGTCGAAATTTTTGAGGATGAGTGATATGGGATTATCACTAAGTTGATTGTTGAATTTAGTATCAAGGGGGAAATTAAGGGTTTCAATGAAAGGTATGAGACTTTCATTAGGAAGAAACTCTTGACCTTGATTCACTCCTTTTGATGTGTGTCAAAAAGGGGAAGAATGTCTAGAGAATGTTCAAGGAAGAACATTGGAGTTAGTGGGAGAGTTTGTTGATCACGACGAGTGAAGTTGTGAACAACGATAACTTACTCTTCAAGGGGAGAGTTTGTTGATGTGTGCCAATAGGAGGAGAATGAAGGGTTTAAGTTAGACCTTCATTATCTAAGAAGGAGGTTGCTTTCTTAGAAGGAGAATGTAAGGTTGTAACTTATGTTTTATTACCTAGTGGCATGAGGAAAGTTGAGGCTATTGGATTAGCCTAACTTAAAGGTATTGTCAAACATCAAAAAGGGGGAGATTGTTGGTGCAATTTCCAGTAGGTCAAGGTTGACCTAGTTGACCAAGCGTAAACCTTGGTCATGGTTTCGATGTTTGACAAATACAGAAAGATATGTAGACATGGACAATGCAGGTGCAGTTGTCCATGCGGAGAGATACTGATCAGGGTCTGATCAGGTTGGATGAAGAAGAGTCAAGTAGGTCAAGGTTGACCGGATACTTGATCGGAAGTCCTGGAGGTTAGGGAGTTGGAAAGTCTGGTGAGTGAAGCCAGGAGTTGGAAAGTCTGGTGAGTGAAACCAGGCGGTTGGAAAGTCCCGGTGAGTGAAGCCGAGCCGAAAGTCTGGTGAGTGAAGCCGTGGGAAAGTCTCGTGAGTGAAGCCAGGCGGTTGGAAAGTCCCGTGAGTGAAGTCGAGCAGATTGGAAATCTGGTGAGTGAAGCGGTGAAAACCCTAGTGAGTGAAGCTAGGTGAAAGTCCCGGTGAGTGAAGCCGGCAGGAAAATCCAGATGGATCAAGGGTGATCGGACATCTGGTGTTGAGAAGGTCAAGTAGGTCAAGGGAGTGATCGGATACTTGACACGAAGAGAAAAGTCCAAGTGGGTCAAAGGGATTGACCGGACACTTGGTGGGGAGTCTTAGCAGGTCAAGAGAGTGACCGGATGCTAAGCATGATGTACCAATAGGTCATGGTTGACCGGATATTGGTTTGGACTTGGTTTGGGCAAAAACCAAGACCTGGATCGGTCTGGTGACTGATCCAGTGATACTGTGGTTTCCTGATCGGTCTGGAGACCGATCAGAAAGCGATCAGTATGCCTCTGTGAGCTTACTGATCAGCAGGAAGCCTGATCGGTCCCCGGGACCGATCAGGGTACGCACAGAGAGTTGGGCAACTCTCTGTGAAAGCGTTCTGATCGGTCTGGGGACCGATCAGCATAGAGCCTGATCGGTCCCCACGACCGATCAGCATAGAGCCTGATCGGTCCCCACGACCGATCAGATCAGCCCCAGACCAATCAGGTATCATCCTGATCGGTCTGGCACTAGCCGTTGGCTCACAATGGCTAGTCTTCTGTCTTCTTTTCTTCGCAGGTGGATGCAGGTATAAGTGGACTGAGTGCTTCTACAGTGAAAAAACTCTCTAACGCTCTCACTCTTCTTCTGGTCCGAAGCTTCTGCTTCTTCACTGCTGTGCTCTTGAGCTTTGCTGAGCTCCGAAGCTTCGGGTGAGCTTCTTCGACTGAGTTGCTTGTTGGCATTCGTCCATGAAGTTGGTGCTTCATCCGGGACTTCAGTCGACGAGAAGGCAAGCGAGTATTTGTACATTCATTGTGTATTTTATCCTTGCTCTTCTTTGTATTTCCATATTGCTGTTGCAAGCTATTGTGGTGAGGTTTCTCCACCCATAAGGAGTTTATATTAGCCGGTTCTCCGGAGACTCATCCACCGACGGATTGATAGGATTCGTCCACCTTACGGACACGCCGAGGAGTAGGAGTATCATCTCCGAACCTCGTTACATCGTCGAGTTCGAGTTTGAGGTTTGATCTTTCCTTTTTGCGTTTCTATTTAGTTATTTCTGCTGCGCTAACCCTAATCGTAGGAAGAAATGCGAAGATTTGGGGTCGGCTATTCACACCCCCCCTCTCTAGCCGCGACCATCGGTCCTAACACTACGAACCATTATTTCAGACAGAGATAGTAGGTTCACATCACACTTCTGGGAGTGTGTACAAAAAGCTTTGGGCACGAAGTTAAAATTTAGCACAGCTTTCCATCCTCAGACAGATAGTCAGACGGAGCGAGTAAATCAGGTACTCGAAGATATGCTCCGAGCATGTGCCCTAGATTTCAAGGGTAGTTGGTGCAAATATCTGAGTTTAGCAAAATTTGCATACAACAACAGCTATCAGGCCACAATCGGCATGACACCTTACGAGACTCTCTATGGGCGGAGGTGTAGATCTCCAGTCTGCTGGTATGAGAGTGGTGAACAGAAAGAACTAGAGCTTCAGACAGACCTAGTGGCAGATACCACAGCAGCTATACAGCAGATCCGCCAGAGGATAGAGACAGCTCAGAGCCGCCAGAAGAGCTATGCTGATACACGGCGCAGACCCTTAGAGTTTTCAGTTGGGGATTCAGTGTTCCTTAGAGTAACTCCCATGAAGGGAGTAATGCGTTTTGGAAAGAAGGGCAAGCTAAGTCCCAGATATGTGGGACCATACTTTATCAGCAGAAGAGTGGGCAAGGTAGCATATGAGCTAGAGCTACCCCAGGAAATGTCAGCTGTCCACAATGTATTTCATGTCTCTATGCTGAAGAAGCATACCCCAGATGCCACCCAGGTGATTGAGCCCTAGTCGATACAGATCCGCGAAGACCTCAGCTATGACAGTCGGCCTATTCAGATAATAGACCGAGCAGTTAAGAAATTGCGGAACAAGTAAGTACCATTAGTCAAAGTTATTTGGCACAGTCACACAGCAGAAGAGGCAACTTGGGAGACAGAAGTCAGTATGAGACAGAAGTACCCAGAGTTATTCTAAGTTCGAGGACGAACTTTTTATAAGGTATGGGGGATTGTAACGCCCGAAAATTCTCAAAACTATATTAGAAATATTCTATAATTATTCTGGAATTTTTAGATATTTTTTCCGAAATTTTTAGAGTAGCGGAAGTAGCAAAAATAATTAGAAAAGCAAAATAGCTTAAGCGGGAATCGAACCCGGGACCTCTCGGGTCCGCTAAGCCTTTAGACAGCTTAAGTAACCAGTTGAACCCAGCAGAGCCGTGCTGAAAGAAAGGGGAATCAATTATATTTATATTTAAGTTGGACCGAGTTACCCACTTAATATAAATAGAAAATTTAAGTGGGGTTTGGTTTATTTTGTTTGGTTCGGCAACTTCTCCTCCTCTCCAACCCTCACCGCCGATGCCCCTTCTTCCTCCTCTTTCTCTCTCGGCGCACCAAGCCTAGGGCCCCAGGGTCATCTTCCGGCAGCGGCTCCGACACAAGGACGCTCCCCTCCGCGAGAGGAACGTGTTGGCGCAAGAAGACTATTGAAAGGATCGTCTTCTCCGGAAACCTAGCGACTAGAACCGTAAGGAAACTAGCGTACGAGGTAAGAAACCCCTCACCTGCAGTATAAGTAGCTTCCGTGTGAATTCCATGTTTTAGTTTAGTAGTATGTAGACTTTCGGCACAAGGATGCGAATTAGTACATACTAAGTGTTCGATTGAATTATTTAGCACAGAAAAATGCAATCTAGGCATTTTTAATGGCTCAGTAAATGCAATAGAAGCATTTAAATAGTTTAGTTAGCCTTGCCACAACATATATGGGACTACGGTCCAATGGGTGGGCACCCACAGTCGCCTCTAGGTTCAGATAACCTAGTAAAAGCAAGGTAAATTAATTAGCTATGATCCAGTATTTTACTTCCAGTAGGGGCATTGTACAGGATTAGATATCCATTGGGCTGGGCTTCCATAGTGGGTCCCTAGGTTTAGATAACCTAGTAAACCTTACTAAATTCGGGATTTGCAACCCCGGGTCTAGTTAAGGATGCGCGCATAGCATGTACAGTTGTCGGGCCCATTAGCAGTATGATTATGTATTTTAATCTATTATATTATAGCTTTTCAAAACTCACAAGGATTAGTTATGATAGTTGAGTTTGAATTCAGTTCCAGCTTAGCCCAGTTCATGTTCAGTTCAGTTTTCTTTATTGATACCATGATAGTTTATGATTTGCTTGTATGCCATGCTTTAGTGTTCATGTTCAGTGATTTCAGTATGCCATGCTTTGACAAGTTCATCATATGTTTGATAGCATGTTTCTAAAAGCATAAATGCATCGTATGCATGTTTTAGTGAGGTAGATGGTTTCTTACTAAGCGAAAGCTTATAGATACTTCCTTTTTCCTTATACTGCAGATAAAGGTAAAGGGAAGATGGACTAGCGGAGGCTGGAGGACAATGTTACAAAGATGTGTGTGGGCAGGAACTTGGAAAGAAGATCTTAGGGAACTCTAGCAAGCTTTGTTTAAACATTAGAACTTTTCAGTGTTTTAGCATTTTGCACTTTAGTATGTTAATTGCTATGAATTAGTAACCATGCACTCTATCATGCTTAGAACACTATTACTTATGATGTTAGAACGTTAGTTGTTATTGTTAGGATGCTCTTAGTCATTTCTGGAGTCATTGGGTGCGATTTAGTACGAGACAGTGCTGAAATCAGATCTTTGGCACGAAATCAGAAACTCGAATCGATCAGCTGATCGATTCGAGGGTTCCCAATCGATCGATGGATCGACTGGGCAACTCGGCTCGCGAACAGTAGTCGTCTGGATCGATCAGCCGATCGATCTAGCCAATTCCGTCGCGAACAGAAGGCTCTGGGATAGATCACTGGATCGATCGACCAGTCTGGATCGATCAGCCGATCGATCCAGAATATTGCCCCGAGCATAGTAGCGTGCTGGATCGATCACTGGATCGATCCGACATTCCAATCGATCGATGGATCGATTGGGAGGTCTGATAACAACGGGAAAATGTTTAAGTTCGGTTCCTTGACCATGGGGGAGGTAAAATATGTTATGAGTAGTTAGATTACACCCCTTAGAATGTGTAGAACCAAGAAATGATAATAGTTTAGCCAAGTTTCAATTAGTACAGTTTCCGCATCTAGTTTTAGAGATGGTCAGGGAATAGTTAGCACAGTATAATGTGACGATCGGCCTCACAGCTTAGTTAGTAGAAGGCGGGTCATTACAGTAAAAAATATCTATTTACCCTTTTGGATTCTGAAGACCTGGAATAAACACAGTAAGAAACATGAATTTGTCTTTCTTGCACATCCATAGTGATAAGTTATATGTTGTTAATATAACTGACCAAGATGAATATTATTGTCCATAACTTCCACATGGCTGAAATCCATCTACAAAAAGTCCAAGTCTCACATTACGCGGTTCCATTGCAAAGGAGAAAAATATTATATCAAGATGCTTCTATGCAGGTGAGTTACAAGGATGATATATTTTATCTCTTTTGTGTACATGGTTTTGATGCCACTTCATGTGACTTGCTGTTGCGTCAAATGCATACAAGCGTTAGAGCCTAGCATATAATGGGAAGGAATGCATGACTTTTAAAGGAATATTTTTCTTCTTTTTCCCAGACATGTGACTACTCTGCTTATAACGAGGGTGATTACACATTTTGCATTCCATCAGTTTGCTATCTTCATTCCAAAATATTATGCAATTATTGATACACTAATGAATCTTCTCTACTGATAAACTTAAATCTCTAATCAATTTCTTTGTATTGTAAAAGCTATCAGTCATGCAGTTATTAGCGGGGAGTAACTCTGACATCAATTAACACATTTTATCATAACATCATTTAGAGAAATGATATTCTACCTTCATGTTCAGTAATCTTGCAGCAGCTAATAGTTGAGAATGGTCAGAAGGAATGCCTTCCCATAATTTTCTCTCACTAGCCTTCAACATGTTATACATTTTTTGAACTTCAGGCGTAGGTATTTCCTCTATATTTGATTGATCATATGCATTCATTGCGTCGTAAACCATTGATTGCATTGCATTCACACGCCTTGATGATTCTTTTAGAGCAATCTGGCAGGATGACAAAGCAATGGAAGGCTCAATTTGTTCAAATACATACGACTCTCCATAACAATACCGGTTATAATAATTTATAACAACCCATACTTATATATATGGGTTTTCATTGTATCTTCTTCATGGAAAGTTGTACTTCTACATATGTGTTAATCACATAGACACTTTAACTTGACACCATTTAAACATTCTAGATGAGACTTAACGAAGTTCATAAACTCTTCAACCTTAGCAAAAAATTCTTGATAGATAAATCTATTGTCTAATCTATTGCACATCCAAACCTTATTCATATACATTGTATCCTTATGGGAATAAAATTTTTAACATGGTTATTCATGTCAAATTAAGCATAATTATATTTTTGAACTATGCAAGTAATGTCAATATTGACAAATATTATTAATAGTCTAAATTTGATAAATCAACTAACAAATGAATCATGGGAGGTTGTGCTGAGCATGCCCAATCAGTGTCGGCTACACTTGATTAGTGTCGGTTGCAACCGAGCAGTGTCGGGCGTGCCTAATTGGTGCTGGTCGTGACAAAGCAAAGCCGGGCGCCCCCTATCAGTGCCGGCCACACCCGATCAATGTCGGCCCGATCGAGTAGTGCCGACAACGACCGTGCAGTTTCGACCGTGGCCGATAAGTGCTAGCTGCGGCCAACACGATTGGCAGTAGCCCTACTCTTCTGGTTGCAACCCTACTCTACTGGCCATGGCCCTGCTTTGCTTGCCACAACCGAGCAAGGGCGGCCGCAACCCTACTTTGTCGGTCGTGTCCAGCATTGCTCGGCCAGAGCAAGCAGCGACCACCACTACTTGGGAAATGTAGTGCCAGAGGAGGAGAACAAGTTGGAGGAGAAGAGGAGTACTTGAACGCCGAGGAGGAGAAGCAAGAGGAGGAGAAGCTGATCGCCAGAGGAGGGAGGAAATCACCGGAGGAGGGAGGGTGGTTCGCGTAGGGAAGAGATTGGGCGCACGAGCCCTAATATTTCAAATATAATGACAAAATATAATCCATCACTAAACTCGACGCAAATCGCAATAGATAATTAATTAACCCGACACTATTGGCGACGGATAATTAATTAATCCGTTGCTACGAGTTACGTGTAAATATGACTGCCAAAAAATTATAGATGTCCGAGCTAAATAGAAAACTGAGCGACGAATAATTAAACAACGATGAATTATTTAATTATCCGTCTCTGATAGCAACAATTGTCCATCCGTCGTTATCAACAACAATCGAAAATAATTCATCATTAATAGCAACAGTTGTCCATCCATCACTAAAACGACACAAAAAATTGGGGTTTAGCGCCCCGACGGCTAAATGTACATGAAGTAACAATGGAACGTTTTAGTTCGTCGCTAATTGTTGAAAGTCATTAACATTTCTGTCGCTACATAGCGATGAAGTTTTAATGGTCATAACCAATTTCGTCATCAATTCTGTCGCTATTAGCTATTTTTTAGTGAATTAATTTCTAAAAAATTAGAGTAAAAGTAATAACGTTTATTTTAGTTCAGGATTGCCGACCCGGCTAGATATAAATAAGTAAATTATAACAAATATTTTATCCTAATATAGCGTCAGACATCCAATAATTAATTAAAAAAATTGATGGTAAAAAGTGAATACGCTCGCCCCCAGCGCCCCCGCCAACTCATCCCAAGACCAACACGAAAGAGGTAAATCACTGTCATCATTGTCATCATCCTCAGTGTTTTAGTGGTCGAGGTGCTCAATATCCTAGTGCGGTAGTGAATTGGTCTAAAAAATTATCTTATAAAATGTGCTTGGTTTTGACAATGTCAAGTGAGTTTATCGCGGGGAGGATCATGGCGTTCAATGCTAAATTCCCTTACGAGGTGTGGATTATCAAGGTAACATCTAAATGTGCGATCATGAGAGGTTAAATATTGGTATTTATACGTGGTGTCACTGTAATAAGTTATAGAGTTGATTTTTAACGTAACGTGTGAAATTCATCACGGGCCATCTGAACCCTATATAAATGGTCACTATATATACTAGGTGAAGTCTTCTACTATTTATCTCCCTTCTAGATTGTATGGACAGTTTTGAAGGTATTTCCAGGGTGAGGGTTATCATCACCCCTCAATCGAAGCTTGCATTAGAGGTCGAACAAACCGAAGTCGTCGTGGGCTCGTCATACTTGAGGATGTCGTCGGTAGAGACGACAACGGTGGGTTTAAAACTTGGAAGGTTGGCGAGCGATTCAAGGAATACAATGATAGCAAGGGTGACTGTCACAGGGTAAATTCAGGTTAGGGGGCTAACAATGACCTAGATGACAAGCTAAGCTTGAAAACACGACGAACACTGCACGTAAGATTATCTAATTTCTTTTAACAACTAAACAAGTTTCATCTCGTTGACAAAACGGAGAGTCAATAAATTAATAACAAAGGTAAAATTGATAATAATATGAGTACAAAATATATATATATATATATATATATATATATATAATTTTTATATACTATACACACCTAAAATATTTTTTTATAATTAATACTATAATTTAAAGGTAAAATCCTAAATGCGATAATCATAAGAAGTTGCTCATCTCAATTGCACACAGCATGAGTGCACAGCGTGAGTACGCAGCATAAAATGTTCATATATTTATATACACGCATACCAATGTGGGTGGATGCTTACAACGTCATCCACGGTGATTTTTCCTTTTTTATTTTTTTAAATTCTCAATTATATCAATAAAATTTTATTTTTAGGATTTAGGAATTGAATTATAATATTAAACATAAAAAAAATTCAAATCAAAACTAAATCTAGATGCTCATGAGGCGTGCAAGATAAGGTATGCAGATAATATTTCTATGTATCATTGTTCAAATCGTTAAAGTAATGTCCTACTTTCATTTTTTTTTTTTAATCAACTACAACAGTAATTGCAGCAGCTACAAACGTCTCTATAACACTAGTAAAAGAAAAAAAATATTAAAAAAGAAATTCATATCATCTAAGTGATCCAACAATTAATTGAATAATTATAATATATTAAATTCATCACTTTCAATTGTAGCGCAGGTACAAAAACGTTGTTGTTACAATACAATTTGTTCAATTATAGCAATTATAATTTCATAATAATAACTATAATGTGATTGAATTTAGACTAAATTTAGATTGAAAAATAGGTAAGCATACACATGTCACTTGGAGGGTATCTATGTCATTTTACAGGGATGAGATGCTCTTTTAATAAAAAATTAAAGTGAGATTCTACTTTAACGATTCTAAGTATTTTTTTGTCATGTTATAATCACCTAAAACATAAATGGTAAATCTTAATGGTCAGAATATAGTCCGAAATGAATTTATCTAGCTAAAAAAATAATTAAGCTAGTTAAAAAATTAATTTAGTAGTATTAATAAAAATTTATTAGATGTTATTTTTAAAAATTAAATATGAAAATAGGTGAGAAGGGATATAATTGTCTTATAAAATATAATATTACTTAGATACCTTTAATAATGACCCTAAAAATTATAAAAAAAATCTCATTCTAACTAGTCAGATTCTAACTATTTAGTATTATTCAAACATAAAAGCTCTTAATAGTGAAATAGAAGAGAGATTTAATCTGAACTTTGTTAACTCTGTGGGGGCAATGATCATTGAAGATGTCTATCATCATGCATCTTTGCTTAGCTAGAAAACATGCATCATTATAATAATAATAACACTATTATTATTATTAGAAAAAGGTGTAAGTGATAGTGATAGCTTTGCTTTAAAGGAAGCTACATGGCAAAAGATGAAACCATAATTGAGGGCACATTTTGCCCATAAACTTGGACTTTGCTATCCTTATCGCAATAATGGCAATGTAGTTTTCTTATATTTAATTAGGATATATTTGAAAGTCAATTAAATAGGTCAAATATATTCAATTTTCTTTCTAGCTAGATCAAGTAACTATTATGTCTATAAATTCCCCCCCCCCCCCTTTTCATGGTCTTTCCAACTAAAGGGAAGACAGATCAAGTGTAGTAGCAACATTTATGAGAACTTACTGCATTTTGGAGGGTAGCAACACTTCAAACTTGCCACGTCTCGAACTCTTTTATGGTGCTTGTTTTTTGGACTTTTCTGCGATTACAATCGGACCAAATATTTTTAATAAATGTATATATAAATTAATTAATAAATAAGGCTCATTTTTTAAGGCGAAGAATGAGCTTTAAAGATTTTATTGACTTGCTAAATACCACTTTCGACTAGATCGAGTTGACCCACAGAGTCTAAATACTGCTGACTTCGATTAGATCGAGTTGACTTTTGGTTTCTGAATCAGCGCCAAAATTCCGGTGATCATTTTATGTTCCCCCTCCCGTCCAGATCTCTCTCTTTGTATATGCACACAGAAAAATTGAGAGATTTAATTTAAAGAACTAAAACAAATTAAAAGTTAGAAAAAAAGAATGAAATATAATGTTTTGGTGATATGTAATTTGTTAGTGAGAAAATTATAATTATAAAAATTAGAGATTTTAATGCGCTCCGTTTTGTAAATACTGAAACCATGCATTCTATTTTTAAAATTATCAAAATACTCATTTATTTTCTAATACATGATGCACCCGGGTGAATCCGATCGGGTCATCGCTTTGTTATAAACCCACTACGTTAGGTCGATATCCTCCACGATGACAGGATATTCATCAAGGACCGACCTCTACTTGTTCGGCCATAGTGACTCCAGGACAACGAGGCGAGCAGGTTCTTTCTGACCTCAATCTTTGACAGTTGTTGACCCAATAACGAGACTGTCTACCTGGAAAGCAACATCGAGCTAATGACCAAACAATACCAAGAGTACGAACCAACGTCTGTCACCCCTAGCACACACTACAAAAAAATTGTAATTTAGGGACGAAAATTTGCAACGAATAATATTCGTTGCAAATTTGCAACAGCATTTGCAACGAAAAACAAATTTGTCGCTAATTAGCAACTAAAATAGCAACGAAATAAATTCGTCGGATATTAACAACAAATATTTTTTCGTCGCAGAATTCGTTGCCAATCAGCGTCAAAATCTAAATTTCGTTGGAAAAATTATGCAATTTTGCGACAAATCTCTGGATTTGTTGCTAATTGGCAACGAATATATATTTGTCGCCAAATTTAACGCAATTTAGGGACGAAATTTCAAATTCGTCCCTAATTTACTGTTTTTAAGACAACTAGCGAAGGATTCGCAAGAAGCTTTCTTTTCTCGAAACAAATTTCTATACATTTGTATCGATCTTATGATCATAATGACGACATGAAATTATTTTTTTAACTAATATTTTTGGGTTTTTTAAAATTTGAAAATGAATATTTTAATTGTTGATAAAAAATTTTTAAACCCGAAAATATAGAGTGGAAAAAAATGTTTGGGACCATCATTGCGATCAGGAGATCGATACGAATGCATAGGAACTGGTTTCGTGTCATTCTGAGGTGTCTAGGTCATGCATCCGTATTTTTATTGTTTACTTTTGTAATTTAATAAAATTAGATATCTGGGACGAACTCCAGAATTCGTCCCAGATCTGGGACGAACTTTAGAGTTCGTCCCAAACTGTGAATATTTGAAAATTAGGAAGAAAATCTTTCAAAAATGAAAACTCGACCTATAGAACTTGGATTGGCACGGAACAAATTTCTATGCGCTCGTATCGATCATATGATCATAATGATGACAAGATATTATTTTTTTAGCTAATATTTTCGGGTTTTTTTATTTTTGAAAATGATTATTTAAATTGTTGAAAAAAAAATTATCAACCCCAAAATATAGAGTGGAAAAAATGTTTGGGACCATCATTGCGATCAGGAGATCGATACGAACGCATAGGAACTGGTTTCGTGTCATTCTGAGGTGTCTAGGTCATGCATCCGTATTTTTATGGTTTACTTTTGTAATTTAATAAAATTAGAGATCTGGGACGAACTCCAGAATTCGTCCCAGATCTGGGACGAACTTTGGAGTTCGTCCCAAACTGTGAATATTTGAAAATTAGGAAGAAAATCTTTCAAAAAATGAAAACTTGACCTATAGAACTCGGATTGGCGCGGAACAAATTTCTATGCGCTCGTATCGATCTTATGATCATAATGAGGACACGATATTATTTTTTTAGCTAATATTTTCGGGTTTTTTAATTTTTGAAATTGATTATTTAAATTTTTGATAAAAAAATTTATGAACCCCAAAATATAGAGTGGAAAAAATGTTTGGGGCCTTCATTACGATCAGGAGATCGATACGAACGCATAGGAACTGGTTTCGTGTCATTCTGAGGTGTCTAGGTCATGCATCCGTATTTTTATTGTTTACTTTTGTATTTTAATAAAATATGAGATCTGGGACGAACTCCAAAATTCGTCCCAGATCTGGGACGAACTTTGGAGTTCGTCCCAAACTGTGAATACATGAAAATTGTAAAAAAAAATTTTTAAAAAATAAAAACTTGACCTATAGAGCTCCGAATGGCGCGGAACAAATTTCTATGCGCTCGTATCGATCTCATGACCACATTGGTGAACTCGAAAACCCAATATAGTTAGTGAAGATTAAATTAAAAATATAAATTTGATAGAACCTATGACTTGGTAAAAATAAGAGTTGTTTTGAATAAGGGAAAGTCATTTTGATATTTCAATATGATATCATTGATGTATGTTTTAGATCTATATATATATTGTTATAAATGTTAGTTATTCATTTGTAATTTGATGTAGGAAAAGGAGAACGAAGCATGGAAGAAGGTGCATGAAGCTCTCGGAGCATGACGATTAGTATTTTATTTTATGCTTAGATGTATTTGTTATTTGGATTATGAGTTGTTGAACCAAACTAGTTCTTGTTTTCATGTGTAAATATGATGTTTGTTGAATTGATATATTTGAATGTTAGTTTGGATGTGTAAATATTATGAGTTGATATATTTGTATGTAGTTTGGATGTGTATAAATATGATGTGTGTTGAAGTTTGGTATAAATATTTGAATGTTTGGATGTGAAGTTGTGTGAATGTGAAGTTGTTTGAATGTTTGTTTGGATATGAAGTTGTTTGAATGTTTGTTTGGATGTGTATAGATATTTGAATGTATTTGATATGTAAAATAGGATGAAGAAATGAAAAATGTTTGGTTGCTGGATATTGTATTTTGGGACAAATTTTGGGACGAATTTGAGTTCGTTCCACATTTGGGACGAATCCGATTTCGTCCCTAATTTGGGACGAATCTAAAGTTCGTCCCTAATTTGGGACGAAATTTAGGTTCGTTCCAAAATCTAATTTATTCTGATTTACTATATTTTAGGGATAATTCGGGACGAACCAAATTCGTCCCGAATTCGGGACGAAATTTTTTCGTCCCTAATTCGGGACGAAATTTTTTCGTCCCTAATTCGGGACGAAATTTTTTCGTCCCTAATTCGGGACGAATTTTTTCGTCCCGAATTCGGGACGAACCAAAATCGTCCCGAATTCGGGACGAATTTGGTTCGTCCCTAATTCGGGACGAATATCTGTTCGTCCCGAATTCGGGACGAATAATTTCGTCCCGAAATTGAATGAAACGGGAGCTTGAATTTTGGGACAAACTGAAATTCGTCCCAAATTTGGAACAAACCAGAATTTGTCCCTAATTTGGGACGAAAATCTAATTTCGTCCCAAATTTGAAGACACTATGCAGTGTAGATTTGCAACAAAATTTGTGACGAAAATTTTAGTTCGTTGCAAAATTTGGGACGAATATTTTATTTTCGTTGCAAAATGTGGCAACGACTAATTTGCGACGAATATATTTTCGTCACAAAATTCGTCGCAAAAAATTTTGCGACGAAAATTTTGGAAAAATTCGTCCCTAAATTTGTCCCTAATTTACAGTTTTTTTGTAGTGACAATATCCTGCTCGTGCTGTTGGCCAGCAGACAACGCTTTGCTCGTGCGGTCATCCACGTGACCCACTAAGGTCTACATGTACCTTTGGTCTTCGTGGCTATATATGCTTCGGGGAAGGTGAGTGAAGGTATGATTTTCTTCTCTCATGTAAGGGCAACTCCGTTTGTCTTCTTCAAGTTTTTTTGCTCTCTCACGTATGAACACGAGCCTCACACTTCAACCCATCACTAACTTGGCCATTGGAGGCATGGGCATAACCACCCTTGGGCTAGGGTGGGTTCCATCCCCATCTTTTTTTTTTTTAAAAATAAATTACTTTTTTTAGCCACATGCCCCTAGCAAATTCGTTTTCGTTAAACCTAATTTCTATTGTTACCGTATGGCTACTTCACCTCAGGATGACGATGCACTACTCGCTATTTGTCACATGACAGCCTATGCCAGTGTTGACGCTGCTTTCCTTGTCCCTCCTCGCAAGCGTCCAATCGCAACTTGACGTCAAGCACAATTGTGGCCTCCCTCCTCCCTAACTATGCTCAATATCTACGAACTACACGACTATTGTCACTTCCCCCAACCCCATCGTCGTTGCCTTCCTCCCTGACCACCATCGTGTCATGTTCACTGCTCTCTCCATCAATAGTTTCGTCATCACTGCTCTCCTTGCCGCAAGCAACGTTGACTCCATCATGTCATTGCGACTCGACTGCGACCACCATCATTAGAACACCAATGTCGGCCATAACCACTCGTAACTGCCCAATCCCCGTGCCACCACTCGTCGCTAAAACTACTGCTAGATTAGTAATCAATAGGTTAATTAATTTTATTTTGATTAATTTATTAGTTACTTAATTAAGGTCAATTTAATCAGATGATTAGATATTAATCAATTTATAGATTTGATGATAAAATGATTAGTTTAATCCGTTAGATAAAATGATTTGATGATTGATAGGTTAGATTATTAAATTGGTTACTTTTATTTATATACTTGGTTACTATTAGTTATTATTGTTCCGATATTAGCAATATATGACTTTATATCATATTATATCAGATTTGTTATTAAGAGGTATTTTCTCATGATTGGATAATAGTAATTTCTATATTTATTTACTTTAATATAGAAAACTTAAGGAATGAAGAAAAGAAAAACTATCAACTCAATTTTTAAAAGAAAAGAGTAAATATCGATAAGTCAAGGATATTCTCCATCCAATATTGATACATCATATTCAAGTGATCAACAATCTAATAAATCTCCGATAATTAATGTTAATATCAGTTCTCTTGAACTTGATCCGACATTATGTACTCTGATATGGAAATATCCTATTTATCAAAGGGATCAAATTAGACAAGCTTATATTAAGATGAGACCATGTCAACATATTAAGAATGAGTATCCAACGACCAAATTTAGAAGTCAAAATAGACGATTCCAAAGTCATTAATGTTTAAGAAATTTATTTGGTTAGAGTATTCTTCTATAAAAGATGTTGCATTTTACTTTCCATACTTTTTGTTTGAAAATAAGCATCCTCATAATCCTGCATTTACTAAAGATGGATTCAAATTTTGGAAGCGAATTAATGATGGTGATAGATATGCATATTTGATACATATAGGATGCAATAGTTCACCACATAATAATCCTATCGAATATTTTAATAATTTGATGAATATACCTCATCATATTGATAAAGTGATGAATGTATAATCTTCAGAAAAAAAAAGAACATATTGCATCTTACAACAACTATTGAAAGCATTTGATGACTTACTTTGCAAGCATGCACATTTAGAGGACATGATGAATCTCCACCTTCTAATAATCATAGAAATTTTATTGAGATGATAAAATTTATGAGAAAAATAAATGAGAATATTAGGGACATCATCTTAGAGAAAACTTCAAAAATGTAAAGTATACTTTACTAGATATTCAGAAAGATATTTTAAATATTCTTGCCAATCAAGTGAGAACCATGATTCGTAAAGAAATCGGGGATGCAAAATTCTGCATTTTAGTTGATGTAGTACGAGATACATCTAATAAGAAGTAGATGACTATTATATTAAGATATGTGGATATTGATGGTTTTTTAGGAGAGGGTTCTTTGCCATTGTACATGTGACTGATATAACTACTGCAACATTTAAGAAAAAAAAAATATCTAATGCTCTTGGTCGTTATGAGTTGCATATCCACAATATGCAGGGACAAATATATGATGGCGCTAGCAATATGTGTGACTCTTGGAATGGATTATAGACTCTTTTCTTGAAAGATTGTTCATGTGCATATAATGTACATTGTTTCGCTCATCGACTTCAACTAGCATTAACTACAGCTGCTAAAAAAGAAGTATACATATGGTTATTCTTTTCAAAATTGAATTCCATTTGTAATCTCTTTAACACATCTCTTAAATGCCATGATGAGTTACTTTCTACCCAAAGAGTTAAAGTTGCTCATATATTAGCTATTTGTGAACGTGATACCAGTAGAAGATGTAATCAAATTAAAAATTTATTACGATTTGGAAAGACTCATTGAAGTTCTAATTTTGACGCAATTTATAACATGATTAACATGTATAGCTCTGTCATTACCATGTTAGAAAACATGGTGGATGATGAGTCCTCTAACTTCATCCGTGGTGAAGCTAATGGTTTGTTGATTGCAATGAAGTCTTTTGATTTCATATTTATATTGCACTTAATGCAAAAGATAATGTGGATAACAAATTTGCTTTGTCGAGCATTTCAAGAGAAATATCAGATATTTTAAATGCAATGGACTATGTTTCAACTATTAAAACCTTACTTCGTACTTTGAGAGAAGAAGGATTTGTTATTCTACTTAGTTATGTGAAAGAAGTTTGTGTCAAGTATAAAATTGAGATACCTTGCATGGAAGCTCATTATAAATCTTCTACAAGCCATTCTTGTCAATAAAATGATTTAATCACAATTAAGCACTACTATCAATTTAATGTATTTATTGTTGTAATAGATTTTCAAGGTGCAGAGCTTAATAGTAGCTCAATTCAAGGATGAGGCAGTTAAACTTCTTAAGCTTAGTTGTGCTTTGGAACCTAAAGAAAATTTTAACCTATTAGGACATATATGAAAACTCTACTCATAACGAACCAGTCATGGCCGGTCCCAAGCCCAGATAAAGGAGGAGGGTTTCATTAGGTTGCCAACCAGCATTAAAACTATGATAAATGTTTAATGAATGGATCTATTAAACTATTATGCTAATGCCAGGTTGTTTCATGAAAGGAAAGCATTGCAGGGTCTGACTGTAACATCTCAGCAAGGACCACTATATCTCTAGAACTCTGATGTAGTGTTAAATATACAAGAGTTCGTATTGTAGGATCCGACTATAACGTATCGGCAAGGATCACTACATCTCCATGAGAACTTGAGTGTAGTGTTAAAGAAATAAGAGTTCTTACACTATAAGTTGGATAAGAACAAATATGATAGAAAAACTAATAATCTAAGATTTAAAACATGGAACATAAGTGTTGGGGTTGCAAGGTTGTAAACATAGTCCCATATTGGAAACACATGGGAAAGATCATGAGTTTATAAGAGAAAAGATATCTCCATTGGTATGAGGCCTTTTGGGGAGAGCCCAAGAGCAAAACCATGAGGGCTTAGGCCCAAAGTGGACAATATCATGCAATTGTGGAGATATCTAAATTCTTTTTGATCCTACAATTGGTATCAGAGCCCGGACTGCCAGAAGATTTAATCGCCGACTGTGCACAAAAGCTATGGTCTGATTGAGCCATGTGGGTACAATATTGACCTCGAACAAAGAAAGTGGGGGCTCTTATGTTCGGATCAAGAGGACCAGACACCAGGCAGGAAGTCCTAGTTGCGACTAGGCAAGGAAGTCCTAGTAGGTCGGGTGGACTGAGGGGCAGGAAGACCTGGTGGGTCGAGGATCGGACGTGGGAAGCCTATGGTCCTTTGTTTGAGGGGGGGGGGGATTGTTGGGGTTGCAAGGTTGTAAACATAGTCTCATATTGGAAACACATGGGAAAGATCATGAGTTTATAAGAGAAAAGATATCTCCATTGGCATGAGGCCTTTTGGGGAGAGCCCAAGAGCAAAACCATGAGGGCTTAGGCCCAAAGTGGACAATATCATGCAATTGTGGAGATATCTAAATTCTTTTCGATCCTACAATAAGAACCCTCACTGGTAAATCAATGAATGTAATAGATACAATGATTATGAGAAGAATTAGTATTTTGTGTATACAAGAGAAAAAATGAGTAGGCGAGAAGGCAAATATGATAGAGAACTCGGGTTTTAAGTTATGGTATACAAGAAAGAGTAAAGCAAGAAATGAAGTGGATATTATTATAGATAGTTCATTAAAGGATGAAGTTGTAGTAGTTTAAAAAGAGGATAGAATTAAAGCCCTTAAAATAATAGTGACAACAGAAACTATGAACATAACTAGTGTATATGCACCACAAGTAGGATTAGATGAAGCTATTTGAGGATGACTTAGATGAATTATTATAAAATATTCTACCAAATGAAATGATTTTAATATGAGGTGATTTAAATGAGCATATTGGAGTGAAAAATGAGGAATATGAGAGGGTAAATAGGGTTTATGAGTTTAGAACAAGAAATAAAGAAGGGAAAACTATATTAGATTTTATAATAACATATGACCTTATATTAGCTACTACATTTTTTAAGAAAATAGAAGGACACTTAGTTGCGTTCAAAAATGGAAATAATAAATCATAAATTGACTTTCTTATGGTTATGAAGAATGATAGAAAGATTTGTGAAGATTGCAAGGTCATCCCTGGAAAAAGCTTAACTACCCAACATAGGTTAGTAGTGTTGAATATACACCTCAATCATGGTATCAATAAAAAGAAATTATATACGACTCCTAGAATTAAATAGTGTAAGTTAAAGGATGGGAAGTAAAATATATTTAAGGAGAAGTTAGGAGTATAAGTATTAAGTGAAATATATGGTGAGTCTAATATGACATGAGATAAGATGATATTAAAGTTGAAAATAGTAGCTAAGAGTGTACTCGGTGAGTCAAAGGGACATGCACCACTAAGTAAGGAATCTTGGTGGTGGAATAAGAAAGTACAAGAGAAAGTGAAGGAAAACAAACAACTTACAAAAAATTATATATTTGTAAGAACGAGGAAAACTTTAAAAAGTATATAATAGTCAAGAAAGATGCTAAGAAAATAGTGAATAAAGCAAAGAATGAAAATTTTGAACGATTATATAAAAAATTAGATATAAAAGAAGGAGAAAGAGACATTTATAGAATAGCTAAAGTGAGAGAAAAGAAGACAAGAGATCTTATCCAAATAAAATGTATTAAAGATGAATATAATAGAGTATTAGTAAACGATGGAGAAATAAAAGAGCTATAGAAGAGGTATTTTCACTAATTTTTTAATGAACATTTAGGTGACAAACTTAACTTATATAATTTAAGTAGGTCAAATGAATATAGAAATTTAATTTTTTATCATAGAATTCAAACTTCAGAAATAGAATAAACTTGGGATGCACAATCTAGATGATATTCAGATAGAGGTATAGAAGTGTCTAGGGAAACAAGGTAATGAATAACTTATAAAATTATTTAACATGATATTGAAAATGAAAAAAATATTTGATCAATGGAGGGTAAGTACTTTATTTCCCTTATATAAGAATAAGGGAGACATATAAAATTGTGCAAACTATAAGCGTATTAAACTAATAAGTTATACCATGAAGTTTTAGAAAAAAGTAATAGAAAAAAGTGTTGGTGCAAGGAGCACCAGACGATCAAACCCGTGTTTTGATAATGGAAAATGATTCAAAAGTTAAGATGTCTTATTGTCTAACAAGTGTGTTGAGCTTGCAGGAAAGTCCTAAATGTTCTTAGGCAAAAGTCCTAGTGGATTCTAGGCAGGGGAAAACCCTAGGGGGAGGTAACCCTAGGTCCTAGGGGGTGGTAACCCTAGGTGGAGAGTCATGGCGGGCCATGTATTTTGGCCAAAATCCTAAAGTCGAGGACTCTAGGTAAAAATCCTAGTGGTCACAGACTAGGTGAAAGTTTGGACGGGTCGTGGAGCAGACGTCCAACATGAAGACCTGAAGTCTCGGGCACTGGCAAAAGTCCAGTCGGTCTGGAGGATCAGTTAGGAAACATGTAACTTTTCCTGAGAGGACTAGGTGAGGGTGTGCTCCCTGAAGAGGGAATAGTAGGCATTGGTTCGACCTAGGATTACTGGAGGAAACAGTCCAAAGGCTGTCAAAAGTCATATATTACTTTATTATTTATCTAACTCTGCTTTACTATTTGTGGATAAGTGTTTGTCACGCCCCAGGTAGTCCCTGCCAGAAGAAATTTCGGCAGCATCTCCCCTGTCCGGGTGACAATATGAATCCAGAATACATATATCTAATCCTCGGCCCACACGACCGGTACAATACAATACAAATAATAAACAAACCACACAGTTATATCAACATTCCACACAGTTATATAAATTCCATCCACGCAGTTTAATATGAACAATCCACAAAAGAAAGACGATATAAAAATCCTCGACGATATATGTAAAACATTCTACTCCACTACAACGAAGAAAAACAAAATCCACGAAGTACTCTCTTTTAAAATCATGGCTCCCATAATAGGAAAGATTTCAAAATTTAAAACTCCCTCTTTCAATGTGGGCGGCCACCCTTGCTTGGGCTCCAAGCCAGGCCAGCCACAACTTACCTCCCATCTTGGTTTGGTTTGGCTACCCCTAGCTTGGGATCCAAGCTAGGCTTGGCCGAAGACTTCAAGATGGGTAAGAAGTTGGGCTTTAGGTGGATATAAGACTTTATAAATAAGAGCCTACAATAGGGACCTAGAGGAGGAATCGATTTTGGTCTCCCGATGAGCTTGAGCTTCCCGTGTTCGCCTCGAACACCCAACTCGAGTTCATCAATAATAACTCATACCACTAAAGAGTTATTATTGCACTACCGTACCAATCCCATATTACAATATGAGCTTCTTCTTATTATGAGCACGTTAGTCTCCCTGTGTTTAAGATATTGAATGCCCACTAATTAAATATGTTACTGACAACTCACTTAATCAATATTTAACTCCAAGAGTAGTACTACTCAACCTTACTGTCATGTCGGACTAATTCTAACTGTAGGGTTTACATGACAATCCTTATGAGCTTCTGAAGAGGACATCATCAACCTAGTTTACTAGGACACAATTTCATTCTATAATCAACAACACACCATGATCCTGTCCGAAAGCTGAATCAACGGACGCTGGGCACGTGGCGCTCTCCAAGCGGCTGACGCAGATCTCCTGACTGTCCGCACGGGCCTCCGGTGAACCTGCACAGAAGTCGGGCCGGGAAGGGGTTCCCGGCGATGACCCTCCGACGCTCAAGTCAGGTAAGCGAACAACGAAGAAGTGGCTTCCAGTCTCAAAGTGTTGGATTGTATACTGAAAGTCTAAGCTTTGTAAACATTCATTATGAATAAAGAATCACATTTGGTCAAATTGTCTACATTTGTTTGTAGTTGTTCATTTAATTTATATTGTAGATAACATAGTATGTGGTGTCACATACAGAAGATGATGTTATCAGTATCTTATAAATTATAAACAGTAGCTCACGAGTAAAATGGAAAGGAACAAACCATTAGAAGGTCGTAGTGTAATTAGGTATTAGTTTATCTTGACTATATAATTACACTAGTACTCTCAGAGTGTATTGAGTAGGACCATTAGAGGTCGTTTCTTTTATACTAACTTTATAAAGGAATAAAGACCTCAGTTATTATGGAAGTGTGTGCTCTTAATCCTAATATAATAACAAGCACATATGTTTGATATTTATTTCTTTAATTTATCAATGGGTGAGATTTAGTTCGATGAATCAATAAACCCGATAAGTTGGGAAATGGTATCACTTATAGTGTGTGTTGTTGATTATAGAAGGAAACTGTGTCCTAGAGATACTAGGTTGATAATGTCCCCAAGAGGAGCTCATAAGGATTGTCATGTTAAACCCTGCAGGTGGACTTAGTCTGACATGACGATAAGGTTGGGTGGTACTACTCTTGGACTTAGATATTAATTAAATGAGTTGTCAGTAACTCACTTAATTAATGGACATTCGATATCTTAAACACAGGGAGACTAACACACTCATAATAAGAAGGAGCCCAAAAATGTAATTTGGGATTGGTGCGGTAGTTCAATAATAGTACTCTAGTGGAATGAATTATTATTGATAAACTTAAGTTGTGTGTTCGGGGCGAACACGGGATGCTTAATTTTATCGGGAGACCAAAACCAATTCCTCCTCTGGGTCCCTATCGTAGCCTCTTATTTATAGAGCACTATACCCACCTATACCCACCTTCATACCCAT